>NC_067490.1:61665503-62865503 GCF_947179515.1 Apodemus sylvaticus
TGTGTGTCTGTGTGTATGTGTTTTGCAGGGGCTTGCTAGTCCTGATTTGGTTAAACACATTTTTTCCATTGTCTTATCATGGAGGTTCACCATTCTTTACGTCTGAATGTATTCTTCCTTCTGTCCCCTAATTGCTTTTGAAGAAACTTGGAAACACAGTTTTGCCATTGGGAAGGCGGTGGTGAAACTGATTGGATCATTGAAGAGCTTCGTTGCTTTCCTTTAAAAATACAAAACCAAGCAAAACTAGAATTGCCCATCTGTTGAGTTTGGAATTCAAAACAGTGAAAAAAAATGTTTATCAGCACTGTATCACCATCATTACTATTATTTTGGATTTTCAAGACTTTTTTCTTTTCTTTCTTTGTGTTGTTTTGTTTTTATGTGTAGCCCTGGCTGTTATAGAACATCCTCTTTAGACCAGGCTGGCCTTGAACTCACAAGAGAGCCACCTGTCTCTGCCTACAGAGTGCTGGGACTAAAGACTTGCACCACCACCACCACCAGGCTTAAGAGTTCAGGAGAAAAGCGTTTCATTTTTTCTGTGACATGCTGAACATCATATTTGGGGAAATTTAATTTAGAGTAATGATGAGAATTAAGTATCTGGGTGGTTAGGATAATGCTCATCTACCTGTAGAAAGGAATGTGAGTTGACATCACTTAATCATGTCTTTCCCTGTTGTGCTATCATAGATGGCAGATGCTGCACCACACCCAGCATTGCTGATGGAGAACGTTCTGGCAGCAACATGGGCTGAGCTGGATAACACCTGTGTGTTATGCATTAGGGATTCCGCACAGCACCAGTATCTGGTACAGAAATCACTTTGATAACTGTCATGGCTGCTTCTTATGCCTGGCCTTGTGTTGCAGAGAAGATGAGAGTTTATTTGTTCAACAAATGGGGATAGCTTTTCTTCTTACCTTTGAGAACTAACACAAAGTAATAATGGACAATAGTCCCCAAACATCTAGAAAAGACAAAGATACATAAGTTTTTGACTTATTTTCATCTTAAAGGCCTCCATAATAGACATGCTATGAATAGAATTTGATTTAAAAACTAAAACAATAAAATATATTTTTATTTAATAAAACAAACACATTTGGAATTGGGAATTACCTTGCAATCAAATGCAGAAGTGTGAATCCTGAGGCTAAGTCTTATGGCATCAGGCAGTGAGCTTGCTGGGAATTAAAATATATTGACTTGTCAAGGTGAGATGAGTCCTGTGGGGGAAGATGATCTGGTTGGGCCGTCAATGAATGGGTAAGGTGATGGGCTTGGAGCATGTTTGAGACAGGTGAGACATTTTGCATGCTTGTCAAGGGTTTTTGTTTGTTTGTTTTGTTGTGTTTTGAGACAAGGTTTCATCATTAGTCCTAGATGTCTCTGGATCTTGTTCTGTAGGCCAGGCTGGCCTCAAACTCACAAAGAGATCTGCCTGCCTCTGCCTCACAAGTGCAGGTATTAAAGGTGTGTACCACCACTGCTTGGCAGTCGAGGTTCTTTTTAAATGTAGGAGGACATAGACCAACAGTGAGAGCCACCTGAGACCTGAGACCACATGACAACTGTTAAGTGCAAAATCTGTCCTTGCTGTTCTACTGTTTAGTTGAAGCAGCAGGAACATGAGAGGGGTTTAGAAGGGTGGTAACTTCAGCAACCAAGCTAGCTCAGTGGCAAAACTTTTGGCCTATATATTTTTTGGCTGTGTTTGCAGTTATCACTGTAAATCTGTACAGTGAGACAGTGTCATTTAATATTTCTTCTGAGAAAGTAGTCCAAGCCTTGTGTTCAGAGGATGCTGCATTGAAATAAATTACTCTAATTTCTAAATGTTGCCTGCAAGCTTTGTTCTCAAGCTGAAGTCCTTTGAGTACAATACAGGTAGTGTGTAATATTTATTAACTTTAATGTTTTGAGCTAGAATCATGCTGTGTAGTACAGGGCTGCCCTAGAACTCATTGTGTCTTCTAAGTTGGTGGGAGCTCATTGCGCTCTCCTGGTTTACAAGTGCCCAGTGATGTGTGTGTGTGGTGATGGCAGTACATGCCTGACTCACCTGGCTAGGCCTATGCTTTTAAAGAAGCTCTTCAGAGCCTGGGGAGGGATGACGTATGTGGTGACCTCAAAGTAGGTAATAAATTGATCAGAAAGAACTAACTAATAACAAGAACATTTTACTGCCATTCTTTAATAAACTTAAGAATGTTGTTAAGTGCAGTTTGTTTGTGAGCTTGGGAAAAATGATGTTGTGAGTCATATTTGCTCTTCCTTTGTATGTGAACTGGGCCCCAGGATAATATAAAGATATTTCCCATCTGGGAATTCTAGGTTCTTAGATAACTCACTTTCCACTTTTCTTGGGGTAGAAAAGAAGATTTTGATGTTATGAAAATGAGGTCTAGGAAGGCAGATGAGAGAAAAGATAGAAGCTGAGTTCACACAGCACAACAAACGAATCCTTTGACCTAATCCTGAGAGTAACCCTAACCCTGACATTTCTTCGTTGTGTAATAGGGATTTCTATTGATTCAGTGAGAACATCAAGAATAATAATGGGCATCTTAAACCCTTAATTTCTTAAGCATCCTTACCCTAACAACCCTTGTCCTGATCCTAACCATAACACTCTAATCCCCTAACCCTAACTCTATCCCTGGTTACTGTGGGGGTTGTTTCTTAGTTATATCTTTTAAATTGAGAAACCCTTTCTTACTCTTGATCTTTAGAGACGTTCTAATCCACCTTTGATCTAGGCTATAGATGATTTTTCAAACAATATATGGAAAGGTCATTTTTCTTTTTGTATTTGTACTACTTTATTTTACAAAACAAAGGTGATTTGTTTGTCTTTTCTATTTTAAAACTTGCATTGGAAGTAATTATTTCTTAAGTTTTCTCTGTAAGATCCTGCAATGTGAAATTAACCAGTCCTTGATTTATTTAACTTCCCTTGGCTGACAGCCTTTATCAGGACATTCTATTAACTACACTTTTTATATACAGAGAAAGATTCATTATCTCTACGATTTGAGATAGGCTTATCTAGAAAATCTAAAGTATCCTAACTGAGTTTTTCTTTTTCTCTAATTTGCAACTGATGAAAATATGCTGGATAATAATAATGCTCAACTGTAATTCCCTACGTATATGGCTTTTCATCTGAGGTTGTCTGAAACCTATTATCTCTTTAAGGGTGCTTCAGTTTCCCTGATCCAAGCATTTAGCCATAAACAAACCTCTTGGTTTGTTTGTTTGTTTTGTGACAGGTTTTCTCACTATAGCCCTGGCTTTCCTGGATCTCACTTTATAGACCAGGCTGGCCTGGAACTCAGAAGATCCCCAGCCTTTGCAACCCAAGTGGTAGGATTACAGGCATGCACAATCACTGCCTGTCTAAAACTCTTTTTAGTAAAAATACAGCCTTAACGTTAATAGCCTGGTTCATGCATTGGGCCATCCATTCCTGGGTCACATTAATACCTCCAATGCACCTTGAGCAATTGGATTTGCAAGCTATTCACCATGATTTTGGGAAGAAGACAAGTGCTTTGATGAATGCCTAGGCAAGGTCTGAAGTCAGATCCCCTAAGTGCAGGGTGTTGGTTCACCCCTGAGGAGGGAAGAGGCAGCTGGAATGTTGACTCTTTCCTCCAGTACTGGAAGGGGTGAGGTTCCTCTTGGAATCTTAATTCAAATGCTAAAGGAGTGCAAACCCCTCCTGGTATTTGGTTTTGTCCCTAGTCTGCAAGCAAACTTTAACCTGAGGAGGGCTTGACTTACTGCCCAATCAAGGTTGCCAGACAGACCTGCCATTCAGGCAAAGAGGTGGGATCTTCCAGGTGCCTTTCTCTGTGTTTGATGTGGCTGTGAAAGCTTGGACTGTTCTCTGCATCCTGTTCTGTGGCCTGCTTTGGGTGCTGTGTGGGGACATCAGGGAAGCTTTGAAATCAAGACATGGTGAACACAGGATATCTGCCCACAATGGGGAGGACCAAGCGGCTGAGCAGTGGGTGCTGGGGTGGTGGGTCCACTATGTGCTTGGATGGGAAGCATCAACCAGATGTGACTTCCTGTGAGATTTCTAGTGGTGCTTCGTACTTGGTAGTTCAGGCCATGACCTCTGAGTAATTTCAGTATCATGGCTGATTGTAATTCTGTCCAAAATATCTGGACTAGTTGCTTTCTTGTAGAAGCATGGGTGGTTTATGTGACTATGCAACACGTGTGTCCAAACTATTTTTTTCCCTTTTATAATATACATTAAAAAGGCAGGATCCAACCTGGAGAGTGGCTCAGAGGATAAGAGCTGTGGCTATTCTTACACACACCATGGGTTCTATTCTTAGCAACCACATGGTGACTCATAATTGTATGTAATTGTATATGGTGCCCTCTTCTGGCCTGCAGGAATACATGCAGGGAGAACATTGTATAAGTAATGAATTAATTCCTTTAGAAAAAGAAGAGGGATATGAATCTAACAGTTCTGATTTCATACATTACTCATTCTTTGGCTTACTTCGTTATTTTTTTCTGATGTAGTTTTTTTATATTTATTTAATATGTTTAGTGTTTTGATTATTTTGTGGCAAAGGGACTTTTTCCCAATGTTTGGTATTTTTGATGCTTTTTGTACATTAACAGCCACCTTTTTTAGTTTAGGAAAATGTTTCCTTTATCATTTCATTTGAAATATTTTCTAGACCTTTATGCTGATTGATCTTTCAGAGCCTGGTGAGGAATCCTGACCTCAGAGTATGTAATAAATTGATTAGCAAGTACTAACTAATAATAAGGACATTTTACTGCACTTCTTCAATAAACTTAAGAATGTCTTTAGGTGCAGTGTATTTGTGAGTTTGGGAAACATGTTGTGAGTCATATTTACTCTTCTGTTGTGTGTGAACTGGGACCCATAATAATGTAAAGATATTTACCATGTGGGAATTCTAGGTTCTTGAATGATTGACTTGTCACTTTTATTGGGGCAGGAAAGAAGATTTTGATGTTATGAAAATGAGGACTAGGAAGGCAGATGGGTGAAAAGATAAAAGCTGAGGCCAGAGCACAACAAACAAAACTTTGATCTAATCCTGAGACTAACACTAACCCTGGCATTTCTTCTTTTTGTATTAGGGATACTATTGATTCAGTGGGACCCTCAAGAATAATGTTGGCCAACTTAACCCTAAACCTGAGCCTAACCCTGGGACTTACCCTAAATCTCTAATCCTATCTTAACCCCTTAATTTCCTAAGCATCCTAACCCTAACAACCCTTGTAGTGATCCTAACTATAAGCCCCTAATCCCCTAACTCTCTCACCCTGGTTACTGAGGGGGATGTTTCTTAATGACAGCTTTTAGATTGAGAAACCCTTTTCCCAAATCCAGACCTACAAAGGATATTGAATGGAAAACTCCCAGGACCTTGAGGCTGAGGCCCCACAGGTTCACGCCCACAGGGAGGAGCTCTATCCGCCACCCCCCCTCCCGCACCACTGCATCTACTTCCCTAGTGAGTTCAGCTCTGCAGAGGTGGTGGGACCTAGGGACCTGAGGGCAAGGCCTAATGGGGTGTGGGCGGTCTAAGATGTGCACATTGAACAAGCTCACTGCCCTGTCTCTCTGTCTGTCTGCACCTGTCCCACCCCCTTGCGTGTCCCCACCCCCAGCCCGCTGTATAGGAAGATCCTGTGGTTCCACCCTATGTCCACAGCAGGAGACAGGCAGGCAATGGGCAGGCAGGAGAATGGTTCCACAGTGATGATGTCATGGCCCAGCACCCAGGCCCCTGATTCACCAGGAAGTTCCTGAAGCTGCTAAGCAGCACAGGGAGAAGCCATCTCATGCAAGACTTCCTGTCCTTCCTGCTGGTGGGGAAATTCATCATTGCTGAGCAGCTTGAATGGTTCTCAGTGTCCTGATCTGAGCTCTGCTGTAAACTGTAGTGAGTGGACCTAAGGGAAGCTCTGAAATTGCAATATGGTGAGCACAGGGGGTAGGGACAGGCAGCTGAGCAGTGGGTGCTGCTGTGGTGATTCCTCTCTGTGGCTGGATGGGAAACACCGGCCTGATGTGACCACCCTTGAGGTGCCTTGTTCTGCTCCTCATTTGCCAAAACAGCCAGTGGCCTCTGAGTAACTTCACTATCATGGGTGATTCTGAATCTGCCCAAAATATTTAGACCAGTGGTTTTCTTATAGGAACTTATGTGGTTTCTGTGACTCTGTAGCACATGTCCAAACCCTTTGTGCTTTAAGTTATCCATTAAAAAGACAGGTATACATCGAATAGCTCCACTTCATGTGTTACTTGTTTTTGTTTTCTCTAGTTTTGTTAATTATTTCTGTTGTAGTTTTTTTATATTGCTTCACTTTAGATGTTTAGTGTTTTGATTATTATATCCAAAGGGACTTTTCCCCAATCTGTTTGGTAATTTGGATACTTCTTTTACATAAACAAGAACCTTCTTTAGTTTAGGAAAGTTTTTATTTAGATTTTAATGGAAATATTTTCTAGACCTTTATGCTGATTGTTCTTCATCCTCACCCTCTCCTTCTCTTTTTCCTCATTATTCTTCTCCAGTCATCTGCATTTTTGCCTTCGCACATGTTGCAGAATACTTGGTGCAGGATTTTTTAGTGCCAGGAAAGTTTTAGAATCCAGATTTTTTTTAGACCAATATATCCATTTATTTTCCTATTAATTTTTAAAGCTTGTGATTATCTTCTTCTTCTGTGGGTGAGCCTTGCCTCAATAGTTATCAGTGTACAGGCAATTTCAATGGCCTGCTCTTAGAGACCGAGGAAATGCTTAAGCCAATAGCTGCCACTGTCACCTGCTGCTGTTTCAAGTTTCTGCATACACATGGACAGCCTATTATTTTTGTTCCCTGTCTCTTTTCCCTGTATTTGCACTCTCTCTATTCTCTTTCTCTAACTTCATGGCTCTTTCCCTGCTCCTTGTCTGTCTCCCTGTCTGCAGATCCTCCTGTTTACCACTATCCCATCCTCAGTTTCTCACTCCTTTTCCTTCCCCCATACAATCTCTTTTGCATCAGATATCTTGCATGTTTTAGGTTCTCAGGACCTGCTGTGAAAAAATAGCTTTGTTTTCTTGGTGACATATTTTCCTGGATGTTATTCATTATAATCCTATGTTGGTGTCTAGCAATTTTGGTGTGAGGTGATAATCGGCATAGGTATTAGTTTCTGACTTTGCCTTGTTTCTGTGTGAGTTTTATTCATGGGTTATAGTTTGCTGTCTAGATTTTAGGAGAGTGTTGGCTGAGTGTTGCCTCTTTTATTGACCTGTTTGGTGGGTATGTTCAAGATGGAATGCTGGATAATGGTGAAAGCTGGGAGAGGAGGTGGGCAGGATAATAATATCTTAGCAATCCTCAAGGAGACATAGTCAGGAGAGAGGTGAAGCTTCCAACATTTCAGCATCTCAGAGCCACAGTCATCTGAAGGAGCCTCATTTGAGGGTGTGCTCTCATCAGAATGGCTGGTTGCTCTGTCTGTGTGAGATAGTGTTGATGATTGATGTGGGAAGGCTCTTCCAATTAGTGTGACAATATTCATAAGCATGTGGGCCTCAGCTGGATGAGAGAACTACCTGGGCATGGGACACTGACCAAGCAGGAGAACAAGCCAGGAGACAATGTTTGTCCATGCTTTAAACTTCAATTTGTAGCTTCAGTTTCTACTCTAAGCTCCCAAAGTGAACTGTGATCTGACAGAACCATTCACAACAACCGTTTATTACCTGATATGCTTTTGGTCAGAGGATTCCATCACAGCAGCAGAGTAGCAAGTTAGAACAACAACAACAAAATGGTATCAATATTTGATTTTGCTACTGGACAGATTCTATGTTCTCTTTTGAAGGAATGTGGAAAATATTAGAAATTGAGATGGTGAACGTCATAGAAAGCGGTCTATGGAGCTTAAGCAGTTGTTCTCATAGGACCTGGAAGATGGGAGTGTTTACAATATGCAGCCAGAGCAAATTTGAGTGGAAAATAGATTCTGTAAACTTTAGTGAGAGTTCATTTGCGTGATATTTTGGCCAAAAATATTTCCTACTTGGCTCATAAAATTTAAAAATAATGGACTGATTTCCATACTTTCATTCAATTTATTTGTATTTGTTCAACTTTCCCACTTATTTATTTATTATTTATTTATTTAAATTCCAGTTCCCACCATCTCTGCATTCCACCTTACACATCCTTCATCCCTAACACCTTTTATCTCTCCAAGGCTGTTGGGGACAACTGGAGTATCCACCAACAATGGCATTTCAAGTCTCTGCATGGTTATGCATATTGCTATTACTGAGGTTAGAAAAGACAGCCACGTTAGGGGAGCTGTTTGGAAAGGCAAGAGCATAAGGAACCACTCCAGCTCCATTTCTTGTGAGAACCACATGAAGACTGAGTAGCTCATTTGCTACATATATGATAGGGGACTCATTCCATCCTGCGTATGCTCTTTGGTTGGTGGCTCAGTCTCTGAGAGTCTCCTAATATCCAGGATAGTTGACACAGAGGGTCTTCTCATGGACTTCTTGCTCCTTCAGAGGTCCTCAATCCTTTCCCGAATTCTTTCAAAAGATCCCCTGTGCTCTGTCCAATGTTAGGCTGTGGGTGTCTGCATTTGTTTCAGTCATATGTTGGGTGGAGACTCTCAAAGGACAAATATGCTAAGCTACTCTCTGGAAGTATACAAAACATATCCTCAGTATTGTCAGGTGTTTGCCCATGGATGGGGTCTCAATTTGTTCAGGGTATAGTTTGGCCACTCCTTCATTCTCTGCTCCTTCTTTTTGCCTGCATTTCTTGTAGGCAGGACAGATTTTGGTTGGAGGTGTTTTTGGTTTGGATGTTGTAATTAAATCTCCACTGGGGCTCCTGCCTGGCTGCAGGTTGTGGCCTTTTCAGGTTCCTATTCTCATTGATATACATCTCAGCTATGATCACCCCCATAGACTCCCTGTTGCCCTCCCTTTCTTCATCTGTGGCACATCCTAAAGATTCCTGCACCCTTAGACCCCTGACAACTATATATTTCAATTCATTTCCCTTGTCCTATGGCCCTTCCTTTTCTCTCATCACAACTGTAGCTTACCTCCCCTTCCACTTTCTTAACTACTCGCCCTTCCAGTTCTCTCTCTTTCATCTGCCTCCTATTACTGTTTTATTTACACTTCTGAGTGAGATTCAACCATTATCATTTTAGCCTTCCTTCTTCCTTTTAACGATATATATTATAAGCACACTGTAACTGTCTTCAGACACACCAGGAGAGGGTGTCAGATCACATTATCAGTGGTTGTGAGCCACCATGTGGGTGTTGGGATTTGAACTCTGGACTTTCACAAGAGCAGTCAGTATTCTTACCAGCTGAGCCATCGATTTAGCCCGTCAGCCTTACTTCATTTTTATCTTCTTGAGGGTCAAGAAATGTACTGTAGATTTCCTGTACGTTATGGTTATTATTCATTTGTAAATGAGTACATACATGCATGACATTTAGGTCTTGGATAACTCACTCAGGATGATAGTATCTAGGTGTATCCATTTGCCTGCAATTTTTTAGCAAAATATGTTTTTATGATGTTTTTCATCCACATCTTTAGTTCTGAAATTTGACCAAATGTATAGGTTATATTCTATTTCTCAGGATTGCATATGTTCATGACATCAATATTATCTAAGATTTTAGTGTCATTGTCTGCCAGGTGTATGACATTCTTCATCGATCTTGTGTTTGTTCTGCAATATTTGAATAAATAGAAGTATATTGCCTATGTGCATTAATATGAATATCGTGTGTGTGTCATCTTTTCTGTTGTCAGAAGATGGCCTTAGATCCCCCAATCTGGAAGAATGAATAGTTGATGGTGACAATGTGTTTGTGACAAATTGGAAAACCAGAAGGAGCTCTCCACTTTTCTCTCCTACCCTATGTTTCTTATTTATGATCAATATTTTTTTGTTCTTTTTTTTGTTTTTTGTTTTTTTGTTTTGTTTTGTTTTGTTTTGTTTTTTTTTTGTTGTTTTGTTTTTGAGACAGGGTTTCTCTGTATAGTCATGGCTGTCCTGGAGCTCACTCTGTAGACCAGGCTGGCTTCGAACTCAGAAATCTGCCTGCCTCTGCCTCCCAGAGTGCTGGGATTACAGGCGTGTGCCACAACCGCCCGGCTTATGATTAACATTTATATTACTCTGATTTTCATCTGTTCACTTGTAAATATTTAAGCATACATTCCAATTTAGTAACATTTTATTTATGTTATCGTTTAAACTGTTGTACTTCACGTTTCTGCAATATGAATACAGACCTGAAGTGAATGTATGATTCTTTGAAGGAACTTTTACTAAAGAACTGTGAGTTTATCGTTTTTGTTACCTTGGTTGATTTTTATAGGGGATTAAGGATCTTTTTTCTATTTGTTTGTTTGTTTGTTTTTTTGGATTTGGATTTTTCGAGACAGGGTTTCTCTGTGTAGCTCTGGCTGTCCTGGAACACACTAGACCAGGCTGGCCTCAAACTTAGAAATCCACCTGCCTCTGTCTCCCCAGTTTCCTTTGATTATAGGCGTGCGCCACCACCACCCAGCTGGGATTGAGGGTCTTAATATATAACATTTCCTCTTCTAGAACATGATACATATGGCATGCTGTCATCCAGTTCACTGACATACACCTGTTTGTATGTCTGTGATTAAAGACATCATCAAATATATCCATCTTGCCCACCATGTTTGTGGTTAGTAATTGTTCAAACAATTTTCCAGATGTGTGCTCAGTATTGTGGATCTGTTTCCACTGCATATCCCTCTCAATTGGCATTTTTCTGGCAAGGCTGTATCCTATTCAAAGTGTTCAAAAGTATCACAGGTAAGTCTTATAATTCAAGCTGCATCTTAAATTACACAGTGATTATAAATTCTGAGTGAGAATGTAAGTGGAAAAAGTGTTAAACTTATATGAATGTTTTCGAGGAAGTATATATTTCCTTTATGATGATGTTAATATCATGATTTGTGTTGTACACATGTATGGGATATTTAGGATGCTGTGACGTTTGATGATGTCCATGTAAACTTCACTGGAGAAGAGTGGAATTTGCTGGATCCTTCCCAGAAGAATCTCTACAATGAGGTGATGTTGGAAACCTACCTGAACCTCAAAGCTATAGGTAAAACCATTATTTTTCTTTCTAAAAGAAAGACATGTTTCTTGGTTATTAATGATCTTCTATTATTTTAATTGTGAATAATTAAAATTGAGCTGAATAATTCAGTTTCACTGAATTTTTAATTGTAAATTTCATAGTGGAGTGAAAATTCACATTACCTTTAATTTTGCCTAATTTATAATAGTATATCATTCATTTTCTGGTACTGTGTTTTAGGCTATTATTGGAAAGACCATCGTCTTGAAGAAAATTGTCAAAGTCGTAGAAGACATGAAAGGTAATGTTCATTTGCAAGGTGATACAAATTTGCCTCTGAGGGAATTTTATTATCTTCTGGAATCTCCAATGAAAAGCAGGAGTGTAAAATAACAGTCCTTTAAGTGTAGCTTTGATTAAAATATTTTTACAAAACCATGTACCTCAAGATGGGATATCTGATTTGTGTATCCATTTGATATGTAGCTTCTTTAGAGCTATGGTATGGATGTTCCAATTTGTATAGTATCATAGTACTTAGATATTGCATATTGGGTAGTGATAAATTTATATCCTAACCATTCTAATAAGCAAATAGTGAATAGGAAAATTGGTAATACTGATATTTTTGTAGTAGTATTGTTAATTTTGATGAGAGGACATTTTATGAAAATCAAGAATGTTGTTGTAGAGAAGCATTATCCTATGTACCACATGTTATGAGAAATAAAAATTCAAACAGTGTGAATGCAATGTGTAAACCTTTCACTTGTCATTTTTTTGATTAAGTATATCATGTGTCACAATGGATAAAAACCATGTGAGCATAGGGATATTGAAACAAGCAACATAAAATTTTTGCTCTAAATCAATGAGTAGATATGTAGTAGTCTGCCTTTGATAGCATTTAGGAATGTGACAGACATTTGCAATTCATTGCTTTTCTAGTTTTAAGTGGAATATCCCCAAACTGATAGTGAAGAAATCTTTATGGGTAGTAGGAATTTGGAAATTCTTCTGTGTGTCCTGGTTCACAGTCAAATGTGTTGTAATTCACACTACAGTAAAAATTATGAATGCAATCAGTGTTATAAAGATCAGAGTTGTTCTTTCTTCAGATAGCTAAAATACATCATATAAAAAGAGGGTACTATAAATATGAGCCATGTAATAACCATCACAGGTGTCTTGAGCAATTCATGATGAGGAGCACACCATGAAAATGCAAAGTGCTAAAACCTTAAGATCAGATGCTTCTTTAGCATTAGACAAAGTGTAAACATAATTCATATTGATTACATGATTGATCAGAGTAATGAATGTATAATGTCTTCACATGTGCTAATTATTGTTACAGGTCTGTTAGAAGCCATAGTGGAGAGAAACCCTATGAATGTAATCAATGTGGTAAAGCCTTTGCAAGACCAAGTAATCTCCAAAGACATAAAATGACACATACTGGAGAGAAAACTTATGAATGCAACCAATGTGGTAAAGCCTTTCAAAAGCGCAGTACTTTCCAATATCACAAAAGAACACACTCTGGAGAGAAACCTTATGAATGCAATCAATGTGGTAAAACCTTTTCATGTCACAGTGTTCTCCAAAGACATAAAATGACACATACTGGAGAGAAACCTTATGAATGTAATCAATGTGGTAAAGCCTTTGCAAGACTGTGTAATCTCCAAAGACATAAAATGATACATATTAGAAAGAAAACTTATGAATGCAATCAATGTGGTAAAGCCTTTGCACAGTGCAGTACATTCCAATATCATAAAATAACACACACTGGAGATAAACCTTTTAAATGTAATCAATGTGGTAAATCCTTTGCAAGATTGAGTAATCTCCAAAGACATAAAATTACACATACTGGAAAGACAACATATGAATTCAATCAAGGTGGCAAAGACTTTTCACAGTGCAATACATTCCAATATCATGAAAGAACACAGAGAGGAGATAAACCTTACGAATGTAATCAATTTGCAAAAGCCTTTTCATATCACAGTGTTATCCGTGGACATAAAATGACACATACTGGAGAGAAATCCTATAAATGTAATCAATGTGGTAAAACCTTTGCAAGATCCAGTGATCTCCAAAGACATCAAATGACACATACTGGAGAGAAAATTTATGAATGTAATCAATGTGGTAAAGCCTTTGCAAAGTGCAGTACTTTCCAATATCATAAAAGAACACATACTGGAGAGAAGCCTTTTGAATGTAATCAATGTGGTAAAACCTTTGCAAGATCTGATCATCTCCAAAGACATAAAATGATACATACTGGAGAGAAACCTTATGAATGTAATCAATGTGGTAAAGCCTTTGCACAGAGCATTTATTTCGAATATCATAAAATAACACATACTGGAGAGAAACCTTATGAATGTAATCAATGTGGTAAAGCCTTTGCAATACCCAGTCATCTCCAATATCATAAAAGAACACATACTGGAGAGAAACCTTATGAGTGTGATCAATGTGGTAAAGCCTTTGCAAGTAACAGTCATCTCAAAAGACACAAAAGAACACATACTAGAGAGAAACCTTATTAATGTAATCAACGTGGTAAAGTGTATTTACAAGCGAAAAGTCTCCAAAATCTCTTGGATGGAGCAAAACCTACTGAATATAATCATGAATTAAGTTGGAGTTATTAGGCCATTATAGTAGGAATATGATAGATATGCATACTTGGGATTATTTCAACTCTGAAGATGGTTCTTAAGATGTTTTAGCAAAGAATGTTGTGGATTTTACCCTAGTATGATTAGTCTCCTTGAGGATTAGGTAAAGAGATTTATTTAATTTGGATTGACAAAGTAAGTCTCAAAAATACCCTCATAAAATTTGGCATGACAGTTTTTAACCAGAATAGAAAAGGAATAAAGGAAAACTACAAAAATTAAGGTTCAAGGTGCAAAGCATCATCAGGAAGTTGAATGAAGTTAAATCCTGTGCTATTCAATGGTATTAAAAGAATGGTTACATTAGGGCAAGATTCCACCCAGCTAAACTTAGTGATTTGCAGTTGTATGGAAGACAAATGTATCATGTGAGGAATTATTATTACCTGGTGATTGTTTTCATGTGGAGATACAAAGATACAAGTATGTGTCAAACTTAAATGGAATGGATCTTGACTGCTATTCTGGGATTTCAATTTAAGATCTAAAATTAAAAGCTTAGATCCAGACATGGTGTTAAATGATTTTAATCATATGAGGACCAGGGTGGCTTTGTTGTAGGAAGTTCATCGTTGTGAGGATGGGCCTTGAAATTCCTACTAGTGTTGAAGAGACCCTCCTATTCGGTCCCTAGAAGACAGTCTTTTCCTGGCTGTCTTGGGATAAAGATGTGAAACTCCCAGCTTCTTCTTCAGTATCATGTCTGCTCACATGCCTGCCATTCTTCCTGCTCTGATGAAAATGGACTTAAACTCTGAAATTGTAAGCCAGCCCCAAATAAATATTTCCTTTTATAGGAGCTACCTTGTTCAGGATGTGTCCTCATAGTAGTGGAAACCAAAGAAACATTGTGAGCTCATTTAATGTTGTCAAAACTGCACAATACTGTAGTCTTCATTTTCATGAAAGAATATGTATTAGAAAAAAAACCTCATGAATATGTTTAGTATAATGAAGACTTTGAAAACCTCTATATTTTTTCATCATTATGAAAGCATTCATACTGGAGAGAAACTCTATGAATGTTAAAAATGTTTAAAGCCTTTATGTTATGGGATCCACTGAGTTCCAACACAATTCAAACACCAGGACCAGTCAAATGACAAGAATGTTTTGGACTCACCTTGCTACTCATTAATCAGGATCTACAAATATACTCAGAACCTTAGCCACTGAAATGTGCTTGTATTTTTAGTTAGTCATGTATCCAACAGCTTTCCTGAAAGTTAATGTAATCAACGTGGTAAAGTGTATTTATAAGCGAAAAGTCTCCAAAATCTCTTGATTTGGAGCTCAGAAATTGCCTTTGGAAATTTTTGGTTCAATTATATATGACCATGTCATCTTCAAATAAATGTAATTTTACTTTCTCCTTTCTAATTTATATTGCATTCATCCCCTTCAGATATATTGCTCTAGTTAAACTTTTAGATAGTACTTTGAATAGATAGAGAGAGAATGAACCACCTTGTTTTGTTTGTGAATTAGTGGAACTGATGTGAATATCTCTCCATATAATTTAATGTTGGATATAGCCTTGCTGTAATGTGATGTTAGTATGTGTACGTATGTCCCTTGTGTGCTTATTTACTCTAAGAATTTTTCCATAAAGTGGTGCTGGATATTGTCAGAGAAATTTCATCACCTAATGAGGTGTTTAGGTCTGTATATATTAAATAAATGAATAAATAAATAAATAATAGCTCTGTTTAAAAAGTTGATTATCTTAGTTTGATTTTATTTTGGTAAATTCATTCTATCCAGGGAATTACCTATTTCTTTAAGAATATTCAATTAGGTGGAGGACACTAAGTGGGTTCTCTTTGTAATTAAGCAATATTTAGTTTCATTAGATGATGTTGAAGCTTCGACATAATCTTGGCAATTAGAATTGACTGAGATGCTCTTTGCAATGAAAAAGTGAAGTTATTTTTATTGGTGCATGGATGTACAATGGCCATCACATTGCCTTTCAAATATGTGTGGTTAATGGATAAGATCTTTGCTAGTATATATCTCATTCGAGAAAGCTGATATCATTCCATCCATGTAGAGTGATGAGTGCAGATACTCAAAACTGCTTCAATGCTTTGAATAAATCATATTTCTGTGCCATATCAAATCTTGTTTTAAGAGATTGAAGGAACAAAATCAGAATCTGATTAATGAGAAACAAACAGGACAAAAAGATTTTACTAATAAATGATATCAAACATTTAATGAAAATACAACACCAATATTTTAGAGATTATTCTATTAAATGAACATGGGATAGAGGCTATCTCATGTTACACATAGCACAACATGGATCAGATATCTGATTCCAAAACAGAAATAAAGGGAACACAATCTGAACAAAAACTATGGAATATTATTTGTGAAACATGGAAGAACATTTTAATTTACGTACTCATAAAGTGCTGTATGAAATATCTTATATTGCAATACAATAATATAGCTTAACGGAAAAAGAAAAAAACAAAGACACATGTAATAATCAGGATGGATACAGTCGTGTGTGGTGTGCCTTCTTTCCAATGTGTCAAGTCAATAACATGAGCTTAAGGCAAAAAGAAAAGAAATTTTTCTTCCAAGGGACATGAATTATTTCTCTGTGGAAAACAATATGGAGTCTCAGTTCTCAATCTAGGCAAAATCATATTCATGTTTTTTGAAGGACCTTTATGTTTGACCTGCAGATTGGCTGTAATGAGTATTGTATGGATCCAAGTCCAATTCTCATGTGCACCAAATGACTTCCAAAAGAATGTCACAGCCCAGGATGGCATTTCCATAGTAGTCAAAGAAGAGTGAAGAGTCAGCCTCCACACATATTCCCAATTCATTTGACATGGTATTACCACCCAGTATGCAACAATTATAGAATATCACAATATCAAGGTACAAAATGTTCCCAATCTACAGGTCTGCAAAAGTACTGAAAAACATTCAAATTGACAGTCATAATTCAACCAAAGTATGAAGAAAATTTTTATTCATAATAAATAAGATGGTACAATAAACTCCATAGCAAGATTTTATTATAAGCCAGTGACATCACAACCATTCTAAAAATGGAGTTAAGATTTCTCTTAATTCAGTGTGTATATTATGGGATCAAAATAATGGAGTTCAAAAATATAAATCAAATTCAGTACTCCATTTGTTTCACCCATTGTAATCTAACCAAGTTACATAAATTAGCGTAACAGACATACATCTCTGTTGTTGCAATATAATCCAAGTCAGTTCTGTTTCAAAACAAACACCAAGTAGACATGGATGAAAAATATAAGCTGTATTGCTAATATAAGCTAATATTAGCAATACAAGTCTCTCTCAGAAATGGCATGCAAATTGTTTCATTTCTTTGAGAAAAACGTATGAAATTGTTCTCAAACTTTTTAATGAAGTGTGAGCAAGCATCAAGAAAGAAATGCTTTATCAAATGCCACTGACTGCCTGGTACTGATTTTCAGGGAAAACATCAGCATAATAACTCGGTGAATATCTGCACAGGTACTTATATTGGACAGAATGGATTTTGAATTTTTGCAAAGCAACAAGGCATTTTTGGATTTTGCACAATGACATATTCTCCAGTTGACAGGAATCACAGTAAGTTTGAAGATATTTTGTAAACATGACTAGCATACAGTAGTATATAAACAACTTTGAGAGTGTTCAATTCCTGGCCCAAAGTTTCATTAGAGATTGCATTTCCCTACACTAGACAGTGGAAGACATAATGTCGCATGATTCTTCTAAAAGTGTGAATGATATGGAACTTTTATGACCTTCTAAACTCTTGTCTATGCAAGTTCTGTTGAAATCCATTGTGTTTGTACATATGGGTGTTGACACATATTCTGGCCTAAGCTGCCTAGGAGATGATGGTCCTTGGGAATTATGCCATGCATACAAATGAAATCATGGCACCTGAGGATGGAGAAAATGATCTCTAAAACATGTTTTCAGAAATCTGAATGACATCATGGCACCTTACGATAGAGAACGTGATCTCCAAAACATGTTTTCAGAAATGTTTTCATCAAAAGTTTTCAGACCACAGATGTAGAGCTTGAGGCCAGAATTTTCTCAATGTATCCAGAGAGCATGACATAGGATGAATGGAAAGGAACAGTGAATATAATTTAGTGGATCTCCAGACAGCAGAAGCCTTAAAACAGACACTTTATTGTAAATGTCTGTGTGATGTTTGTCTGCATAAGAAACGGATTTCACAACTGTTCTATCAGAGAGCCTAGCAGACATGAAGAAACTGTGTGCTTTCACTAATTCATTTTTGCTCCTGACGTTTTTTCTCTTCTTGTGCTGTTTGACAGAACCCACTTGCTTTTGGAGGATAAAGAATAATGAAGATAATGATGGAGATTTGAGAAGTGATTGTGGCTTTTTCCTTTTTACAACAGAGGAACCTGTTGAAGACAATTTTTATAATAAAACTATTCTTTTTAGGTAAGTCATTAACTTTACTCCCTGCTTCACTGTCATGAATTAGAAACACGCAGCTATGTACACAAATTGTGGAGTTCTGTCTTGTTCTTCCTCCTGTAACTCTATGAACCACTAAAAATTAATGATTACATCAATCACTATTTTAATAGATTCAAATGTGTCACAGTTTAATTTAGCTTTACTAAGTTGCTATTCAGTTCATAAAGCTGGCAATGAGAGAGACTGGACTCTATCAGTTGAATGTCTATGGATATTATATATATAAATGCATTTCCATCTGCCTTGATGTTATAGTTCCCACCTTTGGCAAGTGCTCAATATGTGCAGAATACATCTCTGCCTATATTGAATAGTCAGCCAACAATTCCTGTATGAGCATTCATCGAAATGCCTTCCTAAAATGCTATCTAATTTTGGTCTTTAAATTTTGAGTATTCATGCATTGAAATGCTTCTGAATGTGTGGGTCTACTGTTCCTGATTACATGTACAATATTACTTATATGCATGTGAATATAAATATACTTTGATTTTTAATATAATCTTTAAATGAGTCCCATCTTTCAGTCTGGAATTGATATTGAATGTGGAAAATAAATGCCAGGCTTCATATTCTCTTACCAGAATAATCTTTTGGTTCAATAATGCAAATGCCCAGTCACGCACTAGGCTTACTACTAGTATCAGATATATGTTCAGTATTTCTATTTATTATTGAATAAATATCATATTAGAGAAAATCTAAGAGAATAAATATTCTTCTTGTGAATAATAAGCTGTTTTTATTGTGAATACTTAGTTCTAAAATCCCAATTGTGAGATGTTATCATTTGTGTCTGCAGATCATGAGGGAAGCTGTGTTGAAATCATTAATCTTATAGCTAATCAATGTGCCTGGGACATTTTTCTTTTGTTAACTGAGGTTTCTTGTACTTTTCTGTCTCTGACTCTCATCTAACCTCTTGTTCAATTTTCATGTCTTTGGGATTCATAGAATATGTTTTCCAAACTTTGGCCTCATTACACAATGTACACTTTGATAGTTATTTTGGTTTCACATTATTATACTTCTGTGTTAGGTCAGTAGGAATTTCACTTCAGATGTATTCTGCATTATCTCACACATCGAAAAAATATAGGAAATTCTCATTGTTGACTATTATATAAGCCATATTAAGGTGTAAATAAACTTTGTAAATAGAGTTTTCATGTTTAGAAAGAAAACTTAGTTCCAGACTCTCAATTTAAAAAATGCAAATTTCATCATATGAGCTTGTTTGGTGTTTTTACTCCTGATGGGAGGTAATTGATAATAAATAGTTAAAAATGAACTGCCAGCAGTGCTGGGGTAGATGAACACATTTCAAATGGAGAGAAGACCTATGTGCTCAGACAACACTTAAAGGATCTCAAAGAATTAGAAACACTGAGTTATTAGGAGATATATGATAAAGTTTTACAAAATTTACATAGTAACAACACAATAAAAGGTGTGTGTAAAAAAAGCCTAAAAGATAATATTCTCATTATGTAGGATATTGTAACTTTTTATTATATTTTGAAATTGAGAAACAAATTTAAATGAAATATGTCTTAAATGATTATTCTGTTTGTTGAGTAATAACAGTTGGAAACATTAAAATCATGTTCTACAAACACCATGGAAAAATATTGAAAATTTTTCTTTCTGTGCTAGAAATTAATAATATTGGTTTATATAGTGGATAAAGTTGATGGATTTCCAAATATTACACCTTCCCTGCATCCCTGGGATGAATCTTAATTGATCATGATGAATGACATTTGGATTCTGTTTGTGAGAATATTATTGAGTAATTTTGCTTAAGCTTTCATAATAGAAATTGGTCAGAAATTGTCTTTCTTTGTTGGGTCTTTGTGTGCTTTAGGTATCAGAGAAATTGTGGATTCATAAAATGAATTAGGTGATCCTTCTGTTTCTATATTGTGGAATAGTCTGGAGAGTATTGGTATTTTGTTTGAAGGTCTGATGGATCTTTGTACTAATCCCACCTGGTTCTGTGCTATGTTTGGTTGGGAGACTATTAATGACTGTTTCTATTCCATTAGGGGTTATGGGACAGTTCAGAAGGTTTATCTGATCCTGATTTAAGCTGTCAATCTGATATCTGTCAAGAAAATTGACCATTCCATCCAGATTTCCAGTTTCCTTGAGTATATGGTTTTCTAGTAGCATCTGATAATTTTTTTGGGTTTTCTACAGTTTCTGTTGTTAAATTTCCCTTTTCATTTCGGATTTTGTTGATTTGTCTACTGTCATTGTGCCCACTCATTAGTTTCTTTAAGGGCATATCTATCTTGTCGATTTTCTCCAAAATCCAGCTTCTGCTTTGGTTGTTTTTTGTATAATTCTTGTTGCTTATTTGTTGATCTTATCCCCGAATTTGAATATGTCCTTACACATACTCCTCTTGGGTATATTTGCTTCATTTTGTTCTACAGCTTTAATATGTGTTGTCAAGCTCCTTGTTTATGTTCTCTCCAGGTTCTTTTTGGAGGCCCTCAGTGCTATGCATTTCACTCTCATCACTGTTTTCATTGTGTCCCATATGTTTTGGTGTGTTGTGACTTCATTTTCATTACATTTTAAAATATGTAGAGTGTTCTTCAGCTTCCATATGTATGTGGGCTTTCTATTATTTTTGTTGTTTTGAAGACCAACCTTAGTCCATGGAGATCTGATAGGAGGCATGGAATTATTTCAAACTCCTTATATTTTTTGAGGTCTGTTCTGTCACTGATTATATGGTCAATTTTAGAGAAGGTCCCATGCCATGCTTAGAAGATGGTACATTCTTCTGTTTTAGGAAAAAAATGTTCTAGAGTTATATATTAAATTCATTTGGTTCATTTCTTCCATTAGTTTCACTGTGTCTCTATTTATTTTGTGTTCCCAGGATCTGTCCAGTGAAGAGAGTGGCATGTTGAAGTCTCCCACTATTATTGTGTGGCGTGAAATATGTGCTTGGAGGGTTAGTAAAGTTTGTTTTATGAATGTTGGTAACCTTGAACTTGGAACATAGATGTTCAGAATTGAGAGTTCTTGGTAGATATTCCATTTGATGAGTATGAAGTTTCCTTCCTTCTTCTTTGATAACTTTAGGTTGAAAGTCGATTTAATTTGACATTAAAATGGTGACTGGAGCTTTTTTCTTTGGACCATTTGCTTGGACAATAGTTTTCTGGCTATTACTCTAAGGTAATGTCTGCCTTTGTTTCTTGGGTGAGTTTCTTGTGTGCAGCCAAATGCTGGGTCCCATTTACAAAGTAACAGTCTGTTAGTCTATGTCTTTTTATTGTGGTGTTGAGTCCATTAATATTAAGAGATTTTAAGGAAAAGTGATTATTGCTTCTTGTTATTTTTGCTCTTAGAGGTGGTATGTTTATGTTGCCCTCCTCTTCATGGTTTTTTAAAAGAAGTTTATTTTATTACATTTTCTAAGGTGTAGTTTCCTTCTTTTTGTTGAAATTTTCCATTTATGATCCTTTGAAGTGCTGGAGTTTTGGAAAGTTATTGTGTAAGTTTGTTTTTGTGTTGGAATATTTTGGTTTATCAATCTATGGTAATTGAGAGTTTTGCTGGGTATAATAGCCTGGACTGGCATTTGTGTTCCCTTAAAGTCTGTATGCTATCTGCCCAGGATCTTCTAGCTTTTATAGTCTCTGGTGAGAAGTATGGTGAAATTCTGATAGGCCTGCATTTATATGATAGTTGTCCATTTCCCCTTACTGCTTTTGATATAATTTCTTTGTTTAGTGCATTTGGGGTTTTGATTATGTAACAGGAGGAATTTCTTTTCTGTTCCAGTCTTTTTAGAGGTCTGTAATCTTCTTGTATATTTATGGACATCTGTTTCCTTAGGTTAAGGAAGTTTTCTTCTCTAATTTTGTTGAAGATATTTATTGGCTCTTAAAGCTGGAAAGCATTACTCTCTTCTATACATAATATCCTGAGGTTTGGTCTTCTCTTCGTTTTCATGATTTCCTGGGTGTTTTCAGTTAGGAACTTTCTGCATTTTTTTTTTATTCTTTGAGTGTTGTGAAAATGTTTTCTATGGCATCTTCCTCACGTGAGATTCTCTCTTCTATTTGTTGCATTCTGTGGGTGATCCTTGCATATGTGACTCCTGATGTCTTTTTGAGGTTTCCTATACCCAGAGTTGTATCTCTTTGTCATTTCTTCATTGTTTTTATCTCCGTTTTTAGATCTTGAATGGTTTTGTTCAATTCCCTCTCCTATGTTGTTGTGTTTTCCTATAATTCTTTAAGGGATTTTTGTGTTTCCACTTTAATCACTTCTATCTGTTGATCCCTGTTCTCCTGTATTCTTTAAGGGAGTTATTTCTATCCTTCCTGAAGTCCTCTATCAGCATCATGAGATTTCATTTTAAATCCAAGTCTTGCTTTTGTTGGGTATCCAGGACTAGCTATTGTGGGTGATCTGTGTTCTGATGTTGTCAGGTAGTCTTGGTTTCTGTTGCTAGGATTCTTGCACTTCCCTTTTGCTATCTGATGATCTCTGGTTTTAGTTTATCTTGCTGTCTCTGGGTGGAGTCCCAATTGTGTGCCTGTAAACCTCTGTTAGCACTCCTCAAACACAAACTCTCCCCTGGCAGGTAACATTTTCAGAGGGCTGTGGGACAGCCTTAGCTCCCCAGTGCACATGGTGACTAAAAGGACCCTGTCCCATCTTCTCTGCCATTCCTCTGCCCTACGTGCTCCTGGCCAGACTAATTAGAACAGCGACTCAATAAAAAAAATGCTGATCTCAGATCCATGCCCAGGAAATAGCACTCCCTAGACACTAGCTCTCAACTTGCAGTGCCAGTGCATTGAAGGCTGGTTGACAGCTCCAGTTCCCAGGTGCAGATAGCAACTGAAAGACTATTTGATTTTCAAAATACTAAATGATATCAATAAGTCTGATGAATTAAAGGCATTGAAATAATAAAAGCCTAAGAATGTGTTATGTTGTTCACATGTGGTTTAAGTCACACTTTTATTATTATGTGGAATTGCAACTCCAAGTATATTTTGTAGCATTCTTATTTAATAAGACTGAAAACTAGTTCAAGAATGGCATTCAGAGATAAAACAATCTTTATTGATTTTTCACAAATACAAAATTTATCTACACTGCCTTATGTCTATGAATTCTTAAATTTTATATTGCTCTAAGTATGTCTAATTTATGAGGCTTATTTCAAGACATTTAGATCTAATTTATCATGTCTCAAATTACAAACTTTACTGTAATTGAAATTTTAGGTTTCAAACATCTCCCTTAATCATAATTATGGCTTATTTCAGAATACCCACAAGAAAATATGAGTTTTTTCTGGTAATGTTTTTTGCTACTGATGAAATCAATAAAAATCCTTATATTTTACCCAATATATCTTTGGTATTCTCAACCACTCTTGGTCTGTGTGAAGATTCATTGGACGTTCTTGATCAAATACATTCACCAATCTATAGTTTTAATTTTATTAATTATATCTGTGGAAAAGAGGCATTTTGTGATATAGA
This sequence comes from Apodemus sylvaticus, assembly GCF_947179515.1. NCBI lineage: Eukaryota > Metazoa > Chordata > Mammalia > Rodentia > Muridae > Apodemus > Apodemus sylvaticus. The sequence goes on from NC_067490.1 coordinate 61,689,449, forward strand.
ACTTACTGGACCATCATGGAAAATATCCTTAAAACTAGCAAGTGATTCTAGCACACCAAAGGTAAGAATGTGTGACACTGCATGAGTTAACAACTTTTAAATTCTATTTACATGTGCCTCCAAGAAAAACTTGGACAGAGTGCATTGTTATTGTACTGCTACATGCTAGAGACAAACAAACACACACAGAGATACACACACACACACACACACACACACCATTTAATATTATATATAATACGAATTAAGTAACCAAATCATAGATATACTGGGCCAACAGTTAAAATTGTTTTGTAGGACATTATGACTTGTAATAAATCAGCTAGAATCTAATAGGAATAATACAAGGTATTTCGAGAATAATTGTACTATCCTTAAAAGGAGTTTTAAAAGATGAGTAATGCTACTTGCTTATGAGTGCATATAACCTAATAATCATAGTTCTCATGTAGATATTTCATCCTCTCTTGAAATTATTTAGCTTTTCTTTGGACCATTTAATCCTAACCTAAATGACCATGACCAGTTGCCCTATGTCCATCAGGTAGCTACCAAAGACACACATTTGTCCCAAGGCATGGCCTCCTTGTTGCTTCATTTTGGATGGATTTGGATAGGACTGGTCATCTCAGATGAAGACCAGGGCATTCAGTTTCTCTCAGACTTGAGAGAAGAAATGCAAAGGCATGGGATCTGTTTAGCTTTTGTGAACGCGATCCCAGAAACCTTGCAGACATACATGACAAAGGCTATGATATATGATAAACAAATTATGACATCTTCAGCAAAGGTTGTTATCATTTATGGTGAGATGTACTCCACTTTAGAAGTCAGCTTTAGAAGATGGGAACATTTAGGTGCACAGAGAATCTGGATCACTACTTCACAATGGGATGTTATCACAATCAAAAACGAATTCAGCCTTGATTTTTTCCATGGGACTGTCACTTTTTCACATCATGTAGGTGAGATTGTTGAATTCCGTAATTTTATGCAAATTCTGAACACTGATAAATACCCAGTAAACATTTCTCAGTCTATACATGGGTGGAATTATTTTAATTGTTCAATCTCTAAGAACAGCAGTAAAATGGGTCATTTTGCATTCAATAACACATTGGAATGGACAGCAGTGCACAAATATGACATGGCCCTGAGTGAAGAAGGTTACAATTTGTATAATGCTGTTTATGCTGTGGCCCACACCTACCATGAACGCATTTTTCAACAAGTAGAGTCTCAGAAAATAGCAGAACTCAATGGAGAATCCACTGACTGTCAGCAGGTAAAGTTTCTTATATTTCATTGTGGTTTGATTTATCATTTTGACCTTTTAAATGGACCAAGGTAAACAACTGTACATTTGTTAAATTATTCTCTCAATGAAATTTTCTACACTGCAATGCTCCCCAATTATTCTTTTACATGGATGAATATGATGCACAAAGTAAAATTTAACAGGAGCCAATAATTTTTTTATGGTAGGAGTGAGTTTTTTGAAAACGTGTCTCAATGTTTCCACTAATGAGTTTGAAATTTAAAATAGGAATCAAGAGTTTTATCATAAAACCCTTAAGTGATGACTAGTCTAGAATCTTTTTCTAAAGAATAATTTCTGGAGAATCAGTAAATGTGCTATAATGAATTCTTACTCAACTAAATTAAGAATTATTTATAAATCCATAATGTATCAAGACTACATTTTATAAAGTTTCTGTTTACCTCATATGTGTTTACTGTCTATACAAGAAAGACAGCCATTCTTTATTTTCACACACATTCACAATTCCCCTTCATTTGCACATAAATGGCTACTTATTTGAAAACATATTTTTGACAAACAGGAGCACATACACACACACTCACACACACATATAGACCATGTTACATATGTAATATGCTAATCATTTTTCAAGCACACTTTACCATTGCATATTAAATTTTCAGTTATGAATGAGGCATATTGTATTTTACTACACAGGATTTCTTCAATGCAGCTATCTTTTGTGAAAGTAATTAAGAAATTAGGGAAGTTCTCAACTTTGCTTTCCGTTTATTGATACACATATGTAAGTATATAATGATAGATCTCATTTAGGTGTCTACCTTGCTGAAGACCAGGGTATTTATTAACCCTGTTGGAGAATTGGTGAACATGAACCATAGGGAAAATCAGTGTACAGAATATGACATTTTCATCATTTGGAATCTTCCACAAGGCATTGGATTAAAAGTGAAAATAGGAAGCTATTTTCCTTGCATCCCACAGATGCAACAACTTCATATATCTGAAGATTTGGAGTGGGTGACAGGAGGAACTTCGGTTGGTATTCTACATTTTTTTAGTTTTTTTCAAGATATCTAAATTTTTGAATATGAGGGACTGAAGTAATATTCAATTACTTCAATTGGTCTCTGTGGTTAAGACCAATTGCTACTCTTGCAAAAGACCATGCTCAGTTACAAGCACCAAAATGTAATAACTCTTATTACATTTAATATTCATTAATTTTATCTAACTTTATCTAATTATATTTAATTTAATACAGTTAATATTCAATTGGTCTCTGTGGTAAAGACCAATTGCTACTCTTGCAAAAGACCATGGTCGGTTACAAGCACCAAAATATAATAACTCTCAACTTCATGTAAATCTTGTCATAGGGATCAAATGCCTCTGGATTCCATGTACAAATGTGCCCAAATGTGTGTGTGTGTGAGTGTGTGTGTGTGTGTCTGTGCGTGTCTTTGTGTGTATAATTAAAATTTTGTAATTATATGTATGCCATGGACTTTTCTTAGTCCGTGTGAACATATTTATAGCCAAATAAAGTATATAATATATTCAATAACAGAAACCTTTCTCCAGATTCAAGGTTTCCTCTTTTATTTATATATTTTATTTACATATATTAACACCTTATCCCACTTCCCGGTTTCCTTTCTTCGGGGGGGTTACCTTATCTGGCATCAGTAGGGGGGGAGCCCCTAGGTTCTGAGGAGATATGAGCAAAAGTATAGGGGAATGCTAGAGTAGTGAGGAAGGAGTCTCATAAAGGCAGCAGAAAGGGGAGAAGCATAGGAGACTCAAGATTTTGTTTTAAACTTGAGAAAATTTAGGACAGTGTTATATAACATATTTTTTCTTATCAAACAACTCTTTCTTGTATACCCTTTTTTTCTCCATATACTTCAGTATCCTGATTTTTATTTATAAATCATAAGCAAAATACTGATGCCACATAAGCATTCCTTTCGGATTAATCAGTTTAGGAAGTTATAAATTGCTACAACCTGAAAGTTACATATATAATGTTACATGAATAGAAAATATTGTGTGACATTCAGTGTACTGCAGGGAAATGTAAAATAATACTGTACCTGAAAATGTTAAGAAATACTGGTAAACAAAGGAATATTTATAGCCATATCTGTCAACCTATGTTTCATTACATATATTATGTTTACATGAACTACACACCCATACACACATACACACACACACACACACACATACAATCACACACATACTCTCTCACACACATATTATATAATGTTTATATATTGTCTCAGGTTCCCTCCTCCTTGTGTAGTGTTCCATGTGCTGCTGGACTTAGGAAAATTCATCAGAAAGAAACAACAGACTGCTGCTTTGATTGTGTTCAGTGCCCAGAAAATGAGGTTTCCAATGAAACAGGTACATGCTTGCATGTAGAAAGAAATGCTGAATTTGAATCCTATTCTTTCGAAACTAGAAATATGATATGGCCTAGATGGGAACTGAAGTCCTAAAATCTCCATATTTCAGAACTTAATAAGTTAAATAATATCAGCGTCATTTGGACCCGGCAAAAAACCTGCAGTATCTTCTACAAACAATGCCTTTCTCTCACAATATGCTGCATTCTGATTTTATACTATGAAGAAAACATTTAGGAGGACATACATGTTTATTAATTTTTAAAAACAAACTATGTAATCTAGGATTACGTTTTTTGAATATTTTAGACAAAGAAACTTCACTATATGATCACCCCATAATCGTGCCCTCCATCACCCAGGTTAGTCCCTCACAAAGACTAAATGCTCAGGCTAACAGTGGTTATTTAATGAAATGAATTTTAAGATCTTACATTAGTGTGGGCCAGTGGTGGCAGTGCCTTTAATCCCAGCAATTTGAAGGCAGAGACAGGTGGATTCCTGAGTTCGAGGCTAGCCTGGTCTACAGAGTGAGTTCCAGTATAGCCAGGGCTATGCAGAGAAACCATGTCTCAAAAAACATTAAAACAAACAAACAAACAAAAAGCATATATGTCTTCAATGATTACTTTTTTCCTGACAAATAATTAGAACAAGAGTGACAAGTTCAAAAAAGGATAGATGGCATAGTGCTTATCATCAATCACCCACTACATAAAGAAATGAATGTGAGTATCCACTACGTACATGTCCTATAGCTTGGAATGAATACTTGGAAATAACGATATTGTACCAAAATGAGAGAAACATGCAAATTTCTATGAGGCATAGAGTGTCAAGAATGAAAATATTCCTTTAGGCAAACAGTACTTGCATGAGGAATTGTATGTTCTGGTTTCTTTAGGAGATACAGTAAAATGGCACCACCCAAAAAAGCAAACAAAATACATAATGAATCAACTGAAATCAATAACTACACATGCACACTACCCTTGTCTGTGAATAGTCATTTTATGGTTTGAAGAATTAACAAATCTGAAATCAAGCATGTTACTATTTATCATATTTTCTTTGTTTTTGTTTAATACATATTTTCCATTCCATTCCCCATCATGTTGTTTCATTTCACCACAGAACCCAGGTTAATAGAAAGCAAACTTAAGTCAGTGGTCCCTGCAGCAAGAAGGAATGGATGAGATGTTCAATACCAATTTTTTTATTGATATATCCTCTGAATAATACAAATACATAATTATTAACTAAATAATTGTCATATAAGGTTTTATTGTTTTCTGCCAACAGATATGGAACAATGTGTGAGGTGTGCAGATGATAAGTATGCCAACTTGGAGCAAACCCACTGCCTCCAAAGAGCTGTGTCATTTCTGGCTTATGGAGATACCTTGGGGCTTGCTCTATGCTCCACTGCTCTGTCCTTCTCAGTCATGACAATTCTAGTACTCTACACTTTTGTGAAGTACAGGGATACTCCTGTTGTGAAGGCCAGTAACCACATTCTCAGCTATATCCTGCTCATCTCTCTAGTGTTCTGTTTTCTCTGCTCATTGCTCTTCATTGGACATCCCAACAAGGCCACCTGCTTCCTGCAGCAGACCATATTTGGAGTATTTTTCACAGTGGCTGTTTCTACAGTGTTGGCCAAAACAATAACTGTGGTCATGGCTTTCAAGCTCACTACTCCAGGAAGAAGGATGAGAGGGATGCTGACATTGGGGGTACCTAACTTGGTCATTCCCATTTGTACTTTGATCCAACTTGTTCTCTGTGGCATTTGGTTGGTAACATCTCCTCCCTTTATTGACAGAGATATACAATCTGAACATGGAAAAACTGTCATTATTTGCAACAAAGGCTCACTCATTGCCTTCCATGTTGTCCTGGGATATTTAGGTTCTTTGGCTCTGGGGAGCTTCACTGTGGCTTTCCTAGCTAGGAACCTTCCTGACAGATTCAATGAAGCCAAGTTCCTAACTTTCAGCATGCTGGTGTTCTGCAGTGTCTGGATCACCTTCCTCCCTGTCTACCACAGCACCAGGGGGAAGATCATGGTGGCTGTGGAGGTCTTCTCTATCTTGGCTTCTAGTGCAGGGTTGCTAGGGTGTATCTTTGTCCCAAAGTGTTACGTTATTTTAGTTAGATCAGATTCTAATTTTATACAGAAGAACAAAGATAAATTGCTTCACTGAATCTTTCATAGTATGAAAATGTTAGATGTTACTCAACATATTTTTTGTCTTAACCAAATTAGTAGTTAATAATATAAAAATTTTAAGAAATAAACTAATTTGAATTTACAAATAAGACATCACTCTCCATTGTGATACAAATTTCCAAAGTTTGTTGGAAAATTATCTCATTTATGAGTACACAATCCTGAAGATATTGAGAACTGAGACTCTCAATTGAGGAATATCTACCATCATTTTGAGTTGTATTGTGTGTTTAAGCCATATACTTTATTAATTATTGATATTAGGTAACTGTATTGAGTTTGGACACTAACCCCTCTAGGTAAGTTGCTCTTTGAGTTATAAAAAGAGGACTGCATACATCATGGGCATGAAGCCAGTAATCAAAATTATTCCTCATGCATTCATGGAGTATCTGCATCCCATTTCATGCCTTGGCTACATTGACTATACTGTGACAAAGATACATAAGTAAGTAAAAACTTTTCTCACATGTTTCCTTTGATTATGGTGTTTTTTACAGCAATAGAATCAAGACACCACCTTAGTGATAAATTGCCTCTCTTTGGATTTGGAATATCATAGATTCCTCATGCAATTAAAGTTACTTATTTGAAAAGAAAATCAAGAGTGACTGTTATCAGAGTGTGAAGCACAGTGACAATATTGCATATGACAACACAGTATTTCTGGATTTTTGAATAGCTTTAAAATATACTAGAAATATGTTAAGAATATCAGATAATATACAAAGGATGGAATATTATATGAAAGGAAATTGCGGTTCAGATTGGGCCTGCAATATAAGGCTCTGTCAATTTATGTGAAAGGCACAATTTCATTATGGAATGGAAGTGTTTTTTTAAGGGAGTAAAATCACTAATGGATACGCCATGTACAAAACTGTTACCACAATAAAACAAGTGAATTTTATGAAGATTTAAATCACTCTAGATGAAGGGTCTCATCATAAATTTTATCAAAATATGGATACTAAATATTATTTCAGTTTAATATTACACGTACAGGCATGCACATATAAACACATACACATTATTATTTCTTTACATCAGGTGTTGATAGTCAGTGTCATCTTTTTCTCAAAGTACTGTTTGCTGCTTTATTTTTTAAATATTTGGAAGTTTATTTTAGACATTGTCATTTACTTGCTTTTTGTTTATATTTCTTGTCTCCAAAACAGCCCTTGTATCAGTCCCTGAGTGCCTAAAATGCACATGGTCTCTTATTCATTAATTCTTGTTGAACCTGTATATATTTGCATATATATCTTTGTGTGTGTGTGTGTGTGTGTGTGTGTGTTGAAATTCAATTTTAGAGGCTGTGTAAAATTGCACATAATTATGTCTGATCAAGTTGCATAGCAGTAAAATCACACTAAAAGTCATTAGGCTATACTTAACATTCAGGTACTTGATCAGCCTCCATTCGAGAGCTTTCGTTATGTAATTGATAAGAACAAACAAAAACACCCTTAGGCAGACAATGTTCAGAATGTGAAAGAATTTGGAACACACATTCATAAATGGGATGTCTCCATAAAATCCCTTGCGTCAGGACTCAGGAAACACTGTAGAAGTGCAGGTAGAAGTATTATCCATGCCAGAGGGGATTGAGAACACCCACCACGGGAAACGGGACTTCTAAAACAAGAAATATAGATGCACATGTGAAATTACAGAGACTGTGGCAGCATCACAGGACGTGTGTGGTTCTGTTAAATATGGGGTCTCGATATTGAGAGGGGAATGGAACTGCACCCCCATTCCAATCCAGTTGACATTCATGTACAAAGAATAATATTAATTGCTTTTATAATATAAAATGCTCTATGAAATGAGGGATGACACCATACTTGGCATGTATCCCATGAAGTTGTTGAAGATTCCATCGTGTATGTAGAAATCATTTTCTAGAAACACAATGGCCACCAGATGAATGAAAAAGAAAACATTAAAGTTCCTGTGTATGTTAACAAATGATTTAACAGCCTTGCTTTCAGGTATGATTTACAAGAATCTCTTTTTTCAAGAGATGTGCTCATTAATAAGATATTCAAACTGCTCTAAAGGGCAAACCTTTTGCCCAGAATCAGATAGGAAACACAAAACAAACTCAAAGACATTGTTGCCAGTTCTTTGTCTTATAATGCTTTCCAGGACTTTTATATTTGTTTGGTTTTTGTGTTCATTTGATTTGTTGTGTTTACTTTTTTGTTTGTTTTTCAGTCAAAGTTAATTTGTAAGAATATTGTAGCTTGAAGAGTATTGGTGTTAACTCTTCTTTGAAGGTCTGGTAGAATTCTGCACTGAAACCATCTGGTCCTGTGCTTTTTTTGGTTGGAAGACTTTCTATGACTCCTTCTATTTCTTTAGGCTTTATGGGACTGTTTAGATGGTCTAGTTAGTCCTGATTTAATTTTGGTATTTGGTATCTGTCAAGGAAATTGTCCATTTCCTCCAGATTCTCCAGTTGTGTTGAGTACAGGCTCTTGTAGTAGGATCTGATGATTTTTTGGATTTCCTCAGTTTCCGTTGTTATGTCTCCCTTTTCATTTCTAAGTTTGTTAATTTGGATACTTTCTCTGTGCCCTTTTGTCAGTCTGGCTAAGGGTTTATCTATCTTGTTGATTTTCTCAAAGAACCAGCTCCTAGTTTTGTTGATTTTTTGTATGGTTCTCTTTGTTTCTACTTGATTGATTTTGGCCCTGAGTTTGATGATTTCCTGCCTTCTACTCCTCCTGGGTGAAATAGCTTCTTTTTGTTCTAGGGCTTTCAGGTGTGTCATTAAGTTGGTAATGTATGCTCTCTCCATTTTCTTTTTGGAGGCACTCAGGGCTATGAGTTTTCCTCTTAGCACTGCTTTCATTGTGTCCCATAGATTTGGGTATGTTGTGTTTTCATTTTCATTGTGTTCTAAAAAGTCTTTAATTTCTTTCTTTATTTCTTCCTTGACCAAGGTGTCATTGAGTAGAGTATTGTTCAATTTCCACGTGTATGTGGGTTTTCTGTTGTTTCTGTTGCTATTGAAGACCACTTTTATTCCATAGTGATCAGATAGGAGGCATGGGATTAGTTCTATCTTTTTATATTTGTTGAGGTCTAAGAGCAAGAATTGACAAATGGGACCTCATAAGGTTACAGAGTTTCTGTAAGGCAAAGGACACCATCAAGAGGACAGATCGGCAACCAACAAATTGGGAAAAGATCTTCACCAATCCTACATCAGATAGAGGGCTAATATCCAATATATATAAAGAACTCAAGAAGTTAGACTCCAGAAAACCGAACAACCCTATTAAAAAATGGGGTACAGAGTTAAACAAAGAATTCTCACCTGAAGAACTTCGGATGGCGGAGAAGCATCTTAAAAAATGCTCCACTTCATTAGTCATTAGGGAAATGCAAATCAAAACAACCCTAAGATTTCATCTTACACCAGTCAGAATGGCTAAGATTAAAAATTCAGGAGACAGCAGGTGTTGGAGAGGGTGCGGAGAAAGAGGAACACTCCTCCACTGCTGGTGGGGTTGCAAATTGGTACAACCACTCTGGAAAGCAGTCTGGCGGTTCCTCCGAAAACTGGGCACCTCACTTCCAGAAGATCCTGCTATACCACTCCTGGGCATATACCCAGAGGATTCCCCACCATGTAATAAGGATACATGCTCTACTATGTTCATAGCAGCCCTATTTATAATTGCCAGATGCTGGAAAGAACCCAGGTACCCCTCAACAGAAGAGTGGATACAAAAAATGTGGTATATCTACACAATGGAGTACTATTCAGCCATTAGAAACAATGAATTCATGAAATTCTTAGGCAAATGGATGGAGCTAGAGAACATCATACTAAGTGAGGTAACCCAGACTCAAAAGGTGAATCATGGTATGCACTCACTAATAAGTGGTTATTAACCTAGAAAACTGGAATACCCAAAACATAATCCACACATCAAATGAGATACAAGAAGAAAGCAGGAGTGGTCCCTGGTTCTGGAAAGACTCAGTGAAACAGTATTTGGCAAAACCAGAACGGGGAACTGGGAAGGGGTGGGAGGGAGGACAGGGGAAGAGAAGGGGGCTTACGGGACTTTCGGGGAGTGGGGGGGGGGCTAGAAAAGGGGAAATCATTTGAAATGTAAATAAATTATATCAAATAAAAAAAAAAGACAAAAAAAAAAAAGAATATTGTAGCTTATACTTTTATACTTTTATGCAAATTACATTGTATTAATTTGAGATCGTGTATGTTTAGGTTTCTTAGTCTTTTTATTTATGTTCTTTTATTCTGTTTACTTCCCATTTTACCCTATTACAGGTTTTTGTATTTTATAATAAATAATGATAATAATAATAATGATGTTGTTGTTGTTGTTGATGATGATGATAATGATAGTCTATAACAAGAGAAAGAAAGAAAGTGTATGAATTTGAGTGACGTGTATGGGGCAGACGTGTCTGAAGAAAGCTACAGTGTACTTACATATAATAAATAAATAAATAAATAAATAAATAAGCCTTTTTTTATACCCGTCCCACCCACCCGAATAAATAAATCTTTATAAAAAAAGGAAAAATATAGCTGGCCTGTAATCCCAGCACTTGGGAGGCAGTGGCAGGCAGATTTCTGAGATCGAGGCCACCCTGGTCTACAGAGTGAGTTCCAGGACAGCCAGGACTACACAAAGAAACCATTTCTCTGAAAAAAAAAAAAAACAAAAACAAACTGTCTAAATTAATTAAAGAATTAAGCAGAATTATTTTCTGATGAAATTGAAGATTTTGATGGGAAATATTTCCAAAAAATTTGAAGAAAATATATATAAAGATATTTATGGAAACAGGCATTAAAATCGTAGAATTTTTTGGAAAATAATAATTGTAAAATAGTAAAAATACAAAATATACTTTCTAATTGACCAAGCATATAGAAAAAATGTCTAATAATCAGATTTTGATGGAAAATATTTATTTTTAAAATTATTTTCATTAGGCATATTCATTATCTACATTTTAAGTGATTTCCCCTTTCCTCTTTCCCCCTCTCCGAAAATCCCATAAGCCATCTCCTCTCCCCCAGGTTCCCAATCGACCCTCTCCTGCTTCCTGTCCTGGTATCCCCTACACTGCAGCATTGAGCCCATGGATGACCAGGGGCCTCTCCTTCCTTTGCTGTCCAACATCTGAAGAAATCTAGAATAAAATGTTAAAATAGAAGATTTTCATCGAAAAATATTATTTATTAAATAATAATAAACATAGAAAACATTTCGAAATCAATTAAAAAGGTAGAAATTCTTTCAGATAAAATGGAAGAAAAATCACGTACAAAATTTCCTGATATATATTTATATATATGTGTGTATTTCCAAAACCTCCCAAGATGCAGATAATGCATGATAAACATGGCCTCCATAGAAACCGGCCCTTGTTTACTCTTAAGATGACTGTGTGGATGAAAGGTCATCATCTTGGGAAAATAAAATAAAATAAACTGTGAGTTCTGTCGCGCAAAGGCACAGCAGGAAGTTGGAAGAAGTCGAATCCCAGGATCGAAGATATAAAATGAATTTGCAGGGAACTGTGTGATGTCATGTGTCATCATTACATCATAATTTATTCCAACTAGATTTGCGTGTATTCAAATCGGCTGTGCTTGCTGTTTCCAAGGACTCAGGTATGCAAATGAGGCAGGCAAGTCATGCCCCCCTCATGAATATGCTAATATACACTGGTCAGATTATAGGGACGTTCCATGGAAATGGTTTATGCTCTGTGCTCAGCTTTGATGCCTATACAGCAAACTAATGACCAAGATAACATGGAAAGTGGGTTTCATGGGTGTACATTGGTGACAAATAAGTGTGCTTTGGTGTTGTTTTGTTAGTATCCTTATTTCTTTATTTTTATTTTTATTTTTATTCTTATTTTTTTGTATTTTTATTTGTATTCCTACCTTTATTTTTATTTTTATTTTTATTTATTGTTATTATCATTCTTATTTGTATTTTTGTTCTTATTTTATTCGTATTTATATTTTTATTCTTATTTTTATTTTATTCTTATTTTAATTTTATTCTTATTTTAATTTTATTTTTGTTTTTATTCTTATTTTTATTTCTTTGTTATTTTTATTCTTATTTTTATTTTATTTTCAGTCTTTGATTAGAATATATCTTGCTTTTCACGATACATATGATTAGAGTTTTGTTTTCCTCCATTTTCTCTATTCTTCCCCACCTCTATCCCTGTCTATCGTCTATAGTGATGTACGTCCTATAAAATGGTATCTGAAGTAATAATAATATGGAAAAAAATAAAATATATGAAAATAAGAATAAAATAAAATGGGACAAATGAACGAAAACGGGAGAACATTGTCTAATGAAAAAGCACCAAGCAAGGAAGTGACTCTGAAAGCCAGTGATTCAGAAAGCTGGCGGGAGGGCAGCGTTATGCTAATGAGGAGCCCTGGTTGCTGATTTCCTGCTAATGATGGGGCGGGGCGTGAACATCCATGATGTCTGCTATGCTAATGATGAGGCGGGGTGTGCTCGTCCCTGATGGACTGCTATGCTAATGAGGCATCGTATGTTAATGATCTGTCTCATGCAAAACAGGCGTGGCCTGCGTGTAATTGATGGGCTGTATAATGTCACTTACAGGGGCAGAGTCGCCCCACTGCAATGGGCGGAGCTTCAGTCAGTCTTCCCAGGGGGCGGGATCCGGATCCCCTGTGACTCACTTGCTCCACCCTGACCTGTCAGTTAATTTTCAGCCACGCCCCCAGGCTTTCCAGTCGGCCTTGGGGGGGGGGGAACGGAAGGTAACCCAGACTGACAGTGGGCAGGGCAGAGACAGGACTGAGGAAAGCCGGACCTGAAGTGACTGTTGCGGAGGGCAGGACTCAGCCGGCTCCAACAGGAAGCGAAATGGATATGAGCGCCTAACTTCCGGTCCCCAGGAAATGCAGCCCCCTGAGTCGCCGACCTCTGTCCTGACGAGGTCCCAAGATGCTCCTGACCCCTGGAGTAGTTGGGCAGATGCGACTTCTGGTTGTGAGCTCCTGTGCAGTTCCCCTCTTTCTGTTTCCGGTGTTGACTGACGTCATGCCCCCCGCCAGGCTGACCTGTCACTCACATGAGTCCCCGCCCACGAGTCTGCCCCGCCCAACCCTGTGTGCCACTGACCCAGTGACTCTGCTGACCCTGAGCAAACATGGAGAGCTTGGAAACCCCGGAATCAGGGAAGCAACCATATCCCAAAATTATACCTTAGGAAAAGGGAACCGGGTCAGTCACAGAAACCATTGAGAGAGGCGGCGCCTGAAGGAGGCATGGCCCGCACTGTGGGCGTGTCTCTGAGAGGCAGATTCAGGAGGCTGACAGGGCTTACTGCTTAGGGAGCATAACCTAGGGGCGGGGCCTGGGTGCCCCCTGCACACAGCATTGAGTGCTGCTTCCTGTGGTTCCCGCCCACAGTGACAGACAGTCACACTGACCCTGTCCAACTCCCCTGTCAGTGACGCCCACAATGACGCCCAGTCGTGCTGAGCCCCGCCCACCCCTTTCTCATGAAGGCCACAATGAAGCCCAGTCACACTGAGCCCTGTCCATCTCCCCTGTCAGTGACATCCACAATGACGCTTATGTATTTATGTATTCATGGTTTCATGCATTTATGCATTTATGCATTCATGTATTCATGTGTTCATGTATTCATGTGTTCATGGATTCATGGATTCATGGATTCACTCACTTGTGTATTTATGCATTTATGCGTTTGTGTATTTATGTGTTTGTGTATATTTGTATTCATGCATTTATGCATTTATGTATTTATGCATTCATGCAAGTATTCAAGTATGCAGTTATGCAATTATGTATGTATTTATGTATTTATGTATCTATGCATCTATGCATTTAAGCATTTATGCATTTGTACACATGTGCATTTGTGCATTTGTGCATTTATGTATTTATGCATTTATGAATTTATGTATCTATGTATCTATGCATCTATGCATCTATGTATCTATGCATCTTGTATCTATTTATCTATGCATTTATGCATTTGTGCATTTGTGCATTTATGCATTTGTGCATTTATGCATTTCTGTATTTCTGTATTTCTGTATTTATGTGTTTATGTATTTATGTATTTATGCGTTTGGGTATTTATGTATTTATGTATTTAACGAGTGGTCTCTCTGCATATACAACTGCCCGCCAGACGAGGGCATCGGATCCCATTAAAGATGGCTGTGACCCACCACGTGGTTGCTGGGGGTTGAACTCAGGACTCTGGAAGAGCAGTCAGTGCTCTGGATTGCTCAGTCACCTCTCCAGACCCGGGAAGTATATTCATAAGTTTTATCAGTTTTAAATATAAACAAAAGTGTGATCAGTGTGATGTCTGGTGTCACGTGTGGTGCTGAAGAGGGACGTCAAGCTCTCTCTCATGCAAAGGGAACGCTGCTGCTGAGCCACACCCCTCAGCCCAGTTTGCTGCTTCACGTTATGCTGGAAAAATCTGAGTTGTTCCTAAAGAGCCCCAGGACTCTGGTGACGTAAATGCAGAATTGTGAAGTCATTGTGAGAGTGACCAGGATCTAGGAAAGGCGTCACCAGCAGGGTGTGACCAAGAAGAAGTCTCTGGGCCCAGTAGAAAATGGATGTAGACTTAGGGTTAGGTAGCAGCTTTGTGGAACTTACGCCTGCTTATAAGATCCTGAGGGGCCCTCCATTTTGATATCACCAGCCGGTTAGAACTTGTTTTCCTCCTTCCTGTCAGCCAGCAGGAAGTGCTCAGGGGGCTGTGGCCAGCAGGACATCACTGCCCAGCAGAGCAGTAGGAGAGCCAAATGGTGTGTGTCTACTGTGGACTTTGTGTGCCTGTCTGTCTGCTGTCTTCTCCACTGCATCCTCCTCACTCACAATCTCCCATTGGTTTGAAGACTGGAAATCCATCCCTTTCAGATGGGAAACCATTGCTAAATAATAACTATTTTGCAGTGGTCAGTACTTTCATGGAACCTCCGGTTGGTAAAGCCCGAATCTTGGGTGATCTTGATCACAGCATTGCATTTAGATCAGGCAGTATTGCTTCACTGAGACTGACTGCCCTTGCAGATTGATATGGATGATTTGGCGGCAATAAACCCAGAGCTATCACAGCTTCTTCCCTTATGACTGAAAGACAGTCCACCACTACAGGAAAATGGAACTGTCCCGGCGATGATGGCAGCTACTGTCCCTGAAGAAGGACTAAGCATGGTCCCATTTTTGGCCGATTTCTGTCTGAGTCCGCCTGGGGCCTGATCCCAATACACAGGCTCATGATAGAACCGTGGTTACTGACGAGATATATTGTGGTGATTTTTTTCTGTTTGTCAGAAGCAAAAACTCAAATCAACCAACTCCAAAATTCCAGCTCCAAAAGAAGGTAAATGATTGATTGTAGTCATGATGATTTTCCTGCGGGTGAGATTACTAGGGCACAAAGTGGAAGCCAGAGTAGTCACATTAGGAAACCCTAATTGAGCAGGTGAATTCTCTATAAGCTGAGTTCTGTTCTTTGTTCATAACAGCCTCATTTATACTAGCCAGAAGCTGAAAAGAACCCAGATGTCCTTCAACAGAGGAATGGGTACTGAAAATGTGGTACATTTACACAATGGAGTACTACTCAACTATTAAGTACAAAAAAATAATTAAATTTGCATGCAAGTGGATGGAACTAGAATATATCATCCAAGTGAAGTAATCCAGACACAAAATAACACTTGTGGTATGTACTCACTAGTAAGTGTATACTTACCCAAAAGCTCACAGTACATATGATACAACCTACAAGGCACATGCAGTGTAGAAGGAAGGAAGATCAGGGGTTGGATGCTTCAGTCCTGCATTGGGGGGTGTACAAGTCAATTGTGGAGGAATGGAAGGAGAGTGGGACAAGGGACTGAGAAAGGATGAGGAGGAAATAAGGGTGACAGTATCAAAATCTGGAAGACACATGAGAGATGTTCAGAGGCTTTACATTCATGTAGAGTGATGAGTGCAGATACTCAAAACTGCTACAATGCTTTGAATAAATCACATTTCTGTGCCTTGTTTCAAATGATTGAAGAAACAAAATTCAGTATCTGATTAATGGGAAACAAATGGGACAAGAAGGATTTGTTAATAAATGATATAGAACAATTAATTTAATTACAGCACCAATATTTCAGAGATTATTCTATGAAATGACAATGGGATAGAGGCTATCTCATGTTCCACATAGCACAACATGGAATAAGATATCTGATTCCAATGCAAAATAAAGGAACAACAAATTGAACAGAAGTTATGGAATATTATTTGTGAGACATGGAAGAACATTTCATTTTATACACTCATAAAGTCCTATAGGGGATATATTAAGATTGCTATCCAATAGTTTAACTTAAAGGAAAAAATTCAGGTTATAAGGATAACCCTGATAATCAGGAAGGATACAGTGGTGTGTGGTGTGCTTTCTTTCCACCATGTCACATCAATAACATGATTTTAAAGCAGAAAGAAAAAAAAATTCAAGAAATACTATTTGAGTTCAAAGGACATGGAGGATTTCTCTGTAGAAAACAACATGGAGTCTCACCTCTCAATCTTGGTAAAAGCAAATTCAAGTTTATTGAAGGATCTTTATGTTTGACTTGTAGTCTGGCTATAATGAGTATGACATAGATCCAAGTCCAAGGCTCATGTGCACCAAATTACATCCAAATGACTGACACAGCCAAGATGGAATTTTCATAGTAGTCACAATGGAGTGAAGAGTCAGCCCCCATGCACATTCCAAATTCATTTGACATGATATTACCACCCAGTAAACAAGAAGTATGGAATATCACAATATCAAGGCTCACAATTCTCCCTATCTATAGGTCTGAAAAGTACTGAAAAATGTTCAAATTAACAAAGTCATAATTCAACCAAAGTGGGAAACAAATTTTCATTCATAGTAACTAAGATTGTACAATAAACTCCATAGCAAGATTTTATTATAGGCCAGTGACATAGCAACCATTCCAAAAATGGAGTTAAAGATTCCATTTAATTCAGTGTGTATATTGTGGGCCAAAAATAATGTAGTTGAAACAAATATAAATCAAATTCAGTGCTCAATCTGTGTCATTCATTGTAATCTAACCAAGTTGCATAAATTGTCATAACAGACATACATCTGTGTTGTTGCAGTGGAATCCAAGACAGCACTGTTTCAAAACAAGTAACAACTAGACATGAATTAAAAATATAAGGTATACACTAACATTAGCAATACAATTCTATCTCAGAAATTGCATGTGAATTCTTTCATTTCTTTGGGGAAAATGTGTGAAATTGTTCTCAAACTTCTTAATGAGGTGTGAACAAACATCAATAATGAAATGTTTTATCAAATGCCACTGACTGCCAGGGACTGATTATCAGGCAAGAGATTATAATAACTCAGTGAATGTCTGCACAGGTACTGATATTGGACAGGACGGGGGTTGGATCTTTATAATCCAGGCATTTTGGATTTAGCATAATGGCATGTTCTCCAGATGACAGGAGTCACAGGAAGTTTGGAGATATTCTGTAAATATGACTAGCACATGATAGTATATGAACAACAGAGAGAATGTTCAACTCCTGGCTCAGTGTGTCCTGTGAGACTGCGCTTCCCTACACTAGACAGTGGAAGACACAATGTCCCATGATTCTTCTCAGATTGTGAATGATACCGAACTTTTATGACCTTCTAAACTCTGGCCTATGGAAGCTGGGGGCAGGGCGAGGGCTGAGAGTGCCAGGTGGGGGTGTGGTTCCCAAAGCTGCTACAGAGCACAGCAGGGCGAGGTGAGAGTCACAGAAAGGTTCAGGTGTGACCTGAGTCAGCCTGTGACCCCGTGGTTACCCCATGACCCCGCCCCGTCTGTGATGCTGAGTTCCCCTGCCTCTCCCCCTGACCACATGACCCCAGGACCTTTCCTTCCTCCCAGGACCTCAAGACCTCGCCCCACTGGTTCACGCCCACGGGGAGGAGCTCCAGTTGCCAGCCTTGCCTCCAGCCACAGCATCACAACATCTACTTCCCCTGTGATCTCAACTCCGATGGAGTGGGCGGGGCTTAGGGACCTGAGGGCAGAATCTCACCGGGTGTGGGCAGAGCAAGACTTGAATACTGAGCAAGCTCACTGCCCTCTCTGTCTGTCCATCACATCCGGCCCCGCCCCCTCGTGGGGTCCCACCCCCAGCCCACTGTACAGGAAGGCCCTGAGGTGATACCCTGCACCCAAAGCAGGAGACATGCAGGAGAGCAGTCCCACAATGATGACGTCACGGTCCCACCCCCAGGGCCCTGATTCACCAGGAAGTTCCCGCAGCTGCTGAGCAGCACAGGGAGAAGCCGCTCCTGCAGGAGGACTTCCTGCCCTTCCTGCGGGTGGGGAAATTCATCCTTGCTGTTCAGCTTGAATGGTTCTCCGTGTCCTGCTCTGAGCTCTGCTGTTGTGTGCTGTGAGGGGACCTTAGGGAAGCTCTGAAATCGCGACATGGTGAGCACAGGATCACTGCCCACCATGGGTAGGGACAGGCGGCTGAGCAGTGGGTGTTGGGGTGGGGGGTCCTCTCTGTGGCTGGATGGGAAACATCAGCCAGATGTGCACACCTGTGAGGTCCCTTGTGCTGCTCCTCACTTGACACATCAGCCAGTGACCTCTGAGTGACCTCACTGTCATGGCTGATTCTGAATCTGCCCAAAACATTCAGACCAGTGGCTTTCTTGTAGGAACATGTGTGGTTTCTGTGACTCTGCAGCACGTGTGCAAACCCTTTTGTGTTTTATAGCATTCATTAAAAAGACAGGTATAAATTGAGTAGCTCTGCTTTCATATGTTACTTGTTTTTGTTTTCTTTAGTTTTGTTAATTATTTCTGTGGTAGTTTTTTATATTTCTTTACTTTAGATGGTTATTGTTTTGATTATTATGTGGCAAAGGGATTTTTCCCAGTCTGGTATTTTGGATGCTTCTTTTACATTAACAGGGACCTTATTCAGTTTAGGAAAGTTTTCATTAGGAATTTTTGGAAATGTTTTCTAGACCCTTATGCTGATTGATCTTCTTCACCCTCGCCATCACCCTCTCCTTCCCTTTCTCTTTCTCCGGCTTTTTCTTCTCCAGTCATCTGTGTTTTTGCCTTCTCATATGTTAGAGAACTCTTGGTTGTTTAGTGCCAGTAAAGTTTTAGAATCCAGATTTTTTTTGACCAATGCATCCCTTTTTTTTCACTCAACTGTTAATGCTTGTGATTCTCTCTTGCATTCTTGCTCTGTAGGTGTCTTGCCTAAATAGCTGACAGTGAACAGGCAATTTCAATGGCTTGCTTTCAGTAATTTAGGAAACGCTTGTGCCAATAGCTGTCCCATCACCTGCTGCTTATTCCAGGTTGTGCTTTATATATATGGAAATTCTGCTCTATTGGCTCCCTGTCTCTGTTCCCTGCACTTGCACTCTCTCTGTTCTCTTTCTCCTCCTTCATTGTTCTTTCTCTGCTCCCTCTCTATCTACTTGTCTGCAGGTTCTCTTGTGTACCTCTCTCCTATCCTCAGGTTCTCACTCCTCTCCTTTCCTCCATACAACTTATTTTGCATCATATCTCTATCATGTTTTTGTTTCTCAGGACCTGCCTTGAAAGCATAGCTTGGATTTCTTGGTGACATATATTCCTGGATGTTCTTCATTATATTCCTATGTTTGTGTCTAGCCATCCGGGTTTGAGTTGATAATAGGTCTAGGAATTAATTTCTAGGTTTATCTTGTTTGAATGCAAGTTTTTTTCCTTGTTGAGACTTTGCCATCTGGATTTTCAGATAAATGTTTTTTAAATGTTGTCTCTTTACTGACCTGTTTGGAAGGTATGTTCAAGAGGGAATACAGGCTAATGATGAAAGCTAGTAGGTTGGTGTGCTGGAAAAGATTATCATAGCAATGTACAAGGAGATATAGGGAGAGGTCAAGCTGCCAACATTTCAACTTTCAGATCTGAAGTCATCTGAAGGAGCCTCTGTTGAGGGTGTGCTTTCATCAGAATGGCTGGTTGCTATGTCTGTTTGAGATAGTGTTGATTAATGTGGGAAGGGTCTTCTACTGAGGGTGACAATATTCATAAGCAAGTGGGCCTGGGCTGGATGAGAGAACTGTCTGAGCATGGGACACTAACCAAGCAGGAGAGCAAGCCAGGAGACAATGTTTGTCCATGATTTACCTTCAGTTTGTAGCTACAGTTTCTATTCTTAGCTACCAAAGTTATGAACTGTGATCTGACAGAGCCATTCACAACAACAGTTTATTATCTGAGATGCTTTTGCTCAAAAGATTCCATCACAGCAACCATGTAGCTAAT
Source organism: Apodemus sylvaticus (assembly GCF_947179515.1). Taxonomy (NCBI): domain Eukaryota; kingdom Metazoa; phylum Chordata; class Mammalia; order Rodentia; family Muridae; genus Apodemus; species Apodemus sylvaticus. The sequence continues at coordinate 61,709,812 of NC_067490.1, forward strand.
TAGAAAAACAACAATAACAACAACAAAAGGTATTAATAGTTAATTTTGCTGCCAGACCTAATCTATGTTCTTTTTGGAAGGAATGTGGATTAGATCAGAAATCAAGATAGCAAAGTCATAGGAAGCTGTTCATGGAACTTAATTAGTTGTTCTCATAGGACTTGGAAGATTGGAGTGTTGACAGTATGAAGCCATAGGATATTTAGATCATAGCATTTCAGAGGAAAGTAGACACTGTGTGAATTTTAGTGGGAGGTCATTTGTGTGATATATTGGCAAAATCTTTTCTCCTTGTCCTACACCTGAAATATAGAGTGGTGTAAAGTTTAAAAATAATGTGAAGATGTCAAAACTTTCATGCTATTTATATGTATTTATTCATTTCCCCACATATTTATTTTTATTTATTTAATTTAAATTCTACTTTCTCTCATCTCTCCATTCTACTTTACACAGTCCTTCATCCCTAAATCCTTTTACCTATCCAAGGAGTATGTGGACTACTGGAGTGTCCACCAACTATGGCATTTCAACTCTCTGCATAATTAGGCATATCTCTCTTACTGAATTTAGACATGGCAGCCATGTGAGAGGAACAGTGTACTGACTGGTTTTGTGTGTCAACTTGACACAGACTGGAGTTATTAGTGTGAAACGATCTTCAGTTGGGGAAATGCCTCCATCAGATCCAGCTGTGGGGCATTTTCTCAATTAGTGATCAAGGGATGTGGGCCCCTTGTTGGTGGTACCATCCCTGGACTGGCATTCTTAAGTTATATATGAGAGCAGGCTGAGCAAGCCAGGGGATGCAAGCCAGTAAGAAACATCCCTCCATGCCCTCTCTACACGCTCCTGTTTCCTGACTTGCTTGAGTTCCAGGCTTGACCTCCTTTGGTAAAGAACAGCAATGTGGAATTGTAAGCTCAATAAAGTCTTTCCTCCCCAACTTGCTTCGTGTTCTTGATGTTTGTGCAGGAATAGAAAACCTGAATGAGGTAAATTTGTATAAGCATAGTGGGGTATTCATGATACAACCTGACCATGTTTTGGAGAGGACTGTGAAAGGACTTTGGAACTTTGGTCTAGAAGAACCATTCAATCTTAAGAGCTCTGTACCTTGTTCTGTAGGAGGGTGGAAGATAAAGTTGAGAACAGTGCAGAAAATGTCAGCTTGGTTTGTGAAATTTCAGAGGGAAAATTTAAATCTATTATGAGGGTTGTTGCTGTTTTGATTGTGAAGATTCTGTTGTTTTGACTTGTTGGGACTAAAGAATCATCTGTGATTAACAAGATACCAGAACCACTAAAGCAAAACTTTTTGCTTTACTGGCACTACTGATGTTTGTTAGCTGGAGCTAAGAAATTAGTGGTGATTAAGAAGAGACCAGCATCACTAAGGTGGAATTTTCTGGGAAGTGTTTCCTGAGAGCACAGAGGCTGTGTTCCAGAGATAGCCATGGTTGTACTTTGTGCTGTGGCTGGACATGATACTGTCTAAGAGTCAACCAGGTGGTACTGGATTTGAAGTCATGAAGTGGAAATGAAGATCAGCTTGTTCTTGGTACTGTGAGAGGCCATGGAAGGCCATTGGTGAAGGTGCAACCTCAGTTGCACTTGATGATCCAGGAAGGAAGGTGTCATGTATAGAAGTTGAGGATTAAGAGTTCAGGAGAAAGTTATTTCACTCTTTTAGTGGCATCATTTGGAGAAATTTAATTTGCAGTTATGATGGGAATTGAGTATCTGGGTGGTTAAGAGAATGTTCATCTACCTGTAGAAAGGAATGAAAGTTGGCATCACTTAATAGTGGCTTTCCCTGTTGTGCTACAACAGATGGCAGATGCTGCAGCTCCCCCAGAATTGCTGATGGAGACTGTGCTGACAGAAACATGGGCTGACCTGGATAACATGTGTGTGTTAGGCATTAGGGATTCTGTACAGCACCATTATCTGGTACAGATAACACTTTGATAACTGTCATGGTTGCTGTTTATGCCTGGTGTGGCACAGATGATGAGCGTTTATTTGATAAACAGATGAGACAGTGGAGTTGATGTGTTAAGTAGGGAGTCTGGCTTCTAATCAGTTATCGAGTGCCCAGGGAATGGCAATATGGAAACGTTAGACTGAGCCTTATTCAGGTATGCATACATATATTCTAAACATAATAGCAGTGCATTTAACATGTTGACAGACCCTAAAAATAATTTTTTTACAGAAAATAGGGCAGCTTTTCCTCTTAACTTTAAGAACTAACATAAAATATTAATGAATGAATATCCCAGATGTCTAAAAAAGACAAAAATATATGAGACTTTTATTTCCACTTAAAGGCCTCCATAATAGACATGCTATGAATAGTATTTTATTTGAAAACTAAAACCTTAGCATATTTTTTTCTTTAAAAAAGAAACACATTTAAAAGTGGGATTTACCTTGCAATCAAATGCAGAAGTGTACTCCTGAGGCTCATTCTTAAGGCTTCAGGCAGTAAGCTTGCTAGGAATTAAAGTGCTGTTGACTTGTCAGGGTGAGATGAGGCTGTGGGGGAAGATGATCTGGATGGGTCCTCAGTGGATGGGTAAGGGGATGGCCTTGGAGCATGTTTGAGACAGGTGGGGCATTTTGCTTGTTTGCTTTGTTTTTGTTTCTTTGTTTGCTTGTTTGTTTGTTTTGAGACAGGTTTTCACCATTAGCCCTAACTGTCCCTAGATCTTGTTCTGTAGACCAGGCTGGCCTCGAACTCTCAGGAGATCCACCTGCCTCTGCATGCCCCCCGAAGTCCTGGGATTAAAGGTGTGTACCACTACTGCTGGGCTGTCCAGGTTCTTTTTAAATGTGGGAGGACATAGACTAACAATGAGAGCCACCTAAGACCTGAGACCACATGGCGATTGCTAAGTGCAAAACATGCTCTTGCTGTCCTACTGTGTAGTTGAAGCAGTAGGGATATGATAGGGGTTTAGAAGTGTAGTAACTTCAGCAGCCAAGCCATTAGCTTAGTGGCAAAACTTTTGGCCCATATTTTTTTTAACTGTGTTTGCAGTTATTTCTGTAAAGCCATAAGCTCGGCCAGTGTTATTTAATATTCCCTCTCAGAAAGGAATCAAAGTCCTGTGTCCAGAGGTTGTGTGTTGTAGTAACTTGACATAATTTCTAAATGCCGCCTGCAAACTTTGTTCCCAAACTGAAGTCCTTTGACTAGCATGCATGTAGTGTGGGATGTTTATTAAGTTCAGGGTTTTGGGACAGCATCTTGCTGTGCAGCCTAGGGCTGCCCTAGAACTCACTATGTCTTCTAGGTTGGCTGGAACTCATAGCCGTCTCCTAGTTTCCAAGTGCCCAGTGATGTGTGTGTGTGGTGGTGGCAGTGTATGTGTGCCTCACCTGCCTAGGCTTATAATTTTAAAGCAGCTCTTCAGAGTCTGTGGAGGGATGAGGTGTGTCTTGACCTCAGAGGAGGTAATAAATTGATCAGCAAGTACTAACTAATAACAAGGACATTTTATTACCATTCTTTAAAAAACTTAAGAATTCCTTTAGCAGCAGTGTGTTTGTGAGCTTGGGAAAACTGATATTGTGAGTCATATTTACCCTTTTTTTGTATGTGAACTGGGCCCCAAAATAAAGTAAAGATATTGCCCATTTGGGAATTCTAGGTTTTAGATAAGTCACTTTCCACTGTCACTCGGGGAGGAAAGAAGATTTTGATGTTATGAAAAAGAGGAGTAGGAAGGCAAATGAGCGAAAATATAGAAGCTAAGTTCACACAGCACAAGAAACAAAACTTTGACATAATCCTGAGACTAAGCCTAAACCTGATATTTCTTCTTTGTGTTTCAGGGATACTATTCATTCAGTGGGACCATCAAGAGTAATGGTGGCCACCTTAACCCTAACCCTGAGCCTAACCCTGGGACTTATCCTAAATCTCTAATCCTATCTTTTTTTTAACTTATTATTTTTTTATTTGATAAATTTTTTATTTACATTTCAAATGATTTCTGCTTTCCTAGACCCCCACTCCCAGAAAGTCCCGTAAGCCCCCTTCTCTCCCCCTGGCCTCCCATCCACCCCTTCCCACTTCCCCGTTCTGGTTTTGCTGAATACTGCTTCATTGAGTCTTTCCAGAACAAAGGGTCACTCTTCCTTTCTTCGTGTACCTCATTTGATGTGTAGATTATGTTTTGGGTATTCCAGTTTTCTAGGTTAATATCCACTTATTAATGAGTGCATACCATGATTCACCTTTTGAGTCTGGGTTACCTCACTTAGTATGATGTTCTCTAGCTCCATTCATTTGCCTAAGAATTTCATGAATTCATTGTTTCTAATGGCTGAATAGTACTCCATTGTGTAGATATACCACATTTTTTGCATCCACTCTTCTCTTGAGGGATACAAAAATGGGGTACAGAGTTAAACAAAGAATTCTCACCTGAAGAACTTCGGATGGCAGAGAAACATCTTAAAAAATGCTCAACTTCATTAGTCATTAGGGAAATGCAAATCAAAACAACCCTGAGATTTCACCTTACACCAGTCAGAATGGCTAAGATTAAAAATTCAGGAGATAGCAGGTGTTGGAGAGGGTGTGGAGAAAGAGGAACACTCCTCCACTGCTGGTGGAGTTGCAAATTGGTACAACCACTCTGGAAATCAGTCTGGCAGTTCCTCCGAAAACGGGGCACCTCACTTCCAGAAGATCCTGCTATACCACTCCTGGGCATATACCCAGAGGATTCCCCACCATGTAATAAGGATACATGCTCTACTATGTTCTCTAATCCTATCTTAACCCCTTAATTTCCTAAGCATCCTATCCTAAAAACCCTCGTACTGATCCTAACCATAACCCTCTAATCCCCTAACCCTAACTCTAACCCTGGTTACTGTGGGGGATGTTTCTTAATTATACTTTTTGAAGTGAGAAACCCTTTCTTAATCATGATCTTTTGAGATGTTCTAATCCACCTTTGACCTAGGTTATAGATTCTTTTTGCAACTTACATATGGAAGGGTCATTTTTGTTTTTTGTATTTGTACTACTTTATTTTACAAAACAATGGTGATTTGTTTTTGTTTTTTTTAAGAATACATATTTCTGCTGGGCGGTGGTGACACATGCCTTTAATCCCACCACTTGAGAGGCATAGGCAGGTGGATTTCTGAGTTCGAGGCCAGCCTAGTCTACAGAGTGAGTTCCAGGACAGCCAGGGATACACAGAGAAACCCTATCTCGAAAAAACCAACCAAACAAAAAAAGAATAATTATTTCTTAAGTATTCTGGTATATAATGAAGACCAGCTGTAATATCCTACAACATGAAATAAAAAATTCCTGATATTTCTAATTTCCTTTGCTGACAACCTTAATTGAGAAATGTTATTAACTACCCATTCTCTATACGAATAGAAAGATTCATTTTCTCTGTGATTTAAAATAGGCTTATCTAAACAATCTGTACTAATCCAACTGTGTTTCTTCTCTACTTTGACAATGATGAAAATGTGCTGAGTAGTAATAGTGGTAAGCAGTGATTCACTTGTGTTTCTGGCTTTTTTCCTGGGGTTCTTTGATATCTGTCATTTGTTGAAAGGAGCTTCAGTTTCCCTGATCCCAGCATTTATCCACAAACAAAATTCTTGGTTTGTTTCTTTTTTCTTGTGTGTGTGTGTGTGTGTGTGTGTGTGTATGTGTGTGCCTCAAACTCAAATAGCCACCTTATTCTGCCTCCCCAGTACTAGGATTACAGGCATGCACCACCACTGTCTGGCTAAAACAGTTGTCTCTACAATTCCATTTTAATGTTAATAGCCTGTATCATTCTTTGGGTTATCCTTTCTTGGGTCAGATTGATACCTCCAATGCACCTTCAGTAATGGTCTAGGCAAGTAATTCACCATGATTATGGGAAGAAGACAAGTGCTTTGAAGAAATTCAGGCACAGGTCTGGGTAAGCTCAGGGTCCTAGCTCACAGACCAGAGGAGCAGGCAGCTGACCAGTCTGAGCTGGAATGTTTATCCTCCTGCCAGGCTTGGTATGGTGAGATTCCTCTTGGAATCTTGCTTCAAATGCTAATGAAGGGCAAACTACTCCTGAGACTTGTGAAAGGTCTGGTCCTGGTTAGGAAGTACTCTTTAAGGTTGAGGAGGGATAAGTCTCACTGGCCAATCAAGGCCTCCAGGCAAACCTGCCAGTCAGACAAGGAGGTGGGATTTTCTGGTTGCCTTTTTGTGTGTTTGCTGTAGCTGTGCAGCTTGAATGGTTCTCTGTGTCCTGCTCTGAGCTCTGCTGTTGGGTGCTGTGTGGGGACCTCAAGGAAGCTCTGAAATCAAGACATGGTGAGCATAGGATATCTGCCCACAATAGGGAGGAACAAGCAGCTGAGCATTGGGTCCTGGGCTGGTGTGCCCTCTATGGGGTTGGATCGAAAGCATCAGCCTGTTGTGACTACCTGTGAGGTTTCTAATGGTGCTTCTTACTTGCAATTTCAGCCCATGTCCTCTCAATAACTTCAGTATCATGACTGACTGTAATTCTGTCCAAAATATCTGTGACAGTTGCTTTCTTGTAGAAGCATGGGTGGTTTCTGTGACTATGAATCACATGTTTCCATACAATTTTGTCTTTCATAATATACATTAAGAAGGCAGGAATATATCTGGAGAGATGGCTCAGAGGTTAGGCACTCTGGCTGTTCCTATACAGGTCAGGAGTTCAATTCTTAGGAACAGTATGGTGGGTCACAACTATATGTAACATGATCTGGTGCCCTCTTCTGACCAGCAGGAATACATGCAGGGACAATTGTATAAGTAATGAATTGAATCTTTAAAAAAAAGACAGATATGGATCTAATAGTTCTGATTTCAAACATTACTATTTTTTGTTTTGATTAGTTTGTTATTTTTTCTGCTGTATATGTTTTATATTTCTTTAAATTATGTTTAGTGTTTTGATTATTCCATGGCAAGGTACTCTTTCCCGGTCTGTTTGGTATTGTTGATGCTTCTTGTATATTAACATGCACCTTCTTTAGTTCTGGAAAGTTTTCATTTATGATATCATTTGAAATATTTTCTAGACCTTTATGTTGATTGATCTTGTTGTTGTTGTTGTTGTTGTTGTTGTTGTTTTTCTTCTTCTTCTTCTTCTTCTTCTTCTTCTTCTTCTTCTTCTTCTTCTTCTTCTTCTTCTTCTTCTTCTTCTTCTTCTTCTTCTCCTTCTCCTTCTCCTTCTCCTTCTCCTTCTCCTTCTCCTTCTCCTTCTCCTTCTCCTTCTCCTCCTCCTTCTCCTCCTCCTTCTCTTCCTACTCCTCTTCCTCCTTCTCCTCCTCCACCTTCTCTTCCTCCTCCTTTTTCTTCTTCTTTAACCTGTCCTGAGAAACTAAACTAAACTAAAACATGGAAGAGATCTGATTCAAAAGAGGTTGTACGGGGCAATGGAAAGGAGTGAAAACCTGAGGATAGTGACTTATTTTCCTGGTTGGTATTTCCCATCATCCTATGCTGCTGTATGGGCATCTGTGTTTGTGATTACTATAGGTCTAGGTACTGGTTTCTCAGTTTGCCTTGTTTGGGTGGGTGTTTATTCCTGAGTTATAATTTGCTCTCTAGATTTTCAGAGAGGGTTGGCTGAGTGTTGCCCCATTTACTGTCTGGTGGGTTTGTTCAAGAGGGAATGCTAGCTAATGTTAAGATCAAGAAGAGGTGGGCAGGAAGAGAAAATCATAGCAACACAGAAGGAGACATAGTCAGGAAAGAGGTGAATCTGCCAATATTTCTACATTTCAGAGCTACATTCATCCGAAGGTGCCTTAGCTGAAGGTGTGCTCTCATCAGAATGAGTGGTTGGGATGACTTTGTGAGACAGTGAAGATGATTGATGTGGGAAGGCTCTTCCACAGAGGGTGACAATATTCATAAACAAGTGGGTCTGGCCTGGATGAGAGAGCTACCTGGGCATGGGATAATGACCAAGCAGGAGAGCAAGCCAGGAGACAATGTTTGTCCATGCTTTACCTTCAGTTTGTAGCTTCAGTTTCTACTCAAAGTGATGAATTGTGATCTTACAGAACAATTCACAACCTCTTATTACCAGACATGCTTTTCTTCAGATGATTCCTTTACAGCACAGAGTAACAAGTTAGAACAACAAAAACAACCACAAAATCATTATCAACAAGTGGTTTTGCCATTGTAAAGAATCTTTGTTCTTTTTTGAAAGAATATGATAATTATCAGAACTTGAGATGATGAAAGTCATAGAAAGCTGTTCATGGAGCTTAATCAGTTGTTCTCATAGGACTTGAGAGATTGGAATGCTGACAGTGTGCAGCCAGAGGAAATTGAGCATAGCATTTCAGATGAAAATAGACACAGGGTGAATTTTAGTAAGATGTCACTTGTGTGACATTTTGGCCTAAAATATTTTCTCCTTTGTTTACACCCTGAAATATTGAGGGGGTTAAAATGTAAAAATAATGGACTAATTTCTATATTTTTATTCTATGTATATGCAATTGTTCATTTTCCCCACTTATATATTTATCATTTATTTACTTAATATAAATTCTACTTTTTCCAATCTCTCCATTCCACCTTACAGAATCCTTCATCCCTATATACTTTTACCTCTCCAAGGAGCACAGGGACCACTGGAGTATCCACCAGCCGTGGCATTTCTATTCTCTGCATGGTTAGGCATATCTGTCTTACTGAGGTCAGAAAAGGCAGACAAGTTAGCTGAACAGTTTGGACAGACAGTCAACACAATAAGGGACATCTTCTACACTTGATGTTAGGCAAAATGCTGAGAAGCGATAAGGGACATCTACTGCTCCATTTGTTGAGGGAAACTTATGAAGAATGAGTAGCTCACATACTACATATGTGGTGGGAAATCGGTCTATCTTGTGTATGTTCCGTGGTTGGTGACTCAGTCTCTGAGAGTCTCCAAGTGTGCAGGTTAATTGACTCTCATTGTCTTCTTATGGACTTCCTATTCCTCAATCATTTACCAAACTCTTACAAAGGATCCCCTGTGCTCTGTCCAATGTCACACTGTGGGTGTCTGCATGTTTCAGTCAGGTGCTGGGTGGAGACTCTTAGAGGACAATCATGCCCATCTACTCTCTGGAAGTATAAGTACATCCTCTGTAATGTCATGGCTCAGTGCTTGCTCACTCATGGGGTGTGTCTCAAGTTGGGCAGGCGATCAGTAGTCCATTCCCTCATTCTCTGTTCCATATTTTCACCTGCATTTCTTGTAGACAGGACAAAATTTGGGTAGAAATGTTATTGGTTCAGTTTGTGTCCCTAACTCCCCACTGAGGGGTCCTGCCTGTCATCAAAATGTGGCCACTTCAGGGTTCATATCTCACTGCAATGCATTTAGGCTAAGATTACCCCTCAAATACTCCTTGGTGTCCTCAAATTTGTCATCTTTGGCAAATCTTAAAGATACCCCACCCTTCCTCCCTCTCCTGCTGCAGATTACATTTCATTGTCTTTGTCCTTTGGTCCTGTCTTGCCTCTTACCATACCTGTTCCTGTTCTAGCCTTCTTCCCCTTTCTTATTTGCTCTCTTATCCAGTTCTCTCTCTTCCCTCTACCGCCTATGACTGTTTTATTTTCCCCTTCTGATTGAGATTCAACCATGCTCATTTGGGTCTTCATTCTTTGTTTTGTTATGTTTTTTGTTTGTTTGTTTTGTTTTGTTTATCTAGACAAAATTTCTCAGTGTAACACTGACTGCCCTGAAACTCACTCTGTAGACCAGGATGGCCTCAAACTCGAGGGATCCACCTGCCTCTACCTCCCAAGTGCTGGGATTAAAGGCATGTTCCACCACTGCCCAACTGGTCTTCCTTCTTGTGTCACTTCTTTTAGTCTATGGAGTGTATTGTGGATATCCTGGACTTTATGGTTATTATTCACTTGTAAGTAAGTATATACATGCTTTTCCTTTTGTGTCAGAGTTACCACAGTCCATATTATAGTTTCTAGTTGTATACATTTGCCTGAAAAATTCATGATGGCCTTGTTATTAATAGCTGAATAGTATTCAATTTTGAAAATGAAACAAATTTTCTATATCCTTATTTTAGTTGAGGGGCATCTGGACTTTTTCAAACTTTTAGCTGTTATAAATAAAACAGTAGAGCAAATGCTCTGGTGGGTGTATACCTGAGGAGGTACCCTAAGTGAAATTCTTCCTCCTGATAAATCATAAATTAATGGAAGAAATGGGTATTTTTTCATAGATCCAGGAAAGAACTTTAAATAAAACCTAATGTAATTGTGGTCCATCAACTTAGAATCAAAACTTAACAGAATCATCCATATTATGCTGGTTCTAGAAACTGACAGACGAAAATTTCAAGATCATGGAGTCTTCCTCTATGGTTTAAGTTTTGCACTATTCTAGCCATCCTTTGGCAGAGTCAGAGCCTCAGTTAAGGCTCTGAGAGTTCACTGCATTGAAGTCATGAGAATGATGCTTAAGTTGCATTGTGGGACCAGAAGGTGTTGAGATCCCTAAATCTGATAAGAAGAGAGGCATAAAGGAAGAGGAAATACCCAAATTGAGAGATGTATTAGAAGTTACAAGAAGAGGGCCATCTAAGCCTTTAGAAACTGAAGTCCGATGTGTTTAAAATAAAGCTACAGGATTTGGTGTTTGTCCTGCTGGGTTTCTTGCCTTGGCCCAGTGTTCTCTACATATGTGCACTTCCATATTTATGGGAATGTAAAGGAATACTCTGTGTCATTGCATGTTGGAAAGATACAACATGCTTTGCTGATTTTACAATATATGACTTTCAAGATACTGCCTTGAGTGTCAGAGGAGAATTTAGAACTTTGAACAGTGTAGGAGCTACTTCAGACTATGAGGATAAAAATAGACTGAATGCGTTTTCACCACAGCACGGGCATGAACTTATTATGACCAGGGTTACAATGCAGTTGATTGAAACAAAAAGGTTATGGATAGGATGATATCTTTGAATGTTTGTATGTCCTGTTTGGTTTTCTTTTTGGAGTTTGTGGAAGGTCTTGTATGTGGGGTTTTTCCAGAAACCTATTGTGGGAGATGACCGTTTGTATAGACTTAAAAAAATTTCTTTCTTCCCTGCATTTTGTCATCCCCAATAGTTTATATATTCCTCATTTCCAGGATCACTGTCCCCACTCTAGGTTCCATGCTCTCACAAATTTCTTCCTCCCAATCACTTCTGCTTTTCCTTTTAGAGGGTTTGGGCCCCATGGTTATCCTGACACCATTCAATTTCTTTCAAAAAATGACATGGTTATTAGATTATACCTTCTGTGTCAGGAAATAAGTGGAAGAAGCACTAAAATTGAATGAATATATTGTCAAGAAAGCTTACATTTACTTTACAGTGATATCAGTATCATGCTTTGTGTTGTACACATGTGTGGTACATTTTAGGATGCAGTGTATTATGATTATGTGCATCTGAACTTCACTTCAGAAGAGTGGAATTTACTTGATCCTTCCCAGAAGAATCTCTATAAAGATGTGATGCTGGAGACCTACTGGAACCTCACTGTTATAGGTAAGACAGTAAACTTTCTTCTGATCTTCAAAATAAAGGACAGATATTTCTTGGTTATTGATGAATCCATTTCTTTTAATTGAGAACCAGGAAGATTGAACTGAATAAATCAGGTTCAGTGCTGTGAAAATTCACAGTTCCTTGAATTTTACCTAATTTCAAAAATTATATAATTTCTTTTGTGGTATCGTGTTTTACGTTCCCATTGTAAAGACCATTGTATTGAAGAACAATGTCAAACTTCTAGAAGTCATGAAAGGTAATTTTCATTTGCAAACTTGTAGTGTCCAGCAGCTACATCCTAATGGTGGGTTCTCTGGAAGAGAGATGGGAATAGGAACAATGTGGCAAGAGAAAATGCGTGGAGACAGACATGACTTTTGGTTCAAGTCACAACCTTTAATGCATCTCTCTCAAGATAAAAAGGCAGGCCAAGCGCCTCCCCCCCCCCTTGAAGGTTGGAAACCGGTTCTGATTGTTCTGCAGGAGATGGTTAGGTTGCTGCCTGCTATTCTTAGAGAACAATTGGCTAGGGGAGGACACACAAATTGATACAAATATGCCTCTCTCAAAATTTTAATATGTTCTGGAAGCTCTAACTAAAAGCAAGAGAGTTAAATTTCAGTCGTTTAACTGTAGCTATGATTATAATATTCTCTCAAAACCATGTATCTCATTGTAGGTTATCTGACCCATGTATGCAAGGAATTCCCTTAAGAAAGAAGGCAAGGAAAGAATGTCTTTAGAGATAACTTTGATTTATAGATCCATTAGAGCTCTGCGGTGAATCTTCTAATCTATATAGTCCCATAAAATATAGATGTTACAAATTAAATAGTGATAAATATATGTCCAAAACTCAGGAAAAAGCTAATAGTCCACGGTGAAATTGGTGATATTCTTATTCTTGTAGTGACATTGCTAAGTTTATTGAGAGCTCAGTTTATGAGAGTCAAGTATGTTATCATTTAATTCATATATCAAATATCTATGAGGAACAAAAATAATAGAGTGCGAATTCAATGTGGAAAACTTTCATTTGTTCTTCTTGTAATACATATGTAGTGTGTCACTATGATTATAGCCACATGAGCATTGGGATATTGACATAAACAGTGAACTTCTTTCTATCCCAAAACAATTAGAGAATATGTAGTATTTTTCCTTTGGTAGACTTTCCTTTTGTTTTTTTGTGGTGTTTTGGATTTGATTTTTTCAAGACAGGGTTTCTCTGTATAGCCCTGGCTGTCCTGGAAATCACTCTGTAGACCAGGCTAGCCTCAAAAGTAGAAATCTACCTTCCTTTCCCTCCCAGAGTGCTGGGATTACAGGCATGTGCCACCACCGCCTAGCGATAGACTTTCTTAACATGATAGAAGTTTGTAATTTATTGGTTTTTAAATTTTACTACAAACATCCCCAAACAGTCACTGTAGAAAATCTTTATGTGTACTAGAATTTGGAAAATCTTCTCTTTCTCCTAGTTCAAATCAAATGTGGTATTATTTATACTACAGGGATATTTGTGATTCCACACAGTGATATAAAGCTCAGAGTCTTTTTTTTTTTCTGTTTTCATCAGATAAGTGAAATACATCATGTAGAAATCCCATATAAAAACAGATCTTATAAATATGAACCATGTAATAACCATCACAGGTATATTGAAAAACACATAATGCACAAGAACCTCGTGAACATATGATGTTATAAAACTTTATGAACTGATGCTTCTTTACCATTGCACAGAAAAGTAAACTTAATTCATATTGATAAAATGATTGATCAGGGTAAAGAATGGTGTAATGATTTCACATGTGTCAATTATTGTTGCAAGCATGTAAGAAGTCATAATGGAGAGAAACCATATGAATGTAATCAATGTGGTAAAGCCTTTGCAAGACGCAGTACTTTCCAAGATCATAAATGAATACATACTGGAGAGAAACCTTATGAATGTAATCAATGTGGTAGACCATTTTCAAGTCACAGTGGTCTCCAAAAACATAAAAGAACACATACTGGAGAGAGACTTTACGAATGTAATCAATGTGGTAAAGTTTTTGCACAGTACATTACATTCCAATATCATAAAAGAACACATACTGGAGAGAAACCTTATGAATGTAATCAATGTGGTAAAGCCTTGGCAGGTAACAGTCATTTACAATGCCATAAAAGAACACATACTGGAGAGAAACCATATGAACATAATCAATGTGGTAAAGCTTTTGCACAGCACAATACTTTCCAAAATCATAAAAGAAAACATACTGGAGAGAAACCTTATGAATGTAATCAGTGTGGTAAAAACTTCACATGTCACAGTAATCTCCAAAATCATAAAAGAACACGTACTGGAGAAAAACCTTATAAATGAAATCAATGTGGTAAAGCCTTTTCCTGTCACAGTAATCTCCAAAGTCATAAAAGAACACATACTGGAGAAAATCCTTATAAATTTTATCAATGTGGTAAAGCCTTTTCATGTCACAGTCATCTCCAATATCATAAAAGAACACATACTGGAGGGAAACCCTATGAAAGTAATCAGTGTGGTAAAACCTTTTCATGTCCCAGTCATCTACAAAGACATAAAAGGTTGCATACTGAAGAGAAACCTAATAAATACAATCAATGTGGTAAAGCCTATTTATAATGTAGAAGTCTACAAAGACTTAAAAGAACACATAGTGGAGAGAAACCTAATGAATTTAATCATGAATTAAATGGGAGTTTCTGGATAGAAACCCTATGAATGTAGTCAGTGTGGTAAAGCCTTTTCATGTCCCAGTCATCTACAAAGACATAAAAGGCTGCATACTGAAGAGAAACTTTGTGAAAGTAATCAATGTGGTAAGGATTTTTCATGTAAGTATAGTCTCTGATATCATAAAAGAGCACAAACTGCAAAGATACCTCATAAATGCAATCAATTTGGTAAAGCCTATTTATAATATAAAAGTCTACAAAGACATAAAAGAACACATACTGGAGAGAAACCTAGTGAATATAATCAAAATTAAATGGGAATTAAGAGGCTATTGCAATAGGAATATGATATAAATGGGTGCTTAGTTTTATTTCAGTTGTGGAGATGGCTCTTTGATGTTTTGGCAAAGAATGTTGCTGCTTATTGCCCTTGTCTGAAGAGTCTCCCTGTAGTAAAGGGAAAGAGATTTATATTGATTGCATTGGCAAATGAAATCTCAAGAATCCATGTCGGGAGCCATAATGGGACAAGCTAATGTTCTAGCAGGTGATCCTCCTGAAGGCCATCATGATGGCCTGTTTCAGATTACTATATAATCTCATACAGGTGAGCCCTAAATAAGCAAGGCTGTGACACACTAATTTTAGGAAAGTTTCCTGATATTTATATATTTTTACTGTTATCATTAAACATATATAATATCAATAAGTAATACCACACCCTTTGGGAGTGGATCTCTGCATATCCTCCAAGATGCACTGTCTTATCGTGATGCTATATAGACAAATAAATGAATTAAGTTTAATGATGATCCTATAAGAACTCCTAAAATTACATCTGTGATTGTTAAGCTCTTTTATAATGGAACTGCTATTAGGTCCTTTTCTCATAGTCAAAATTGCAATGAGAACTCAGCCAGTCTCCCAAGTCTCACTAGTTAATTGTTCTTAGATGGCAACCACACTCTGAGCACATTGCAAGAGGATGTAAAACAATTAAGCAGAGGTCATAAAAAGAGAACTGGGATTTATTATAGATGTTAGGACAGAAGATAAAATATTGCCTGGGTTTATCCAAACAAAACTTCACTAAAAACTTAGTTATGGTTTTAAAATTCAATGAACCTGTAAACCTAAGACCACTGATAAATGTTTAGCTAGATAATTTCTCCTAATGGATATACATATATACATTCTCTGTTGTAAACTTCTAATTCAATTTATGTTTAGTTTTTGTGTGAACTTGTGATGAACTTTGTAACGTGATTATATTTTCTGAAAGATATATAAGTACAGAAGACAAAAGAGAAAGTGCCCCTCTTTCTCTCCCCCCCCCCTTATATTTTCCTTTTCTGTGCCTAGAAGAATTCTTTTCCCTTTCCCAACTTGGGTTCATTCTGGTTTTCTCCTTAGATAGTTTTCAAAGGAAACTCTTTACAACTTTGAAATAAACTCAGTAAACACTTCTTTAAGTGTCCCATTTCTCTTGCTGCAAAGATTTCTGACTAGCATACTGAAAGTTAGAGCCCAGCAGTTCCAGCTGAGATAAAAACGACCACATTGCTTAATCCTCTGCTGTTAGGCTGCAGGTATTAATCACTTAAGCCAGCAGTCCTTCACCTTCAGAAAGAGCAAGAATTTATCATCAGCATTTTAGTACAGTTATAGAGCTAGAAAGCCCTGAGACCCTCATACTTTAAAGCCATCACCAGAACCCTATTCCCTGACTCCATCACTACCTTCTTCCAGGTAGGAGCCTCCTGACCTTTAGCATATGGTGCTTGAACAGGGACTTGAAGAAGATAAGTGGACACAAATAGGACTCTCATCTGGGTCTTGCAAACCCCTTGGACAAGAAGTGTGTGGTTATGCAGGGTGATAAATAGTTTAATTGCCCTCTGCCATGAGCAGTGATAGATATTAGGTGCCATCAGCACCTGGGTGGGTACCATCACTACTCGGATTGAACCAGGATCCATCAGCTATTGTTTTATATTGTCTGGCACCATCAGCAGAGGTAGATAAAAGATTCCATCAGCACGTGGTTGGGCAGCATCAGTACCACGATTCAGCCAGGAGCCATAAGCTCTTGTTAATAAATTTCCTGCCGCCATCATTAGAGGCAGATATTAGGTGCAATCAGCACACGGCTGGGTACCATCAGTGCTCACATTAAGCTAGCAGCCAGCAGCTCTGACCTTTATTGCCTACTGCCATTAGCAGAGGTGATATTAGCTGTTAACTGAGTCTAACTGTCCTGTTAGGGGCTATCAGCACCTTTCTAGGTAAGTAGCCATAAGATCTGCTTTATGTGCATTTTGTGGATATCTTTCATGATGGGACAAAGTGACACAGAGAATTTTTTATAGCTATTCTTGAGTATACACTTAAGAAAAAAAAGGCATTGAGGTTAACACTAGCTCCTATGTCCTACTATGGGATAAAAATGTCCTTGGAAAAATACAAACACATCTACATGTTGACTTGGCCTGTGTTTATCTTTTTCGTAACATGACATTTCCTCTCAGTTCATGTGTTTTGCACCTGTCAGGAAATGATGCTTTTTCAATTGCACCAAGAAGTCACTGGGCAAAAATCCTTGACCTGTGGATTTCAAGCACCTGCATTTCAGCCTTGACTGGACTCCTTAAGGATTTCACCAAACAGTACAGACTATGTAATAGTGAAGACATCATTTCAGCCTCTGGTCAGCTCTGCTGTCAAATTCTTATGCAGTCCTTACTGTTCTGTGACTCTGAATGATCTACCAGTATGTCTTCCTAGCCTGATGTTACAGGTTTGCCCCACCATTCCTGGCTTCTTAGACAAGGGTTGTGGATCCCCAACATGACCTTCCTAAGCACATGATAAACTCTTTATATGCTGAGGCAACTCCTTGTTCCCTACAGACATCTTTTACTTTGACATCATTGGAAGCTTCTGAGTGTCTGCTGCATTCAAACCAGCTCTTCAGGCATTCGATATGGGTGATGTGGAATAGCTGGCCACTCTGTAATACAGCACTGTTGAGGATTGCTCACTGACCATGATTTCATGTAAAGGATGTAGAAGGGAATGTGGAAGACTGGCTCACTCAACATTCCTATGTTTCACCTGCATACAGTGTTTATGGCTCCCCTGTGAGGGCCCAAGACTGCCTTCACAGGACTGCTCTCTCTCCACGGAGAAGCTCTTCTCCATTCAGGTTGAGTTTCCACTTTCTACTCAGCTGCTCTTGGGTTCTTTCTTCTAATCCTGTTTTAGTGGGTCTTGGTTAATCCAATCTTCCTTACCCATCAAACCAAATGTGCCCTGTGATATAATTTCAGATACAATGATATTAACCTGATATGAAGAAATCATTTCAGATGAGAGATATAATCAGTAAACAGAAAAGGCAGGATTCTGTTTTCTCTAGGACCTTAATAAGAGAGTAAACCATGTTCTTTTTTTACCGTTCAGTTGTGGTACCCCTTGAACTCTTGGGAAGCAAAGATTGGAAATAGCAACACAACCTCACTATCAGTAATCTGCAAGGACACTGACCAGCCGAGTACACATAAGCATAATTAAAAGTCAAAAGTATTTCATAGGCACATGTGAATACATGTCTGGACATAAGAACAAAAATATATTTAAAACTCAAACAAAATTAAGTGTGGTCTTAGAAAGATTCAACATATATGATTTTGAGAGGCCAAATCTACTCCATCTTGGGACAAGCCTTTTTCTTAAAAAGCCAGTGATCATGACTTTTATAAGAAACCAAACTGCACCCATGTACCAGAAAGTACCCTCTGACTGGTCCTTAACTGATACCCTAGAGTGCCTCCCTAGCTATTTTGTAACAGTGAATCAAAGATTAGTCTGATTCAGATGTACTTTCATATCTTTTGTGATTATTCATTGTCTTGCTTCAGAACACCAACCAGCCTGCCAATAGTCAATCTATTAGATGCTTTCCAGGCTGTATACCCCCACACTTGCTCCCATGTTTTCTACAAATCCATGTCCCAATGAGGTTTTGGGCTGCTTCACCAAAGTGTCTTATGGATTGGAGGTGAGGAGGTCAAAACTCAAGTTTGTAATAAGGAGACTATAATGTGATTACATTGTAGTTGGCTCCCTGGAGGACTTAAGGAATTTAGCATTGACTCTGGGAACAACATACGGATAAAAGGAGAGAGTGGCTTCCTGAAGAGATCCCTCAAATGCTGCATGTTGTGTTGATTTTAAACACAATCATGTTTCTTCAACCCAGCAGCCCATTGAGACTGAAATGTATATAGTTGCATGTGAGAAGTATACACATGCTAAGTTTCATTACAATGTGCATCTTTGACACACTTCTCTTCACACTTCACCTGCATATATAAAACATGTCTTTCTCATGCTCTGAGGTTCAAGTACTCTGGGGTAAAATAGGGCAACTGAGTGGAATACAGTGGGATATTTTGAGAATCTGTGACCAAGCCAGGTCAGTAAGTTAGCAGGTTCTCCAGGGTAAAAATGAGGATGAAAAAGAAAAAGAGAGTTAGACAGCACTGTAGCATGATCACATCCAGTTTCGAGCCTGAGCTGGTTTTATTTTTCCCCATCTGCTTTCATACTATTTTATTTACTTTCAACTAATAATATAAGGTGTATGTTAAGGGACAAGCAAGAGAATAAACACAATTAGTCAAAGAACAAGAAAGGCAATAAACAAGGTTCCATGGTCACAGTTTCTAAGGGCTTATCAGGATGACCAAGATATCTGAGCCTACTTCCCTGTCCTAGCGCACATTCATATCCTTGCCTGAAGCCTGCTTCTTTGTTGTATCCCAAACTCAGATTCCTGCCTGAGCTTATGTTACTCCCATATCATATTGTCCTGGCCCATTATCAAATTCCTGCCTGAAGCCTACTTCTTTGGCCTGGCCTGATGTCAAATTTCAAGCCATGTGGGCCTAAAAATTATGCACATATATGTAATTCTTAAAAAGATAAATACTACTTATCATCATCATCACTCCTAGAATGTTCAGAATCACTAATGACATGGAATTCATTATAACTGTCATGAGGAAATGGGGGCAGGAACATGGACTCATGGCTGGGGCACTTTCTCTGTGAACATGAGGTCCTCTTTGAAGATTCCCAGTACACACACATACACAACATGTACACATCCCTGGTGTTTGACACACACTCAGTCCAGTCGTGTTGGTGAGACCCTCCTTCGTGGGGAGGGCTCACCCAAGAAAATGTGGTGAATATCGACTGAGGAAGACACTGCATATCATCCACTAGAGTCCACACATTTAACTCTGATAAGACTCTCACAGCTGGATCTGTAAAATTGGGAAGATGTTTTATCTTGATTTGAATTGCATCAGTCTTCTGTTAGATATGGAATTCTCTAGTTGCTGAATCTTTCTATTTTAGAGAAACCATATCTCTGAGTCAGGCTTCTCTATGAGATACCCAAAAAATGTGAATTTTATTCCTCATGGGTTAATTGAAGTTTTATTTTTCTGGTCTGAATGCTTGAAGAATCAGTTCCCTTTATGTTTTCATGTTATAAAGGAGGGGTTTTGGTTCATCTCTTGCTGAGAGTTGATCCTCGTTAGGCTCCAAATTGACATCACATTTCTAGTTCTGTTTTCTTGAACAGATTTTCTGTTGGCTCTGACTTATTTTCAAGACTCTTTGAGCAAAGAGGCCATTGTCTCTGGCAGATTTGCCTGCACCTGTGGCGTCTCCTTTACTTTCAATGCTTCATTTGTTTCTCAGGTGTTCTTCAGTGCACAAACCCTTCATATCTATTCTTATGACATGAATAGGATGCTTTTCTTTAATACTGTGACCTGAAGTGTTGCATTCCAAGCTCCTGGGATCAGTGAGTCTCACTATCTACCTAGTCTATAGTATTTTAACTGACTTTTCCAGGATGTCAGTGTAGAAACATCCTCATGGCTTTCTCAGTTGAATGTATGCAACGAGGTATTTATGTCATTGACTTATGATGGATTATATATGTTTCACTCAAGTAATCATTTGCTTCAAAATATTTATATCCCTTTTTTCCTTCCTCCCTTTCTGGAAACTTTACTCACTTATTCTGGTTACCAACCTTCCCCCTCACTACCATCTGCTTCATATCAGTCACTTTCTCGTACAAACATGACTGCTTCTGTGTGTGATGACTTTGGAGATAACAAATCAATTTCTGATGAAAGTTTCACCTCACACCAGTCAGAATAGGTACCATCAAAAACTCAGGAGAAACCAGATAATGGCAAGGATGTGGAGAAAGAGGAACACTCCTCCACTGCTAGTGGGGTTGCAAGCTGGTGCAACCACTCTGGAAATCAGTCTGGCGCTTCCTCAGAAAATTAGACATAGTACTGAGGACCCAGCTATACCACTCCTGGTCAAATACCCAGAGGATGCTCCAACATGTAGTAAGGACAGAAGCTCCAGAATGTTCATAGCAGCCTTATTTGTGATAGCCAGAAGCTGGAAAGATCCCAGCTGCCCCTCAATGGAGGAATGGATAAAGAAAATGTGGTATATTTATACTATGGGATACTGCTTAGCAACTAAAAACAATGAATTCATGAAATTCTTAGGCAAGTGGGTGGAACTGGAGAATGTCATCATGACTGAGTTGACCCAATTATAAAAGAACACACATGGTATGCACTCACAGCTAAATGAATATTTGCCCAAAAGTTGAGAACAATCAAGATCCAATTTACATACCACATGAAGCTCAAGAAGAAATAAGAACACAGTGTGGGTGATTTTTTTGAGAAGGGGAACAAAATACACACAGGAGCAATTATGGAGACAATGTGTGGGTAGAGACTAAAGGAATGGCCATGCAGTGATTGTACTACCTGGGGAATTCATCTTAAAAAACAGTTGCCAAATTGTGACAGTATTATGGATGCCAAGAAATGGGTACTGAAAGGAGCCTATTATGGCTGTTTCCTGAGGGGCCCTGCCAGGGCCTTACAGATACAGAGGCAGATACTAGCAGCCAACCATTGGGCTGAGAGTGAAGTCCCCAATGGAGGAGTTGGAGGGAGAACTGGAGGAGCTAAAGGGGTTTGCATCCTCATGGGATGAACTGTGATGTTGACCAACCACAACTGCTAGGGCTCTCAGGGACTAAGCCATCAACCAAGGGGTGCACATGGTTCCAGCTGAATTTGCGGTAGAGGAATGCCTTCTTTGGCATCAGTGGTAGAAGTCCGTGTTCCTATGAAGGCTAGATAAATGCACCAGTGTGGGCAAGGGAGGGGGTTCTAGGTGGGAAGCGGTTGGAAAGAGGGGCATCTTCTTGGAGGTGGGGGGAGGATGGGTTGAGGGATTTCTGGGAGGGGGAAATCTGGGAAAGGGCAAATATGTTAAATGTAAATGAAGAATATATTCAATAAAAAGTAGTAATTTCTAGAAAGGGTACCCAGAGCTTGCTTATTATTTGTGCTTGACAGAGGAAAGCAGATCTCTAAATTATTTTGCACACTTAAAGAGAAATATGTGATTGCTGTCTCTTAAGAAGCAAAGGGATAGGTTCACAGGATGCTGATTTATATGAAAATGAAAAAGATAGCAGGAGTAATTAACTGGATTTACATGTAAAATAAGAGAATGGGCTTATGAGTTACGAGAGAAAAACTATCAAGAGAATGTTTTCAGAATAGCAAGAGAGAATTGTTTGGAGAAGTGTCACAGGCAGGACATAGAGAGAAAGAGATCTGTCATGGAGGTTAGAGGACACTCAATAATATCTTTTCCTTCACACTGACCAGTAGAGCCAAGCCTCAAAGGAGGAGTATTTTTCTCTTGAACGAACAGTGCAGCAGAGATAGGATTGGGTCTTCAAAACAAGTCTTGATTACCTATAATGACCAAGTCTCAGCTACAGAAGACACTCCTCTAAACATAAACAAAGATCAAATACCAAAGCCTCTGGGTAAAAGGAATGAAAGTTTTAATGATGAGGAAACTATGGAGAATAGAAACAAATATGTGATTAGAGCAGTGACTCAGAGAAAATGAAATTTGAAAAGTAATAGGAACAATTGATTTTTAAAAAAGATAAATATGTTTTAAAAAAAAGGCATGTAGATATACTAACTTTGAAAAGGAGCAGACATTCGCTGGTAGAGGGAATGACATTAAGAAGAGAGCTTTTTACTTTGTCACTATGGGAAATATTACTGTGGACATTCACAGCTCAGCCAATGGTTTGTGTCTCAAATTTCTGAGCTGACTTAATTATATCAGTAAGCATTCCACGTATCTTTACATGAGAATCCCGTAATTGTAAATTCATTATTCACTGGCTCAAGATAACTTATCCAAATTGTACACCCCCACAATCTGGTCTGTTTTCTTTCACATACATGAATCAATACAAGCTGTGAAATTACAAAACTACTCAGTCTGCTTGTATCAGGTTTTTCTTCATAATTGTGTCCCCTGCAGCTGACTCCCTTAAACACTGATCTGTGGTGTAGCTATTGCCTACCATGTTTCACTGTGTCTTGTCCAAACTAACCTGTTCCTAATATTCTACACTGAAGGCAGAAGCCATGCTTCACTTGCAAATCCATTTCCTGTAATGGACAGTTTACTACCTGATACCAATGGGCAACTTTAAAACTCTGCTGTGGTACAGCCTTTTAACTAAAGAATGTTGTGTGTTTAAACAAGAGGTAAACAAAAGTCGTTTCTCAGGGAAGCAACAGACTGGCACAAGATGACCTGAGTCAACACATTTCCTTGGAAACATTTTTCTAAAATGCTGAAGAAACAGCTGTCTTAGAATTAATATGCTTTCCCAGGGAGAAATCACTCTACAAAAAATTAAAGTTTACTCTAAAAGGGACAGAAGACCACAATTCTAGTTTACCACACCACCTCCTGTTGAATCTGTGTGACAAGTTCCACAGATGGAGGCATTTGCCCTCAACAGGGGTAGGCCTCCTGGAAACATTTGTAAATCCCTTCGCCAGAGGAAAAATATATTGAACCATAGTTCTCTTGGCAACTTATCTCTTATGTTTCCTCTTCCTTTTCTCATTTACAAGATGTTCCTGAGAGACGGGGCTAAGATCTTGAGCAGATATAATGGGTACGGAACCGTCTCCCAAGATGGACTCATTAACCATGACATCATCTCCGGGTAAACCAGTGCTTCACTGTATCAATCACTTTGTATGTCTGCATGTGTGTCAACGGAGGTAGGTTTTGGTATATTGTTTAAGAAAGCTCAAAATAGAAGAGAATTAAAGTAGTTTAAATTTGTATTTTGAAGAGTAGTAGAGCAGAAAGTAGAAGTTAAATAGTAACTGATCATAAGAAAATTATTGGTTAAATTTTGGAAATGTGCCACTAGCTTGGGTGACTTTTATGTTTTGAAGATCATAACAATATCCTTTCTACCTGGCCACCTCGTTGAATATATATATTTTTGAAGTTGTAATATTTGAATGATTTTGTATTTTTCTGTGTCGAATGATGATTGCATTGTCCATACTGTTGTACCACTTCACTGAACAGAGATTTTCATTGTTGAAATACCAGCTTCTTTATGTGTAAAAACCCTTGCTTGAGAGCTGCAAAATACACTCTGATTCAAACTGTTTCTGTGTAACTTTTGTGTGTCGCCACAGAATCCTTACCCGTCTGGCTTCGAGAACCCACATTCCAGGGACCCCTATATCCAGCTGGGGTGTTCTAGGGCATGGCACTGTGATGGGAGAGTGGGTCACTGTGATGGTACAGTGAGACATTGTGTTGGGACAGTGGGGCACTGTTATGGGACAGTGGGGCAGTGTGATGGGATAGTGGGGCACTGTGATGGACAGTGGGGCACTGTGATGGACAGTGGGGCATTGTGATGGACAGTGGGGCACTGTGATCAGAGAGTGGGGCATTGTGATGGGACATTTTTCCCTCTTAGTGAACATGACCCGATATCCTTGCTTGTACTGAGTGAGACTACCCTTCTAAGATCTGAAGGAATCAAACCTGTATTTTAACTCTCCTCAATTTAGACTGAACACAGGGAAGATTTAGACTTATATTATAGCCAGTATTTACTAATTGTTTATCTGACGACAGAGACTTAAATCCCATATATATTTCCCATAAGTCTCATAATCTAAGTGCCTTAAATACTTCAATTATTTCATTCGAACTTAGAAAGGTTGTGTGTGAATTTTTTTAATTCTCATTTTGAAAATTTCCCTTTTAGTCTGTATAAATCCTTGTTTATTAAAACTGTTTCAATCTTTAGATCATTCTAACATTTTATAAATGTTAATGTCATAATATTCAATAGGTTTAACAAATAAATCCACAAAGTATTGTGAGAATACTTATTCATGGGTGGGGAATAAGCAATTTATTTTCCCTCTTTCTATGTTTTCAGTGGCACAACATTTTAAAAGTATCATAGTTCATCAAAGGATAAAAGTGAAACTATTGGCTTTTCCTACAGAAATCTGACAATGTTTTTCTTTTTTAAAATAGATTTATTTATTTATTTCATGTATGTGAGCATATTGTCCCTGTTTTCAGACACAGGAGAAGAAGGCATAGAATCCCATGACAATGGTAGTGATCCATTGTGTGGTTGCTGGGAATTAAACTCAGAACCTCTGGAAGAGCAGCCAGTGCTCTTAACCACTGAGCCTTCTCTCCAGCACTGACAACTATTTCTTATGGGACTGTATATATTCTGCAATCTGTACATCAAAAATAATTTACTCATGATGTCTTTAGAGAAATTCACATTACTTAACTAATTATTTGACCTATAGATTATACAAATACTGGCCAGCCATGCCCTCTAATTTTATAGAGTTTAAATAAGATTTTAAAAGGCCTGCTCTCAATCCTGAACATCTAAGCTCCAAATGCAAAGGCAACCTCATTCATAAGGAAACTTTACTAAAGCTCAAAGCACACATTGCACCTAACACAATAAGTATGGGTGACTTCAACACCACACTCTCCTCAATGGACCTATCAGGAAAACAGAAACTAAACAGGGAGACTGTGAAACTAATTGAGGCTTTGGACCAATTGGATTTAACACACACACACACACACACACACACACATATATATACATATATATATACGTATATATATATATGTATATATATATATATATATATATATATATATATATATATATATATATAGAGAGAGAGAGAGAGAGAGAGAGAGAGAGAAAGAGAGAGAGAGAATGTTTCATCCCAAAGCAAAAGAATATACCTTTTTCTCAGCACCTCATGGTACCTTCTCCAAAATTGATCATATAGTTAGTTGGTCATAAGACAGACCTCAACAAATATAAGAAGATCGAAATAATCCCATGCCTCCTATCAGATCACCATGGAGTAAAAGTGGCCTTTAATAACAACAAAAACAACAGAAAGCCCAAATATACATGAAAACTGAACAATACTCAATGATACCTTGGTCAAGGAAGAAATAAAGAAAGGAATCAAAGACTTTTTAGAATTTAATGAAAATGAACACACAACATACCCAGATTTATGGGACACAATGAAAGCAATGCTAAGAGGAAAATTCATAGCTTTGAGTGCCTCCAAAAAGAAAATGGAGAGTGCATACACTAGCAGCTTAACAGCACACCTGAAAGCCCTGGAACAAGAAGCTAATTCACCCAGGAGGCAAAGTCAGGAAATCATCAAACTCAGGGCTGAAATCAATCAAGTAGAAACTAAGAGAACCATACAAAGAATCAACAAAACCAGAAGCTGGTTCTTTGAAGAAATCCACAAGATAGATAAAACCTTAGCCAGACTAACCAAAGGGCACAAAACATTATCCAAATTAACAAAATTATAAATTAAAAGGGAGATGTAACAATAGAAACTGAAGAAATTCAAAAAAAATCATCAGATCCCACTACAAAAGTCTATACTCAACACAATTGGAGAGTCTGTAGGAAATGGACCAGTTACTAGAGAGATACCAAATACCAAAATTAAATCAGGATCAAATATATTATCTAAACAGACCCAGAACCACTAAAGAAATAGAAGGGGTCATAGAAAGCCTTCCAACCAAACAAAAGCACAGGACCAGATTGTTTTAGTGCAGGATTCTATCAGACCTTCAAAGAAGACTTAACACCAATACTCATCAAACTATTCCACCAAATAGAAACAGAAGAACACTACCCAACTCGTTCTATGAAGCCACAATTATGCTGATACCAAAAGCACACAAAGGTTCAACAAAGAAAGAGAACTTCAGGCCAATTATCCCTTATAAATATCGATGCAAAAATACTCAATAAAATTCTTGCCCATCTAATACAAGACCACATCAAAACGATAAACAATCTTCCACAATACAGGATCAAGTAGGTTTCATCCCAAGGATGCAGGGATGGATCAATATACAGAAATCCATCAATACTGTCCACTACATAAACAAACTCAAAGAAAAACCCACATGATGATTTCATTACATGCTGAAAAAGCATTTGACAAAATTCAGCACCTTTTCATGCTAAAAGTCTTGGAAAGAACAGGAATTCAAGGCCGAAAATTAAACACAGTAAAAGCAGTATACAGCAAACCAGTAGCCAACATCAAACAAAACAGAGAGAAACTTGAAGCAATCCTACTAAAATCAGGGAATAGAAAAGGCTGCCCTCTCTCTCCTTATCTTTTCAATATAGTTCTTGAAGTCCTAGCTAGATCAATTAGACAACATAAGGAGGTCAAAAGGATACAAACTGGAAAGGTAGAAGTGAAACTACCACTATTTGCAGATGGTATGATAGTATACTTAGGTGACCCAAAAAACCTAGACCAGAGATCTCATACAGCTGATAAACAACTTCAGCAAGGTGGCTGGTTATAAAATCAACTAAAGCAAATCAGTTGCCCTTCTATACTCAAAGGATAAGCAGACTGAGAAAGAAATTAGGGAAATGGCACCCTTCACAATAGCCACAAACCACATAAAATATCTTGGGGTGACTCTAACAAAACGAGTGAAAGACCTATATGACAAGAACTTCAGATCTCTGAAGTAGGAAATTGAAGAAGACCTCAGAAAATGGAAAAATCTGCCATGCTCGTGGATTGGCAGGATTAATATAGTTAAAATGGCCATCTTGCCAAAGGCAATCTACAGATTCAATGCTATCCCCATAAAAATCCCAACCCAGTTCTTCATAGTGCTAGAAAGAGCAATTCACAAATTCATCTGGACTAACAAAAAACCCAGGATAGCTAAAACTATTCTCAACAGTAAAAGAATTTCAGGGGGATTCAGTATCCCAGACTTTAAACTTTAATACAGAGCAATAGTGATAAAAAACTGCATGGTGTTGGTACAATGTCAGGCAAGCAGATCATTGGAATAGGATTGAAGACACAGAAATGAACCTATGGTCACCTATGGTCACTTGATCTTCGACAAAGGAGCTGAAAGCATCCAGTGGAAAAAAGAAAGTCTTTTCAACAAATGGTGCTGGTTCAATTGGAGGTCAGCATGCAGAAGAGTGCGAATCAATCCATTCTTATCTTTTTCTATTAAGCTCAACTCCAAATGGATCAAGGACCTCCACATAAAACCTGACACACTGAAACTAATAGAAAAGAAACTGGGGAAGACCCTTGAGGACATTGGCACAGGGGAAAAGTTCCTGAATAGAATACCAATAGCTTATGCTCTAAGATCAAGAATTGACTAATGGGACCTCATAAAATTACAAAGTTTCTATAAGGCAAAGGACACTGTCAAAAGACAAAACGTCAACCAACAGATTGGGAAAGGATCTTCACCAACACTAAATCCGACAGAGCTCTAATATCTAATATATACAAATAACTGAAGGTAGAACCCAGAGAACCAAATAACCCCATTAAAAAGTGGGGTACGGAGCTAAACAAAGAATTTTCACCTGAAGAACTTTGGAGGGCTGAGAAACACCTTAAGAAATGTTCAACATCATTAATCATCAGGGAAATGCAAGTCAAAACAACCCAGGCATTGTCTTGTGCAGGTGAAATGCCAGGAGAAATATCATAGCTGACTCTCCCAGTTCCTGAGCATTGTTTTACACAGATTTTTCCTTTTATAATCCACAAATGCAGCAAGGAGTGTCATTCAGATCTGTCCTTCATTCGTTTGTTCCTCTCACTATATATCCCTGTCTGCCCTAGAATTCTCTGTGCAAATCAGACTGACCTGGAACTCACAGGGTCCACCTACCTGCATGAAATACCTACTTTAGATCCATTTCCTGCTGAGAAGCTAGACTTTCTGGAAGACCAAGAAGTAAAGTAAGGTTTATAAAATGAGAAGCACTTCCAAGACTTGACGCACATAAAAGGCACCCTCTCAAGACTAGGTGGCTTGGTTTTCTGTGTTAGGTCCAGCACTACAAATTTGATGCAGAAATGGGCTCTGCAAATTGGTAAAAATAGAAAGATTCACCTGTGCAGAAGTGCTGTCACAGACCTCTTATCCCCTTCATAGAGAGGCAAGGCAATGTGAATCTGCATTCAGGTCTATCCTATGCTATACAGAAGGAAGAAGGTCTGAAATGGAAGTTGCAATTGCCCGCTAGATTAATTTGGATTGGAAGCACATTGGAGATCTGTCCTCATAGAAGGTTGTCTGCTGTATACTGTTTATCTTATGGCCCAGCGCACATGAGAACACAGAACATGAGGTCCTCTTAACATTTCTTTTAAAACAATCCACCAGTGACTCATGTAACCAACATTAGGAAACAGTAGAGTATCCTCATGTGTGTCCAATCCACCCTTCATCTGTTCCCTTGGGCCATTTTAAGAAGAATGGAAACGTCCAGGTTTTAAACACTTTTATTAAGAAACCTGTAAACAAACGAAGAAACATCAGATACCTGCAAAGACACAACTGTCCTGTGTGTGCCTTTTCTGACACAGCTGTCAGAGCATCTGACAGAAGATCCCCTCATTGCAAGTCTTAGAAGGCATCAGTGTTCCTGAGCTCCAAACCGAGTTCTGGATAGCTTTTTCTCTCCTCCTCCTCCTCCTCCTCCTCCTCCTCCTCCTCCTCCTCCTCCTCCTCCTCCTCCTCCTCCTCCTCCTCCTCCTCCTCTTCCTCCTCCTCCTCCTCTTCTTCCTCTACCTCCTCCTCTTCCTCCTCCTCCTCTTCTTCTTCTTCCCCCTCTTCCTCCTCTTCCTCTTTCTCCTCTTTTTCCTCTTCCTCCTCCTCCTCAACTTCCTCCTCCTCTGCTGAAAGCCATGCCTAGCAGTCTAGGCATCTGGGAATGTCAGAAGCAGGATCCTGGACAGGGCTGTCCCCACCATCACAGGTCTCAATTTCCAGGCCTTTCTCCCTGAGCAATCTAGGTGAGGATTGGTCTGGCTCCTCCATATCTTTGTCTTTGGCCACATCTCCTGGGGTCACTTGTGGCTCCCTCTAACTCTCACTCTGGAAGACCTCTGTGGCTTTTCTCATGTCATGATTCATTATGTGGCAGTATCTCAAGTATTCAAGATCTGACTACACAGGGAGAGGAATAAGGATCCGATTCAACAGTCCAGCTGTCTGCAGAGCAGAGATTTATCTCTCCACAGAAAGATAGTGGCAGAGATGTGCAAGATCCTTTACTCAGGGCTGGCAAGGCATGTGTACTTGGTAGTCAATGCTCTTCAGAATCTCATATATTTTTGAGAAAACTGAGACAGAACTTCTTCTTCGCCTTGGCTTTATGCCTGGACCACTGAGAGCAAATACCTGACCTCCTATACAGAGAAGATTACAGTAAATTAATTATACACTCCCAACCATTACACTGCGTGGATATGGGTTTTAAACCCTCTATCCTAGCATCTATTGGCATTGTATAAGGAGGCAATGTTCTGCCATGTTGGTGCTATAAATCATTAGTCCCAGCACCTATGGTAAAAGAGCAGATCTGGGAACAGAGGCAGAGAAATGTGGGTCTCTGATCTCAAGGACACACTGGTTGTCAGACCATGTTTAAGGACAGCTAGGGCTACACAGGAAAACCTAGGCTCAAAAAAACAAAACAAGCAAACAAAAAAGGAGTGAAAATACTTTCACTATGGATGCGATTGTCTAGAGTTATTAAACATTATAGGCAACTGAATAGACAGGCAATGTGGAAAGTGCCAATGGGCCAGAAAATCAATTTGGGGTGCCTGGTGTAGAGAATAAATGATCAAATAGAATGACCTCTCACTCACCCTCCCTTTTCTGAAATGGGATATATTAGAATAACTTACAGGACGCAGTCTGCCTTATTCAATCACAGCTGTGTAGGAAGCAAAGTCCCAGAATCTGGAAGTTTTCAGTCCTTGAGACTGGAAGTCTCTGCTGATCGTCAGTAAAAATGGAATCACAGACAAGCAAGATCTAAGCCGACAAAGTAGGCTGGATGTCTAAGCTACTCTTCTGTAATAGTTGGAACCACAGATGAGCAAGCTCTAATGTCAGCTAATAAGACTTGCTAGCTAGGAGAGAGTAAGCATGCAATGTGAAACTTGCTTCCTCTGTGTTCTTATGTAGGCCTCAAGATGAAGGTGTGGCCCCAATTAAAGGTGTGTGTTCCATATTCAATCTCTGGATTAAAGGTGAGTGTCTTCTGCTGAGTGTGCTGACTCATGCCTTTAATCCAAGCACTATCAGAGTGATTCATGCAGGTGGATCTCTGTGAGTAGCCTGGTCTACAAATTGCATTCCTATACAGCCAGTGGTATTGCAGACAAACCCTGGCTCATAGAAACAATATCAATAGCAATGACACAGTTATGGGGCGTTCTTGCTCCATTTCCAGATTAAAGGCCTGTGTCTTTCAAGCTCAAATAGATCTGCATTGAAATGGAGTATTCCTACTTCAAAGAACCTGATTACCTTCTGCAAGTTAAACAGCAAATCCCTTGAAATTGTTCCCTTAAGTTTTGGATTTTGCATAATTCATGATGTAATCAAGTAAAAGCAATTTTCAGAACAGCCATGGTTACACAGAGAAATACACTCTGTGGTCTCCGTTCTTCTCACCAGAGAAGGAGCCTGGCCAGGAAATGAGTCTGGACAGAAGGTTAAATGTTTCTTGGCTGTGAGCTGCAAGCCAGTAAATACTTCAACTTGAGACTTGCAGCCTAGCTAAATTCCAGTAGGCTGTCAACAACTCCAAGCTGAAATTCCATAATGATTTCAAACATCACAGGTGATTCTGTTTCTAGGTTTTTGTTATTGTTTTGCCAATGAGGTCAGACCCTGCCATGTAGGCTGCAGTGTGATTCTGTGCAAACCCAAGATGTGGACCCCATGCACCAAAACACTGACCAAAATGCTTGGTATCCAAGTGTGAGTGTACAGGAGATGCGATGCTGTGCTGTCAGCAGGCTGAGGCTAAATCTGATCTTGATTGTAAATAACATAGTTGATTTTGTTTCTATGTGCTTTACTATTCAAATGGAACCAGACTTTGCCAGGGAGGCTGTAGTGAGATTCTTTGTAAACCCATTTCCAGAAGGTGTGGAGGAAACCCTGAATGAATCCTCTGGCACCCATGTGCCAGTATACAGGAAATGTGGTCCAGACCCAATTTTATTTTTTTTCAGGTCCTCTCTGTTTGCTATCATTTCTAAATATCTCTGGGGTGTGTTGATTCTCTACACTCTCAGAAGAGTTGTCATTCATGTTGACTCAGCAGAGTGGTTTCTCAAAATTCTCAGGGTAGCTTCCTATGTGGTGGTTATCTTATGGCCCAGGACACATGAGAACCAGGTTTCCTAAAACTGCCTGAAAACTTCTTTAAAAAAAACACCATTTAGTCCTCTGTCCTATGTTCAAAAGACAAAAAAGCAGGAAAAAAAGGAGTGAACCTTCCCAAATTAAGATCCTATCACTCTGGATGTGATTGTCTAGACTTAAACATTATAGGCAATTGATGAAACAGGCAAAGGGTAAAGTGCTCATGGGCCAGCAAATCTCCTTGAGGAGCCTACTTTAAAGAGAAAAATACCACATAGAATGATCTCTCAATCACTCTGTCTTTCCTGAAAGGGGATATATTAGAATGAAGTTACAGGATGCAGTCTGTCTTGTTCCACAATAGCTGTATAGGAAGCAAAGTCCAAGAATCCAGAAGTTCTCAGTTCCTGAGGCTGCACGTCTCTGTTGGTCTTTGGTAGAAGATGGAATAACAGACAAGCAAGATCTAAGCTGGCAAAGTAATAAGACTTGCTATTTAGGAGACAGCAAACAGGCAATGTGAAAGCTTTCTTCCTCTGTGTTCTAATATAGGCCTCAGGATGAAGGTGTGGTCCAAGTTAAAGGTGTGTGTTCCAGATTCAGTCTCTGGATTAAAGGTGAGTGCCTTCTGCTGGGTGTAGTGATTCATGTCTTTAATCAAAGCACTATCAGAATGAATCATGCAGGGGGAAATCTGTGAGTAGCCTGGTCTACAAAGAGTTCCAGAACAGCCAGTGGTCTTACAGAGAAACCATGGTTCATTATAACAACAACAATCACAATAACAAAAGTTTGTGGCTTTCTTGCTCTGTATCCATATTAAAGGCCTGTGTCTTTAAAGATCCGAAAGATCTCATTAAAGTCCAGTCTTTCAACTTCAAAGACACTGATTACTTTCTACATACTAAACAAACATCCCTTGAAGGCGTGTCCTCAAGTTTTGGATTTTGGTTAATTGGAGATTTAATCAAGTTGACAACAAAGAATAGCAACCACGGAGAGAGTTTCTCTGTGTAACCCTGCCTGTTCTGAAAACCATTTTGGTAGAATAAGACGACCACCAAGTCAAAGATAACCCTGCCTCTGACTACCTCATTCTGAGATTAAAAGCACATGTCACAATGTCCTGCTTGAAAATACTGTCAAGAGTCCTTTCCTTAGCTGGAGTCCTGAGCAGATGCTAATCCTGTGTTCCCAGCAGAGAGATGGTTACAGGGAACAGCTAAGTGTAGAGATGAATATTCAGGACACAGAATCTCCTCTGCAGCTGCCCACTCTCCAGCTCCTGTCACTGTCTCATATTTGATGTTCTGCTTTTGAGATGAACACATATAATTTTCCATCCTGTAGTCTCTTTTTCTGCAGAGAAGGCAGGCAGGGATCTGCTGAGATAGCTGGGCTCCAGGCTGCCCGGAAAGGAGTCATATTTATAGGGAAGCAGACAGCAGGACTTTTAAGCAGTTTCCTTAGGGACTGTCAAACCAGAGGTCTTCTAAGTCAGGGATATGAAGGGCAGAAAGCCAGGGCTCTAGGTCTGCTCATGGCAGAACTGGAGGAGGTCAGAAGCCACTGGTGCCAAATCCCAAAACAGCTTCTTTACACACAAGAAGCGGAAAAGCCAGTTCTGCTGCTCTAGGTCTAGGAATACAAGGACATCAGCAGTGTTTTCCCTGGGATGGATGACACAGAACGTTTTGCATGACTTCTGGGGTGGTATTCATAATCCTGAAAGAGGTGGTGAGGTGGCAAGCAAAGGATTCTGAAACCTGGTGCTTAGAAATCCACAAAACAAACAAAGAAGTGAAAAAGGCAAAAGTTATTTTTAGAGTATATAAAACAGAAACAACACACCAAGGCAGTAAGTGTGGAGAAGAGAAGTGTAGTAGCAGGAAAATGTTAGTGATCTCGAATATAGACAGAAGCCGATCTGATGTAACTCACAGTAGGGTCTTTATTCTAAGTTTGGTCGGGACCCTCCAAAATACCACTATCAACTAGTACTGTTTTGGTGGATGGGGAGGCCCCAGTATCTCTTGTGGCAATGCAGCAAGC
Source organism: Apodemus sylvaticus (assembly GCF_947179515.1). Taxonomy (NCBI): domain Eukaryota; kingdom Metazoa; phylum Chordata; class Mammalia; order Rodentia; family Muridae; genus Apodemus; species Apodemus sylvaticus. Next base: position 61,743,934 of record NC_067490.1, read on the forward strand.
AGAGCTTAAGTGTACAAGGATCTAACTGGAAAGCTATTGTGACCTTTATCATAGTTGGCTGATGCTGGGAGGCAGTTCATAACCTTGGATATTGCTCACCTCTACATAGTTGGTCATTCAGAAGAGTGTTGGCTTATAACCTGGGTGTGCAGGATTGTTGGAAGAATATCTTAAAAATGATGTCTTGATGAGGATTAGTCTAGAGATTGGAGCTAGGTTTGAATTTTGTTGGGGGTCAACTTGTAAACTAATGCTAGGTACAAGCCTGTTTGTTTACTTGAGTTTAAACTTCAGTCAGTTTTTCTAAAATGGAGACCAAACTAAAATGATTTCATCTGTCATTCATCCCTTTCTCTGTGATTAGAAGTCTAAATCATGGAACTTCCTAAAGCTCCATGAAAACAATTAGTAACAGGGCTATGTCTTTATGGAGTCCCAGGTGCGTGAGTAGGGGCCCATCAATGGGAAACTGGAGGGAGTCTTGAGGTTGAATTTTCCTCGTGTTGACCAGGTTCTTTTTCAACTGTAAAGAGATAGGAAGTAGATCTATAGCACAGGGACCCTTTCAGTGAAGCTCTAGTGATCTCTGAAGTATCTCTTGAATAGGGCCAAATCTCTGAGCTAAAGTTTGCAGAACTCTGGAGGTGGGCCTGTTTTATGGAAAGCAAGAAGTTTAAGCCAAACATGTTTGTGCACCCATCGAACACCTTGGAATGTGTAATAACTGCTTTCAGTAGATGAACCAAAACTAACTTTAATAATGTTGAGTACCAGCTGGTATGGGGAGTTCGGTGCTCTATAGAGGATGAAGGTCAAGAAGAGTCATCCAGTCACCTTCAGTCTCTAAGGTCAACTTAGTTAAGGTCTCTTATAGGGCTTGATTTATCTTCTTTACCTGTCCTGAATTCTGGGCTCTCTACATTTTATGGAATTTTAATCAATCTCCAGAAAGATATTTCTTTCTAGGACAATTTATCAGGAGGGCTACTGACATCTTTGAGTAAATTTTGTATCCAGACACTTTGCTGAAGTTGTTATCAGCTGTAGGAGTTCTCTGGATGAATTTTTGGGGTTGCTTCTGTATTCTATCACATCCTCCACAAATATCAACACTTTTATTTCTTCCTTTCCAGGTTGTATCTACTTGATCTCCTTATGTTGTCTTATTACTCTGGTTAGAACTTCAAGTATTACGTTGCACAGATAGAAAGGGTTTGCAGTCTTTTTGTGTCCCTGATTTTATTAGAAAAGCTTAAATTTATCTGCATTTAGTTTGAGTTTGGCTATTAGCTTGCTGTATATTGTTTTGATTGCTTTAGGTATATGCCCTGTGTACCTGATTTTTAAAACATCTTTAAACTGAAGGGGTATCAGATATTATCAAAGGTTTTTATTCAGTATCTAATGAGATAATCCTGTGGGTTTTTTTTCAGTTTATTTATACAGTGGATTACTTTGATGGATTTTCTTGTACTGAATCATCCATGCATCCCTGAAATGAAGCCTACTTGATCTTGATGGATGATTTCTTTGGTGTGTTCCTGGATTCAGTTTGTGAGAATTTTTATTTAGTATTTCTGTATCAATGTTCATAAAATAAATCGGTCTTACACTTTCTTTCTGGGTTGAGCGTTTATATAGTTTAGGTATCTGGGTCACAGTGGATTCATACAATGAGTTTGGAAATGTCCCTTCTATTTTTATTTTGTGGAATAGTTTGAGGAGTATTGGAATTAGCTCTTCTTGGAAAGTCTGGTAGAATTCTGCACCAAAACCATCTGGCCTTGGGCCTTTTTTTGGTTGGGTGACTTTTAATGACTGCTTCTCTTTCTTTAGGTTTTTGGGCAATTTAAAATGTTTGCCTGATCATGATTTAAATTTGGTTAGTAATATCTGTCTAGAACATCGTCCATTTTGTAAAGATTTTCCAATTTTGTAGAGTACAGGTTTTTTGCAGTAAGAACTAATGATTCCTTGACCTTCCTCACTATCAGCTCTCAGGCCTCCCTTTTAATTTTGGATTTTTTTTTTGGATTCTTTCTCTCTATTTATTGGTAATTTTACTAAGGTTTGTCTATTTTGTTGATTTTCTCAAAGAACCAGCATTTAGTTTGGTTGATTCTTTGCATTGTTTTCTTTGTTTCTAACTGATTCCATTCAGCCCCAATTTTGATTATTTCCTGCCTTCTACTCCTCTTTGGGGTGCTTGATTCTTCCCTTTTTTCGTAAAACTTTCAGGTGTTTTATTGTGATTGCTATTCCTGGCTTTCAACTTGACTATGTGTGAAATGAACGATAATCCAGAAGTGGAGGCCACACCTGTGATCCAGCTCTTGAGGCTGGAAGGCACAGGCTTCTGATATAGATTTTAGCAGGAAGATCTTGAAGCAGAGTGGCTATACAAAGCTTAGCCTCAGGCAAAATAGTCCATGCCTTTAATCCTGGATGACTTAGACAATCAGATCTCTGAGTTCAAAGTCAAACTGGGACAAAGAAAGTTCCTGATCCAAACCTGGTTGCACACACCTTTAATCTGAGCCACACCTCCTGCTGGAGGACTATATAATGACAGAGGAGGAAGGAGGACTCATTCTCTGCCATCTTGCACTGACTTGCCAACACATGTGTTGAAACCTACCTCTTCAGGGTTCCAGCTTGCACAGAATATCAGCTGCAACTACTAGACTATTGGATTTCCCATTCACAGTTGCCAATTGTTGGGTTGTTTGGATTGCAGAATGTAAGTCATTACAATTAATTACCTTCATTTATGGAGACATTCCATAAGCTCTGTGACTCTAGAGAATCCTAACTAATATGACTTATCTGTCGCCGATATGAGAACTTTCTAACTTGTTTATGTAGGCATTGTACTATGAACTTAGAACTATTTTCATTGTGTCTCAAACATGTGCCTTCATTTTAGTTGCATTCTAGAAAGAACTGAATATCTTCCTTTATTTCTTCCCTGATCCAGAGATCAGTGAGCAGAGAGTTGTGTAGACTTTCTGTTGTTTCTGCTGTTGTTGCAGGGCAGCTTTAACCCATGGTGCTCTGACAAGATTCAAGGTGTCATTTCAATTTTCTGGTAGCTGTTGATTTGGGATCCATTATATGGTCAATATTGGAGAAGGATCCCTGAGGTCTCTTCCTCTGTGTTTGCCATTGAGCTACATCCACAGTCACTGAAATGCCATTCTGTCTTTGAATACAGGCAAAATACACAAGGCAGATATCATAAAACAGATATGCGTTTAATGTATTTGATCAATTTATCTATAGATTTAGCAGCCTCACCTGTTGATACTAGTAATATATAGGCTAAATCTGCCACCACTCCTGAGGTAAATATATTACATACATATTATAAGGAGAAATATACAGGATATAATATAACAGATAAATATATATTAATTATCTTTTCAAATTTTCTCAGATTGTAATCTGGAGAAAGTCACCTGCTAAACTCTGCAATTGGTTGAGAAGCTGAAGGTATGGCTTCAGCACCACCCTTGGAAGAGGCTCCTGGTAGGAAGGACCACCCAGAGTCCCACATGCCTCCAGACCTGACCCAAGAACAGGCATGTGCCTGGGAAGTGGATAATTTTGAAGCCTTTTGTCATCCCTTCTGTCAGTACCCCAGGTGCTGTGGGCCTGGGAACCCCAGCATAGCCACACTGCTGGATGAAGCTGCATTTGGAGAAGAGAGGTGACAGAAACGTTGTAGAGAGCCACATGGAGAGGAGCCAATGGCTGAGAGTTTAGAGGGACTTTGGGGTCCTCAGGTAGTAGGAGCCACTTCCAGGAGAAAGGTTCATTGGACTCTGAATCAGGCAGAAGATGACAGCTCCAACAGCGGTGGAGACCTGCTTGCCCCAGGTGAATTCTGGAGCCAATGGGGCTCCCAGAAACGACTAAAATCTGAGGCTACATGAGAGTGGACCAGCGAAAAGAAAACACCCGAGCATTGTGGAGAGCAAACACCTTGAATCCATCAATATATTCACTAGGTGGAGCCAGAACAAAACTGAGCAAGAGCCTCATGCTGCCTCTCTGGAATTATGAGCTGGGACTGTACCCTCTATGTTCAGGAGCCTTCAAGATTCTTTATTTTGTCCTTCTGACAGTTCAATTGATATGTTGAGGAATTTTTCCTTAAATCTATGGAGAATCATTGCATTCTGATGGAAAATGTACATAATTAAAATACTTTCTCTCAACCACCTGTGTAATTGTATTTCAGTGTCAAAATCAGGATTCAAATCTGTGGTAAGAAGTGTTCATTAATTAAGTCAGAGAAATTTCTCTGTGTGGAGTTTCATTAGAGTTGGGATGTGGAAACAAACAGGCTTGGTAGGAACAAAAGAGTGGCCCACCCACTAGGATTTCGTATATTGTTTTCAGAAGAGGGCAGCGTGGAAATGAGGGTAAAAGTGGTGGGTGGGGGTTTGGTTGTGGAGCGTGGTAAGTGACCTGCATCTTATAATGACAAGAAAAGAACAATCTGATTGTAGATCTTCAAAACAGGCAACCAAGAGGTGACAGATGATCAGGTGTAGGCAAGCACAAAACACATCCCTTTAATCCATGCCTTGAATGTGTAAAGTTGACTGCCACATCCACCAAATGGGGCTAATGGATTGGGTCCAAGGCAAAGGACTTTAAGGCTTGTAATCAAATAACTAGAATTTGCAGAGGCAGGCATGGTTGTGCACACATTTAATCCTAGCACACTAGAGGTAGACAGGTCTCTAAGGTCTCTAGGTTTTTTTTTCAAGTACTTTTTTTTTTTTAATAGTTCAAGCACTTGCTCGGCAATGTAGGGGAGTTTGTGTGCAGAGAAATGGGGAAGATTGTTATCAACTGTCAGGACAAGGAAATAAAGCCTTATGCTATTAGACTTACAGGAAAGGTCTCCGAGCTGGTCAGATCAGTGAAGGAATCAGACACAATGTAAAGCAGCAACTGAGACAGCTAATCTTCCTGTCTCACTCTAGGATGCCCCTGAGTTCCACATCCATAGGAGTGAAACAGCTAAGGGTAGTTGTCAGAAAGGATGTAGACATGGCTAATCTGTCAACAAGAACAGCCTCTGGGGTTTTCAGTTCAGAGATGCCTGACTTAGAGGGTGTATTGGCTGGTTTTTGTGTCAACTTGACACAGGCTGGAGTTATCACAGAGAAAAGAGCTTCAGCAGGGCAAGTGCCTGCGTGAGATCCAGCTGTGGGGCATTTTCTCAGTTAGTGATGGGGTGGTCTTGTGGATGGTACCAACTCTGGACTGGTATTCTTAGGTTCAATAAGAGATCAAGCTGAACAAGCCAGGGGAAGAAAGCCAGTAAAGAACATCCCTCCATGGCCTCTGTATCAGCTCCTGCTTCATGACCTGCTTGAGTTCCAGTCCTAACCTCCTTTGGTGAAAAACAGCAATTTGGAAGTGTAAGCTGAATAAACCCTTTTCTCCCCAACTTTCTTCTTGGTCATGATATTTGTGCAGGAATAGGAACCTGACTAAGATAGAAAGGGTCTGGAACTCCAAGGACCATGGTGACTCAGCTGATATCTGCATACCTGAGATCTATTTTAAGGTAAATTTTCTTTTGTTTTTGTTTGTGTTTTTTCTGTGTCTCCTTGATTGTCCTGGCTGATTTCCTCTAGAACAGTTTTTCAGAATAAAATCTACTGGCGTGGACCAGAACTGTCTTTTAAATGGGCAATAGCTTGCTTCCCTGAATTCCCATACAAATGCCCATAAAATTCCTGCCTACTTTTCTCTGTTTTCTTGATGGATATATTTCTACAAGAAGTCTGAATGCTGAATTTTTTTCTGAATGGTAAAACCCTTCCTGTACTCCCGAGTTGGAAAGGAAGGGGATGCTACTTAATTGTCCTTCTCACGCTGACAGCTGTGTGATCACTCTCTAGCCTGGGACATGACTTACTTCAGAGCTTAGGTCTTTCTGGGGGGTGGGGAAAAGATGCCTTAAAATTCCTGGGAATACTGAAAAGATGAAACTGAAACCCACAGTCCAAGAAAGTACAAAACCTCTATCTTGAATCACAGTGGATGTTGGCCATGCCTGAGTACTAGCACCCACATCCTCAGCATGGTGTAGAGAATTCAGTTGGCACTGGAGGGAGAGGGTGGGCTGCAGAGTGAGAGCTACTAACTTCCCAGACATTGTCTTGTGCAGGTGAAATGCCAGGAGAAATATCATAGCTGATTATCCCAGTTCCTGAGCATTGTTTTACACAGCTGCTTCCTTTTATACTCCACAAATGCAGCATGGACTGTCATTCAGATCCATCCATCATTCATTTATTCCTCTCACTGTATAGCCCTGTCTGTCCTAGAATTGTCTGTGCAAATCACACTGACCTGGAACTCACAGAGATCCACCTGCCTGCGTGAACATACTTACCTTAGATCCATTTCCTTCTTAGAGGCTAGAATTTCTGGAAGACCAAGAAGTAAAGTAAGGCTTATAAATTGAGAAGCCCTTCCAAGACTGGAAGCACGTAAAAGACACCCACTCAAGGCTAGGTGGCTTGGTTTTCTGTGTTAGGTCCAGCACTACAAATTTGATGCAGAAATGTGCCCTGGAAATTGGTAAAAATAGAAAAACAAAACTATCCAGTACATATTCCTAGCAATACTCCTGCCATATTTCAATTAATATAGCAGTACTTTATATGTCTACCATTTTACTCTTTAATTTTCATTGAAAATTGTCAATTTTAACGTGTTTATCTGAAGTATTTTCTATGTAAATCTTTAATTTTATCATAAATTGTTTTTATTTCCCTTTACTTCCCTTGTCAAAAAATAAAAAATGAATACAAAAATAATTTAGGATATATTCCTTCTGGGTGAACATGGAAACTCTTTCACGGCCTTATTTAGACTGATTTTCATCCAGTCCTTAGGATCTGGGGATGATCCATATGTCTCACAAATGCCACACATTTTGTCTTCCCACCCATTCTCTCTAAAAATATTATACACCACCTGCACGTCTGGGGTCTTTTCCATCAGGTGCGAGCATTCTTGGACTTTTCTCACATTATCAACTCTTATTGAGTGGGATACTAAAGATCCCATTCTGCGGATGGAAGTTTGAAACTTTTCCATCTGAATAGAGTGTCAGCAAGTACACAAAATAATTCAAATAGGCATACCTCTTTAATACCATGGCTTTTCAGGTGAATGAAATGTTCCTGATGTGGCCTGGGACATGTACTTTAGAAATAGGAAAACTCAGACATTCTGCAACGTTTTGAGCAGTCCCTAGATCCCTTCCTCTAAAACAAATAGACTTGCCACATGTTTTGATGTCTCAAGAGAGCTTTGTCCTATTTGATTTGAACCATTGTATATAAGAATTCCACAGCTGATGAGAGATAACATTGACACAACCAGACTATCCTCTCATAATTAGGATATGTCAGATATTTCCCGAATACACAAATGGACCAGAATACACCTTCAGAACCTGATAGCAAAACAAGATCTTTATGACTCAGAAAATGTGGACACTCCTTTGTCATTTTTCTTAGATGTTTGTTCTCTTTTCATTGTTTCTGTATTTGTTTAAGCTCAAGTATTGATGTTTTTGTTGTTGTTGTTCATGTGTTGCTCTGAAATATCTATAAACAGATAGTTCATAAAAGTTTCTTATTTTCTACTATATTTTGCAATAAACCATATATTTACACAGTTTGTTCTTAATATTGCAGATGTTTATTACCATTAACTTCAAATTGTTTAATGTAAATAGTTTTAATAAAGTCATGTACAGCTTTATACATATTGACTATGGAGCATTATATTTTTGGAAATGCTATAAAAAATCCACAGGATGTCTCTGAAATCAATTATCAGATCCACCATTACTAATTCATTTTAGAATACATATTACAGACTTTTGGTTATGTTTTGGTGACATTCAGTTTAATTTAGCTTCAACTAGAATTCTTTCAGAAGAAATAGAATCTGTCAGATAACATGTCTCTACTAGAATTTCACATTAATTATTTTAATAATAAAAATGCTGGCAAGATTTTAGGATTTTTGTTTCATAATAATCAATTCTTGTTTCCCTTTAATGTATTTCATTTAATTTATATCCTCTTAGTCACTGCATCCTTTTCCCTCCCATATTCTCTACCTTTGTTCCTTCCTTCTATCTTCTCTGAGTGTTTTGAATTATCCTCTGTGTAACTCCTTATGTTGGCACATCAAGTCTGTGGAGAACATATCCATTCAAGCCACCACATGAATTATTGTCAATTCATCTGAATTTTTCCCACAAGATATAAAAAAATAATTTTCATAGTAAAGCTATTTCTATTTCTTAAAGAATAATATTACATACGATTTAAAAACATGTTTTGATGTTGAATGAGTTGTAGTTATTTTAGGATGAAGAAATAGCCATTTATTCCAACAATAAACCCAATAATTCCAATATTGATTCATCCATCATTAATTGTATTTTTGGCCTTTTTGGAGTTGTAATTGTAAGAGAAATTTTGAATAAACATATACCAACTGTTTCTTAGAATAGAACAATTCATGGTATCATAAACAATTAAGAAAGTAAGCACTGAATTTCATTGATAAGAAACTGAACCAATGGGAATTATAAGTAAATTGAGTGAAGTAATCTCTACAATATCACTTGTTTCAATCCAAATACTCTATTACTACATAAGGAAAAATTAAAAAAAATGGAGATGATGAAAGTACTCTTAAATTTACAAGTAGATTACATGCTCATTTTATATTACCTTTCTAAGTTTGCAAGACAATTAATCACTTAATAAGCAGACTGAATACTTCTGGATACATTTTCTTTTCTGAATAATTGTGTGAAATATTTTCGATCCTATAGTATATGGTCAAAAATACCTCAGTACAATTTGAAAATTGCAAAGACCTCAAACACCTTTGTGCTGATATCTTTGGTTTCAGAATGAAAATCTTCTAACAGTGTGAAAATCTAAGTGGGAAAACAATACTTGAGGTTAGGGAACATGATACATATAAATCTGTCAATGACATGTAAGTTAACTTCTTATTTTTCTATAATTACTATAGGATGGACAGGATTCATAGGTCAGCACTCCCAAAATCTTTCATGACAACACCAAAGGCCTGGAGACAAATGTTATTTGTATTGAAGATTTTAAACTGAGCTAATGGCTAAGAGGCAGAAGTGATAGTTTTGGACCATTCAGGAAAGAATAAATAACTAAGAAGAAAATAACCACAGTAGGTTTACAAGTACCTTCCAAAGAAAAAGGAATCTCCAGCTGTCCCTGACTGACCAACATAATGGGAAAATAACAAAAAGTTGTGTGTGTGTGTGTGTGTGTGTGTGTGTGTGTGTGTGTGTGTGTGCAGAGGCGGCAAATACTCTCAGGGTAGAACTGGAGACCCGACAGGAGGACATTCTCTATATCTGTTCCATAACAATCTTCTCTGTAAATCCTGCCTGAGCCCAAGAGACCGACAGCTGCCTCACACCCCTCTCATGGTGTGAATCACCAGAAAAACAAGACACCAGACTCCAGGAAAGCAAGAGCCTCCCAGGACCCAACAGGGATGACATTTGCTGAAATATGCCACAAATGGGAGGGAGAACCTGTCTAGTCCATATTCAGTGGTGAGGCATGAACTTCGCCCCTCTTGAGGGATGAGGCCACCCACCCACCTCCAAACTTTTAACTAAGAATTGCTCCTGTCTTAAGGAAATAGAGGGACAAAGAGTGGAGCAGAAACTGAAGGACAGGGCATCCAGAGACTGCCTCACACGAGAATCCACCCCATATACAGACACCAAACCCAGACACTGTTGTGGATGCCAAGAAGTGTTTGCTGACAGAAGCCTGTTACAACTGTCCCCTGTGAGGGTCTTCCAGTTCCTGATCAATACAGATGCTGATGCTTGCATCTAACCACTGGACTGAGAACAGAGACAACAATGGAGGATTTAGGGGAAGAAATAAAGGAGTTGGAGGGGCCTTATCTGGCATCAATGGGCAGGATGCCCTTGGTCTTGTGAAGGCTTGCTGCCCCAGTGTAGAGGCATGCTAGGGTCATGAGGCAAGAGTGGATGAGTGGGTGGGGAAGCACCCACATACAAGCAGGGTAAGGGATGATAGGAAAGTGGAATTGCAGTGGGGACACTGGGACAGGGGATAACATTTGAAATGTAAATAAAATAAATAAAATATCACATATAAAATAAAGTAAGGTTCCCAGATCTCAGTACTGGCAGCACCTTGAAAATAAGAAACAGTTATCTCCACAGGACAAAAAGAAGACCTGTGGATCCCACGTTCTGGAGAGCTATGAAGGTGGGCAAATGTGTATGCACAAATACACAGGGGAAGGAAGGAGACAGTGAGATGTAAGAGAGAACAAGAGACATAGAGAGACAGAGACAGAGAGACCACAAGGGGATGCAGGATGATTGGGGTGAGCAATATTGTCTCAGAATTGAAAGCACAAATTACAGGATAGGAGAAAAGATTCTGGGACTTACAGTATAGCACAGAAAAAGAAAAGGTGAGTTCCAGGACCCTCTAGCTGCTACCATGAGTGTCCAGCACCCAATCACCTGCCAGGGAAGTTCAAAGCCTCACCACATGCTCACAACAGCAATAATCTCCCAAAGTCAACAACAGTCAAGGCCTTTCCAAATGCATGCTGGGATCTCATTCTCTAGTGCCTCCATCCCAACATTCTGTCACTCAGACCACAGGCTCAGTTCTCATTTAAAGGAAGAATAAGAGTCCATCATTTCTCAGGAACAGTTTCTCAGAATTGTCTCTCAGAATCTCAGGGAAGATTTGGCAGGTGCAGTAGGAACTTGGCATCATATTTCGGCCATGCGGAGGTGAAGTGGAAAGGAGTTGCTATGGTAACTTAACCACAGGTGAGCTTCATTTGTTTGAGCCCATTCGAGTGAGCTCTGTATGTACTGGCCATTTAGCTTACTTGGCTAATCTTTAAACTAGTGCATTTCCTTCTAAAAGCAGCCTAGAGAAAGCAGACTAGAAATGGCTGAGAGGAGGGGGTTTTGAGCTATTTGTGAGAATGGCTCCTGGCACATAAAGCGAATGCATAGATGGGGCTGTGGCCCAAAGTGAAAGAGAGCACACCTGGAATCCAGTGAGAAACCAAAGGCTTGGGCACAGGCTGGAAATGCCTGCTCTGTGGATCTTAGCTATCCCAGAACACTGTAGAGAGTGCATATCTAAGCAGCAAGGTATGCTGGGTGCCTACCTACACATGCCTATGATGACCACAGAGATGCCTTCTCCAGGCTGGTTAACAACTGCACAGTTTACAACTTGGCTTCAGAACCCCCAAACATATAGCTACAAAAGAAAAAAAAGCCACAGTCCCCAATCATGCATATGCTGTTTTCATAATCAGATGTCCTACCATGGATTCTAGGCTCATGACTATGGATTAAATAGTCATGTAAGGCAAACCGTCATCAAAAGCCTGAAAAATTCATCCAACAGAAAGACTCAAATAATTCTGAACTGGAAAATATATCCAGACTCTGATTCTGACAGTTGTTAGGCTGCATTAGAGATATGTCTGACACCAAATCTGCTGATTCGGGAAGCTGAGGGTTTCATTCTCACAGAAAAGGTTGTCAGAGGAAGTCTGAAAAAGTAAGATGTCAAAAGAATATTTTGCTTGAGTTACTATAGTCTAATATCCTCTGTACCAAGAAAAAATAAAAGGAAATATCTTCTTTCTGACTATTTATGGTCTCACTATGTCCCCAGGATACACCCCAATGGCCAGTAAGAGGAAAATACAAAATTTCACAGCAGAATAACTTTGACCTAGCATGCACCTGTCTTTGGGGATGAATAAACTAATGTAATCCTAGACTTTCAGGAATTACGATAAGCAGGAAGGTTTATTAGCTTCACAGTGGCACCATTTCCTATTAAATATTTCTGGGAAGCCAGGTTCACAGATGCCTACTTCAGGAATTTTTACATCACTGTTCCATGACTCCCTGTGCCTTTTCCAGCAATACATCTTCAGTGGTAGTTTATTGTGAGATGGAAAGCCAGCGTCCTTTGGCCTCTCTCTCATTTCTCTAAGCTCTCCATTCTCACTCTCAAGCAGACTCCTCCTCCATCTTGGAGACATAAGTATGGTTGAAATCTCTAGGGATAATTGAAAGCCCTGAGAACAGTTGGTGTTGTGACATCACAGGGGATGCCTAGAGTTCTCTAGGATTCACTAGAATGTTCAGACAAGGGATTGTTTATGTCATGGGGAACAGGCTTTGCCTTCCTGTGTATGCTCTCCCTCTACTGAACAGAAGGTGAGGTGCCCATCTCAGGAGACTCTCCTGGGACACAAATATTGATCAGCTTCCTTTCAAAAGCCAGAGGTCTCAGCCACTGAGATTTATCAGTATCAGAATAATGGGAAAGTGTTGCGCTTTATTTACAAATGTGTTAGCTGTGGAGAACTGGGACAGGATAGAGAGAAGAGCGAGCCCATCAAGTTGGTAGCAGAAGACTTGAGATGTCCACTTCCTTCCTAGGCTTTGGCTGCATGAACTTGTTAGAAGGTAGATCCAGTGACACCTTCAGCATGTGGAGATTCAGGATGGGAGGGACGTTCTCAGGACAGTCTTGCTTGGAGATGATGCCTGCGGAGATGGATCGGGGAAACTAGATGACTCAGATCTCACACTCTGACCCAGTGAGAAAAACAAAGGGTAGAGTATATTCTCTGTATTCCATTGTCTGAAAGTCAGGCTATGAGAGACACATTTCACCACACACTCACAAACAATTGTGTATCCAAATTTGTCAACAAATGTCCAAATTCCCCATTTTCTAAACAGTTTTCGTTTGTCCTTCAGCCATGTCCAACCTATGCTATAATTTAATTAACCACAGTATACCACACCAGCTGCCTCCAAGCATGGCCTAAAGATCTCAAATCTGGCAATTACAAATAGGGCTGCTATGAACATAGTAGAACATGTATCCTTATTACATGGTGGGGAGTCTTCTGGGTATATGCCCAGGAGTGGTATAGCAGGATCTTCTGGAAGTAAGGTGCCCAGTTTTCGGAGGAACCGCCAGACTGATTTCCAGAGTGGTTGTACCAATTTGCAACCCCACCAGCAGTGGAGGAGTGTTCCTCTTTCTCCACACCCTCTCCAACACCTGCTGTCTCCTGAATTTTTGATCTTAGCCATTCTGACTGGTGTAAGATGAAATCTTAGGGTTGTTTTGATTTGCATTTCCCTAATGACTAATGAAGTTGAGCATTTTTTAAGATGCTTCTCCGCCATCCGAAGTTCTTCAGGTGAGAATTCTTTGTTTAACTCTGTACCCCATTTTTTAATAGGGTTGTTTGGTTTTCTGGAGTCTAACTTCTTGAGTTCTTTATATATATTGGATATTAGCCCTCTATCTGATGTAGGATTGGTGAAGATCTTTTCCCAATTTGTTGGTTGCCGATCTGTCCTCTTGATGGTGTTCATAGCAGCCCTATTTGTAATTGCCAGATGCTGGAAAGAACCCAGGTATCCCTCAACAGAAGAGTGGATGCAAAAAATGTGGTATATCTACACAATGGAGTACTATTCAGCCATTAGAAACAATGAATTCATGAAATTCTTAGGCAAATGGATGGAGCTAGAGAATATCATACTAAGTGAGGTAACCCAGACTCAAAAGGTGAATCATGGTATGCACTCACTAATAAGTGGATATTAACCTAGAAAACTGGAATACCCAAAACATAATCCACACATCAAATGAGGTACAAGAAGAAAGGAGGAGTGGCCCCTGGTTCTGGAAAGACTCAGTGAAACAGTATTCAGCAAAACCAGAACGGGGAAGTGGGAAGGGGTGGGTGGGAGGACAGGGGAAGAGAAGGGGGCTTGCGGGACTTTCGGGGAGTGGGGGGGGGGCTAGAAAAGGGGAAATCATTTGAAATGTAAATAAATTATATCGAATAATAAAAAAAAAAAAAAAAAAAAGATCTCAAATCTGAAACACCCCATTACTCTATGCAGATCACAGCTCCTATTATCCAGGAGATAAGTGTTTTCTGGAGAGAGATAACGATAACCAAGCCTGAACATGGACAGTGATCTCTAGCCTTGGCTCTAGTGTATTTCCTTGCATGGGCAGAATATTGCTGTGAAGCCCTACGTGGCCATATAGATATAAATTTCACATTCTCATGGAAATGGTATTTTGCTACACTTGATGGTTAAAATCCTAGTTATAATCTCAAAATTGATCAGTTTAATATCAGGAATGGCATCTTCAATAGGGCCAGTCATAAAATTAATTTTATTGAGCAAACTTGACCATAAACGAACCATGTCCAGACAAGCATCATGATTCACTTACATAAGATGGCCGTATGTGTGATTGTGTTCTGTTTTCAGTGAAAGTATATGTCTTCTATACACTTGCCCAAATGTTTTGGAATTGTGAAATAAATATACACATGTTGTCTTATTTTTAATATTCATTAAACTGTGTATTGTGTGGGTATTTTTAACATTTTGCTTCTAACATACTTTTGTGAAAATTGAAGATTTACATTGAATATCTTTCTGATTAAATTTAAGAAATATAAAAATAAAAGTGTCAAAATTGAAGATTTTCTCTGAAAATTATGCAGATATTTTGAAGATAAAGAAAGCATTTTTAAGCTAAATAAAGGTGTAAATAGATTTTCTGATATAATTGATGATTTACATGGAATATTTCTAAAACTAGTGAAGAAATATCGAGAAAAACGTTTTAAAATAGAAGAATGTTTTGTCAAATAATAACAGTAAAATAGAAAACGTAGAAAATATATCTTTACTAATTGACCAATCACATAGAAGTATTTTCTGAATGATTGAAGTTTTGGTTTGGTTTGGTTTGATTTGGTTTGGTTTGGTTTGTTATTGTTGCTGGGTTTTTTTGGCTTTTTTGAGACAGGGTTTCTCTTTGTTGCACTGGCTGTCCTGGAACTCACTCTGTAGACCAGGCTGGCCTAGAACTCAGAAATTTTCCTGCCTCCGCCTCCCATTGCAGGGATTAAAGTTGTACCACCACCACCTGGTAATAACTGAATATTTTGATGGAAAGTATTCTTAATAAAATTGAAGAAATGTATTTAAAAACAAAGTTCAATATTTTCACAAAACATTGATAGAGAAAAAAATGTAGAAAAATTAAACATTTCTAAAATTATTGAAGTGGTAAGAAATATTTCATCATAAAATTGCAGATTTACTATTTTGATACTATTTTTGATAAAATTGAAGAAATATATAGAAAATGGTTTTAAAGTTGAAGAATTTGTTGGAAAATAATAATTATACAATAGTAAACACTGACAGAGATCACCAAGGTTGGATCTGGTGATGTAGCTGGACTTGGTAATGTGTAAGAATCACTTTCTATTCTATTAGATTCAGTTTATTTGGTTTTATGGAGAGGTCCTTGATCCACTTGTACTTGACTTTTGTGCAAGCTGACAGATATGGGTTTATTTTCATTTTTTCTATAAACAGACAATCGAGTTAGACTAGCACCATTTATTGAAGCTTCTTTTGTTTTCCAATGTATAGTTTCGGCCTTTTTTCAAAGATCAAGTGTCCATAAGTGTGTGGTTTTATTTCTGGGACTTTAATTCTATTCCATTGATCTGTGTGTCTGTCTCTGTACCAATGCCATGTAGTTTTTATCACTATCATTCTGTAGTAATGTCAGGGATGGTGATTCCCCCTGAAGCTCGTTTATTTTTAAGAATTGTTTTCACTATTCTGAGTTTTTACTTTTCCATATGAATTTGGGAATTGGTTTTTTCATGTCTTTGAAGAATTGTTTTAGTATTCTGTGGATATTTCACTGAATCTATAAATTGCCTTTAGTATGATGGCCATTTGTGCTATGTTAATTCTGCCAATCCACGATTATGGAAGATCTCTCCAATTTCAGAAATATTCTTCAATTTCTTTCATGAGAGTCTTGAAGTTCTTTATACACAGGTCTTTTACTTCTTTGGTTTGAGTCACACCAAGGTATTTTATATTATTTGTGACTATTGTGAAGTGAATCACTTCCCTAATTTCTTTCTCAGCTTGTTTATTGTTTGTGTAAATGAAGGTTACTGATTTATTTGAGGTAATTTTATATCCAACTACTTTGCTGAAGCTGTTTTCCAACTAGTGAAGTTCTCTAGTGTACTTTTTGGGGTTGTTTGTTTATACTAACTTATCATTTGTGAACAGTGATACCTTTATTTCTTCCTTGCTAATTTGTATTTCCCATCATCTGTTTTTTTGTCCTATTGTTCTAGATAGCATTTTGAGTACTATATTGAATAGATAAGGGAAGAGCGGGCATCCTTGTCTTCTCCCCGAATTCAGTGGGATTGCATCAATTATGTCTCCATTTAATTTGATATTGGCTGGTGGCTTACAAGTAAATCATTTTTAATATGATTAGATGTTTCAAACACTTTTAACATGAACAGGTGCTGTATTTTGTCACATGCTTTTCCTGGATCTAAGGAGATGATCATGTTATTTTCTTTTCGGCTTTGTGTATATAGTGGATTGCATTAATGGATCTTTGTATATTGAACCAAACTTGCATCCCTGGAATTAAGCCAACTTAACCATGGTGAATGAGGGTTTTGTTGAGTTTTTGAACTCAGTTGGCAAGAATTTTATTGAGTATATTTGCATCAATATTCATCAGTGAAATTGGTCTAAAGTTCTCTTTTTTGGTTGAGTACTTGTGTGGTTTAGGTATCAGAGTAATTGTGGTTTCATGGAAAAAGTTAGGTCTTGTTCTCCTTTTCCTATTTTATAGAAAGGGTTGAGAAAAATTGGTATCAGGTCTTCTTTGAAGGTCTAGTAACATTCTACACTAAATCCACCTGGCCTGGGCTGCTTTTGGTTGGAAGGATTTTAAGGACTTGATAAATATATTTTAAAATACAAATAGGTACACTAACTTTGAAATAGAGCACACATTCCCTGGTACAGGGAATGGGATTAAAAATATAGTATTTGACTTTGTCCTCCTGTGAAAAGTTACTGTGGACAAACAAAGCACACAGTTTTCGTCTCAAATTTCTGAAATGTCTTAGCTATATCAGTAAGCATCCACATATTTGCACGGAAGAGTCTCTGAATTGGTAACTCAGTATTCATTGGCTCAAGCTCACCTATCCAATTTAGACATCCCCCAAATCTGGTCTGTTTCTCCTCACAATGGCTGACTCCCTTAAACTTTAAACTGTGATGCAGCTATTGCCTATCCTGTTTCCCTCTACTGTGTACATATTAACCTGTTTCTGATGTCCTGTTCTGAAGGCAAAAGCCATGTTTCACTTGCAAATCCTCTTACTGCAAAGGAGAGTTCGCTATTGGACTCCAATGGGTAATTTTAAAACTCTGCTGTGGAAGAGCCTTTTAACTAAAGAATTTAGGAAGTTTAATCAAGAAGAAAGCAAGGTCAATTATCTGTGGAGTTTCATACTGGCAGCAAGGTGTCCTGAGTCAACATAACGATTTTTTGCAAACATTATTCTAAAAGGATGAAGATACTGCTATCTTAGAATTAATATGCCTTCCCAAGGAGAAATCACTCTACACACATTTAAAGATACTTAAAAATGTCTTTAATGACAGCATGAATTCACCTCTGGCTAATGCTCTTTTAGATTCACTTCCCATTGTAATACTTTAGACAATTAAATAGGGACAGGAGACTTCAAGTCTAGTCAATTAGGAAGATGGAAGATTAATAGAGCAAAGATATTCCTCAAACTATTTTCTAAGTACACCAGTGCCCTAATACAAAGGGTCATTCTTTAGTGACATGGCCATAAGTCAGAGGTCTCAGTGTATGAAAAAGAGAAAAAGTAGAAGGTAAAATATATAAAAGTTGTTGTGGGGAGGTCTTACAGAAGCCATGCCTTATGCTAGACAGAGCCCTGAAGATGTGTATCTTGTATAATATTTACAGAGGAAAAATGGAAATAAATGGGAGACTTCTATGAAGCCAGGAGATACTATCTTACAATAGCACAAAATTGGGAGGAGTCTTATAAATAATGCTGCACTAGGAGAATAGACCTTATCTCAAGACCATTACAAAGTCTACAGTGGTCTAAGCACTGATAACCACAGCCCCATATGGTAGAAAGTGTTGGGTTCTGAGGATATAAAATGTCCTTATAGCCCTGGCCTTAGATAATTACCAGCTTTCCCAAGGATATTCCTGGCATTAGAAAAGGAGCTCTATTTTATTCTCAATATATTTGGTCCTAAGGAAAAGCTCCCAAGGCCTAGGCCCCAGGCTGTTATTGGCTCTGCCAAATATATTCCTGTATGTGGGAAGGATCTATGTCATTCTCCTTACATGATGGCCTCATGGAAAGTCTTTCTTGATAAGGCTAACCTCAAAAGAGTCTCTCTCTCTCTCTCTTCTTTCCTTTCCTCCTGCTCTCTCTCTCTCTCTCTCTCTCTCTCTCTCTCTCTCTCTCTCTCTCCTCTCCCTCTTCTCCCTCTCCCTCTCCCCTCTCTCTCTCCTTCTTTTGTTGTTTACTTACATTTCAAATGTTGCCCCATTATCCTGTTCCCCTCCCAGAGTTCTTTACCGTATATCCTCTCCCCTTTGCCTTTTAGAGCATGCTTCACTCCATCCTCTCCTCTTATCCACCATCCCACCACATCCTCCCTTCCCCCATTATCTTTCCCTGGGGCATCACGTCTCTACCGTATTAGATTTATAGTCTCCCACTGAGTACAGACAATGCAGTTCTCAGCCACATGTGTTTCTGGGACCATGCACCAGCCCATGTATGTTCTTAATTTGATGGTTTAGTCTCTGGGAGTTCCCAGGAGTTTGGTTTACTTGGTCCTATTGGTCTTCTTAAGGGACTGGCATCCTCACAGCTCCTTCAATCCTTCCCCTTACTCTTCATAGGGATCCATGACCTGACTCTAATGGATGGCTGTAAATATCTGTATCGGTCTCAGATAGTTGCTGGTAGAGCCTTTCAGAGGACAACCATGCTAGGCTCATGTCTACAAGTCCATGGATGTTTTTCCTTCTCAAATGGCTGTCACCCAATGCAATCTTTCCCATGTGGAAGAACTATGCATTTCTCAAATAGAAAATGGGAGTTTCAGGCATACCAGGCCTTAATGTTGATTATGACTCAGTAATGACACTTTGAGCAGCATGGTACTGACCTTTTTTCTATTTATTTATTTATGTATGTATTTATTTATTATTTTAATGTATTATTATTATTATTATTATTATTGCTGTGAGAAGATGCAAAGTGACTGGTTGTGCACCACATTTGTCTCCTTTGTTACTGTTTGGAGACCGATTTCTACACAAACCTGGTGAACGAACATGTGAACATCCTAGTCTCTAACGAGCCTGCTTAGCATACTATATATATGTGGCATGTTTTAACTCAGTCCTCCATCAGTTAAATGCTACTTACATCAGCTAATACTACTATTTTCTAGCTTGGTAAGTCCTTTACATCATCAAATCTTTTCTTCTACTTCTAAGTTTAATATTACAGTGCCAAGACACACATGAGATGCCTTTTAAATGTTCCACAAAATTAACAGCAGGTAGAACTTACACCTTAGTGGTAAATGCCAAGGGCAGAACTTGTAGAAAATTCAAGAGAAACTAGGGCTGTCCAAGTTTGGCAACCTGCCCATGACATTCCTTCAATCAATTCCTGGTCCAAATGTTTTGAGCAGATTCAGCCCTCATAGTGAACTTATTCAGAGGTCACAGGCTAATCTAGCACGTGAGGAGCACCACAAGGGACCTTTCAGATGCAAACATCTGGCTACATTTGGCTAATGCTTCCCATCCATCCCCAGAGATTGCCCAACACACAAGCTCTTACTTCTCATCTACCTTCTCTTCATCATCATGGGCAGAGAGTCTGGGCTCAACATGTCTCAAAAGCAGAACTTACTTGAAGTTCTTTCACAGTACCCAACAGAAGGATTCAAAGCGGGACAGAGAACCATATAAGCCTGTGCAGCCACAATGAACTTGCAGCAACGCACCAGGAAGACCCGCCTCTCAGTCTGACTGGCAAGTGCACCTGTGGCTCTTGTGGCTAGTGAGTCTTATCCCTCCTCAAGGTTAGTGTGTGCTTCCAGTCCTGGGCCAGACCTTTTATAAATCTCAGGTCAGGTTTGCACTCCCATAGCATTTGTGCCTGTCCTCCAAGAACCTCATCCATCTGTATTCCCACCCAGCACTGGAGGAAGACACACCATTGCAACTGAGGCTGTTCAGCTGCTTTCTCCTCCCCTTTTTGGGCAGTGGTCCTGCACTCATCATGTCCTGACTTCATAGCTTGCTTGAGAATTCCACATAGCACTTCCCCTTCTTCCTGAAATCAAGGTGGATAACTTGTTACTTGACTTGCATGGGCGATACAATGCTGGTCCATCAGTGGAAGGATGCCCAGGCTTTTGACTTTAAAGAAGGATTTTAGGAAACACGTGTTTTGTGGCTTCATATAATTCACTTCCACCAGATGATATGTATGAAACAACCCAGCGAGAAATCCAGGAAACAAATGACAAACTCTGTGGAGCACAATTGTCTGTAAGCACTTCTTTCTCAGTGGCAAGATGGGGGAAAACCCACAATTGTATTAGCACAGGTTCTCTAGATCAATATATCTCATAGAGTGATTTTTCTGTTTATATATAAAGTAGATTTATTATAATGTCTCAGAGACAGTTGGCTCTTCTTCCAATAATGGCTGTGTGACAAGCTAAATTTCAAAATCAAGGGCTTATCTACTGGTGAAAGAGTGCCAATTTCTCTGATCCCAGCATGAAGCCAGAAAACAAAACTGATGTTTTCTAAAATCCCTCTTTAAAGTTAGTAGCCTGGGTAGCCTTCCACCTGTGGGTCAGATTGATACCTCCACTGCACCTGAGGAATGGGCTATGCAAGTTATTCACCTTGATTATAGGAAGAGTAAGGCAAGTACTCCGAGGAAAGCTCAGGCAAGGTCTGAATTTAGGTCCTGGAAGGTGCAGGGTCATTTCTAACAAGGGGAGGAGCAGGCAACTGAATAGCCAGAGGTGGAAGAGTGGGGTCCTCCAATAGGGCTGGTTCGTGTGAAAGCCCTCTTGAAAGTCAGGCACAAATGCTAAGGAAGTGCAAACCACTCCTAAGATCTGTAAAAAAGTTTGGCCCTGGACTAGAAGCGCACATTAACCTTGAGAAGCTGTAAGGCTTACTGGCCAATCCAGACCTCAGGGCACACCTGCCATTCAAAGAAAAAGACAGGATCTTCCGGGTACTTTTCTGAAAGTTCACTGTGGCTGTGCAAGCCAGCATAGTTCACTGTTTTCTTCTCTGAGGTCTGCTGTTCCATGCTGTGCTGTGTGGTGACATCAGGGAAGCTCTGAAATTGAGACATGGTAAGCACAGTATGTCTGCCCACAATGGGAAGGAACAGGCTGCTGAGCAGTGGGTGCTGAGGTGGAGGGTCCTATCAGGGATTGGATGAGATGCATCAGCTATATGTGACTACATGTGAGTTTTTAAGTGGTGCTTCTTACTTGTTAAATGAGGCGGTGACTTCTGAATAACTTCACTCTCATTGCTGAGTCTTTACAAATCATTTGGAACATTGGTTTGCTTGTAGAAATATCATGACTGCTTTTTTTTTGATTCTTCAGCACTTGTCCAAAACATTTTGTGTCTTACATTGCACATTGAGAGGGCACGTATGAATCTAATAGGTCTACTTTAGCATGTGACTTGTTTTTTGTTTTGTTTTGTTTTCAGTTTTCATATTTCTTTACATGTATAGTGTTTTGAATGTTGTGTGGCAAGGAAACCTTTATTCTTCCAATCTATTTGGTATTTTGTATGTGTTTTGCACCTTTTTTTAAATTTTTTTTTCCTTTTCTTTTTTTTTATTTGATATAATTTATTTACATTTCAAATGATTTCCCCTTTTCTAGCCCCCCCACTCCCCGAAAGTCCCGTAAGCCCCCTTCTCTTCCCCTGTCCTCCCACCCACCCCTTCCCACTTCCCTGTTCTGGTTTTGTTGAATACTGTTTCACTGAGTCTTTCCAGAACCAGGGGCCACTCCTCCTTTCTTCTTGTACCTCATTTGATGTGTGGATTATGTTTTGGGTATTCCAGTTTTCTAGGTTAATATCCACTTATTAGTGAGTGCATACCATGATTCACCTTTTGAGTCTGGGTTACCTCACTTAGTATGATATTCTCTAGCTCCATCCATTTGCCTAAGAATTTCATGAATTCATTGTTTCTAATGGCTGAATAGTACTCCATTGTGTATATATACCACATTTTTTGCATCCACTCTTCTGTTGAGGGATACCTGGGTTCTTTCCAGCATCTGGCTATTATAAATAGGGCTGCTATGAACATAGTAGAACATGTATCCTTATTACGTGGTGGGGAGTCTTCTGGGTATATGCCCAGGAATGGTATAGCAGGATCTTCTGGAAGTGAGGTGCCCAGTTTTCGGAGGAACCGCCAGACTGATTTCCAGAGTGGTTGTACCAATTTGCAACCCCACCAGCAGTGGAGGAGTGTTCCTCTTTCTCCACACCCTCTCCAACACCTGCTGTCTCCTGAATTTTTAATCTTAGCCATTCTGACTGGTGTAAGATGAAATCTTAGGGTTGTTTTGATTTGCATTTCCCTAATGACTAATGAAGTTGAACATTTTTTAAGATGCTTCTCCGCCATCCCAAGTTCTTCAGGTGTGAATTCTTTGTTTAACTCTGTACCCCATTTTTAATAGGGTTGTTTGGTTTTCTGGAGTCTAACTTCTTGAGTTCTTTATATATATTGGATATTAGCCCTCTATCTGATATAGGATTGGTGAAGATCTTTTCCCAATTTGTTGGTTCTCGATTTGTCCTCTTGATGGTGTCCTTTGCCTTACAGAAACTTTGTAATTTTATGAGGTCCCATTTGTCAATTCACCTTAGTAGGAATCTTTGTCTGTAGTTTAGAAATTATTCATTTAGGATTGAATTAAAACTACTTTCCTTACCTTTGAGCTGATATTCTTCCCCTAATCCAGAAAATTGTAGTATTTGCTTTTGTTATGTTGCAATGTTCTTTGTTATTTAGTGCTAGGAAACTTTTAGACTCCAAATATTTTTTGACCAATAAGTACAGTTATTCAATTTATATTCCTTTCCTGTTTGGTGTGTGAACCTTACCTCTGTAGTTGTCCATGTGCAGGCAATTTCAATCGCCTGCTCTCAGGGTCTTAGCACCTGCTTAAATCATTACCTGACTCCATCAACTGCTGCTGGTGTCAGGTGTGCTTAATATACATGGATCACTAGCTTTAATTTCTCTCTGTATTTCACTGTTTCTGTTCTCTACACAGGTCCCCTCTAAAGTCTTTCTCTACTCTGATCACGTTCTCTCTGCTCCCTATATGTGTTCCAGTCTGCAGATCCTATTGTGTACCTCTATCCCTTCCCCAAGTTCTCACTCCTGTCCTTTCCACAAAACATGCTCATTTGTATCAGATCTCTTGCATGTTTTAATGTTTGAGGACATGCTGTAACAGGATACCGAGGATATCTTGATGAGATATTTTTCCTGGCTTATCTTCATTATATTCCTGTGCTGATATCTAGGTGTCTAGGTTTGTGGTGATAATAGGTCTAGATACTGGTCTCTGGATTTGTCTTGTTACAATTATAATTTTATTCCTGAATTACTATTTGCTGTCTGAATTTTCAGAGAATATTGGGTGAGTGTTGTCCCTTTTAGGGACCTGTTTGATGGGTATTTTCAAGAGGGAATGTTTGCTAATGTTGAAACCTGGAAGAAGTGGCAGGCAGGAAGATATAATGTTAGCAGTACACCAGGAGACATAGTCAGGAGAGAGTTTAAGCTGCCTCTGTTGTTTGTACAGTGTTAGGGACAGTTGCATAAATTCCATGTGGGATAAAAAATAGTGTGGTAAATCTTATGGAAAACATACATTGTCTCCTGGAAGGCATGGCATGTGGTTGAAATAGGAGTGAGCATTCCTGTCTACTGGAAGAGGAAGGGGTATTCTGTACCAGTTTATGTTGGAAAATATGACTTTCTCTCTGATTTTAAAAGATTTGACTTTCAAGATACTGTCTTGAGTGTCAGAAGACTCTTTAGAAATTTGAACTGTGTAGTAGTTATTGCAGACTACTAGAATCACTGTAGACTGAATGCATTTTCATCACAGGATGAACATGAGCCTATAGTATCCAAGGTCAGAATATAGTTGTTTGGGTCCCCTGGATATCCCCACACCATGGAGCTTCAAGTTTCTGCTCGGTTAACTACATCCTCTCCAACTGAGTCCAGATATTGGAGGCCAGTTACCAGATACCAAAGATAGGCAGCAACTTTAGAGACATACCATGTTCCAGTTGTTGGAGGACCTTCATGAGGGCTAAACTGAACTTCTGCTACTGATGTGCCAGGAGCTCTTAGTCTGGCTTTCGGGTGCTATTTGGTTGGTGTCTCAGTCTCTCAATGTCCCCAAGGTTAAAGGTTCATTGAGACTGCTAGACTACCTGTGATGTTCCTACGATCTTCAGGGCATTCAATACTTACCCAAACCTTTATCTGGAATCTCCAAGGTCCATCCCACGTTTCACTGTGGTTCTCATTTCAGTCAGCTGCTGGGTGAATACTCTCATTGGACACGTAGGCAAGGCTCCTGTCTGAGAGCAAAACAGTGTATCCCTATTAATGTCATGGATGGGAGATGGCACATAAACTGTGTCTCCAGGTGTCTAGTTTTCATTGGGTATTAGCAATGAAATTCAGTTTCTGCTCCAGATGATTCCCTGCTTTATTAGGAAAGAACAGATTTTGTTCTGTGTTTACTGTGTTGTCATTGACACTGATCCTTCAACTTTCTTCTCCTGCTCTCATAAGTCACCATTTGGATTCTATCCCTAAACCACATAAGATGATAAAGACACATTTGTTATTCAAAAGTAAGATATTTTGAAAGCCTGGTGGTTTAATATTTTTAATTTTATTCCTTTGTTTTTTAAATGATGCTGAATTTTGTCAAAAGTTTTTTTTAGGATTTAATGACATGACCATGTGTTTGTTTTTTTTTTTTTTTTCTCTTTGAGTTTGATTATGTAGTGGATTACATTGATGGATTTCTGTACATTGAAGGATCGCCGCATCCTGGGATGAAGCCTACTTGAACACAATGAATGATTGCTTTGATGTCTTCTTGGATTCAGTTGGCAAGAGTATTATTAAGTATTTTTACATTGATATTAACAAGGGAAATTGTTCTGAAGTTCTCTTACTTTATTTAATTTTTGTGTGGTTTTGGAATCACCATAATTGTGACTTTATAGACCAAGTTGGATAGTATTTTTTCTGTTTCTATATTGTGGAACAATTTATGAGCATTGATATTTGATATTCATTGAAGGTCTAATAGGATTCTCCACTAAAACCATCTGGTCCTGTGCTTTTTTCAGTTGGAAGACTTTCAATTACTACTTTTATTTCTTCAGGGTTATTAGATCATTATCTGATCCCTATTTAACTTTGGTATTTGGTATTTATCTAGAAAATTGCTCATTTCATCAGATTTTCCAATTGTGTTGAGCTTTTGTAGTGGGATCTGAAAACTTTTTGAATTTTCTCAGTTTCTGATGTTATATTTCCCTTTTTATTTCTAATTTTTTTTAATTTTCATACTATATCTGTGTCATCTGGTTAGCCTCGAAGAACCAGCTCCTAGTTTTCTTGATTCTTTATATAGTTCTTTTTGTTCTAATTGGTTGATTTGAGCCCTGAGTTTGATTATTTCCTGTCTTCTACTCCTCTTGGGTCTATTCGCTTCTTGTTGTTCTAATGTTTTCAGGTGTTCTGTTAAGCTGCTAGTGTATGTTCTCTCCAGAATCTTTTTGGTGGTACTCAAAGCTGTGAGTTTTTATCTTAGCACTACTTTCATTGTGCCTTATAAGTTTGAGTACTCTGTGCCTTCATTTTCAATAAATTCTAAAATGTCTTTGACATCTTTCCTTTGTTTCTTCTTTGACCAAGTCATCATTGAGTAGAGCATTATTCAGCTTCTATGTGTATGTGTACTTTGGGTTGTTTTTGTTGCTATTAAATACAGGCCTCAATCCATAGTGATCAGAGAGGAGGCATGACATTAATTCAATCTTCTTATAACTATTTAGGTCTGCTTTGTGATCAATTATATGGTCAGTTTTGGAGAAGGTATGATGTGCTGAGAAGAAGGTATAGTCTTTTGATTTAGTATTAAATGTTCTATAGATGTTTTTTTTTTAAATCCATTTGGTCCATAACTTCTGTTAGTTTCACTATGTATCTGTTTCATTTGTATTTTGTTGCTATGTCCATTGATGAGTTTGTGGTGTTGAAGTCCCTCAAGATTATTGTGTGAGGTACACTGTGTGCTTTGAACTTTAGCTGGCCCATGAGTGGAGTGATGCCCAGGATTTTAGTATTAAAGAGGGATTTTAGGAAGCAAGTTTTTTTGCTTTTCATCTTCATGCAATTCCCTTCCACCAGAAGATAGGTATGAAACAACCTCAGGAGAAATCCAGGAAACAGATGACAACACTGTGAAACATTTTTGTTAGTCAGCACATCTTTCTCACTGAATGGTGGAGAAAACAACAACAGTTGTGGTAGCACAGGTTCTTTAGATCAACATATCTCATAGAGAGAGTATAATTTTCTGTGTATGTAGAAAGAATATTTATTATAATGTCTAGAGACAGTTGTCCTCTTCTTGCAATAATGGCTGTTGGCTAAGGGAACATCAAAATCAAGGACTTAGCTTCTAGTAAAGGGGCTCTGTAATTTCCTTGAACCCAGCATGAAGCCAGAAACAAAACTTTTGTTTCTTCAAGTCACTGTTTAAAGTGAATAGCCTGGGCACCCTTCCCCTTGTGGGTAAGATTCATTCCTCCACTGCACCTGAGGAATGGGATATGCAAGCTATTCACCTTGATTACTGGAAGAGGAAGGCAAGTGCTGTGTGGAAAGCTCAGTCAAGGTCTGAATCTAGGTCCTGGTAAGTGCAGGGTCATTGCCCACAAAGGGAGGAACAGGCAGCTGAATACTCTGAGGTGCAATAGTGGATTGTCCCCTCGGGCTTGGTGGTGAGAGAGTCCTCTTGCAAGGCAGTGACAAATGCTGAGGAAGCGCAAACCACTCCTAAGATCTGGGGAAATGCTTGGTGCTGGAAAAACAGCAAACTTTAAGCTTGTGAAGTGGTAAGGCTCATTGTCCAAATCTCCAAGCAGACCTTCCATTCAAAGAAAAAGGCAGAATTTTCCAGGTACATTTCTGCAATTTCACTGTGGCTGTGCAGGCCAGAATAGTTCACTGTTTCCTGTTCTAAGCTCTGCTGTTCCATGCTGTGCTATGAGGGGACCTCATGGAAGATCTGTAATGAAGAAGTGGTAAGCACAGGGTATACCCAGTGAGTATATCCCACAATAGGGAGGAACAGGTGGCTGAGCAGTGGGTGCTGGGCTGGAGGGTACTATCAGGGTTTGGATGAGAAACATCAGCCAGATGTGACTACATGTGAGGTTTCTAGTAGTGCTTCCTATTTGTGAGTTCAGGCAGTGATCTCTTTATAACTTCACTATTGTGGCTGATTATAGATCTGCCAAAAACATCTGGACCAGTTGCTTTCTTGTAGAAGCATGGGTGGTTTCTATGACTCTGCAGCACTTGTGTCTACACCCTTTTGTGTTTCATAATATACATTAAGAAATCAGGATTAGGCCTGGAGAGATGGCTCAGAAGTTAATTGCTATGGCTGTTCTTGCACAGGTCATGAGTTCAATTCTGAGCAACCACATGTTGGCTCATAACCATATGTAATGGAATCTGGTGCCCTCTTCTGGCCTGCAGGAATACATGCAGAGAGAACAATGTATAATTAATGAATTAAATCCTTAAAAAAATAAGATGGATAAGAATCTAACAGTTCTGATTTATTCATTACTAGTTTTTCTTTTGGTTTAGTTTTTAAATTTTTTTCTGCTGTAGTTTTTTTTTTATATTTCTTTAACTTATATGTTTAGTGTTTTGATTATTATGTGTCAAAGGGACACTTTCCAATCTGTTTAGTATTTTTGATGCTTCTTGTATATTAACAAGCACCTTCTTTAGTTTAGAAAAGTTTTCATTTATGATTTCATTGGAAATATTTTCCAGACCTTTATCCTTTATGCTGATTGATCATAATCATCATCAACATTCTTCTTCTTCTTCTTCTTCTTCTTCTTCTTCTTCTTCTTCTTCTTCTTCTTCTTCTTCTTCTTCTTCTTCTTCTTCCGCTTCTGCTTCCGCTCCTGCTTCTTTCTTCTCTAACATATCCTGAGAAACTAAAACATAGAAGATATCTGATGCAAAAAAATGTTTATTAGGCAAGGGAGAGGAGTGAGAACCTGAGGATGGTGTCTTATTTTCTTGGCTGGTATTCCTTATCTTCCTATGCTGGTGTCTAGGCTTCTGCATATGTAATAATAGGTCTAGTTACTGGTTTTCAGTTTGTCTTGTTGGCTGGGAGCTTATTCCTAGGTTATAGTTTGATGTCTAGATTTTCAGAGAGTGTTAACTAAGTGTTGCCCTTTTTACTGAACTTGTTGATGATGTTCAAGAGGTTATGCTTGCTTATATTGAAAGCTAGGAGAGGAGGTGGACAGGAAGAGATAATCTTAGCAATCCACAAGGAGATATAGTCAGGAGAAAGGTAAAGTTGAGCTATTCCCATATTTCATGGCTACATACTTCTGGAGGTGCCTCAGTTGAGTGTGCACTCTTATCAGAATGGCTGGTTGTTATGTCTGTGTGAGATAGTGTTGATTATTGATGTGCGATGGCTCTTCCACAGAGGATGACATTCATAAGCAAGTGGGCCTGGACTGGATGAGAGAACTACCTGAACATAGAACACTGACCAAGCAGGAGAGCAAGCCAGAAGACAATGTTTATCCGTGCTTTTACCTTCAGTTTGTAGCTTCAGTTTTTATTCTTAGCTCCCAAATTGATGAACGGTGTTCTGACAGAACCATTAACAACAACCGTTGAGATGCTTTTGCTCAGAGGACTCCATCACAGCAGCAGAGTAGCAAGTTATGATAACAAACACAACCAAAATGGTATTCATAAGTGATTTTGTTGTTGGCCAAAATCTATGTTATCTTTTGAAGGAATGTAGAAATTACGAGAAATTGAGTTCACAAAAGTCATAGAAAGCTATAGATTCATGGAGTTTAATAGGTTGTTCTCATTGAACTTGGAACATTGTAGTGTTGACAACATGCAGCCAGAGGAAACTGAGATCATAGTATTTGTGTGGAAAGTAGACTGCAAATTTTAGCGAGAGGTCATTTGTATGATATTTTGGCCAAAAATCTTTTCTCCTTGGCTTACACCCCAACATATGAAGCTGGGTAAATTATTAAAAATTAAAAAATAATGGGCTGATTTCTATATTTTAATTCTACTTATATGTATTTGTTCATTTTCCCAACTTATTTATCATTTATTTAATTTAAATACCACTTTTCCCATATCTCCTTTCCACCTTATACAGTCATTCATTCCTAACTCCTTTTATCTGTCCAAGGAACATGGGGACCACAGGAGTATCAACAACCATGGCATTTCAAGTCTCTGCATAGGTAGGCATCTCTCTCTTACTGAAGTCAGAAAAGCCAGACAAGTTAGGGGAAGTGTTTTTAAAGACAGGCAATGGCATAAGGGACATCTCCTGTTCTATTTTTTGGGGGAACCCCATGAAGACTGAGCAGCTCATGTACTACATACATGACAGGGCACTCAGGCCATCCTATTCATGATCTTTAGTTCGTGTCTCAGTCACTGAGAGTTTCCTAGTGTCAAGGTTAGTTGACTCTGGGGGTCTTCTTAATAGACTTCCTATTCTTTTGGAGGACCACAATCCTATCCCCAACTCTCCGAAAAGATTCGCGGACATGTGTCCAGTGTTAAGCTATGGGTCTCTGCATATGTTTTAGACAGGTGCTGGATTGATACTCTCAAAAGACAAGTAGGAAGTATAACAAAGTCTATCCTCAGTAGTATCAGGGAGTGGTGCTTGCCTATGGGATGGGCCTCAATTTAGGCAGGGTATAGTTTGGCCCTTCCCTCATTCTGGGTTCCATCTTTCACCTGCGTTTCTTGTAGACAGGACAAATTTTGTGTGTAAAGGTTGTTGGTTTAGTTTGTGTCCTTAACTCTTCACTGGGGATCCTGTCTCTCTGCAGGATGTGGCCTCTTTAGGGTCCATATCTCATTATCATGCATTTCTGCTACGATTATCCCCATAGACTCCTTGGTGCCCTCCAATTTTTCATCTTTGGCACATCCAAAAGGTACACCACCTTTCCAACCCCACCTGCAGCAGATATCAATTCATTTTCCTGGGTTCTGTCCTCTCTGTCTCTCACCACACCTGTTCCTATTCTCTCCACCTTCCTCTTTCTTTTCTGCTCTCTTATCCAGTTCTCTCTCTTCAATCTACCTTCTATGACTGTTTTGTTCCACATTCAGAGTGAGATTCAAACATGCTCAATTGGGTCTTCCTTCTTTTGTTTTTGTTTTAGTTTTATTTTGTTTTGTTTTGTTTTTTTGAGACATGGTTTCACTGTGTAGCCATGGCTGTCCTGAAGCTCACTATGTAGATCATGCTGGCCATGAACTCAAGTGATCTACCTGCCTCTGCCTTCCAATGCTGGGATTAAACGGATACATCACTCGTGCACGGCTGGCTCTTCTTGTTTCACTTCTTTGAATCTATGGAGAGTAGTGTGGATATCCTGGATTTTATGGTTATTATTGACTTTTAAGTGAGTATATACATGCTTGTCCTTTTGTGTCTCAGTTACCACAGTCCATTTGATAATTTCTAGTTGTATCAATTTGCCTATTCTGTGCCACAATTGCATGTTGCAAATATACAGCATGCTTTTTGATTTTACAATATTTGGCTTTCAAAATATTGCCTTGAGTGTCAGAGAAGACTTTAGATCTTTGAACAGTGTGGAGCTCCTAAAGAATATTAGGATCACAGTAGACGAAGTGTGTTTTCACCCCAGGATGAACGTGAACCTATCATGACCAGTGCCACAATGCAGTTAATTGAAACATAAAGCATCTAGATATGATGATGTCTTTGAATGTTTTTCTGTCCTGTCTGGCTTTCTTTGTAGGTTTTTTGGAAGGTCTTGTATTAGGAGCCTTTCCAGATACCAATTGCGGGAGATGACAGTGTATATAGACTGGAAATATTTATTTCTTCCTTACAGTTTTTGTATCTCCAGTTTCTATATTAGCCATATCTGTGATCACTGTCCTGACTCTAGATCCCCTGCCCTCTCAAACTCCTTCTTCCCAATCACCTCTGTTTTTCCTTTTAGAGGATGTGGGCCCCATGGGTATCCCCACACCATTCAATTTTCTTCAAAAATGACATGGTGGTTAGATTATAACTTCTGTCTCCATCATCAAATAAATGGAGAAATCCCAGAATTAAATTAATATATTGTCAAGAAAGGATAAATTTACTTTACAGTGATATCAGTATCATGCAATGTGTTTTAAATGAGTATGGAATATATTAGGATGCAGTGACTTATGATGATGTGCATGTGAATTTCTCTTCAGAAGAGTGGAGCTTACTTGATACCTCCCAGAAGAATCTCTACAAAGATGTGATGCTTGAGACCTACTGGAACCTCAGTGTTATAGGTAAAACTGTGACTTTTCTTTTTCAAAATAAGGGACATATATTTCCTGGTTGTTGATGATCTCCTTCATTTTAGTTAAGAACGAAGAAGACTGAGCTGAATAAATCATGCTCAGTGCTAGAAAAATTCACAGTACCTTGAAATTTACCGAATTCCCAATGCTATATCATTCATTTTCTGGGACTGTGTTTTAGGTTCCTGTTGGGAAGACCATCGCATTGAAGAACAATGTCAAACTTCTAGAAGTCATGAAAGGTAATTTTCATGTGCAAACTGATACAAATATGGCTGTGCCAAAATTTTAATATTTTCTGAGAGCTCTAAAGAAACACAACAGTGTTAAATTTCAGTCATTTATATGTAGCTATGATTCTAATATTCTCTCAAAACAAGGCACCTCATTGCAGGTTATCTGATTTGTGTATGCAAGGAATTCCCTTAAAAAAAGAAGACAGGGAAACAATGCCTTTAGGAATAACATTATTTGATTTACAGCACCATTAGAGCTCTGTAGTGAATTTTCTAATCTGTAAAGTCTTATTATATTTACATGTTGCACATTAAATAGTGATAATATATATCCAGAACCTTTGAATAAGTTAATAGTCCATGGTAAAATTGGTGATAGTCATATTCGTGTAGCGACATTGCTAGGTTTTATGAGAGGTCAGTTTATGAGAGTATAGAATGATGTCATGGAGAAACCTTAATCCAAAAATCAAATGTCGATGATGAAAAAAATGTCAAGCAGTGTGAATGCAATGTGTGTAAAAACATTTCATTTGCTTTTCTTTTAAAAGTTATAGCATGTGTCAGAATGATGGATAGTCACATGATCATAGGGATATTGACATAAGTAATGTAATTTTTTTCTATCCTAAAACAATGAGAGTATATGTAGTACTTTCGTTTAGTAGGCTTTCTGAGTATGATAAAAGTTTACAATTAATTGTTTTTCTATTATATTTTTGCAAACTTCCCCAAAATCACCCTGTAGAAAATTTTTATGGGTACTAGAATTTGGAAAATGTTCTATTTCTATTGGTTCACATTGGATGTGGTATTATTTATACTACAGGAAAAATTATGAATGCAAAGAGTGTTATAAAGCTCTAAGTTGTTCCTATTTTTTGAGATAGGAATTGCAATAGGAAATTTGTATCTTCATATAGAAATTCCATATAAAAAAGACATGTTATAAATATTAGCCATGCAATAACTATCACAGGAATCTTAGACAACCCATAATGTGGGAGAACACCATGAACATATAATGTGATAAAACCTTAAGATCTGATGCTTCTATACCATTGGACCAAATTGTAAACTTAATTAATACTGTGAAAACGATTGATCAGTATAATGAATGTGGTAAAGATTTCAAATGTGCCAATTATGATTGCAGGCATGTAAGAATTCATAGTGGAGAGAAACATTTTGAATGTAATCAATGTGGTAAAGTCTTTGCAAAACCGAGTCATCTTCAATATCATAAAAGGATACATATTGGAGAAAAACCTTATGAATGTAGTCAATGTGGCAAAGCCTTTGCAAGACCAAGTGATCTCCAAATACATAAAAGAACACATACTGGAGAAAAACCTTACGAATGTAATCAATGTGGTAAAACCTTTTCATATCACAGTAATCTCCAAAGACATAATAGAACTCATACTGGAGAGAAGCCTCATGAATGTGATCAATGTGGTAAAGCGTTTGCAAGATCCAGTCAACTCCAGTATCATAAAACAACACATACTGGAGAGAAACCATATGAATGCAATCAATGTGGTAAAGCCTTTGCAAGACCCAGTTATCTCCACTGTCACAAAATAACACATGGTGGAGAGAAACCATATCAATGTAATCAATGTGGTAAAGCCTTTTCATTTCACAGTCATCTACATAGACATAAAATGACACATGCTGGAGAGAAGCCTTATGAATGTGATCAATGTGGTAAAGCCTTTGCAACAAATAGTGATCTCCAATGTCATAAAAGAACACATACTGGAGAGAAACCTTATGAATGTAATCAATGTGCTAAAGCCTTTGCAAGTATCTAGTAATCTTCAATATCATAAAAGGACACATACTGGAGAGAAACCTTATGAATGTAATCAATGTTGTAAAGCCTTTGCAACAACCAGCTATCTAAAATATCATAAAAGCATACATACCTGAGATAAACCATATTAATGTAATCAATGTGGTAGAGCCTTTGTAGGTAACAATAGTTTCCAATATCATAAAAGAACACATACTGGAGAGAAAGCTTATGAATGTGATGAATGTGGTAAAGCCTCTGTAGTTCACAGTGATCTCCAAAGACATAAAATAACACATACTGGAGAGAAACCTAAGGAATATAATCATGAATTATGTGGGAGATAAGAGGCCTTTGGAATAGGCATATGATAGACATGGGTGCTTATTATTTCAATTCTGAAGATGGTTCTTATGATGTTTTGGCAAAGAATGTTGTTGCCTATTGCCCTTATCTGAAGAGTCTCCTTGTGATTAAGGTAAGAGATTTATATTGATTGCGTTGACAAAGGAAGTCTCAAAGATCCCCACCTAGACTTTGGAGTGAGAGATTTGATCAAGCATAGCAAACTTAGAAAGAAAAAAAAAAACTACAAAATGTAAGGTTCAAAGAGCAAAGCATTATCAGGAATTTAAATGAATCTAAATCCATAATCAAGGATATTCAGTGGTATTAAAGGAATGGTTACATTAGGGCAGGTTTCCTTCCAGCTAAACTTAGGGAATTGCAGTTGTATGAAAGAATTGAATCATGCTTAGAATTATTATTACCTGGTTATAGATTTCATGTGGAGATACAAAAATACAATATGTGTCAAACTGACAAGGGATGGATTTTGATTGCTATTCTTGGTTTTCAATATAAGATCTCAAAGTAAAAGCTTACGTCCAGGCATGGTGTTACATGATTTTTATCCCAGAGTTAAGAAGACAGAGCCCTGCAGATCTCTGAGTTCATGGTTAATCTATCTACTGAGCAACTTCAAGGACCACAAAGCATAGTGAAGTTTTTGAAAAATAGAAGGTGGGTGATAATGTAATGGAAGGGGCCATGTTTCAGCCACATCAAGCAGCATAACTTAGGAGCTTTGTCTATGAGGCTCTGGATTTAGAGGCAAGAATAGAAGGGACTAGTGAGACAATTAATGCCGGGTAGCGGTAGTTCAAGAATTAGAGGTGATGGAGAAGAAATGAGCATGACTGAAGCAAAATCTTCTGGGTAGTATTTTCTTAGTGACAAAGAAGGTGTGTTGTAGAGTGGTGTAGCTGGACTTGGTCATGTGTATGAATCACCCAGGTGGTACTAGTTTTGAGTGTAAGAAGTGGTCATGCAGAGCTGCTGAGACTCAGCACAATTGATTGAGCATAAAGGAGGCTATCAGTCAAGCCTAGTTGCAGCAGAAGAACCCAGCATCCTGAAGATGCAAGTACCATGGGATGAACAGAAAGAACAGAAGGAGCAGGACAGTGGAGTCAACCACAGCTTAGAGTGATACAGAGGGTAGATCTGGAAAAGTGACCCAATCTCTTTGGAGGAGCTGAGAAGAGCATGTGTGGATCATTGAATTTCAAAGAAGCTGTGATATTGAAGTTATCTTGGAGACTCCAACATTTTGAGATATTAGAACTGGGTGATACCTGCTCAGGACAACTGCTTTCAGGGAATAAAACCACTCAAGGAGAAATAATGCTGCTGCATTGAACAAAGCAGAAAGGAGTTGGAGAACTGAAGAACACATGGACAAGAGATAAGGAGATGCAGAGTTTAGAGATTGCTCAGTTGGCTTGGGTCATATTTAGGGCCACTATTCCTCATGTTGCCTTTATGAATGGTGAAGTATATACTGTGAAGTATATGATGCATTTTTATGCGTTTGAACATGGTTACTATTACAGGATAGTATTAATTTCAGAGGAGTCTTTTTGAACTTTGAACTAAGCATTTTTGGGACTGTTATATACAATGGGGACTTTTGAAATAGGAGCTCATGTATTCTACATGGTTAAATATGATCCATATACACTCATGTGTTTGAACAATCATATGGTGGCCAGGCAGTAGAATGTAGTAATTTTAATATGCCAAGGCAAGTGAGTGGGATTATGAGGTGATTTGTCCTTTTTGGAGGAAGTGCATCACTGTGGAGGTGGGCTTTGAAATTACTTCCAGTGCTGAAGAGACCCTCCTATTAAGTCCATAGAAGACAGTCTCTTCCTAGCTGCCATTGAGTAAAGATGCAGAACTCTCAGCTTCTTCTCCAGCATCAGGTCTGTCTGCATTTTTGTCTTTCTTGCTGCTGTGATGAAAATGGACTAAACCTCTTAAACTGGAAGCCTGCCACAATTAAATGGTTGTTTTTATAGGAGTTGCCTTGTTCATGATGTTTTTTTCATAGCAATGGAAATGAAAGAAAGTAAAACTGTGAGTTCATTTAATGTTATCGAGACTGCACAATCCTGTAGTATTCATTTTCATGAAAGAATATGTGTTAGAGAGAAATCTTATGAATGTGTTTTTTATAATGAAGCCTTTGCACACCTCTATATTATGAAATCATTCATGCTGGAGAGAAATTCTATGAATGTTAGCTATGTGACAAAGCATTTATGTTATGGGATCCACTGAATTTCAACACAATTCAAATACCAGGACAATGCAAATGATAAAAATCTTTTGTACTCAACTTGCTACTCATTAATCAGCACCACAAAATATACCCAGAAGCTTAGCCATTGATTTATTTTTGTATTTTTTTAGTTAGTCGTGTATCCAACAACTTTCCTGAACATGTTTATCAGCTCAGGAATTGCCTTTGGGAAATTTTGGTTCACTTATGCATATGACCATGCCATCTTCAAATAAAAGTAATTTTACTTACTACTTATTACTTCATATTGATTTCTTCCTCTTCAGTTATTTTGTTCTAGTGAAATTTTTAGATAGTACTTTTAGTAGATACAAAGAGAAGGAAACACCTTTTCTTGTTTGTGAATTAGGGGAACTGATTGTAATATCTGTCCATTTAACTTAATGTCAACTATAGCCTTGCTGAAATGTGATGTTAGTATGTGTATGTATTTTCCTTATGTGCTTACTCCAAGAATTTTTCCATAAAGTGGTGTTGGATATTGTAAGAGAAATTTCATCATCTAATGAGATGTTTTGGTCTGTATATATTAAGTAAATAAATAAATATTTCTTTTTTAAATGTCTGCCAGTGCTATTTAATATTCCCTCTGAGAAAGGAGTCCAAGCCTCATGTCCAGAGGTGGCTGAGTTGAAGTATCTCTCTGTAATTTCTAAATGTTGCCTCCAACATTGTTCTCAAACTGAAGTCATTTGAGTAGCATACATGTAGTGTGGTATGTTTAGCTACTTGTGTGTATTGAGACAGGATATTACTGTGTAGTCAAGAACTGCCCTAGAACTCACTGTGTCTTCTAGGTTGACTGGAGCTAACTGCAGTCTCCTGGTTTACAAGTGCCTAGTGATGAGTGTGTGGTGGTGGCAGTGTATGCATGCCTCACATGGCTAGGCTTATGATTTTAAAGAAGTTCTTCAGAGCCTGGGGAGGGTTGAGGTGTGTTCCAACCTAAGAGTAGGTAAAAAAGATGATCAACAAGTACTAACTAATAACAAGGACATTTTACTGGCATTCTTTAATAAACTTAAGAATTTCTTTAAGTGCAGTTTGTTTGCAAGGTTGGGAAAAATGATGTTTTGAGTCATATTTAGGCTTCGGTTGTATGTGAACTGGGCCCCATAATAATGTAAAGAAAGTTTCCATATGGGAATCCTAGGTTCATGGATAATTCACTTTCCACTTTCATTGGAGGCGAAAAAGAAGATTTTGCTATTATGAAAATGAGGACTAGGAAGGCAGATTAGAGCAAAGATAGAAGCTGTGTTCACAAAGCACAACAAACAAATTCTTTGACTTAATCCTGAGACTTACCCTAACACGGACATTTCTTCTTTGTCTAATAGGGATATGATTGACTCAGTGGGACCATCAAGAATAATGGTGGCCAACTTTACCCTATACCTGAGACTAAGCCTGAGACTTATCCTAAATCTCTAATCCTATCTTAACCTCTTAATTTCTTAAATATCCTAACCCTAACAACTCTTGTCCTGATTCTAACTATAACCCTGTAATCCCCAACCCTAACTAACCCTGGTTACTGGGGGGAGGCGCATTTCTTAATTTTATCTTTTATATTGAGAAACATTTTCTCGCTCTTGATCTTCAGAGTTGTTCAGATACATCTTTGATTTAGGCTATAGATGCATTTACAACCTATATATGGGAAGGTCATTTTTGTTTTTTGTTTTTTGTTTTTTTTTTTTTTTATTTCTACTAATTTATTTTAAAAAACAAAGTGATTTGTTTGACTTTTCTATTTTAAAACTCACATTTGACATAATTATTTCTTAAGTATTTTGTGTAAGGTCCTGCAACGTGAAATTAACCAGTCCTTGATTTATTTAACTTCCCTTGGCTGACAGCCTTTATCAGGACATTTTCTTAACTGCCCTTTCTATATACATAGGAAGATTCCTTTTTTTTTTGTATGATTTGAGATAGGATTATCTAGAAAATCTATACTAATCCAACTTTGTTTTTTCCCTATTTTTCCACCAATGAAAATGTGCAGGATAATTATAGTGCTCAACTGTGATTCCCTTATGCATCTGGCTTTTCATCTGAGGTTGTCTGATACCTATCATCTGTTTAAGGGAGCTTAAGTTTACCTGAAGCTTACCTTTAGTTTACCAGAAGTTTACCATTAAGCCATAACCAAAACTTTTGTTTTGTTTATTTGTTTGTTTGTTTTGGGACATGTTTTCTCTCTATAGCTCTGGCTTTCCTGGATCTCACTTTGTACACCACCACTGCCTGGCTAAAACTCTGTTTAGTAAAAATGCATCATTAATGTTAATAGCCTGGGTCATGCATTGGGTCATGCATTCCTGGGACACATTAATACCTCCAATGCACCTTGAGCAATGGGTGCATTCACCATGATTATGGGAAGAAGACAAGTGCTTTGAGGAATGCTAAGGCAAGGTCTGAAATCAGGTCCTCTTAATTTCAGGCTCTTGGTTCACAGAGGGGAGGACCAGGCAACTGATCAGCCTCAGCTGGAATGCAGAGTCCTCCCCCAGAACTGGGTGGAGTGAGATTCCTCTTGGAATCCTAATTCAAATCCTAATGGAGTGCAAAGCCCTCTTGATATTCGGCTTTGTCCCTAGACAGGAAGTATACTTTAACCTAAGGAGGGCTTGACTCATTGCCCAATCAAGACTGCCAGACAGACCTCCAGTCAGACAAAGAGGCGGGATTTTCTGGATGCCTTTTTGTGTGTTTGCTGTGGCTGTGAAAGCTTGAATGGTTCTCTGCGCTCTGCTGTTGGGTGCTGTGAGGGGACCTCAGGGAAACTCTGAAATCCAGACATGGTGAGCACAGGATTATCTTCCCACATCGGGGAGGCACATTCAGCTAAGCAGTGGGTGCTGGGGTGATGGGTCCACTATGGGGTTGGTTTGGAAGCATCAGCCAGATGTGACTTCCTTTGAGATTTCCAGTGGTGCTTCTTACTTGCAAGTTCAGGCCATGACCTCTGAATAACCTAAGTATCATGGCTGATTGTAATTCTGTTTGAAATATGAGGACCAGTTGCTTTCTTGTAGAAGCATGGGTGGTTTCTGTGACTATACAGCACCTGTGTCCAAACTATTTTTTCCTTTTATAATATACATTAAGAAGGCAGGGTGAGGCCTGGAGAGATGGCTCAGAGGTTAAGTGCTGTGGGTATTCTTACACAAGCCACGAGTTCAATTCTTACCAACCACATGGTGGCTCATAACTATATGTAATGTGGTCTGGTGGCCTCTTCTGGCCTGCAGGAATACATGTACTGAGAACTTTGTATAAATAATGAATTCAATCCTTAAAAAAAGAAGATGGATATGAATCTAATAGTTCTGATTTCATACATTAATAATTTTTGTTTTGTTTAGTTTGTTATTTTTTCTCCTGTGTAGTTTTTTTATATTTCTTTAAATTATATGTTTAGTGTTTTGATTTTTATGTGGCAAAGAGACACTTTCCCAATCTGTTTGGTATTTTTGATGCTTCTTGTACATTAACAGTCATCTTCTTTAGTTTAGGAAAGTTTTCATTTATGATTTCTGTGGAAACATTTTCTAGACCTTTATGTTTATTGATCTTCTTCTTCTTCTTCTTCTTCTTCTTCTTCTTCTTCTTCTTCTTCTTCTTCTTCTTCTTCTTCTTCTTCTTCTTCTTCTTCTTCTTCTTCTCTTCCTCCTTCTCCTCCTCATCTGCTTTCTCCTTCTCTTTCTCCTCCTCCTTCCTTAATATGTCTTGAGAAACTAAACTAAACTAACTGATGCAAAAGAGGTTGTATGAAGCGAGGCACGGTATTAAAAATCGGAGGATGTTGAATTATTTTCCTGGCTGGAATACCTTATCTTTCTGTGCTGGTGTCTAGGCATTTGAATGTGTGGTTATTTTAGGTTAGGTAAGGTTTCTCAGTTTGTCTAGTTTGGGTGGGAAGTTATTACTGGGTTATAGTTTGCTGTCTAGATTATCGGTTAAGGTTGACTGAGTGTTGCCCCTTTTACTGCTCTGTTTGTTGGGTATGTTCAAGAGGGAATGCTGGCTAATGTTGAAAGCTAGGATAGGAGGTTGGCAGGGAGACATAATCTTAGCAATCCACATGGAGATGTAATCAGGAGAGAGGTGAAGCTGCCAACATTTCAATATTCCAGAGCTACAGTCATATGAACATGCCTCAGTTGAACGTGTGCTTTTGTCATAATTGTTGGTTGCTCTATCTGTGTGAGATAGTGTTAATGATTGATGTGGGAAGGCTCTTCCACTGAGGGTGACAATATTCATATACAAGTGGGTCTGGGATTCATGAAAGAGCTACCTGAACATGGGACACTGACCAAGGACGAGAACAAGCCAGGAGACAATGTTTGTCCACGCTTTTACCTTCAGTTTGTCCTTTCTGTTTCTACTCTAACCTCCCAAAGTAGTGAACTGTAGTCTGACAGAAGCATTCACAACAGCCATTTATTACCAGAGATCCTTTTGCCCAGAGGATTCCATCACAGAAGCAGAATAGCAAGTCAGAACGGCAACAACAAATGGTTTCAATATGTGATTTTGCTGCTGGACAGAATCTATGTTCTCTTTTGAAGGAATATGGAATATATCAGAAATTGAGATGGTGAAAGTCATAGAAATCTGTAGATGGTATTTAATCATTTTTTCTTATAGGACCTGTAAGATGGAAGTCTTGACAGTATGCATCCAGAGAAAATTGAGAACATAGCATATCAGAGGAATACAGAAACTGTAAATTTTAGTGAGAGGTCATTTGTGTGATATTTTGCCAAAAATCCTTTTTCCTTGTGTTATACCTGAATATAGAGTGGTGTAAATTTTAAAAATAATGGGCTGATTTCTAAATTTTCATTCTATTTATATGTATTTGTTTGTCACTTCCCCACTTATTTATTTATTTATTTATTTATTATTTATTTGATCTAAATTCCACTTTCTCCCATCTCTTTTCCACCTTACACAGTCTGTCATCCCTAACTCCTTTATCTCTTCAAGAAGCATGGGCACCATTGGTGTATAAAACAACTATGGAATTTCAACTCTCTGCATGATTAGGCATAGCTCTATTACTGAATTTAGACAAGGCAGCCAAGTGAGTAAAAGAGTGTACTGGCTGGTTTTGTGTGTCAACTTGACTCCGACTGGAGTTATAACAGAGAAAGGTGCTTCAGTTGTGGAAGTGCCTTCATGAGATCCAACAGTGGGGCATTTTCTCAATTAGTGATCATGGGGAGAGAGCCCCTTTTGGATGGTGCCATCGCTGGACTGGTACT
Source organism: Apodemus sylvaticus (assembly GCF_947179515.1). Taxonomy (NCBI): domain Eukaryota; kingdom Metazoa; phylum Chordata; class Mammalia; order Rodentia; family Muridae; genus Apodemus; species Apodemus sylvaticus. Next base: position 61,785,799 of record NC_067490.1, read on the forward strand.
CTTAGGTTATATAAAAGAGCAGGCTGAGCAAGCCAGGGGAAGCAAGCCAGTAAGAAAACTCCCTCCATGGCCTCTGCATCAGCTCGTTCTTCCTGATCTACTTGAGTTCCAATCCTGACCTCCTTTGGTAATGAACAGCTGTATGGAAGTATAAGCTCAATAAACCCTTTCCTCCCCAACTTGCTTCTTTGCCATGATGTTTGTGCAGGAATAGAAACCATGACTGAGAGAAATTTGTACCAGCATATTGGGGTATCCTTGTGACAACCTGGGCCATTGTTTTGGGGAGGACTGTGAAAGATTTTGGAACTTTGGGTTGGAAGAGCCATTAGTTGCTAAGAAATTTGTGGAATATTCTGTAGGAGCTTGCATGATAATGTTGAGAACAGTTCAGAGAATGATGGCCTGGCTCGTGAAATTTCATGGGACTATGGATGGCTCCTTTGCTGGAGCTAAGAAATTAGATTGATTAAGAAGAGACAAGCAGCACTGAGCTGAAATCTTGTGGGCAGTGTTTTCTAAGCTCACAGATGCTGTGTTCTAGAAATAACCACAGTTTCACTTTGTGCTGTGGTTAGAATAGATAATATATAATGACACATAGATGGTACTGGTTTTGAAGGTGTGAAAGTATCATGAAGAACAGATGAAGTTCAGCACTGTGAGAGGTCATGTAAGCCCTTAGGTGAAGGTGCAATCTTAGTTGCAATTGATTGCCAAGGAATTAAGGGGTCATGTATAGGAGTTGAGACTTGGCAACATGAAAAGAGCCTATGAGAGGCTATTGGTGAATCCAAGTTATGGCAGGAAACAGCAGTGTTTTTGAGATGCCAGTGCCATGAGATGACACCAAGAACAGCAGCAGCAGTGGAGAACAGGCAGCTGGAGCCTAGAAGACAAGTTGTGTGCTACAAAGGGCAGAGTTGGAGAAGTCACCCCAGCCCTCAGTGGAGCCTGGAAGTTCGTGAGTTGGATCCCAGACACTGAAACATTTAAGTTTGAGGTTTCATTTTGATTTTGACTGTGCACTGATATTTTTCCCTCTTGAAGGAAGAAAATATTTTAGTGGAGCCCACAGTTAAGAGAATTTGAATTTTTAAAATACTTTGAATTTTAAAAGATTTTGGACCATTTAAAGGAATTGAATTTTTAATATGTAAAGACTGTGGGACTTTTAAAGTTATTTAGATCTTGGGGATGAATAAGAAAACAAGGTTTGGGGCTTAATAGTGATGTGTGTGTGTGTCAAGCTGACAAGAGGTCAATTATACTAGCTGGTTTTGTGTGTCCACCTGACACAGGCTGGATTTATCACAGAGGAAGGAGCTTCAGTTGAGGAAGTGCCTTTATGAGATCCAGCTGTGGGGCATTTTACCAATTAGTGATCAAGTGGAGAGGGCCCTTTGTGGGTGGTGTCATCCAAGGGCTGATAGTCTTGGGTTCTATAAGAGAGCAGACTGAGCAAGCCAGGGGAAGCAAGACAGTAAGAAATATCCGTCCATGGCCTCTGCATCAGCTCCTGCTTCCTGATCTACTTGAGTTCCAGTCCTGACTTCCTTTAGTGAACTGAGACATGGAAGTGTAAGCTGAAAAAACCCTTTCCTCCCCAACTTTCTTCGTGTTCATGATGTTTGTCCAGGAATAGAAACCCTGACTAAGAAAAGGGGAAATGAAAATGAGTACCAGTTGAGTCTTGCCAGTATGAGAGCTCAGGAAAGATGCGTGCAGAGGTGAATACACAGGGGCAGTTGAAGAATCAGGACTGAAGAGAATATGAAATAATGCTGGGACTTTCAGAGCTGTGTGTGTGTTTGTGTGTGTGTGTGTGTGTGTGTGTGTGTGTGTGTGTTGGGGGGAATGCTTGTCCTGATATGGTTACCCGTTTTCTGTTTGTTTGTTTGTTTGTTTGTTTTCTATTGTCTTATTGTGGAACTTCACCATTCTTTATGTCTGAGTGCATTCTTCCTTTCTGTCCCCTAATTGCTTTTGGAGAAACTTGGAAACACAATTTTGCCATAAGGAAGGCGGTGGTGAAACTTAGCGGTGCCTTGAAGAGCTTTGTTGCTTTCTTTAAAAACAAAATGAAACAAAACTAGAATTGCCCATCTGTTGAGTCTGGAATTCAAAACAGTTAAAAAATGTATAAAAGCACTTTATCATCATCATTATTATTATTTTGGATTTTCAAGATAGTTTTTGTTTTTCTGCGTAGCCCTGGCTGTTCTGGAACTTTTTCTGTAAACTAGGCTGGACTTGAACTCACAAGAGATCCACCTGCCTCTGCTCACAGTGTGCTAGGACTAAAGGCTTGCACCGCCACCACCACCAGGCTTAAGAGTTCAGGAGTAAGACTTTTCACTTTTTTGGTAACATGCTGATCATCATGTTTGGGGAAATTTAATTGACAATTATGATGGGAATTAAGTATCTGTGTGGTTAAGATGATGTTCATCTACCTGTAGAAAGGAATGTGAGTTGTCATCACTTAATCATGGCTTTCCCTGCTGTGCTACCACAGATGGCAGATGATGCAGCTCCCCCAGCATTGCTGATGGAGACCGTGCTGACAGGAATGTGGGCAGAGTTGGATAACACGTGTGTGTTAGGCATTAGGGATTCCATACAGCACCAGTATCTGGTACAGTTATCATTTTAATAGCGGTCATGGCTTCTGCTTATGCCTGGCATGGCATAGATGATGAGAGTTTATTTGTTAAAGAAATGAGATAGTGCACTTTATGTGTTAAGCAGGGAGCCTGGCATCTAATCAAGTATTGAGTGCTCAGGGAATGGTTATATGGAAATCTTAGGCTGAGCCTTATTCAAGTATGCATGCATATATTTTAAAAATAAGAGGAGTGCATTTAAAATATTGATAGACCCTAAAATTAAATTTCTTACAAATAATAGGCCAGCTTTTTCTCTTTAGTTTGAGAACTAACATAAAGTAATAATGAGTGAATGTACCAGATTTGTATACATTTTTCCCCTTAAAGGCCTCGGTAATAGACATGCTATGAATAGGGTCTCATAAATATTTTTTAAAATATTTTTTAAAATATTTAAATCCTTAATATAATTTTTTTATTTTAAAAATAAACTAGCACATTTCGAGGTGGGAGTTACCTTGCAATCAAATGCAGAAGTGTGACCCCTGAGGCTCAGTCTTAAGGCATCAGGCAGTGAGCTTGCAGGGAATTAAAGTGCTGTTGAATTGTCAGGGTGAGATGAGGCTGTGGGGGAAGATGATCTGGATGGGTCCTCAATGGATGGGTAAGTGGATGGTCTTGGAGCATGTTTGAGACAGGTGGGCATTTTGCCTGCTTGTTAACGGTTTTTGTTTGTATGTTCCGTTTTCTTTCTTCCTTTCTTTTTTGAGACTGGGTTTCATCATTAGACCGAGCTGTCCCTAGATCTTGTTCTGTACACCAGGCTGGCCTCAAACTCACAAGAGATCCGCCTGCCTCTGCCCCACCAGGTGCTGGGATTAAAGGTGTGTACCATCAGGGCTTGGCTGTCCAGGTTCTTTCTAAACATGGGAGAATGTAGACTAACAGTGAGAGCCACCTGACACCTGAGACCACATGGCAACTGCTAAGCGCAAAACCTGTTCTTGCTGTCCTATAGTGAATACACAGTATACATAGTATATATACATATATATATATATGAAATGAATGTTATTTGTTGTGCTTTAAAACCTATACTAAATATACATTAAACAATTATTTATCAAAAGAAACCTCACAGAGGCAGGGGAAAAGGGGGTGCAATAGGGAATTTCAGGAAGGGGAAACCTGGAAAGGAGAAAACATTTGAAATGAAAATAAGGACAATAGTCAATTAGAAGTCACTTTAAAATGACTTGAAATGATGGGTGGTGGTGGTGCACACCTTTAATGCCCGCAATTGGGAGGCAGAGGCAGGCGGATTTCTGAGTTCAAGGCTAGCCTGGTCTACAGAGTGAGTTCCAGGACAGCAAGTGCTACACAAAGAAACCCTGTCTCGAAAAAAAAGCAAGTCCAAAAAAACCAACCAACCAACCAACCAAACAAACAAACAAACAAGAAAACAGTTGTATAGACTCCCACTGCATACAGACAATGCAGTCCTCTGCTACATATGTTTCTGGGACCATGCACCAGCCCATGCATGCTCTTCAGTTGATGGCTTCATCTCTCTGAGCTCCCAGGGGTCTCGGTTACTAGATACTGATGGTCTTCTTAAGGGATTGGCATCCCCTACAGCTACTTCTATCCTTCCCCTAACTCTCCATAGGGATCCATGACCTGAGTCCCATGGTTGGCTATGAGTATCTGCATCTGTCTCAGTCAGTCACTGGTGTTGCCTCTCAGGGGAAAGCCATGCTAGGCTCATGTCTGCAAATACATCATTTTTATTAATTTATTTTTTATTGATTTTATCACTTTAATTATTTTTATTATGCATTGATTGATTTTTATCACTTTTATTTTTTATTATTTATTGATTGATGTTATTATTTTTAATATTTATTTAGTGATTGAATTTATTATATTCTATTTTTTGTTTTATTATTTTTATTATTTATTGTTAATTTTATGATTTTATTAATCTTATGGATTTTATTACTTTTTCTTTATTGTTAATCGATTGATTTTATTATTTTCATTTTTATTATTTTATTATTTTTAATATTTGTTGACTGATTGATATTATTATATGGCTTGATATTGATGTTATTATATGATTGATATTATATATGGCTGTCACCCAGTGTAATCTGCCCCAGGTGCCAGAACTATGCTTTCCTCAATTAGAAAATGGGGGCTTCAGGCACACCAGGCCTTATTGTTGATTGTGACTCTGTAATGACAGTATGAGCAGCTTGTTACAGACCTATTTTTTGCTATGTGCATGTTCACACTGGCTGGTTGTGCATCACAGTTGTCCTCATGATGGTTTGGAGACAGATTTCTAAACAAACCTGGTGAACAAACATGTGAATCCCAGCATCCTGGTCTCTATCCACCCTGCTTAGCACACTATTCATCCGTGCGGTATGTTTAAGGCCGTCCTCCACTGCTAAATGCTACTTACTGTCACTATTCCTAAGCTTGGTAAGTCCTTTACATCACAAATTCTACTCTTTTACATCTCAGTTTAATATGGCAGTGCTCCCCAATATATGAGAGGCCTTTTAACTGCTCTACAAAATTAATTGCATGTGGATCTTACTTCTAAGTGGTCAATGCTGAGGGCAGGACTTGTAGAAGATTCCAGAGAAATCAGCGCTGTCAAAGTTTGGCATCCTGCCCATGACATTTCTTCAAGCAAGCCCCCGGTCCAAGTATTTTGAGCAGATTCAGCACTGATAGTGAAGTTATTCAGAGGTCATGGCCTGATCTAGTAAGGGAGGAGTACCACAAGGGACCTCACAGGTGCAAATGTCTGGCTACATCTGGCCGACGCTTCCCATGCAGCTCTAGGGAGGACCAACCACCACTGATCCCTGCTCATATGTCTGCTCCTTCTTACTATGAGCAGTGACACTGTGGTCAACATACCTCAAAAATGGAGGTTACCTGAGGTTCCCTTACAGCACCTCAATTTTATTAGGATTATTTTCCATGTAAATCACTGATTTTATCAAAATTTTCTAATTTCCTCTTTATTTAATTTAGAAATATTTTTAAGTCTATCCTTTTAGAGGTATCCCTTTGTAAATCTGCAATTTTCACACTTTTTTCTATGTATTTCTTTATTTTTACCAGGAATATACTTAAAGAAAATCTTCCCTTTCATCCCAATTTTTTCTATGTCCCTGGTCATTTAGTAAAGAGAAAATTATCTAATATTTTTAACATTACTTTCCAACATATTCTTCAAATTTTAACACATTTTTCTATATATTTCTTCAGTTTTATCAGAAATGTTTTACATGTAAACTCTCAATTTATCAGAAAAGGTTTCTACTTTATTTTTCAATCATTTTAGGATTTTTTATGTCTACCATTTATCTGTATTGTTTTTCAATTAAAATCTTCAATGTTTCAAGTTCTACTTCATTTTTTTCACAAATATTTTCAGTGAATGTTTCTACTACCTTTTTCAATTAGTTTAGAAATATTTTTTGTGTCTAACATTTTATCTGTATTATTTTTCTGATATCTTCTATTTTAATACATTCCTTCAATTGTATTAGAAATATTTTCGACCAAAATCTTAAATTTTATCAAAAATTTTCAAGGTTCTTGCACAATGTTCTAGGTAAATTTTCTATGCTTACTATTTTATTATTACTATTTTCCAACTAATTCTTCAATTTTAACACACGCACTCACCCATATTTCTTCAATATTACTACAAATATTAGTTAAGAGAAACTTTAATTTATCAGAAAGTATTTCCATTTAATTTTCCAATTATTTAGAGATGTTTTTATGTACACCATTTTATCTGAATTATCCCCCATGAAAATCATCAATTTTATCAGAAAATGTTTGTAGGTGCTTGACTTAGTAAAAATAATTTATCTTTTTACCATTATTATTTTCCAACAGATTCTTCAATTTTAGCACTTTATTTTTCAATTCACTCCTAAAATTGAATTTGCCTACAGATTTAGATTTCTTTGTCAACTTTTTATGTGTATTTATTTTCAATGCCAAATCTCAATTTGAAATAAATTTTTTGTATATTTCTTCAATTTTATAAGAAATAATTTCCATGAAAGCCCTCAATTTGATTAGAATTTTTACATGCTTTGTCGGTCACTTTTGATGTATTATCTATGTGTACGATTTCATGTGTACTACTGTACATCAAATTCTTCAATTTTAACACACATATTAATATATTACTTCAAATTCAGCAAAAATGTCACATTGGCTTCTCTGTCACACGGTGACTGCTGGCCCCACCACTGATATCCCCTTGCCCATTTATCTCAACCCTGGGCGGGAGCGTTGCTGAATTTCCTGACTGTAACCCAGCGACCACTGTCCCCGCCCCTGATGTCATTCCGATTTCCGGCCCCGACCCTCATCCCTCCATCTCAGCCCTGGTAGGTGCCATGTTGGCGTCCCTGTCCTTCATCAGGCAACCTCTGGTCTATGCTGAGGTAACCCCACCCCCTCCCCTGCATCCAGCCCCTGGAATGATGTCATTTCCCGTCTTTCATTTTTTATGAATGAAAGTGGGCCAGGAGTTTGAACTTGCCTGTTGGTCAGAGACGGTGTGGCAGAGGTGGGAGGGAGGTGAGCACGCGCTTTTAGTGACTGCTGGGATTGCTAAGCTTCCAGGGCTGGAATGGCCTGGCACGGAATGGCAGGACAGGACTGCTCGCATGTGCATTCGGATGAAGATAATGCTCCCTGCTGCAGGTGTTTGTGAGCTCTGGAGTCACTTTGCGCTATCCTCCTGTTGTCTCTACAGATGCGGTCTGTGAGTTTGGAGAGGCCGGGCAAGGTGCGGGCTTCCAGCTCTGGAAAGTTAGCAGTTGGGCGGAGTGCAAACGCTCTCTGTGCTCCAGGCAGGGACAGTGGCCTCCTGGCACGACCCTCCTGTGGGAACGGAAGCCGAACCTGGCCGCCATGGATCACTGGGCTGTGTCCCTGGTCCTCGCTTCTGTGTGTGAGCTGGTGAGACAGGAAGGTCATTCACAGGCCAATAAACTGAATGCGGTTCCTTAACGAGACAGGCCAGGCTGTGAAATGACAAAGACCTGGTAGAGTTTACAGAGGTTGCGGCTGGCGCTTTCCCAAGGAACATAAATGATCAAGTTGGAGCTGGCTGGTGTCAAGGACTGTGGGATGGTTGGGGATAGGTCCCAGGCTAACTTGTTTTTTTTTTTTTTTTTTTTTTTTTTTTAGTTTTGTTAATTATTTCTGTTGTAGTTTTTTATATTGCTTTACTTTAGATATTTAGTGTTTTTATTATTTTGCGGCAAAGGGACATTTCCCCAATCTGTTTGGTATTTTGGACGCTTCCTTTACATTAACATTAACATTACATTACATGTAATTTACATTAACATTCCTTTAGTTTAGGAATGTTTTCTTTTATGATTTTATTGGAAATGTTTTCTAGACATTTATGGTGATTGATCTCTTTCATGCTCACCTTCACCCACTCCTCCTTCTGAGGTGTTCCCTGTGGCTGTACTTCTTGAATGGTTCTCTGCTTTTCTCCTGGAGTTTTTTGATATCTATCAGCTGTTGGAGGGAGCTTCAGTTTTCTTGAGCCAAACATTTAGATATAAACAAAACTCTTGGTTTGTATTTGTTTATTTTTTCTTTGTTTTGTTTTGTTTTGTTTTTGTGTGACACGTTTTTTTTTTTGTTTTTTTTTTTTTGTTTTTTTTGTTTTTTTTTGTTTTTTTTTTTTTTTCTGTATAGCACTGGCTACTGGCTCTCCTGGAACTCACTCTGTAGACCAGATTGGCATCAAACTCAGAAATCCACCTGACTCTGCCAGCCCAGTTCTGGGATTACAGGCCTGCACCACTACTGCCTATCCAAAACGCTTGTTAGTAAAAATACATGTTTAATGTTAATAGCATGGGTGATGCATTGAGTCATCTGTGCCTGGGTCTGATTGATATGTCCAATGTACCTTCACTAATGTCCTGGGCAAGCTGTTCACTATAATTATGGGGAGAAGACAAGTGCTTTGAGGAAAGCTCAGGCACAAGTCCAGGTAAGCTCAGGGTCCTGCCTCACAGACGGGAGGAACAGGCAGCTGACCAGCCTGGGCTGGAATGTTGTGTGTCCTCCAGGTGAGATTCTCTAGGAATCTTATTTCAAATGCTAATGGAGTGCTAACCACTCCTGTGATCTTGAAAAGGTGTGGTCCTGGATAGGAAGCACACTTTAACCTGAGGAGGGCTAAGACTCACTGGCCAATCAAGGGCATCAGGCAGACCTGCCAGTCAGACAAAGAGGTGGGATCTTCCAGGAGTCTTTCTGTGTGTTCACTGTGGCTGTGCAGCTTGAATGGTTCTCTGCGTCTTGCTCTGAACTCTGCTGTTATTTGCTGTGAGGGGACCTCAGGAAAACTCTGAAATCAAGACATGGTGAGCACAAGATATCTGCCCACAATGGGGAGGAACATGCAGCTGAGCTTTAGGACCTTGGATGGTGGGTCCTCTATGGGGTTGGATAGGAAGCATCAGCCATTTTGACCTTCTGTGAAGTTTCTAGTGGTGCTTCTTACTTGCTAATTCACCTCTTCATAATTTCAGTATCACGGCTGATTGTAATTTTGTCCAAAACATCTGGATCAGTTGCTTTCTTATAGAAGCATGGGTGGTTTCTGTGACTATGTGGCACCTGTGTCCAATCCTTTTTGTGTTTTAAAATATACATTAAGAAGGCTGAATTAGACCTGGAATGATGGCTAAGAATTTAAGAGTTCTGGCTATTCTTACACAAGTCATGAGTTCTATTCTTAGCAACCACATGGTGGCTCATAAACATGTGTAATGGGATCTGGTGCCCTCTTCTGACCTGTAGGAATACATGCAGGAAGACCATTGTATAAGTAATGAATTTATTCCTTAAAGAAAAGAAGACAGATATGAATCTAATGGTTCTGATTTCAAAAATTACTAGTTTTTGATTTGTTTAGTTTGTTAAATTTTTTGCTGTATTTTTCTTTGTTTCTTTAACTAATATGTTTAGCGTTTTGATTATTTTGTGGCAAAAGGTCTCTTTCCCAATCTGTTTGATATTTTGGTAACTTCTTGTACATTAACAGGCATCTTCCTTTAGTTAAGGAAAGCTTCCATTTGTGATTTATTTGAAAATATTTTCTTTATGCTAATTTTCTTCTTCTTCTCCTTCTTCTTGTTCTTCTTGTTCTTGTTCTTGTTCTTGTTCTTGTTCTTCTTCTTCTTCTTCTTCTTCTTCTTCTTCTTCTTCTTCTTCTTCTTCTTCTTCTTCTTCTTCTTCTTCTTCTTCTTTTTCTTCTTCTTCTCCATCTCCTTCTCCTTCTCTTCCTTCTCCTCCTCCTTCCCCTTCTCCTCCTATTCTTCCTCCCCCTCCTTCTCTAAATGTATTGAGAAAGTAAAACACACAAGTTATCTGATGCAAAAAAAGATGGTTTGTGGGAAAGGAGTGAAAACCTGGGGATGGTGACTTACTTTCCTGGCTGGTAATCCTTATCTTCCTATGCTGGTGTCTAGGTATCTGCATTTTTGGTGATTATTAGTCAAGGTACCAGTTTCTCAGTTTGTCTTTTTTTGTGTGGAAGTGTTATTCCAGTGTTATAGTTTTCTGTGTAGATTTTCATAGTGTTAGCTGAGTGTTGCCTCCTTTACTGACCTGGTTGTTATGTTCAAGAGAGATTGCTGGTTAATGGGTAAAGCTAGGAGAGAAGGTGGGCAGGATAAGAATCTCATAGCAATGCACAAGGAGACATAATCAGGAGAGAGATGCTGCTGCCAACATTTCAACATTTGAGAGCTACAGTCACCTGAAGGAGCATCAGTTGAGGGTGTGCCCTCATCAGAATGGCTGATTGCTATGTCTGTGTGAGATAGTGTGGATGATTGATGTGGGAAAGGTCTTCCACTGAGTGTGACAATATTCATAAGCAAGTGGGCCTGGGCTGGATGATAGAGCTACCTGAGCATGGAACACTGACCAAGCAGGAGTGCAAGCCAGGAGGCAATGTTTGTCCATGCTTTTACCTTCAGTTTGTAGCTTCAGTTTCTACTCTAAATTCCCAACATGATTAACTGAGATCTGAAAAAAAAAAAAACATTCACAACCTTTTATTACCTGAGATGCTTTTGCTCAGAGGATTCCTTCACAAAAACAGAGTAACAAGTTAGAACAACAAAAACATCCACAAAAGCATTATCAACAAGTGATTTCTCTGCTGAACAGAATCTATGTTCTCTTTTGAAGGAATGTGGAAATTACCAGAAATTGAGATGGCAGAAGTCATAGAAAGCTGTTCAGGGATCTTAATCGGTTGTTCTCATATGACTTGGGAGATTGGAGTGTTGACAGCATGCAGGCATAGGTAATTGAGATCAGAGCACTTCAGATGAAAATAGACAAAGTAAATTTAGTGAGAGGTCACTTGTATGATATTTTGGTCACAAATCTTTTCTCCTGGGCGTATACCCTGAAATACTGAGTGGGGTACATTATAAAAATAATGTGCTGACTTCTATATTTTCATTCTATTTACATGTATTTGTTCATTTTCCCCACTTATTTATTTATCATTTATCTATTTAATCTAATTTCCGCTTTCTTACAGCTCTCCCAGCTACTTTCTGGAAGTATAAGAAAGTATATCCTCAGTAATGTCAGGGATTGGTGCTTGCCCATGGGATGGGTCTCAAGTTGTGCAGGGTATAGTTTGGTCATTCCCTCATTCTATGCTCCATCTCTGTGCCCACATTTCTTGTACACAGATCAAATTTTGGGTGGAAACATTATTGATTCTGTTTGTGTTCTTAACTCTCCACTGGGGGGCCTTGCCTGGCTGCAGGATGTGGCACTATTCAGGGTCCATATCTCACTGCTATGCGTCTCAGCTATGATCATCCCCATAGACTCCCTGTTGCCCTCCATTTCATGGTCTGTAACACATCCTAAAGATGTCTTCACCCTGAGAGCTTCAGATTTCAATTCATTTTCCTGACCTTATGGCACTTCCTTTTCTCTCACCACACCTGCTCCTTGCCTCCCCTTCTCCTTTCTTAACTACTGGCCCTTCCAGCTCTCTCACTCTCTCTCATTTCCCTCATATGACTGTTTTATTTCCACTTCTGAGTAAGATAGAGCCATGCTCATTTTAGCTTTCCTATTTTTGTTTGTTTGTTGGTTTGTTTGTTTTTGCTTTCTCTGTGTAGTTCTGGCTGTCCTGGAACTTACTCTGTAGACCAGTCTTCCCTCAAACCCAGAAACCCGCCTACCTCTGCCTTCCAAGTGCTGGGATTAAAGGCATATGCTATCATGCCAACTTTAGTATTCTGTCTTCTTTTCAATGATATATTTATTTATTATATGTGAGCACACTGTAGCTGTCTTCAGACACACCAGAAGAGGGTGTTGGATCTCTTTACTGTTGGCTGTGAGCCATCATGTCGGTGCTGGGATTTGAACTCTGGACATTCACAAGACAAGTTAGTGCTCTTAGCTGCTGAGCCATCTTTCCAGCCCCTTACCTTTCTTCTTCTTTAGTTTCTTCAGAGCCAAGAAATGTAGTGTGGATACCCTGTATATTATGGTTATTACTCATTTGTGAATGAGTACATACATGCATGTCCTTTTGGGACTGGGATACCTCACATAGGATGATAATATCTAGACATATCCATTTGCCTGCAAAATTAATAATGTCCTTGTTTTTACAGGCTGAATAGTATTCCATTTCGTAAATGATCAATATATTCTGTTTCCAAATGATGGTTGAGGGACATCTTGAATTTTTTCAGTTTCTAGCTGATATAAATCAAACAGATGTGAACTGAGAGGAGGACATGCCCTTGTGGGTTGATGCCTAAGAACGTACCCAAACTGTAACACTTCCTCCAGTTAAGACTTAAATTCATGGAAGGAATAGGCAATGTGCTTCCTAGTCCCAAGAAAAAACTTTAAGTAAAACCTGCAGCAAGTGTGGTCCATGTGAGGCTGGGTCCACAATCCAGAAGTCAAAGTTAAGAGGATCATTTTAGAAATGGTGCTATTTCTGAAAATTAATAGATTAAAATTTAATCTGTCTGAAATTCAAGGTCATGGACTCTCCATCTATGGTTTCAGTTTGGCACTTCCCCGCCATTATTTTGGTTGGGTCTGATGCCCAGGGAAAACTGAGAGTTCATTTCAATGAAGTTCTGAGGATGATGCTTGAGTTGCATTTTGTGACCACTACTTGTTGAGCTATATAAGGCATTGACAAATCTGCCATGGAGAGATGTTTACGAAATGAGTTACCAAAACTTTTACAAGATGAAAGTTTCAAACTTTTGCCTTGAGTGTCAGAGGAAACTTTTGACATTTGAACAGTGTAGGAGCTCCTACAGACTCTTAGGATAACTGAAGAAAGACTAAATGCATTTTTATCACAGGATGAATATTTGCCAATAGTGTCATGGGTTCAGCATGCAGTTGATTGAAACAAAAAGCATTAGATAGAATGATGACTTTGACCGCTTGTCTATCCTATCTGCTTTCTTTGTGGAGCTTGTGAAAGATCGTGTCAGAGGAGCCTTTCCAGATACCTTACAGTACAGTGTTTACAGGGTGAAAATTTTTACTTTTCCTGGTTTTTTGTTTGTTTGTTTCTCCAATAATTTATATATTCATTATTACCCTGATCACTGTCCCCATTATAGGTCCCTTGATATCACAGTGTTCCTCCCCCCAGGGTCCTCTACTTCTTCTTTGAGAGGTTGTGGGGTCCCCAGGTATCCTGAAAATTGATGTATCAAGTCTCTTGTGACTTACCTGCCTCTTCTCCCATTGAGGCCAGACATGGCAGTCGAGTTAAGGAAACAAATTCCAGAGATAGCCCGCAGCTATAGGGAAAGTCTCTGCTACAATTGTTGGACGCTCATGAAGACTGAGCTGCACATTTGTTACATATGTGCTGGTGGCTCTTGAATAGTGGCTCCATGTCTGAGTGTCCCCAAGGGTCCTAGATACCTGAGTCTTTTGGTCTTAGTGTGGAATTCCTACTCTTTACAGGGATTTCAATCTTTCTGTCAACTCTTAAAAAGAGTCCCCAAGGTTCATGCAAAGTTTTACACTGAATCTCTGCAGCTTTTTCAGCCAGCTGGTGGATGGAGCATCTCAATGGACTGCTGTGTGGGAGCATATCAGAGGATGGTTAATAATGTCATAGATTGGAGCTTGTCCACAGGATGGCACTCAAGTTGGGCAAATTTTCATTTTCCATTCCCACAGTCTTTACTCCAGATTTACCCCTCCATTTCTTTTAGAGGAAAAAATTGTGTTTTTAGTGTCTACTCTGTTGTGGTTTAAACTAACCCTTCCGCTTTCTTTTCATGCTCCAAAACATTCACTATATAAACTCTTTCCATAAATCACATAAGATAAAATAGATATATTTGCTATTCAATAATAATGTATTTTGCAAGCCTGGTGGTTTTATATTTTTAATTTATTTTTCTTTTTGGCTTTTTTTTGGAAAACAATTTTCTCTATGAAGCTTTCCCTGTCCCGATAGAAGGAAGAGAAACCACAAAAGCTACAAGACATGTTTTTGTATAATAAGCATATGTTTTTGAGTAGTTCTTTATCCACATCTTTTGTTTTGAAATTTGGCCAAATTTATAGACTATATTCTATTTCTCAGGATGGCATATATTCATGACATCAATACTATCTAAGGTTTCAGGGTCATTGGTTTTCAGATGTGTGATGTTCTGTCTGCTTTGTGTTTGTTCTGAAATATTTAAATAAGTAAGAGTATTTGGCTGGTTTATGAATGAGAATATCATGTGTGTCTCATCTTTACTGTAGTCAGAAGATGGCCTCAAAACTCTTGATTTTGAAGTTATGAGTAGGTTTGCCCCCCCCATGTGTTTGTGAGAAATTGTCCACAATTATTTAGTAGACCAACAAGAGTTTTCCAACACTGACCACTCTCTCGTGCTCTACAAATCTTATTTATGATCAACATTTGTATTACTATTATTTCTCATATGTCTATTTGTAACTGTTTGAATATGCATTCCATTATAGAAAAAATATTAGTGCTGAAGTTTAAACTGGTTTACTTCATGTTTCTGCAAGATGAATATTGAACTGTAGTGAATATATAATTCTTTGTAGGAATTTTAGTGAAGAACAGTGAGTTCACTATCATTTTTCTTTCCTTGGTTGATATTTGCAGGGGGTTGATGGTCTTAATATATAAGTTTTGCTCTGATAGAACACATTACATAGACCATACTTGTATTCAGCTCAAGGACATACACCTGCCTGTGCTTCTGCGATTAAAGTCATGAGCAAACACACCCAGCTTGCCCATCAGTTTTGTAGTAAGAAATTGTTAATAAAACTTTTCAGATGTGGGCTCATAACTGTTAATATGTGGTTTCCCTTGCATCTCCCACTCAATAAGCATTTCTCTTGTAAGCCTGTATCCTATCCAAAGTATTTAAAAGTGACAAAGGTGAATCTTACAATTCAATCTCCTTCTAAAATGACACAGGGATTATAAATTCTGAGTTAGGTAATGATTTGAGCAAGTGCCAAAATTATATGAATATGTTTTCGAGGAAGTTTATGTTTTTTTATGGTGATGTTAGTATCATGCTTTGTATTGTATACGTGTATGGTATATTTAGGATGCTGTGACTTTTGATGATGTACATGTGAACTTCACTGGGGAAGAGTGGAATTTGCTGGATCCTTCCCAGAAGAATCTCTACAATGATGTGATGCTGGAAACCTACATGAACCTCAAAGCTATAGGTAAGACTGTTATTTTTTTCTAACGGAAACAAATAATTCTTGGTTTCTGATGATCTATTATTTTAACTGCGAATAATGAAGATTGAGGTGAATAATTCAGTTTCACCGAATGTTCCCTGTAATTTCTTCCTTCCTTCCTTCCTTCCTTCCTTCCTTCCTTCCTTCCTTCCTTCCTTCCTTCCTTCCTTCCTTCCTTTCTTTCTTTGAGACATGGTTTCTCTGTGTAGCCCTGGCTATCCTTGAACTCACTTTCTAGACCAGGCTGGCCTCGAACTAAGAAATCGGCCTGCGTCTGCATGCCAAGTGCTGGGATTAAAAACATGCACAACCACTGCCCAACTCTCTGTAGCTTTCATAGTGAAGTGAAAATTCACAATAACTTGAATTTTGAATAATTTCCAATAATATAACATTAATTTTCTGGCACTGTGTTTTAGGCTATAATTGGGAAGACCATCATCTTGAAGAACATTGTCAAAGTATTAGAAGACAGGAAAGGTAATTTTCATGTACAAGCTTATACACATTTGCCTCTGAGGAAATTTTAATATTTTCTGAAATCTCCATTGAAAAGCAGGAGTGTAAAATAAAAGTCCTTCAAGTGTAGCTATTATTATAATATTCTTACAAAGCCATGTACCTCAAGATCTGATATCTGATTAGGGTACCCATTTGATGTGTAGCACCTTTAGAGCTATAATGTAGAACTGCCAATCTGTATAGTCTCATAGTACTTAGATATTACACATTGAGTACTGATACATTTATATCCTAAACAATCTAATAAGCAAATAGTCCATAGTAAAATTCATGATACTCATATTCTTGTAGTAATATTGTTAGGTTTGGTGAGAGGGCATTTTATGAGAATTAAGAATGTTTTTGTAGAGAAACATTAGTCTATATTCCACATATTATAAGAAACAAAACTTCAAACAATGTGAATGCAATGTGTAAACCATTCATTTGTCATTCTTTTTATTTTATTAGGAATACCTTGTGTCACAATGGGTCAAAACCATGTGAGCATAGAGATATTGAAAGAAGCAACATAAAATGTTTGTTCTAGATCAGTGAGAAGATATGTAATATTCTTCCTTTTATAGTCATTAGGAAAATCATAGATATTTGTAGTTAATTGGTTTTCTAGTTTTACAGGGACCATCTCCAAACTCATACTGTAGAAAACCTTTATGCTTATTAGGAATTTGAAAAATCTTCTGTGTGTCCTGGTTCACAGTCAAATGTGTTGTAATTCACACTACAGGAAAAAGTATTAATGCATTCAGTATTATAAAGATCAGAGCTATTCAAACGTTCTTCCCGTAGCTGAAATACATCATATAAAAATCACAAATAAAAAGAGGATATTATATATATACGTGCTATGTAGTGACCATCATAGGTGTCTTGAACAACTCATGATGCGGGAGAACACCATGAGGATACAAAATGCTAAAATCTTAATATGTGATGCTTCTTTACCTTTAGATCAAATTGTAAATATAATTCAAATTGATTACATGATTGATAAGAGTAAGGAATATGGTAAAGATTTCTCATGTGCTAATTATCATTGCAGGCATGTGAGAAATAATACTGGAGAGACACCCTATGAGTGTTATCAATCTGGTAAAGCCTTTAAAAGATCCAGTCATCTCCAATATCATAAAAGAACACATACTGGAGAGAAACCTTATGAACATAATCAATGTGTTAAAGCCTTCGCAAGACCAAGTAATCTCCAAAGACAGAAAATGACACATACTGGAGAGAAACCTTATGAATGTGATCAGTGTGGTAAAGCCTTTGCAAGAAGGAGTTATCTCCAATATCATAAAAGGACACATACTGGAGAGAACCCTTATAAATGTAATCAATGTGGTAAAGCCTTTGCACAGCTTAGTCATCTCAAATACCATAAAAGTACACATACTGGAGAAAAACCTTGTAAATGTAATCAATGTGGTAAAGCCTTTTTATTTCACAGTCATCTCCAAAGACATAAAATGACACATACTGGAGAGGAGCCTTTTGAATGCAATCAGTGTGGTAAAGCTTTTGCCCGTCACAGTGATCTCCAATATCATAAAAGAACACATACTGGAGAAAAGCCTTATGAATGTAATCAATGTGGTAAAACCTTTTCTTGTCACCGTAGTATTCAAATACATAAAGGGATACATACTGGAGAGAAACCTTATAAATGTAATCAATGTGGTAAAGCCTTTGCACAGCTTAGATATCTGAAATACCATAAAAGAACACGTACTGGAGAAAAACCTTATAAATGCAATCAATGTGGTAAAGCCTTTTCATTTCACAGTCATCTCCAAAGACATAAAATGACACATACTGGAGAGAAGCCTTTTGAATGCAATCAATGTGGTAAAGCTTTTGCCCGTCACAGTGATCTACAATATCATAAAAGAACACATACTGGAGAGAAGCCTTATGAATGTAATCAATGTGGTAAAGCCTTTTCTTGTTACAGTAGTATTCAAAGACATAAAAGAACACATACTGGACATAACCCTTATTAATGTGATCAATGTGGTAAAGTCTATTCAAATAGGAGAAGTCTCCAAAGTCTCTCTGCTAGCTAGAACCCTAATCAATATAATCATTTATTAAGTGGAAATTATGAGGCCATCATTGTAGGAATATTATAGTCATGGGTGCTTGGGATTATTTCAACTCTTGATATGGTTGTTATGATGTTTTAGCAAAAAATGTTGCTGCCTTTAACTCTAGTCTGATTAGTTTCCTTGAGGTTTAGGTAAAGAGATTTACATTATTTGGCTTGACATAGTAAGTCTCAAAAATCCCCATATAAAATTTGGCCTGACAGTTTTAAAAAGCATAGAAAACTAAGAAAGGAAAAATACAAAATGTAAGGTTCAAAATGCAAAGCATCATTAGTAAGTTCAATGAAGTAAAATCCTGAGATCAAGGATATTCAATGATATTAAAGGAATGGTTACATTAGGGCAGGGTTCCATCTAGCTAACCTTATGGTATTTCAGTTTTATGAATATGAACTGTGTCGTGTTAGGAATTATTATTACCTGTTGATTGTTTTCATGTTGAGATACAAAGATACAAGTATGTGTCAAACATAGAAGAGATGGATCTTGATTGCTTTTCTGGGTTTTCAATTTAACATCTAAAAGGAAAAGCTTATGTCCAGGTATAGTGTTATATGGTTTTTATCCCAGCGTTCAGGAGACAGAGCCCTGCAGATCGCTGAGTTCAAGTTTAATCTCCTGAGCAAGTTCCAGGACAGCCAAGATACGGCAGTGAAATTTTGAAAAATAGAATGTGGATGGTAATGTAATGGAAGGAGCCATATTTCAGCCACATCAAGTGGCAGAACTCAGCAGATTTGTCTATGTGGCTCAGGATTTAGAAGCAAGAATAGAAGTGACTATTGAGACAGAGGTGAATAGCTAAAGTTCACGAATTAGAAATGATGGAGAAGAAATCAGCATCACATTCTTGAAATCCTCTCTGTAGTGTTCTCTGTGTGACAAAGGAAGAATGTTCTAGAGATTGCCAAGGTTGGACCTAGTGCTGCAACTGGACTTGGTCATGTGTAAGAATCACCCAGGTGGTACTCATATCAAATGCTTGAAGATGTCATGAAGAGCAGCTGAGGCTGCACATCATTGATTGGGCATAACAGAGGCTATAGGTCAAACCTCTGTTGCATAAGAAGAACCCAGCATCCTGAAGATGCAAGTATCATTGGATAAGCAGCAAGAACAGAAAGAGCAGGAGAGTGGAGTCAACCAGAGCTTTTTGTGATAAAGAAGACAGAGCTGCAAAAGTGACCCAATCTCTTTGGAGGAGCAGAGATGATCATGTGTGGACCCCAGACATTGAAAGACAAGCTGTGATATTGAAGGTATTTTGGAGACCCCAAGATCTTGAGATGTTAGAATTTTGAATTACCTGCTCAGGAAAACTGCGTTCAGGGAATAAAACCACTCGGCGTGCAAGAATTCTGCCACTTCGAACAAAGCAGAAAGGAGTTGGGGATCTGAAGAACATTTTGACAACAGATATGGAGATGCAGAATTTAGAGAATGCTCAGCTGGCTTCGGACTTATTTAGGTCCAGTATTTCCTTATGCTGCCTTTATGAATGGTGAAGTATATACTGTGAATTTGGAGGTATATGATGTGCTTCTTTGTGTTTTAGCATGATTACTGTTACAGGTTATAATTACTTTCAGAGGAGTCTTTGAACTTTGGACTCAGCATTTTGGGACTGCTATACACAATGGGGACTTTTGAAATAGGAGCTCATGTATTCTACATGGTTAAGTATGATCCATATACACTCATGTGTTTGAACAATCATATGGTGGCCAGGCAGTGGAATGTAGTAATTTTAATATGCCAAGGCAAGTGAGTGGGATTATGAGGTGATTTGTCCTTGTTGGAGGAAGTGCATCACTGTGGAGGTGGGCTTTGAAATTACTTCCAGTTCTGAAGAGACCCTCCTATTAAGTCCATAGAAGACAGTTTCTTCCTAGCTGCCATTGAATAAAGATGCAGAACTCTCGGCTTCTTCTCCAGCATCATGTCTGCCTTCATGCCTGCCTTTCTTCCTGCTATGATAAAAATGGACTAAACCTCTGAAACTGTAATCCAGCCCCAATTAAATGGTTGCTTTTATAGGAGTTGCCTTGGCCATGATGACTTTTCATAGCAATGGAAATGAAAGAAAGGAACACTGTGAGTTCATTTAATGTTATCGAGACTGCACAATACTGTAGTATTTATTTTCATGAAGGAATATGTGTTAGAGAGAAATCTCATGAATGTGTTTATTATAATGAATCCTTTGCACACCTCTATATTATGAAATCATTCATGCTGGAGAGAAATTCTATGAATGTTAGCTATGTGACAAAGCATTTATGTTATGGGATTCACTGGATTTCAACACAATTCAAACACCAGAACAATGCAAATGATAAGAATCTTTTGTATTCAACTTGCTACTCATTAATCAGCACTACAAAAATATACCCAGAAGCATAGCTATTGATATATTTATTTATTTTTGTATTTTTTTAGTTAGTCGTGTATCCAACAACTTTCCTGAACATGTTTATCAGCTCAGGAATTGTCTTTGGGATATTTTGGTTCACTTATGCATATGACCATGTCATCTTCAAATAAATGTAATTTTACTTAATACTTACTAATTCATATTGATTTCATCCTCTTCAGTTATTTTGTTCTAGTGAAATTTTTAGATAGTACTTTTAATAGATACAAAGAGAAGGGAACACCTTTTCTTGTTTGTGAATTAGGGGAAAGGATTGTATTATCTGTCCATTTAACTTAATGTTGGCTATAGCCTTGCTGTAATGTGATGTTAGTATGTGTATGTATTTCTCTTATGTGCTTATTTACTCCAAGAATTTTTCCATAAAGTGGTGTTGGATATTGTAAGAGAAATTTCATCATCTAATGAGATGTTTTGGTCTGTATATATTAAATAAATAAATAAATGGTTCTTTTTAAAATGTTGTTTTTCTTAATTTCATTTAATTATGGTAAATTAATTCTAGCCAGTGAATTACCTATTTCTTTTAGAATATTCAATTCCCTGGAGTGCAGGTTTTTAAAAACATCTCTATTATTCTCTGAATTTCTTCATTGTCTGTTATTTTCCCCATTTTCATTTTAGATTTCAGAAATTTTGATATTGTCTATCTTTCTTAAAGGACCAAGTCCATGATTCATTTATTCCTTTCTATTTCATTCATTTCAGCCCCCAGCTGGTTAATTTCTTGATGTCTACTCCGTTTTATAATTGCTCATTCAATTCTTTCTGTTCTAGACTTAAAATTGTGCTCTTCAATTACCAATATGTGAGCTCTCCACTTTTTTTTAATGTAGGCATTTGTGCTATGAAGGTTTTCTAGGCACTGCTTTTATCTTCATTGTGTTAAATAGAATTGTGCATGTTGCATATTCATTTTCATTGAATTCTGGAAAACCTCTGCTGCGTACCTTTGTTTCTGCCTTAACATATTTTTTCATTCAGTAATGTGTGGGCAGCTTCTTTGAGTTTGTCAGTCTTTTGTTATTTCTGGTTTTGTTGATATCTAGCTGTAATTAATGGTGGTCTGACAAGACACACGGTGTTGTTCCAATTTTCTTGAGCATATAAAGCCTACCAATGTGTCTGAATATGTGTTCAGTTTATGCATAAGTTTCATGAGGTGGTGAGCAGAAGGTATATTATCTTATATTTTAGTAGAATGATCTCTAAATATCAGCGGGATTCATGTCCATGCTGTCAGATAGCTGTATTATTTCTGTTTAGTTTTGGTCTGGAGAATTTGTCCATTGGTGAGAGAGTGGTATTGAAATAACTGAGCATAAGCGCATGAGGGTTATTGTGTGCTTTTAGCTTTATAAATATTTCTTTTACAATGGTTGGTGATCATGTGTTTAAGGCAAAGATATTAAAATTTTCAATGACATTTTTGGTGATATTTATTCTTTTGAGGAATACCTAGTGTACTTCTCCAATTCTTTAGATTATTTTTTTGGTTAAAATATAATTTGCTAAATTTTAAGATGATTACACCAGCTTGCTTCTTTGGTCAATTGGATTTGAATATATATTCAACATACATATATACATATACATACATGTATATATATCTTTACCTTGAAGCAATGCCTATTCTTGATGCTGAGCTGTAATTCTTGTATAAAATACAAGGATAGGTTTGTGTTAGCATATGTTCTGTTAGACTGTGTTTTTTTATTTGGTGAACTGAGACTGAGAGTATAAATATTGAAAGAGTTAAGGAATAGTGATTATTAACTCCTGGAATTTTGTTGTTTATGTTGTTGCAATAACAGGTTTTGTTGGTACTGGTCTCTGTGTGTGTGTGTGTGTGTGTGTGTGTGTGTGTGTGTGTGTGTATGTGTGTGTATGCTTTCCCTTGCATAAAACACAAGATTTTTTAATACCTGTGTATAATTAACTATTTTGGATTGGATTCTTCTTTTATCTCTTTGTGTAGGTCTGTATATTTAGACAGATATTGTTCAAATTTGAATTTATCACGGACTATCTTATTTTTCCATTTGTGGGGATTAAATATTTTCTACATATAATAATCTTGACATCCTTACTTTCTGCAGTACGTGTGTGCAAAACCCTTTTGGTATTAAGACGCTTCAATGAGAAGTCATCTGTGATTTCAACAGATCTTCCTTTATATGTTTTTTGGCTTTTATAGTTTTGTAGCATTTAGTATTTGTTCTTTGCATTGTATGTTTTGATTATTATTCAGGGAAGAAACTTCGTTTTATGGTCCACTCTGTGTGATGTTTTGATGATTCTTGTACTTTGATAGGCACCTCCCTCTTTAGGTTAGGAAATTTTTCTTGTATGATTTTGTTGTTAACAATTTCTGAGACTTTGATCTGGTGTTCTTCCTCTATTGCTAGTCTTCTAGTGCTTTGACCTTTCACAATGTCCTGCATTTTGTGGATATTATGTCAGGAAGTATTAGATTCAATATTTTTTTGGCTGATGTATTCATCCCTTCTATTGTATCTTCAATGCTTGAGATTTGTCTTCCATCTCTGTATTCTCTCACTGAACCTTGCCTGTAGTTCCAATGTGCACTCCTAAAGTTTTAATTCTAGTATTCCCTTAGTTTGTGTTTGCTTCATTTTTTTGTATTTCTTGGTCTCTAATAGTTTGTTTCCTTCAACACTTGGTTTATGATTTTTTTATTTATAGAATTTATTGGTTTCATCTACTTTTTTGTTTCTGTTTTCCTGGGTGCCTTTGAGGTATTTATTGATTCCCTCCAATTGTTTGTGTTTTCCTGGAATTCTGTAAGTGATTTAGCCATTTCCTCTTTAAGGACCTCCAGGAACTTCTTATAGTGGGCTTCAAAGCCTTTGTCTTATAATGCAGCAATGTTGGGATATTTAAGACCTTCTTTGGTAATATAAATGGACTCACAGTCATTAACCAGAGAGGGATCAATGTTGGTCCTTATTACATCATCTTTTGCCAACATCGTGGAATGGAATGGTGTTATCACTTCTCAAAATGAAAAGTTCCTTTTCATGTGGATGAACTTGATATTCTGTTTGTTTCCATACAAAGAAATTTATTGTGGGGACCACCTAAGAAACCATGATAGAAACAGAATGAATACTACCTAATCCATTCTATCTTTATTTGTTTAGTAAGTCAATAATTAATTTCAAATGCATCACTGCTGTAATCTCTTGCTTGAGATTATTCCTCTAAAATTCCAGATAATTAAGAATTCGTTCATATTTTTTTCAACTCTCCTTTTTCAGATCCTCAGTTCTCCTACAGAGCTGCAGCCCAGCGACTTCCTTCTTCACCACAGAGGGCGCTGAGGCACTGGCGCTCCAGGCGGTGATTATCTCAGTGCTCACACCTTGGATCCCCTTCTCTAGTAGCTATGACAGGGTTTCTCTGTGTAGCCCTGACTGTCCTGGAACTCACTCTGTAGACAAGGCTGGCCTTGAACTCAGAAATCTCCCTGCCTCTGCCTCCCAAGTGCTGGGATTACAGCCATGCACACACCCCCACCCCCGCTAGCAATGTTTTATTTTTTACGTCTATCATTTTATCTTTATAATTTTCTTTGAAACCAGGCCATTTACCGTGTTTTCTGAACGATTTCTTCCATTTTATCTGAAATATTTTCCAAGCAAATACCTAATTGTATCAGTGAATATTGAAAATTCCACTGCTCGGTGTGCGTGGTCTTAGGACAACACATTTTAAGCCGAAAGTGTCCAATCCACGCCCCAGCAAAACTACTAATTTTTGTCTGCACCAAATCTCAGTCTCAGTTGTGTTCATTTCCATGATAAGAGATTTATCTTTCTGTCTGAAAAGCCTTTCATTCACTGAGAGATTTCACAACATGTTGTCAGTTTTAATGTGAACTAAAACTTTTCAACTGTGTCATTTACAAAGCTCTGTGTTGTGTTTTATCTCTATGGATTTTAAATGCTCTATGGTTTATTAACTGTATTATTATTATCATTAACTATATTATTGTTTGTATTATTAACTATCGTATTACTGTTATTATTAACTCAGTTATTATTATTATTATCATTACTGCTACTACTATTACTATTAACAACCATATACGGCCAAATTCTGCCATGAAATAAGACTCAGAATTGATTATTTCCACTATAGTATTAACTTCAATATTATTATTATTGTTGTTGTTGGGAGGTTGGAGAGGGCCTCTGTCAGCCCAGGTGGGCTGAGCCTCCTACATGGAGGTCGGCAGGTTTGAACCTGTCTCTCAGCAGCCCTCACTGCTCAAGTACAGGATTTGTTCACACAGCACGTTCACCACACCCCTCTCCCTTGCTGTCCATGTTCACCCTGGCTGTGTCTGTGATTCTCATTAATAGGAGATGTAGCGTCTCCATAGGAAGAGGTCGGCCACTCCTACAACACTGATTCCCTGAAAAAGGGAACACACTCTAGTTCTGACTCATTTCCGTGTAGTCCAGAATTGAGGGTGGTCAGAGGTGGGTCACAGGAACAAATTAATCCCTAGAGAAGCTAGGAAGAACACAGTCATTTCCAAGACATCTTAGTGAGTAAGTGCTCCACCAGTCCACATAACCTGAGTTTGATTCCTTGGAACTATATGATGAAAACATTTATTCACACACACACATACACACACACACACACACACATTTAAAAAAATATTGTGAAAGAAGGTCAGTGTATGGTATGATAACCTTGATGTTTCAGGATCGAAGACATGAAATTTTGATAGTGCTCACTCCACCACAGTACCAAGTACTGGGCATAGGCCTGGGGGATTAACAGAAAACACAGACATGGTTCATTCTCTAAGGAGAATGCCAAAGCTTTACTGAGAGACCAGCAATATATATATATATATATATATATATATATATATATATATATATATATATATATATATATATATACCTATATGTAGAGATAGAGATAGAGATAGAGATAAATATATTAAAACCAGGGAAGGGAACAAGAAAAAACAATCATAACCATATGTTTGGCACTTGGGAAGTCCCTACCACACCGGGCAGGAAGGCAGGAATCAAGCTAAGCTGCGGGATGTTTTTCTCTCAAGAAACCTGTGTCCAGCTCAACTGGGGGCATTGAGCCAAGCTTGCTGGTTCCCAACAAAAATTAATCAAAATCACCCCTGAAATGTGAAGGCAAAAGATGGCAATCTAGCACACTGGAGGATAGTAGGTTCTTTTTGGAGCACATTAAAAAATGAGCTTAGATTGAAAATGTATCTTATAAAACTGTGAGAGGGAAATTAAACTATTTGACTTATGATAGAACATTGAGGTGGAAAGGAATTGTTACCACACCCAAGTTGTTTCCATTAGAAATCACCAAGAGAATAAACAAAGCCCATTGTGCAGACTGTCCTGCCCTCCCCACTCTCATGCTCCCTTCTGACAGTCTCTGGGGTTTTCTGCCATCTCTGGCCCTCTAGCTTCAGAGTGGGCAGGGCCTGTTTGTCCTTGTTAATATGGAAGTGCAGATGTGATATTGCATTTATTTCTTATTGCCTGGACTAAGCAATTATACAACCTCACCAGGGCTCTGACCAGACTCTTCCCAAGACCTTTGTTCTCTCTAAAGCAAGTGGAACTTCCTGTGATAGAGATATTGTCATATACAGGTAATGACTTTAAACTGTTGTTAGTGTAACAGATAAGTTTACAACAAATGTGGTATAATCCACCCAGAAGGACTTTTCAGAACCTCTTTACACAAGATATTTTGTTGCAGTGAGCAGGAAACCCCCAGCTCTTTCTCTTAGAAGATCCAGTGTTTGTGAACAGAGACAGGAAGTGTGAGGTGCAATAAGCAAAGAGGAATTAGGACTAAATAGACAGCAGGACACTAGGACTGCAGACAGACTCAGGACCTCCACTGGAGGGTCAGCTGGAGCCTGAGAGCTGAGTCAGGATGGGGAGGAGAGGTTGTGCCCAGCACAAAGCCATGGCTGGAGACACAGTGGGAGAGATCACAGGGACTTACACACCCCTCTTCACTGGACTTTGGATGATGAGTCTCTTCCTTTGTCATTGTGACCACTGCCCTGTTCTCTCACAAATGCTGCGTTCTATTAACACACCTGACTTTTGTCAGGAAGCTGGCAGTGGTCCCTCTGTCCTGCAGTCCACATTCTGTTCATGGAGGAAGAGGTAGGCAAGTTGCATCAGAAATGGCAGGTGAGGTCTTAGGAGTATCCAACATGGGACAGAAACAAATGTGGTCATCTCCAATCCATTCTTCTCTCTTCAGTCTTCACTATAATTCTATGAACTTGGCAGTTAATTGTTCAGGGACCATAGGGTAAAACTATCAAGGGAAAAGATGTAAGTTTCACATGTATAAGACTTTTCATATTAATACTATCTTAGGGTTTCCTTGCTGTGAAGGAAAAGGCCCCATGACCATGGCAGCTCTGCTTTTAAAATTAATTTCATTATATTTTTTTTTACTTAGTCATTTTATATTCCATGCATTAAAGACCCCATCAAACAATTCTTCTCCTCTCTTCTCCTCTGGGAAGTTGTGGGGACCCTGGTTATCTCCATCCACACCCATTGGTATTTCAAGTCTCTGACAGGCTAGGTGCTTCTTCTCTCTCTAATGCCAGACAAAGCAGCCCAGATAGTAGAACATATCCCACTTACAGGCAACACAGCTTTTTGGAGAGCACACACACACCACCCACAACACTCAGATGTCCAGGACCTGTGGGTAAGTTAAGCAGCACCTCTGCTACCTATGAGCAGGGAGGCGTAGCTCCAGCCAGTGTATGTTCTTGGTTGGTGGTTCACATTCGGAAAGCCCTTAGGGTCCAGGTTAGTTGACTCTGTTGTTCTTTCTGTGGATTTCCTGTCCCCTTCAGGACCTAAAATCCTTCTTCCTCTTCTTCCATAAAAAATCCAAAGCTCCACCCATTCTTTGGCTCTGGGTGTCTGAGTCAGATGCTGGGTGGAGCCTCACAGAGGACAACATGCTCCTGTCTGCAAGTATCACAGAGTATCCATCATAGTGTTAGGGCTTGGCGCTTGTCCTTGGGGTGAGTCTCTAGTTGGGCTGGTTATTGGTTGGCCATTCCTTCACTCTCTGCTTCCTCCTCTGTGCCTGCATTACTTGTATATAGGATAAAATATGGGTTGAAGGTTTGAGGGTAGGTTGCTCCACTGGGGTTGCTGTATGGATACAGGAGGTGGCCTCTTCAGGTTCCATATCCAAAACATAGTGAGTCACAGCTAAGGTCACCCCATTGATTTTTGGCCATCTTCCTTTGGCCACGTAAAAAATTCCCCACCTCTGCCAGGCGCAGATTTCCACTCATTTTAATGGCCACCTAGCCATTTCTCTTGTCCTGCCTACACCTGAACCTGAACCCTTCATTCTCCTGTACATCCCCTTCCCTTCCAGTTCTCTTCCTCTATCTGTCTATTATGACTATGTTTTTCCCCTTCTATGGGAGATTCAAGCTTTCTTGCTTGGACATTCTTTCTTGTTTAGCTTCTTTCAGTTTGAAATATAATATGGTACCTGTATTTTATGGCTAATATCTATTTATAAGTGAGTGACATGAATGACCAACCTTTTGGGACTACATTGCTATACTCAGGATGATACTCTCAAATTTCTTCCCTTTGCCTGTAAAATCCATGATGTCTTGGTTTTTGACAGCTGAACAGTATTCCATTATGTAGATATACGCCCTTTTCTTTATCTGTTCTTCAGGTGAGTGACATCTAATTTGTTTCCAGTTTCTGGCTATTACAAATAAAGCTGCTATAAATATGATGGAGCAAATGTCTGTGTGTAAATCCTATCTATCCATGAGCACAATACATCTCCTGATATCTTCTTCAGCATCTTTCATTAGGGAATTAAAGTTCTTGTCATACAAGTCTTTTACTTGCTTGTTTACAACAAGATATTTCTTCTTAGGACCATTTATCAGGAGGGCTACTTACCTCTTTGAGTAATTTTTTTTATCCAGACACTTTGTTGAAGGTGTTATCAGCTGTAGGAGTTCTCTGGTCAAATTTTTGTTGTTGCTTCTGTATTCTATCATATCCTCCACAAATAGCAATATTTTGGTTTCTTCCTTTCCAAGTTGTATTCATTTGAACTCCGTTTATTGTGTTATTGCTCTGCCTAGAACTTCAAGTACTAAGTTGAATAGATAGAGACAGGGGGCAGCCTAGTCTTGACCCTGATTTTAGTAGAAAAGCTTAAATTTCTATGCATTTAGTTTGAGTTTGGCTAATGGCTTGTGGTATATTGCTTTGATTGCATTAGGAATGTGCCCTGTATATGTCTTTTTTTTAAATATCTTTAAAATGTAGGGGTATCAGATATTATCAAAGTTTTTTTTTTTCAGTATCTAATGAGATAATCCTGTGTTTTTTTTCTCGGTTTGTTTATACAGTGGATTGCTTTGATGGATTTTTTTATATTCATCCATATATCCCTGAAATGAAGCTTACTTGATCTTGATGGATAACTTCTTTGGTGTGTTCTTGGATTCAGTTGGTGAGACTTTTTATTGAGTATTTTTGTATCAATGTTCATAAAATAAATCGGTCTGACATTTTCTTTCTGTGTTGAGAATTTGTATAGTTTATGTATCTGGGTCAATGTGGATTCATATAATGAGTTTGGCAATGTTCCTTCTGTTTTTATTTTGTAGAATAGTTTGAGGAGTATTAGAGTTAGCTCTTCGTGGAAATCCTGGTAGAATTCTGCACCAAAACCATCTAGCCCTGGGCCATTTATGGCTGGGAGACTTCTGATGACTGCTTTTCTTTCTTTAGGGGTTTTGGGATAATTAAAGGGTTTGCCTGATCTTGATTTAACTTTATTTAGTAGTATCTGTATAGAACATCGTCCATGTTGTTAAGGTTTTCCAATTTTGTAGAGTACAGGTTTTGAAGTAAAACCTAATGATTCTTTGACCTTCCTCACTGTCAGCTGTCTGGCCTCCCTTTTAATTTCGGATTTTGTTTTAGATTCTGTGTCTCTAACTCTTTGGTAATTTGACTAAGGTTGGTCTATTTTGTTGATTTTCTCAAAGAACCAGCACTTGGTTTGGATAATTCTTTGCATTGTTTTCTTTGTTTCTAACTGCTTCCTTTCAGCCCCAATTTTAATTATTTCTTGCTTTCTACTCTTCTTTTGGGTGCTTGATTCTTCCCTTTATCCCTAGAACTTCAGGTGTTTTATTGTGATTTCTATTCCTGGATGTCAACTTGACTATGTGTGAAATGAACGATAATCCAGTAGAGGAGGCCCCACCTGTGATCCAGATCCTGAGGCTGGAAGGGACAGGATTCTGATCTAGACCTTAGCAGGGAGATCTTGAAGCAGAGTGGCTATGCAAATCTTATCCCCAGGCAAAGTAGTCCATGCCTTTCATCCTGGGAGACTGAGGCAATCAGATCTCTGAGTTCAAATTCAACCTGGGACAAAGCAAGTTCCTGATCCAAACCTGGTTGCACACACCTTTAATCTGAGCCACACCTCCTGCTGGAGGCCTATATAAGGACAGTAGGGGAAGGAGGACTAACTCTCTGCTGGCTTGCACTGACTTGCCAACACATGTGTTGCAATATACCTCTTCAGGATTCCAGCTTGCACAGAATATCAACTGGAACTACTAGACTATTGGACTTCCCATTCACAGTTGCCAATTGTTAGGTTGGTTGGATTGCAGACAGTAGGTCATTACAATTAATTACCTTCATTTATAGAGACATTCCATAAGCTCCATGACTCTAGAGAATCCTAACTAATATGACTTATATTTCGCCAATATGAGAACTTTCTACTTTCTTTATGTAGGCATTGTACTATGAATTTAGGACTATTTTCATTGTGTCTCATAAATGTGCCTTCATTTTATTTGCATTCTAGAAAGAAGTGAATTTCTTCCTTTATTTCTTCCCTGACCCAGAGATCAGTAAGCAGAGAGTTGTGTAGACTTTCTGTTTGTTGTTTCTGCTGTTGTTGCAGGGCAGCTTTAACCCATGGTTCTCTGACAAGGTACAAGGTGTCTTTTCAATTTTTTGTTATCTGTTGATTTGGTATCCATTATATGGTCAATATTAGAGAAGGATCCCTGAGGTGATGAGAAGAAGATCTCTTCCTCTGTGTTTGCCATTGAGATACACACACAGTCACTGAAATGCCTTTCTGTCTTTGAATACAGGTAAAATACACAAGGCAGATATCATAAAACAGATATCAGTTGAATGTAGTTGATAAATTTATCTCTATAGATTTAGCAGCCTCACATGTTGATACTAGCAATATATAAGCTAAATCTGCCACCACTCCTGAGGTAAATATATTACACACATATTACAAGGAGAAATATACAGGATATAATATAACAGATAAATGTTATTAATTATCTTTTCAAATTTTCTCAGATTGTAATCTAGAGAAACTCACCTGCTAAACTCTGCTACTTGGTTGAGAAGCTGAAGCTATGGCTTCTGCATCACCCTGGGAAGAGCTGCCTGGAAGGAAGGACCACACAGAATCCCACATGCGTCCAGACATGACCCAAGAACAGGCATGGACCTGGTCAATGGATAATTTTGAGGCCTTGAGTCATGCCTTTTGCCAGCACCCCTGGTGCTGTGGACCTGGGAATCCCAGCATAGCCACACTGCTGGATGAAGCTACATTTGGAGAACAGAGGGGGAAGAAATGCTGTAGAGAGCCACATGGAGGGGAGCCAATAGCTGAGAGTTCAGAGAGACTTTGGGGTCCTCAAGAAGTAGGAGCCACTTCCAGCAGAAGGGTTCAGTGGTCTCTGAACCAGGGAGAAGATAACAGCTCCAAAAGTGGTGGAGACATGCTTGCACCAAGTAAATTCTGGAGACATTTGGGCTCCCAGAAAGGAGGAAAAACAGAGGCTTAGTGAGAGAGGAACCTGGAAAGGAAAGACACCCAAGCATTGTACAGAACGTACACCTGGAATGCTTCAATATACTTACTGGGAGGAACCAGAGCAAAGCTGAGCAATAGACTCATGCTGCCTTTGTGGATTTATGAGCTGTGACTGTGCCCCACATGACCAGAAGCCTTAAAGTCGCTTTATTTTGTGCTTCTGGCTATTCAATTGATATGTTGAGGAATTTTTCCTTAAATCTGTGGAGAATCATTGCATTCTGATGGAAAATGTACATACATAATTAAAATATTTCCTCTCAACCTCCTGTGTAATTGTATTTCAGTGTCAAAATCAGGATTCAAATCAGTGGTAGGAATTGTTCACTAATCAAGTCATAGAAATTTCTCTGTGTGAAGTTACGTTAAGTTTGGGATGTGGAAAAAAACAGGCTTGGTTGGGACAAAAGAGTCGTCCACCCAGTAGAATTTCTTATATTGTTTTCCAGAAGAGCACAGAGTGGAAGGGTGGGTAAAGACAGGTGGGTGGGGGTAGGGTGAGTGTGGTATGTGACCTTCAGCTTATAATGACAAGAAAGGAACAGTCTGAATGTAGATCTTCCAAACTGGCAACCGAGTGGTGACAGATGATCAGGTCCAGGCAAGTACAAAACACTTCCCTTTAATCTATGCTTTGAATGTGTGAGGTTGACTGCCACATCCTGCAAATGGGGCTCATGGATGGGTTCCGAGGAACAGCAAAGGCCTTTAAGGCTTGTAATCAAATAACAAGGATTTGCAGAGGCAGGCACGGTGGTGCACATATTTAATCCTAGCACACTAGAGGTAGACAGGTCTCTAGTTTATTTTTTCTAGATTTTTTAAATAGTCCAAGCACTTGCTCGGTAATGTGGGGGAGCCTGTGTGCAGAGAAATGCTGAAGAGAGGTAGCAACTGTCAGGACAAGGAAATAAATCCTTATGCTCAGAGACTTACAGGAAAGGTCTCTGAGCTGGTCAGATCAATGAAGGAATCAGACACAATGTAAAGCAGCAACTGAGACAGCTAATCTTCCTGTCCCACTCTAGGATGCCCCTGAGTTCCACATCCATAGGAGTGAAACAGCTTAGGGTAGTTGTCCTAAAGATGTAGACATGGCTAATCCATCAACAACAGGAGCCTGTGGGGTTTGACAGTTCACAGATGCCTGACTTAGAGGGTGTACTGGCTGGTTTTTGTGTCAACTTGACACAGGCTGGAGTTATCACAGAGAAAAGAGCTTCAGCTGGGGAGGGGCCTCCATGAGATTCAGCTGTGGGTCATTTCTCAATTAGTGATGAGGGGGGTCTTGTGGATGGTACCAACTCTGGACTGGTACTCTTAGGTTTAATAAGGATCAAGCTGAACAAGCCAGGGGAAGAAAGCCAGTAAGGAACATCCCTCCATGGCCTCTGCATCAGCTCCTGCTTCATGACCTGCTTGAGTTCCAGTCCTGACCTCCTTTGGTGAAAAACAGCAATTTGGAAGTGTAAGCTGAATAAACCCTTTCCTCCCCAACTTTCATCTTAGTCATGATGTTTCTGCAGGAATAGGAACCCTGACTAAGAATGAAAAGGAACTCCAAGGACCATGGTAACTCAGCTGAGATCTGCATTCCTGAGATGTATAGTAAGGTAAATTTTATTTTCTTTTTGTTTTTGTTTGTGTTTTTTCTGTGTATCCTTGATTGTCCTGGCTGATTTCCTCTAGAACAGTTTTTCAGAATAAAATCTACTGGCAGGGACCAGAACTATCTTTTAAAAGGGCAACAGTTTGCTTCCCTGAATGTCCATCCAAATGCCCATAAAATTCCTGCTAACTTTCTCTGTTTTATTGATGGATATATTTCTACAAGAAGTATGAATGCTGAATTCTTTTCCTGAGCGGTAAAACCCTTCCTGTACTCCTGAGTTGGAAAGGAAGGAGATGCTACTTAAATTTCCTCCTCACGCTGACAGCTGTGTGATCACTTTCTAACCTGGGACATGACTTATTTCAAAGCTTATGTCTTACTGGGGTGGGGAGGAAAGTGCCTTAAAATTCCTGGGAATACTGAAAAGATGAAACTGAAACCCACAGTCGAAGAAAGTATATAAGCTCTATCTTGGAATCACAGTGGATGTTGGCCATGACTGAGCACTAGCACCCACATCCTCAGCATGGTGTAGAGAACTCAGTTGGCACTGGAGGGAAAGGGTGAGCTGCAGAGTGAGAGCTACTAACTTCCCAGGCATTGTCTTTTTTTCCTTTAAATTTTTTCCTATTATTTTTATTGATATATTTTATTTACATTTCAAATGATTTCCCCTTTTCTGGGTCCCCACTCCCGACAAGGCCCATAAGCCCTCGTCCCTCCCCGTGTTCCTCCATCTACCCCTTTCCGCTTTCCTGTTCTGGAATTCCCCTTTACTCCTGAACTGAGTCTTTCCAGAACCAGGGGCCACTCCTGCATTTGTTTTTGGACATCATTTAATATGTGGATTATGTCTTGGGTACTCAAAGATTCTAGGCTAATATCCACTTATCAGTGAGTGCATACCATGATTGATCTTTTGAGACTGGGTTGCCTCACTTAGTATGATGTTCTCCAGCTCCATCCATTTGTCAAAGAATTTCATGAATTCATTGTTTCTAATGGCTGAATAGTACTCCATTGTGTAAATATA
Source organism: Apodemus sylvaticus (assembly GCF_947179515.1). Lineage (NCBI taxonomy): Eukaryota > Metazoa > Chordata > Mammalia > Rodentia > Muridae > Apodemus > Apodemus sylvaticus. The sequence goes on from NC_067490.1 coordinate 61,819,961, forward strand.
CCACATTTTTTGTATCCATTCCTCCATTGAAGGACAGCTGGGTTATTTCCAGTTTTGGCTACTACAAATAGGGCTGCTATGAACATAGTGGAGCATGTGTCCTTATTGCATGCTGAAGAATCCTCTGGGTATATGCCCAGGAGTGATAAAGCAGGATCATCAGGAAGTGTCATGCCCAGTTGTCTGAGGAACCGCCAGACTGATTTCCAAAGTGGTTGCACCATCTTGCAATCCAACCAGCAGTGGAAGAGTGTTCCTCTTTTTCCACATCCTCACCAACACCTGCTGTCTCCTGAGTTTTTGACCTTAGCCATTCTGACTGGTGTGAGGTGAAATCTCAACAAAACCAAAAGCTGGTTCTTTGAAAAAATCAACAAGATAGATAAACCCTTAGCCAGACTAGCCAAAGGGCCCAGAGAAAGTATCCAAATTAACAAAATTAGAAATGAAAACGGAGATATTACAACAGAAACCTATGAAATTCAAAAAATGATCAGATCCTACTACAAAAACCTGTACTCAACACAACTGGAGAATCTGGAGGTAATGGACATTTTCTTAGACAGATACCAATTACCAAAATTAAACAAGGATCAAATAGACCATATAAACAGACTTGTAATGCCTAAAGAAATAGAAATGGTCATAGATAGACTCTCAACCAAAACAAAAAAGCACAGGACAAGATGGTTTCAGTGCAGAATTCTATCAGACCTTTAAAGAAGACTTATCACCAATACTCTTCAAACTTTTCTACCAAAGAGAAACAGAAGGAACACTATCCAACTCCTTCTTCGAAGCCACTATTATTCTGATACACAAACCACACAAAGATCCAACTAAGAAAGAGAATTTCAGGCCAATTTCCCTTATGAATATCGATGCAAAAATACAAAATAAAATTCTTGCCCACCGAATCCAAGAACACATCAGAACAATCATCCACCATGATGAAGTAGAGTTCATCCCAGCGATGCAGGCATGGTTCAATATAGGGAAATCCATAAATGCTCTCCACTACATAAACAAACTGAAAGAAAAAAACATATGTTCATTTCATTGGATGCTGAAAAAGCATTTGACAAAATTCAGCATCCTTTCATGCGAAAAGTCTTGAAAAGAACAGGAATTCAAAGCCCATATTTAACATAGTAAAAGCAATATAGAGCAAACTGGTAGCCAACATCAAACTAAATGGAGATAAACTTGAAGCAATCCCACTAAAATCAGGGACTAGACAAGGCTGACCCCTCTTTCCATATCTTTTCAATATAGTTCTTGAAATCCTAGCTAGAGCAGTTAGACAACATAAGGAAGTCAAAGGGATACAAATTGGAAAGGAAGATGTCAACTGTCACTATTTGCAGATGATATGATAGTATACTTAAGTGACCCTAAAAACTCTACTAGAGAACTCCTCCAGCTGATAAACAACTTCAGCAAATTGTCTGGCTGCAAAATAAATGCAAGCAAATCAGTAGCCTTTATATACTCAAAGGACAATCAGACTGAGAAAGAAATTAGGGAAATGACTCCCTTCACAGTAGCTACAAACAGCATAAAGTATCTTGGGGTGACTCGAACCAAACAAGTGAACGACCTATATGACAAGAACTTCAGATCTCTGAAGAAGGAAATCGAAGAAGATCTCAGAAAATGGAAAAACCTTCCATGCTCGTGGATTGGCAAGATTAATATAGTTAAAATGGCCATCTTGCCAAAGGCAATCTACAGATTCAATGCTATTCCCATAAAAATCCAAACCCAGTACTTCATAGAGCTAGAAAGAGCAATTCTCAAATTCATCTGGAACAACAAAAAACCCAGGATAGCTAAAACTCTTCTCAACAGTAAACGAACTTCAGGGGGATTCAATATCCTAGACTTTAAACTCTACTACAGATCAATAGTGATAAAAACTGCATGGTATTGGTACAATATCAAGTAAGAAGATCAATGGAATAGGATTGAAGACCCAGAAATGAACCAACACACCTACAGTCACTTGGTCTTTGACAAAGGAGCTGAAAGCATCCAGTGGAAAAAAGATAGTCTTTTCAATAAATGGTGCTTGTTCAATTGGAGGTCAGCATGCAGAAGATTGCGCATAGATTCATTCTTATCTCCTTGTACCAAGCTCAACTCCAAATGGATCAAGGACCTCCACATAAAACCTGACACACTGAAACTAATCTAAAAGAAACTGGGGAAGACCCTGGAGGACATGGGCACAGGGGAAAAGTTCCTGAATAGAACACCAATAGCTTATGCTCTAAGATCAAGAATTGACAAATGGGACCTCATAAAACTACAAAGTTTCTGTAAAGCAAAGGACACCGTCAAAAGGACAAAATGTCAACCAACAGACTGGGAAAGTATCTTCACCAACCCTAAATCCGACAGAGGGCTAATATCTAATATATACAAAGAACTCAAGAAAGTAGAATCCAGAGATCCAAATAACCCCATTAAGAAGTGTTCAACATCATTAATCATTAGGGAAATGCAAATCAAACCAACCCTGAGATTTCACCTCACACCAGTCAGAATGGCTAAGGTCAAAAAATCACGAGACAGCAGGTGTTGGCGAGGATGTGAAGAAAGAGGAACACTCCTCCACTGCTGGTGGGATTGCAAGATGGTGCAACCACTTTGGAAATCAGTCTGGCGGTTCCTCAGAAAACTGGGCATGTCACTTCCTGAGGACCCTGTTATATCACTACTGGGCATATATCCAGAGGATTCTTCAGCATGCAATAAGGACACATGCTCCACTATGTTCATAGCAGTCCTACAAAGTTTCTGTAAAGCAAAGGACACTGTCAAAAGGACAAAACGTTAACCAACAGATTGGGAAAGGATCTTCACCAACACTAAATCCGACAGAGGGCTAATATTTAATGTATACAAAGAACTCAATAAGATAGAACCCAGAGAACCAAATAACCGCATTAAAAAGTGAGGTACATAGCTAAACAAAGAATTTTCACCTGAAGAACTTTGGAGGGCTGAGAAACACCTTAAGAAATGTTCAACATCATTAATCATTAGGGAAATGCAAATCAAAACAATCCAGGCATTGTCTTGTCCAGGTGAAATGCCAGGAGAAAGAGCATATCTGACTCTATCAGTTGCTGAGCACTGTTTTACAGAGATGTTTCCTTTTATACTCCACAAATGCAGCAAGGACTGTAATTCAGATCTGTCCATCATTCCTTTGTTCCTCTGACTATATATCCCTGTCTGCCCTAGAATTCTCTGTGCAAATCAGACTGACCTGGAACTCACAGGGATCCACCTGCCTGCAAGTCTTAGGATGCATCAGTGTTTCTGGGCTCCAAACAGGGGTCTGGGTAGCTTTTTCTCCTCTTCCTCCTCCTCGTCCTCCTCGTCCTCGTCCTCGTCCTCCTCCTCCTCCTCCTCCTCCTCCTCCTCCTCCTCCTGTTCTTCTCTTCTTCTTCTTCTTCTTCTTCTTCTTCTTCTTCTTCTTCTTCTTCTTCTTCTTCTTCTTCTTCTTCTTCTTCTTCTTCTTCTTCTTCCTCTTGCTCTTCCTCTTCCTCCTGATCTTCCACCCCTTCCTCCTCCTCTTCTTCTTCCTCCTCTTCCTCCTCCTCCTCTTCCTCCTCCTCACTCTCTTCTGGAAGCCGTGCCCAGCAGCCTAGGCATCTGGGACTATCAGAAGCAGGATCCTCATCAGGGCTGTCCCCACCATCACAGGTCTCAAGTTCCAGGCCTTTATCCATGAGCAGGCTATGTGAGTGTTGGTCTGGCTCCTCCCTATCTCTGTCTATGGTCACATCTCCTGGGGACACTCGTGGCTTCTTCTGACTCTCACTGTCAAAGACATCTGTGGCTTTTCTGAAGTCATGATTCATTATGTGGTGGTATATCAAGTAGTTCAAGATCTCTTTTTCCTCTTCTTACACAGTAAAACCTAGGTTCAAGAAACAAAATAAGCAAACAAAAATGAGTGAAAATAATTTCACTGTGGATTCAATTGTCCAGAGTTATTAAACATGATAGGCAACTGAATAGACAGGCAATGTGGAAACTGCTAATGGGCCAGCAAATCAATTTGGGGTGCCTGGTTTAGAGAATAAAAGATCAAATAGAATGGCCTCTCACTCACGCTCCCTTTCCTCAAATGGTACATATTAGAATGACTTACAGGATGTAGTTGGCCTTATCACACAACAGCTGGGTAGGAAGCAAAGTCCAAGAATCCAGAAGTTCTTAGTCCCTGAGGCTGGATGTCTCAGCTCCTTTTCAGTAATAGCTGAAACCACAGACAAGCAAGCTCTAATGTCATCTAACTAATAAGACTTGCTAGCTAGGAGAGAGCAAGTGTGTAATATGAAAACTTGCTTCTTCGGTATTCTTATGTAGGCCTCAAGATGAAGGTGTCGCCCCAATTAAAGGTGTGTGTTCCAGATTCAATCTCTGGATTAAAGGTGAGTGTCTTCTGCTGGGTGTGGTGACTCATGTCTTTAATCCAAGCACTATGGGAGTGAATCATGCATGTGGATCTTTGGGGGTAGCCTGGTCTACAAAGTGTGTTCCTATACAGCCTGTGGTATTGCAGATAAATCCTGGCTCATAGAAACCATAACAATCACAATGACACAGTTGTGTGGCTTTTTTGCTCCTTATCCAGACTAAAGGCCTGTGTCTTTCAAGCTCAAAGAGATCTGCATTGAATTGAAGTGTTCATACTTCAAGGAACTTGATTACCTTCTACAAATTAAACAACAATTCCCTTGAAGTTGTGTCCTTAAGTTTTGGATTTTGCATAATTCGTGATGTAATCAAGTAAAAGTGATTTTCAGAACAGCCATGGTTACACAGAGCAATACACTCTGTTGTCTCTATTCTTCTCACCAGAGAAGGAGCCTGGCCAGGAAATGAGTCTGGCCAGAAGGTTAAATGTTTCTTGGCTGTGAGCTGCAAGCCAGTAACTACTTCAACTTGAGATTCACAGCCTAGATAAATTCCTCTAGGCTGCCAACAACTCCAAGCTGAAATTCCATAATGATTTCAAACCTCACAGGTGATTTTGTATCTAGGTGCTATCGTTTTTCCAATGAGATCAGATCCTGCCAGGAAGGCTGCAGTGGGATTCTGTGCAAACCCAAGATGTGGACCCCATGCACCAACACACTGACCAAAATGCTTGGTATCTGAGTGTGAGTGTGCAGGAGATGTGATGCTGTGCTGTCAACAACATATTTGATTATGTTCCTACGTGCTTTACTCTTCAAATGGAACCAGACTTTGCCAAGGAGGCTGTAGTGAGATCCTTTGTAAACCCATTTCCAGAAGTTGTGGAGGAAATCCTGAATGAAACCCCTGGTGTCCATGTGCCAGTATAAAAGAAATGTGATCCAGACACAATTTCATTTTTTTTTCAGGTCCTCTCTGTTTGCTATCATTTCTAAGTATCTCTGGGGTGTGTTGAATCTCTACACTCTCAGAACAGCTGCCATCCACGTTGACACAGCAGAGGGGTTTCTCAAATTTCTCAAGGTTTCTTCCTGTGTGGTGGTTATCTTATGGCCCAGGACACATGAGAACCAGATTTCTTAAGACTGCATGAAAACTTCTTTAAAAAAAAAAAAAAACACCATTTAGTCCTCTGACCTAGGCTCAAAAGACAAAAGAAGCAGCAATAAAACAGAGTGAAGCTTCTTAAATTAAGATCCTATCACTCTGGATGCAATTGTCAAGACTTAACCATTATAGGTGATTGATGAGACAGGCAAAGGATAAAGTGCTCATGGGCCAGCAACTCTCCTTGGGGATCCTAGGAGTAAAGGATCTTTTAAAGAGTAAAAGATTACATAGAATGATATCTCTCAATCACTCTATCTTTCCTGAAAGGGGATATATTAGAATGACTTACAGGATGCAGTCTGCCTTATTCCACAACAGCCGTATAGGAAGCAAAGTCCAAGAATACAGAAGTTCTCATTTCCTGAGGCTGGAAGTCTCTTCTAGTCTTCAGTAGAAGATGGAATAGCAGACAAAGAAGCTCTAAGCTGGCGAAGTAATAAGATTTGCTATCTAGGAGAAAGCAAGCAAGCGATGTGAAAGCTTTCTTCCTCTGTGTTCTTATATAGGCCTCAGGATGAAGGTGTGGCCCAAATTAAAGGTGAGTGCTCCAGATTCAATCTCTGGATTAAAGCTGAGTGTCTTCTGCTAGGTGTGGTGAAACATGTCTTTAATCCAAGCACTATAAGAGTGAATCATACAGGTGGAAATCTATGAGTAGCCTGGTCTACATATTGGGTTCCAAGACAGCCATTGGTCTTATGGAGAAACCCTATTTCATGATAACAACAACAATCACAAAGTTCTGTGGCTTTCTTCCACCATATCCAGATTAAAGGCCTTTGCCTTTTAAGCTCAAAAAATTCTGCATTAAAGTCCAGTCTTCAAGCTTCAAAGACACTGATTACTTTCTACATACTAAACAAAAATCCCTTGAATGTGTGTCCTCAAGTTTTGGATTTTTGGTTAATTGGAGATTTAATAAAGTTGACAAAAAAGAATAGCGACCACAGAGAGGGTTTCATGGAAAAATATAATATGAGCAGTGCATTGCAGCCCCAAGAATGACACCATGAGATTTGAAACAAGGAACAGCTGTAGTCCAATTCATCAGTCCATTTATCAGTGATAAATACTAGGCAATCTTGTAGCTCATTTCTCTCGCTGGATATCAGGTGAGTGGTCAGATTCTCCAGTTTATTTTCCTACTTCTTGAGAACAATTGTTTGGGGGAGGATATTTGTGGCCTACCCCAGCCTCTATAGCTAGAGGAGCACAAGTAAACTTGCAAAGTGGGAAGGCATAGAGAATACACAGACCAGGCTGAGGACCAAAGAGAAAGAGAGCACACCTGGAATCCAGTGAGACAGGAAAGACTTTGGCACAGGCTTGAAATGCCTGCTCTGTGGATATCAGCTCTCCCATCATCCTGTAGAGATTTGGGTATCTAAGCAGGTAGGTGTTTTGGCTGCCTACCTGAACATGCTTATTGTGACCTCAGAGATGGGCTCTCCAGGCTTGTTAACAACTGCACAGAGTACAACTTGACTTCAGAGCCCCCAACCATGTAGCTCCAGAAACCTGGAGAAATGGCACAGTCCCATAGCACCCATATGCAGTATTCATAATCAGATGTCCTACCATGAATTCTAGGCTCATGACCGAGGATTAGTTATGTATAGCAGAACATCATCGAAAGATTGAGCAATTCATCCAACTGAAAGATTAAAACAATCTCGAGCTGGAAAAGGGATCCAGTCTCTGATTCTGACAGCTGTTTGTCTGCATTAGAAATATGTCTGACACCCAATCTGCTGATTCAGGAAGCTCGGGAGGTCATTCTCGGGGAAAAAGTTGTCAGAGGAGGTTTGAGAATGTAAGGTCTCATAAGAATATTTTTCTCTGTGTTACTATAGTGTGATAGCCCCTGTGCCTAGAAAAACAAGCTAGGAGTAAAGTGTTGAACTGAGATAAACTGGGAAATATTTCCTCCCTGACCATTTATGGTCTCGTTATGTACTCAGGTTACTCCAAAGGCTAGTAAGATGAAAATATAAAAATTCATAGCAGAATAGCTTAGGACTAGCCAGCTCCTATCTTCTGTAATGACCACGAGTGATGACATGAGTCAGGGGGATGTCCATGAATGAGGGAAGTGCGGCATGGGGATGATCACTAGTGCAGTGTGAAATGTGTGTGAGGCAGGGGGATGGATGTGAGTTCTGGATTGTTGGTGAATGATTGATTATCATTCATTGATTGAGTATTGATCAACCTCAGAATCGTTCACCAATTAATTATTGACAGGCTGTGGGCCAGTCTGTGACTGGCTGTCCAGCAACTATCAGTTGATTATCATTTAATTATTGATTATTAACCTATTGATGATTATTTTTATTGATAAATTATAGATCGACATTCTGTCACAGCTTCAACAACATCTGGGTGCTCCAGGCAAGAATGCCCAAAGGGAGGTAGAACACATGCTAATGATTCCTTCATGGGACTGAGATCGAGGCTGGGGTCAGCAGTGTGCTATAGACGTGGGGGCACCTTTTCCTGTTACCCACTCCTGGGAAGACAGCCTCACAGATGCCTACTCCAGGAACTTTCACATCACTGACCCATGACTCACTTTGCCTTTCCCAGGACCACATCTTCCTCTCTGGTTTACAGTGAGATGGAAAGCCAGCTTCCTTTGTCCTTTCCCTCACTTCTCTATGCTCCCCTTTCTCACTCTCAAGTTGACTCCTCCTCCATCTTGCAGACATAAATATGGGTGAACTCTCTAGGGACTAATTGAAAGCCCTGAGAGCAGTGGGTGTTGTGACATCACTGGTGACATCACAGGGGATGTCTAGAGCTCCCCAGGATACCCTAGAATGTTCCGACAAGGGATTGTTTATGTCATGGGGAACAGGCTTTGCCTTCCTGTTAATGTTCTTCCTCTACTGAACAGAAGCTGAGGAGTCCATCCCAGGAGACTCTCCTGGGACACAAATGTTGATCACCTTCCTTTCAAAAGCCAGAGTTCTCAGCAACTGAGATTTGTCAGGGTCAGAACAATGGGAAAGTGGTGTGCTTTATTTCCAAATGTGTTAACTGTGGAGAACTGGGCCAGGATGGAGAGAAGAGCCATCCCATCAAGTTGGCAGAAGAAGACTTGAGATGTCCACTTTCTTCCTAGGCTTTGGCCACATGACCTTGTTAGAAGGCAGTTCCAGGAACACCTTCAGCATGAGGAGATTTAGGACAGGAGGGATGTTCTCAGGATGGTCTGGCTTGGAGATGATGCCTGTGGAGAAGGGTCAGGAAAACAAGATGACACAGATGTGTCTGACCAAGAGATGAAAAGAAAGGGTTTAGTGTAATCTCTGTATTCCATGCTCTGTGAGTCAGGTTGCGAGATACAGATGTCCCTAGACACTCCCCACAGGATGTGCATCCACATCTGTCAACAAATATCAAATTCTACATGTCCCAAATAGCCCTTGTCTGTCTCTTAACATTAGAAATATATACAAAAAAGGTTTTAAATATGAAGATTTTCATGGAAATACAGAAAAAAGTGGTTGTGTATCCAAATTTGTCAACAAATGTCCCAATTCTGCATTATCTACACAGCTCTTGTCTGTCCCTCATCTGCTTCCTGCCTATTCTATAATTGATTTAACCACATTATACCACACACAGTATAGACACACAAGTGTGGTCTAAATATCTCAAATCTAACAATACCCCATGACTCTATGCAGATCACAGCTCCTATTATCTAGGAGATGAGTGTTTTCTGGCGACAGATAATGACTATCAAGCCTGAGCATGGGCAGTGATCTCTATCCTTGTCTCCAGAGACCTTCCTTGCATGGGAAGGATATAGCTGCGAAGTCCTACGTGGCCCTAGAGGTATAAATTTCATATTCTCATGGAAAAGACATTTCTTTTTTGCCCTTCATGGGTAAAATCCCAATTACAATCTCAAAATTAAAAATATTAATATCAAGAAGTCCCACTTAATAAAATTAATAAAATTTCTTCAGTAGACCCAGTCATAAAATTAATTTTATTGAGCAAACTTTACTATAAAGGAACCATCTCCAGACAAGCATCCTGATATACTTATACAAGATGGCTGCATGATGAGATGGTGTTCTGTTTTCAGTGAGTGTGTTTGTCATCTCTACACCTGCCCAAATGTTTTGGAATTGTGAATGAAAGACACACACACACACACACACACACACGTTCTCTTAATTTTAATATGCATTAAACAGTATATTGGGTGAATATTTTTAAACATTTTGCATCTAACATACTCACTGTTATGATTGAAGAGTTACATTGAATGTATTTCTAATAAAATGAAGAAATATGTATAAAACGTTTTAAAATTGAAGATTTACATGGAAACTATTTCTGAAACTATTGAAGAAATATAGAGAAAAAAGTGTTAAAAGATTAGAATGCATTGTTAAAGAATAATGGTAAAATAGACAACATAGAAAATGTATCTTTACTAATTGACTACAACATAGAATTGTTTTCTGAATAATTAAAGATATTAATGGAAAATATTTATGATAAAATTGAAGAAGCATAGAAAAAATGTTAACATTGAAGGTTTTCATGGAAAATATACAAATAAAATTGTAGACATAGAAAATATTCCTAAACTAATTCAAGAATTGAGTCAAAATATAGTCTGATAACATTAAAGGTTTACATCGAATATATTTCTGAAAAAAATGAAGAAATATATAAATATGTGTTCAAATTGAAGGTTTTCATGTATAATAATACAGAAAAAAGGGCAGACATACTAAACAGTTCTAAAATAATTGAAGAAGGAAGCACAAACATTTTCTGATAAAATTCATTTACATAGAAAATATTATTGATAAAACTGAAGAACGGTATACAAAAATTAAATAAATACCAAGAAAAAGTGTTAAAATTGAAAAATTTGATGAACAGTAATGATGGTAAAATGGTTAACATAGAAATATATCTATACTAAGTGAACAAACACAGAAAATATTCTGATAAAATTTAAGATGTTGATGGAAAATATTTATGATAAAAATAGAATTATATTCAAAAGTTAAAATAAAATTCATGTAAATAATACAATTATAATAAACGGTAGACATAGAAAACATCTAAACTAGCTAAAGAGTTAAGTAGATACATTTTCTGATAAAAAATGAAGATTTTGATGGAAATTTTTGTCATATTTTTGAAGAAATATATATATACAAAGGTGGTAAAATTGAATATTTTCTGGAAACTAATCCAGGTAAAGTGGTAGACATAAAAACATCTAAAATATTGTAAAAGGTAGTAGAAACATTTTCTGATAGAATTGAAAATGTTCATCGAAAATATTTCTAATAAAATTGAAGAAATACATAGGAAGTGTTAAAATCATAGAGTTTGTTAGAAAATAATAATGGTAAAAATGTAAACATAGGACATTTACTTTTACTAAATTTCCAAGAACACAGAAAAATATAGTGATAAAACTGAAAGTTTTGATGTAAATTATTTCTGATAAAATTAAAGAAGTATAGAAAAGTGTTAAAATTAAAGATTAACATGAAAAATATTATTGATAAAATTGAAGAAAGTAGAGAAAATATGTCAAAATTGAAGAATAGGGTGAAAAATAATAATGGTTAAATATACCTGTAGAAAATATACCTATACTAATTGACCAAGAACATAGAATACTTTTCTGCTAAAATTTAAAATTTTTAAATTTTTTATTTGGTATATTTTTATTTCCATTTCAAATGTTCACTTTCTTGGTTCACCCCTCCCCCCAAAATCCCATGAGCCATCTCTCCTTCCCCAATCAACTCTCCCCTGCTTCCCTGGCCTCTCATTCCTCTACACTAAGGCATCCAGTATTTCCAGGACCAGGGGCCTCTCCTCCATTTGGTGTCTAACAAGTTTCATCCTCTGTTGCCAATGCGTCTGAGGCCATGGGTAACTAACTCCCTGTGTACTCTTTGGTTGATGGTTTTGTCCCTGGGAGCTCTGGGGGTACTGGGTGACACATATTGTTGTGCCTCCTGCGGTGCTGCAAACCCTTCAGCTCCTTGGGACCTTTCTCTAGCTCTCCCATTGGGGACCCTGTGCTCAGTGCAATGACTGGCTGAGAGTGTCCCCCTCTGTGTTTGTCATGCACTAGTAGAGCGTCCCAGGTGACAGCTATATCCGGCTTCTGTCAGCCAGCACTTGTGGGCATCCACAATAGAGTCTGAATTTTGTAACTATACATGGGATGCATCCCTGGGCGGGGCAGTCTCTGAATAGTCTTTTCCTCAGACGCTGCTCAAACTTTTGTCCCCGTATCTCATTCTGTGGGAACTTTTTCCCTTTCAACAAAGGACCCAAGGATCCATATTTTGTTCTTCCTACTTCTTGGGCATCATTTGTTACATGAATTGTGTCTTGGGTATTCCAAGCGTCTAGGCTTTTCTATCAAAATCTTCAACTTGATCAATTTTTCTATGTCCTTAGACAAATAGTATGGGTATATTTTCTATGTTTACTCTTTTACCATTATGATATTCCAACAAATCCTTCAATTTTAACACACACACACACACACACACACACACACACACACACACATACACATGTATAAATGTGTGTGTATATATTGGATTTTTTTGGAGACAGGGTTTCTCTGTATAGCCCTGGCTGTCCTGGAACTCACTCTGTAGATCGGGCTTGCTTCAAACTCAGAAATCTGCCTGCCCCTGCCTCCCAGAATGCACTTTTATATGTTTATGTACACAATTTCATCTGAATTATTTCCCATGAAAATTTTCAACTTAACACTTTTTCTGTGTATAACATCTAAATTTATCAGAAATATTTTCCATGAGAATCACCAATTGTATGAGAAATCTTTTGTATGTGCTTGATCATTTAGTAAAGATACATTTTCTATTTAGCTTTTTACCACTATGATTTTCCAACCAATTCTTCAATTTTAAGACATTATTTTTAAATTTATTTCTAAAATTTTGAATTTTCCTGTTCACTCATTTTAGATAAGTTTTCTTTGTCATCCTTTTAATGTGTTTCATTTTCAATGCCAAATCTCAATTTGAAATAATTTTTCTATATATTTCTTTGATTTTATCAGAAATATTTTCCATGAAAGCTATCAATATGAATAAAAATATTTTAATATGGCATGGCAGTTAGTTTTGATGTGTTTTCTATGTGTACAATTTCATCTATATTATTTTCCATCAAATTATTCAATTTTAACACATATATTTATATATTTCTCCAATTTCATCAAAAAAGTTTTCTATGAAAATATTTGATTTTTTTCCAGTAAATTTTCTACTTATTTTTTCAATTTGTAAACGTTTTCACTGCTTAATATTTTACAAGTGTCAATTTCCATCAAAATATTCAATTTTAACATTTTTCTATATATTTCTTCAATTTTATCAGATATTTTCCATGATATCTCCTATTTTAATCTCAAAATTGTTCTACAAGCTTTGTCAGTTTGCATTAACACATATGCTATTATGACCATTTTATATGGAAATTATTTTCCATCCAATATTTTAATTTCAACACTTTTTTCTATATATTTCTTCCATTTTTTCAAAAATGTTTTTCCATGTAAATTTTCAATTTATTCAAAATTTTCAGGGTGAGTTTTCATTTAGTTTAGGAATGTTTTCTACTTCCACCTGTTTTAATTTGGATTCCAAATTTCAATATTAACCTATTTTTCTAAATATTTGTTCAATTTTATCAAAACAATTTTCCATGAAAATCTTCAATTTCATCTGAATATTTTACTACATGTAGTGTCAATTAGTTTTGATATACTAACTATAGATACACCTTAATTTACATTAATTTTATCGAATTCTTTACTGTAAAACTTTTTCTTATATATTTCTTAAATTTTATCAGATATTTTCCATGAAATCTTTAATTTAATCAGAAAAGTTTTCTACATTGCTTGTAAGTTAGTATAGATACATTTTCTATTAATACTATTTTATCTATATTATTTTCTATCCAGATCTTCAATGTGGCATGTCTTTCTTTATATTTCTTCCATTCTTTCTGAAATGATTTCCAGAAAAATCTGGAATTTTATCAGAAATATTTTCTACGTGTTTTACATGTCAGTTAGTATTGATACATTTTCTACTACTAGCATTTTGACTCTATCATTTTCCTTTGAATTCTTTGATTCTTCGGCTTTATAATTCATAATTTCTTTTAATTATTTTAAAATGTTTTTCATGTCAACCAATTAACTGTGATATTTTCTATCCACAACTTCTCCTGACCATGGTTGGTGAGTTGGACGACAGACTGTAAGTCATCCAGAAATCCCCTGAGTAGATAGAGACTGCCCAAAGAGAATAATTGTAATAATACATAAAATAAATAATTAATACATAATACATAATAATAAACAATAAACAATAATAAATAATAAAAGAATATAATAATAAATAATAAATGATAAATAACAACTTATGATAATTAATAAATGATAAATATGTTTAATAATTATAATCAATCAATCAATCAATAGATAAATAAATATTAAATAAATAAATTTCCATGAGTAAATACTGACTCAGGAAAACCATGTCTAATACAAGCACTGTGATGGGACAGTGGGGCACTGTGATGGACCGTGGCGCACTGTGATGGACAGTGGGGCACTGTGATGGGACAGTGGGGCACTGTGATGGGACAGTGGGGCACTGTGATGTACAGTGGGGCATTGTGATGTACAGTGGGGCATTGTGATAGACAGTGTGGCACTGTGATGGGATAGTGGGGCACTGTGATGGGACAGTGGGGCACTGTGATGGGACAGTGGGGCACTGTGATGGGACAGTGGGGCACTGTGATGTACAGTGGGACATTTTGATGGACAGTGTGGCACTGTGATGGGATAGTGGGGCACTGTGATGCCACAGTGGGGCACTGTGATGGGACAGTGGGGCGCCGTGATGGACAGTATGGCACTGTAATGGGATAGTGGGGCAGTGTGATGGGCCAGTCAGGCACTGTGATGGGACAGTGGGGCACTGTGATGGGACAGTGGGGCACTGTAATGGGACAGTGGGGCACTGTGATGGGACAGTGGGGCACTGTGATGGGACAGTGGGGCACTGTGATGGGACAGTGGGGCACTGTGATGGATAGTGGGGCACTGTGATGGGACAGTGGGGCACTGTGATGGGACAGTGGGGCACTGTGATGGGACAGTGGTGCACTGTGATGAAGCCATCAGTCACAGGGTGGTGTTGGGTTCTGCTACAGGCATTCTGCCAGCATGGGCAGCGACACTGTGCTCACCATATCTCAAAATTAGAGCTTACTTGAGGTTCTCTTATAGCACCTCAAATTTATTAGGATTATTTTCCATGTAAATTTCCAATTTTATCAAATTTTTCTAATTCTCTCTTTATTTAATTTCGAAATATTTTATGGTTATCCTTTTAGAAGCATGCCTTTCCTTTTAAATATTCAAATTTCGCACTTTTTTCTGTGTATTTCTTCAATGTTATCTGGAATTTATTCCATGAAAATCTTCCTTTCATCCCAAATTTTTTCTATATCCTTGGTCATTTAGTAAATAGAAAATTGTCTAAGTTGTTTTAACATTATTTTCCAATAAATTCTTCAATTTTAACACATTTTTCTATATAGATTTTCAATTTTTCAGAAATGTCTTACATGTAAACTCTCAATTTTATCAGAAATTGTTTCTAGTTTATTTTTCAATCATTTTAGAAATTTTCAGTGAATGTTTCTACTGCCTTTTTCAAATAGTTTAGAAATATTTTATATGTCTAACATTTTATCTGTATTATTTTTCTGATATCTTCAATTATAATATATTTACTGCATATTATTTCAATTGTATCAGAAACATTGTCCATCAAAATCTTCAATTTTATCAAAATTGTTTCTAGGTTCTTGGACAATGTTCTAGGTATATATTCTATGCTTACTATTTTACTATTATTATTTTCCAACTAATTCTTCAATTTTAACACATATCTATATATATTTCTTCAATCTTACTTGAATATTAGTTAAGAGAAACTTTAATTTTATTAGAAAATATTTCTATTTAATTTTTCAATTATTTAGAGATGTTTTTATGTATACAATATTATCTCAATAATTTCCAATGAAAAATCTTCAATTTAACACTACTTTTCTATATATTGCTTCAATTTTATCAGAAATATTTTCTATGAAAATCATCAATTTAATAAGAAAATGTAAGTGCTTGATTTAGTAAAGATTATTTATCTTTTACCATTATTATTTTCCAACAGATTCTTCAATTTTAACACTTTATTTTTCAATTTTTTCCTAAAATTGAGTTTGCCTACACATTTAGTTTTCTTTGTCAACGTTTTATGTGTATTTATTTTCAATGCCAAATCTTAATTTTAAATAAAATTTCTGTATATTTCTTCAATTTGTTAAGTATTTACCATGAAAGCCATCAATTTGATTAGCATTTTTTTACATGGTTTGTCAATCAGTTTTGATGTATTATCTATGTGTACACTTTCATGTGTATTATTTTACATCAAATTCTTCAATTTTAATACACATATTTATATATTTCCTCAAATTCAGTGAAAATGTCACATTGGCTTCACTGTCAGTCACTCAGAGACTGCTGGCCCTGCCCCTGACGTCATGCTGACCCCGCCCCTCGCCTATCTATCTCAGCCCGGCCGGGAGCCATGTTGGATTCTCTGACTGTCACCCAGCAACCGCTGGCCGCGCCCCCTGACATCCCCCGTGCCCCGCCCCTGCCCCGTGACAGTGCATCTCAGCCCCTGGCAGGCGCCATGTTGGCATCTCTATCACCTGGTGACCTCTGGCCCCACCCCTGACGTCACTGTGGCACCCGCCCAGCATCCAGTCTCCTGGAATGTTGTCATTTCCTGTCTTTAATTTTTATGAATGAAAGTGGGCCAGGAGTTTGAATGTGCGTGTTGGTTGGAGGTCTGGCAGAGGCGGGAAGGAGGTGAGCGCGCGCATTTAGTGGCTGCTGGGATTGCTGAGCTTACCTGGCTCTGAGCAGCCCGGCCTGGAATTGTGTAATGGGACCTCATTCTCATGCGCATTCGGATGAAGATAGTGCTCCATGCTGCGCGTGTCTGTGAGCTCTGGAGTCACTCTGAGCTATCCTCCTGTCCGTCTCTGCAGATGTGATCTGTGAGTATGGAGAGGCCTGGCAAGGCTCTTCCCGCTCTGCTCTGGAAAGTTTGAGTGCAAACTCTTTCTGTGCCCCGGGCAGGGACAGTGGTCGGTAAAGGTGCAGGCTTCCTGCTCTGGAAAGTTTACAGTGGGGTGGAGTGCAAACCCTCTCTGTGCTCCTCCAGGCAGGGACAGTGGCCAGGCAAGGCGTGGGCTTCCCGCTCTGGAAAGTTTGCAGCGGGGCAGAGTGTAAACCCTCTCTGTGCTCCTCCAGGCGGGGACAGTGGCCTCCTGGCATGACCTTCTTGTGGGAATGGAAGAAGAGCCTAGCCGCCCTGGATCACTGGGCTGTGTGCCCGGCTCTCCCTTCTGTGAGCTGCTGAGATAGGTAAGGAATTCACAGGCCAATAAACTGAGTCAGGTTCCTTAATGAGACAGGCCTGGCTGTGAAATGACAAAGACCTGGTAGAGTTTACAGAGGTCTGGGCTGGCACTTTCCAAAGGAACATACATGTTCAAGTTGTAACTGGCTGGGGTCAAGGGCTGTGGGATGGGTGGGGCTAGGTCCCAGGCTCACTTGTTTTCTTTAGTTTTGTTAATTATTTATGTAGTAGTTATTTATACTGTTTTCCTTTGATAGTTGCTGTTTTGATTATTGTGCAGCAAAGGTTCTTTTCTACAATCTGTTTGATATTTTGGATGCTTCTTTTACATTAACAGGCACCTCCATTAGTTTAAGAAAGTTTTCATTTATGATTTTATTGGAAATGTTTTCTAGACATTTATGCTGATTGAGCATTTTCCCTGTAGCTGTGCAGCTTGAATGGTTCTCTGTGTCCTGCTCTGAGCTCTGCTGTTGTGTGCTGTGAGGGGACCTCAGGGAAGCTCTGAAATCAAGATATGGTGAGCACAGGATATCTGCCCATGATGGGGAGGAACATGTGGTTGAGCAGTGGGACCTGGGTGGTGGGTCCTCTATGGGGTTGGATCGGAAGCATCAGCCAGATGTGACTTCCTGTGAGGTTTCTAGTGGTGCTTCTTACTTGATAGTTCAGGCCATGACCTCTTAATTACTTCAGCATCATGGCTGATTGTAATTCTGTCCAAAACATCTGGACTAGTTGTTTTCTTTTAGAGACATGGGTGGTTTCTTTGACTATGCAGCATCTTTTTGTCTTTTATAATATACAATAAGAAAGCAGGAATAGGGCTGGAGAGATGGCTCAGAAGTTAAGAGCTGTGGCTATTTCTACACAGTTCATGAGTTCAATTCTTAGCAATCACATGGTGGCTGACAACCATATGTAATGGGATCTGGTGCCCTCTTCTGGCCTGCAGGAATACATGCAGGGAGAATATTGTGTAAGTAATTAATTAATTCCATAAAAATAAGATGGATATGAAGCTAATAGTTGTGCTTTCATACATTTCTACTTTTTGTTTTGTTTAGTTTGTTAATTTTTTCTGCTGCAGTTTTTCTTATATTTCCTTATCTTATATGTTTAGTGTTGACTTTTTCTCAGTCTGTTTAGTATTTTTGATGGTTCTTGTATGTTATCAGACACCTTCTTTAGTTTAGCAAAATTTTCATTTATGATTTTACTGGAAATATTTTCCAGACTTTATCCTCCTCCTCCTCCTCCTCCTCCTCCTCCTCCTCCTCCTCCTCCTCCTCCTCCTCCTCCTCCTCCTTCTTCTTCTTCTCCTGCTCCTCCTCCTTCTTCTTCCTCTTCTTCCCCTTCTTCTTCTCCTTCTTCTTCCTCTTCTCCTTCCTTTCTCCAATTGTTTGTAACTTTGCTTTCTCATATGCTACAGAATGCTTTGTTGTTTAATCCCAGTAAAGTTTTATAATCTAGATTTATTTTTTAACCATTGTATCCAATTTTTTTCTATTCATTTTTTTCTTTTTTAAAATATATTCTTTATTTACATTTCAAATTTTGTCCCCTGTCCTGGTTCCCCCTCCCCCAAAAATCCATTAAGCCATCTCCCCTCCCCAATCAACCCTAAATTGCTCCTCTTTTCTGATATTTCTCTACACTATGGTATCAAGTTTTTCCAGGGCCAAGGGCCTCTCCTCCCTTTGGTGTCTAGCAATACCATCCTCTGCTGCCTATGCGTCTGGAGCCATGAGTAATTCCATGTGTACTCTTTGGTTGATGATTTTGTCACTGGGAGCTCTTGGAGTACTGGGTGACTCATTGCTATTCCTTCTGTGGTACTGCAAGCCCTTCAGCTCTGTGGGTCCTTTCTCTAGCTCCCCCATTGTGGACACATGGTATCTCACCAATATTAACAGGAACTATACAAAATAGTCCATCCAACTCTAGTGCTTTAAATCTTATTATAAATACCAAGTCTTTTGTGTCTTTTGCTTGGAATCTGTATCATTAAATTTTGGTAAAGTAAATAAATAATAATATTTACCACAACAAGGTGGCTTTAATTATTGTTTCTGTCCAATGATTGGAATGAAAAATAAGATGGCCAATGATACTCAGTAGTCCTGGCTCTTTTTCTTTCTAGAAAATGTGCTTTCAGAAAGCTTTTTAAGAAGATAAAAGGATGACCTTGAACTCCAACTATATAGGATCAGAGTTGAAGACATAGAATTCTCTATATATAAATACTTCTTTTTTAAGGCCGTTAAATGTTAACACCAAAAGTTAAAATAGTTTTAACAAATAAATCCACAATTTATTGTCAGAACATTAATTCAGCAGTGGGGAATAAAATATTTTTATTCCCCATTTCTAAGTTTCAATGACACCACATTTTAAAAGTATCATAGTTTATCAAAGGTTAAAAGGTAAAATTATTGTTTTTCCCTAAAGAAAATTGACATAGCATTTCTTTTTTTTTAAAAAAAAGATTTATTTATTTATTTCATGTATGTGAGCATAATATCCCTGTCTTCAGACACAGAAGAAGAGGGCATAGGATCCCATGACAGATGGTAGTGATCCACCTTGTGGTTGCTGGGAATTGAATTCAGAACCTCTGGAAGAGCAGCCAGTGCTCTTAAATGCGGAGCCTTCTTTCCAGCCCTGAAATACATTCTATGCATCAAAAATAATTTACTTAGGATGTCTTTAGACAAATTCACATTACTAACTATTTATTCCTTCTACAAGTTATACAAATACTGGCCGCCCATATCCTCTCATTTCATGGAGTTTTAATAACATTTAAAAAGGCCTGCTGTGATTATATTAATTCAAAGGAGTTGACATTATGAAAATGGTTGTTGTTTAATTTAGACAATATGTCACAAGCCCTGTGCTGATCTTTCTATCTTAGTATATTTATTGGTATTTATTGAGGCCTTTTGAGATATAACTTTGTTTGAATTATTAAAGTGTCTATGTCTATATAAACATTTGCACATGTATATTTCATTTTCAAGGCACACAAGTATCTTTCTTACATTGAGTGAAGACAATGTTCAATATGAATATCAAATCCAGGTCTAGGAAAGCAAAAATCTTTACAATTAATTTAGAACCCTAAGGGAGAGTGACATTGTTATATACTAGAATTGGGATAGGGTTGATAGAGATATCACTGTGACCAGATCTGTATGTTTGCATATATAATGTCCTTAAAAGTAGACATTGCAATTTAAATATATATTCTCGTTTTACCTATTCCAAATACAGATTCAGTATATTAAGAATAAAATTTACTTAGTCGAAGTTAACCAGTTTACTTTACTTGTAATATATTTGGTATTAAGAAAAAATGTGAAGAATAAACAATGATTTCATGTGGATATTCTACACATAAGTAATAATAGACAAATTTCATTAAGCCATGAATTTATGTTTATTGCTTGTCTAAGACTCTTTTTCCATAATTTTGATTGATTATCTTGTGAAAACTTCACATAGAGATCTTTAGTGAGCATATTTTTAGTTTGGACAGAAAATAAACCATACATATCTAGAGCAGAATAGTATTGAAGAAAATTTTATCTCAGAGGAAAATTAGCTGACAAAAAAATTAACTAACAGTAAGATCCAGCATAGTGTTGCAAAATTATTCTTTGCTGGCAACAATCTGTCTTGCCCTTGGCAACTTATCCCTTGATTATCTGTTTGATTTTCTGAATATAAAAGTCATCACTTCCTTTGTTAGTATGCTAGTTTGGAAGTGGTATGGATAAACTTTTAGGTTCGTTAGAGAAAGATTGGATGAATAAGGTAGAAAATATCAAAATAAGAACAAAACAAAACATTAAGATATAAAATAAATAACTTAGAGGTCTGATATTTTGTGTAATAGGGATCCTATTGACTCAGTGAGTCCACCAAGAATAATGACGGAGACAATTTTGTCTTGTACTATTTGGTTATATTTACTATAACTGTGGTGAAGACAAATGATCCATGCAATACTTATGATATCATTACCAAAGAGGGGCACCAAGTGCCATGATTTTGTCCATCTTATGAAACCGAGAACAACAAAATCTCTATTGTTTTCTTTTGTATGTAAACTGGGTCCCATAATAGTGTACAGATATTCTCCTTCTGGGAATTCTAGGTTCCTGGATAACGCATTTTCCACATTTATTGTGGCAGGAAAGATTTTGATATTATGAAAAAGAGGACAAGGAATGCAGATGAGTAAAAAGATAGAAACTGAGTTCACTGACCACAACAAACAAGTCCGTTGACCTGATCCTGAGACTGACCCTAACCCTGACATTTCTTTGTTGTGTAATAGGGATACTATTGATTAAATGGGAGCATCAAGAACAATGGTGGCCACGTTAATTTAACCATAACCCTCTATTCCCCTAACACTAAGTCTAACCCTGCTTATTCTGGGGGATGTTTCTTAATTATACCTTTTGAAGTGAGAATCCCTTTCTTAATCTTGATCTTTTGAGATGTTCTGATCCACCTTTGATCTAGGCTATATGTGCTTTTTGCAACCTACCTATAGAAGTGTCATGAAAAGTTAGTTCTTTGTTTTGGTACTTGTACTATCTTATTTTATAAAACAAAGGTGATTTGTTTTTTTTTTAAATTGGCATTAGGAAGTACTTATTTCTTAATTATTCTGGTATATAAAGAAGACAAGCTGTAATATAATGCAACATGAAATCAAAAAGTTCTGATTTTTCTAATTTTTGTTCACTGACAGCCTTTACTGGAACATTTTATTAACTATCCTTTCTATATACATAGGAAGATTCATTATCTGTATGATTGGGGATAGGCTTATCTTGAAAATCTATCGTAATCCAAGTGTGCTTTTTCTTTACTTTGCCACTGAGGAAATGTTTTGACTAGTAATAATGTTCAACAGTGATTCCCTTATGTTTCTGGCTTTTCTCCTGGGGTTGTTTTATATCTATCATCTGTTTTAAGGAGCTTCAGTTTTACTGAGCCAAGCATTTATCCATAAACAAAACTCTTGGTTTGTTTCTGTTTGTTGTTTTTTTTTTGGGGGGGGGGGACAGGGTTTTCTCTGTATAGCACTGGCTCTTCTGGAAATCATTCTGTATATCAGGCTAGACTCAAACTCAGAAATCCACCTGCCTCTGCCTCCCCAGGACTGGGATTTCAGGCATGCACCACCACTTCCTGGCTAAAGTATTTGATAGCAAAAATCCATCTTGAATGTTAATAGCCTAGGCCATGCATTGGGTCATCCATTCCTGGGTCACTTATATACCTCCAAATCACCTTGCGTAATAGTCTATGCAAGCTATTTATCTTCATTATGTAAAGAAGGTAAGTGCTTTGAGAAAATCTCAGGAAAGTTCAGAAGTCACGTCCTGGTAGTCACAGCATCCAGTTTCATAGAGGAAAAGAACAGACTAGACAGAGCTGGAATGGTGCATCCTCCCCCAAGACTGGGTGGGGTGAGATTCATCTTGGAATCTGCTTTGAATTGCTAATGGGGTGCAAACCACACCTGAAATGTGGAAAAGGTTTGGCCCTAGACTGGAAGCATACTTTAACCTGAGGAGTGCTAAGACTCACTGGCCGATCAAGGCCTCCAGGAAGACTTGCCAGTCAGACAAAGAAGTGGGATCTTCCGGGTGTCTATCTGTGTGTTAATTGGGGCTGCTCAACTTGAATGGATTCTCTGTATCCTGCTCTGAACTCTGCTGGTTGGTGCTATGAGGGGACCTCAGGGAATCTCTGAAATCAAGACATGGTGAGCACAGGCTATCTGCACACAATGGGGAGGAACATGCGGCTGAGCAGTGGGACTTGCGGTGGTGGGTCCTCTATGGGGTTGGACCGGAAACATCAGCCAGATGTGACTTGCTGTGAGGTTTCTAGTGGTGCTTCTTAAATTCAAATTCAGGCCATGAAAAATGAATAACTTCAGTATCATGGCTGATTGTAATTCTGTCCAAAATATCTGGACTAATAGCTTTCTTGTAGAAGCCTGGGTGGTTTCTGTAAATATGTATCACCTGTTTCCAATCTGTTTTTCTTTTTATAATATACATTATGAAGGCAGGGTTAGACCTGTAAAGATACTCAGAGGTTAAAAGCTCTGGCTACTCTTACACAGGCCATGAGATCAATTCTTAGCAACCACATGGTGGCTAATAACTATATGTAATGGAATCTGCTGCCCTCTTCTGGCATGCAGGAATACATGTAGGGAGAACATTGTATAAGTAATGACTTAATTCCTTAAAAAAATAGAAGACAGATAGAATCTAATAGTTCTGATTTCATACATTACTCATTCTATTCTGTATTTTGTTATTTTTTTGCTGTAGGTTTTCTTTATATTTCTTTAATACATTTAGTGTTTTGATTATTATGTGGCAATGGCACTTTTTCCACAATGTTTGGTATTATTAATGCTTCTTGTATATTAACCGGCACCTTTTTATTTTAGGAAAATTTTTCATATATGCTTTCATTTGAATGTTTTCTAGATTTTTATGGTGATTTACCTTTTTCCTCCTCCACCTCCTCCTCCTTCTCCTCCTCCTCCACCTCCTCTTTTTGTTGTTGTTGTGCTGTTGTTGTTGTTGTTGTTGTTGTTGTTGTTGTTGTTGTTGTTCTTCTTCTTCTTCTTCTTCTTCTTCTTCTTCTTCTTCTTCTTCTTCTTCTTCTTCTTCTTCCTCCTTCTTCTTCTTCTTCTTCTTCTTCTTCTTCTTCTTCTTCTTCTTCTTCTTCTTCTTCTTCTTCTTCTTCTTCTTCTTCTTCACCTCCTCCTCCTCCACCTGCTCCTCCTGCTCCTCCTCTACCTCCCCTTCCTCCTCCTCCTTCTTCTTCCTTCTCCCTCTCTAACATGTCCTGAGAAATTAAACTAAACTGAAACATGTAAGAGTCTGTTGCAAAAGAGGCTGTTTGTGAGAATGGAGAGGAGTGAGAACCTGAGGATGGTGACTTATTTTCTTGGCTGGTATTCCTTATCTTCCTATGCTGGTGTCTGGGCAGCTGCATTTGTGGTGATTATTGGTCTAGGTAAGGTTTCTTAGTTTGTCTTGTTTGTGTGGGTGTTTATTCCTTTGTTACAGTTTTCTGTCTAGATTTTCATAGTGTAGGCTTAGTGTGGCCTCTTTTACTGACATTTTGGTTATGTTTGAGAGAGATTGCTGGATAATGTTGAAAGGTAGGAGAGGAGGTGGGAAGGAAGAGATAATCTCAATACACAAGAAGACGTAGTCAGGAGAGAGTTAAAGTTGCCACCATTTCAATATTTCAGAGCTGCAGTCATCGGAAAGAGCCTCACTTGAGGGTGTGCCCTCATCAGAATGGCTGGTTGCTATGTCTGTGTGAGATAGTGTGGATGATTGATATGGGAAGGCTCTTCAACTGAGGGTGACAATATTCATAAGCAAGTGGGTCTGGGCTGGATAAGAGAGCTGCCTGAGCATGGGACACTGACAAAGCAGGAGAGCAAGCCGGAAGCAATGTTTCCCATGCTTTAAACTTTATTTTTCTAGCTTCAGTTTCTACTCTAAGCTCCCAAAATGATGACCTGTGATAAAAAAACAAACAAACAAACAAACATTCGCAACAATCATTTATTACCTGAGATGCTTTTGCTGAGAAGATTCCATCACAATAGCGGAGTAGCTAATTAGAACAACAACAATAACAACAACAAATTGTATCAATAGTTGATTTTGGTGCCAGAGAGAATCTATGTTCTTTTTGGAAGGAATGTGGAAATTTTCACAAACTGAGATCATGAAAGTCATAGAAAGCTGTTCATGAATCTTAATCAGTTATTCTCTTATGACTTAGAAGATTGAAGTTTTGACAGTATGTAGCCAGAGGATACATACTGCTTTAGATCATAGCATTTCAGAAGAAAATAGACACTGTGTAAAGTTTAGTGAGATGTCATTTGTGTGATATTTTGGCCAAAATTCTTTTCTCTTTGTCTTACACCTGAAATATAGAGTGCGGTAAAATTTAAAAATAATGGACTGATTTCTAAATTTTCATTCTATTTGTATGTATTTGTTCATTTTCCACATATATTTATTTATTATTTATTTATTAGATTTAAATACCACTTTTTCCCATCTCTCCATTCCACCTTACACAGTACTTCATCCCTAACCCCTTTTACCTCTCCAAGTAGCACAGGGACCACTTGAGTATCAAACAACTATGGAATTTCAAGTCTCTGCATGGTTAGGCATATCTTACTGAATTTAGACAAGGGAGCCAAGTGAGAGGAACAGTGTACTGGCTGGTTTTGTGTGTCAACTTGATACAGGCTGGAGTTATTACTGAGAAAGTATCTTCAGTTGTGGAAGTGCCTCCATGAGATCCAGCTCTGGGGCATTTTCTTAATTAGTGACCCAGGAAGAGGGTCTCTTGTTGGTGCTACCATCACGGGACAGGAATTCTTTAATTTTGTATGAGAGCAGACTGAGCAAGCCAGGGAAAACAAGCCATTTAGTGACATCCCTCCATGGCCTCTGCACCAGCTCCTGCTTCCTGACCAGCTTGAGTTCCAGTCCTGACTTCCTTTAGTGATAAACATCAGCACGGAAGTATAAGCTGAAAAAACCCTTCCGTACCCAACTTGCTTCTTGGACAAGATGTTTGTGCAGGAATAGAATCCTTGACTAAGACAAGGGGCAATGAAAATGATTAGCAGTTGAGCCTTGCCAGTATGAGAGGCCAGGAAAGATCAGTGGAGAGGTGAAGACACAGGGGCAGTTGAATAATCAGGACTGAACAGATTTTGAAGTGAAGCTGGGTCTTGCAAACCTGTGTGTGTGGGGCGGGTGTGTGTGTGCGTGTGCGTGTGCGTGCATGTGAGTGTGTGTTTCTGTGTGGTGTGTGTGTGTCTGTGTGTGTCTGTGTGTCTGTGTGTATGTGTTTTGCAGGGGCTTGCTAGTCCTGATTTGGTTAAACACTTTTTTCCATTGTCTTATCATGGAGGTTCACCATTCTTTACGTCTGAATGTATTCTTCCTTTCTGTCCCCTAATTGCTTTTGAAGAAACTTGGAAACACAGTTTTGCCATTGGGAAGGCGGTGGTGAAACTGATTGGATCATTGAAGAGCTTCGTTGCTTTCCTTTAAAAATACAAAACCAAGCAAAACTAGAATTGCCCATCTGTTGAGTTTGGAATTCAAAACAGTGAAAAAAAATGTTTATCAGCACTGTATCACCATCATTACTATTATTTTGGATTTTCAAGACTTTTTTCTTTTCTTTCTTTGTTTTGTTTTGTTTTTATGTGTAGCCCTGGCTGTTATAGAACATCCTCTTTAGACCAGGCTGGCCTTGAACTCACAAGAGAGCCACCTGTCTCTGCCTACAGAGTGCTGGGACTAAAGACTTGCACCACCACCACCACCAGGCTTAAGAGTTCAGGAGAAAAGCGTTTCATTTTTTCTGTGACATGCTGAACATCATATTTGGGGAAATTTAATTTAGAGTAATGATGAGAATTAAGTATCTGGGTGGTTAAGATAATGCTCATCTACCTGTAGAAAGGAATGTGAGTTGACATCACTTAATCATGTCTTTCCCTGTTGTGCTATCATAGATGGCAGATGCTGCAGCACACCCAGCATTGCTGATGGAGAACGTTCTGGCAGCAACATGGGCTGAGCTAGATAACACCTGTGTGTTATGCATTAGGGATTCCGCACAGCACCAGTATCTAGTACAGAAATCACTTTGATAACTGTCATGGCTGCTTCTTATGCCTGGCCTGGTGTTGCAGAGAAGATGAGAGTTTATTTGTTCAACAAATGGGATAGCTTTTCTTCTTACCTTTGAGAACTAACACAAAGTAATAATGGACAACAGTCCCAAATATCTAGAAAAGACAAAGATACATAAATTTTGACTTATTTTGATCTTAAAGGCCTCCATAATAGACATGCTATGAATAGAATTTGATTTAAAAACTAAAACAATAAAATATATTTTTATTTAATAAAACAAACACATTTGGAATTGGGAATTACCTTGCAATCAAATGCAGAAGTGTGAATCCTGAGGCTAAGTCTTATGGCATCAGGCAGTGAGCTTGCTGGGAATTAAAATATATTGACTTGTCAAGGTGAGATGAGTCTGTGGGGGAAGATGATCTGGTTGGGCCGTCAATGAATGGGTAAGGTGATGGGCTTGGAGCATGTTTGAGACAGGTGAGACATTTTGCATGCTTGTCAAGGGTTTTTGTTTGTTTGTTTTGTTGTGTTTTGAGACAAGGTTTCATCATTAGTCCTAGATGTCTCTAGATCTTGTTCTGTAGGACAGGCTGGCCTCAAACTCACAAGAGATCTGCCTGCCTCTGCCTCACAAGTGCAGGTATTAAAGGTGTGTACCACCACTGCTTGGCAGTCGAGGTTCTTTTTAAATGTAGGAGGACATAGACCAACAGTGAGAGCCACCTGAGACCTGAGACCACATGACAACTGTTAAGTGCAAAATCTGTCCTTGCTGTTCTACTGTTTAGTTGAAGCAGCAGGAACATGAGAGGGGTTTAGAAGGGTGGTAACTTCAGCAACCAAGCTAGCTCAGTGGCAAAACTTTTGGCCTATATATTTTTTGGCTGTGTTTGCAGTTATCACTGTAAATCTGTACGGTGAGACAGTGTCATTTAATATTTCTTCTGAGAAAGTAGTCCAAGCCTTGTGTTCAGAGGATGCTGCTTTGAAATAAATTACTCTAATTTCTAAATGTTGCCTGCAAGCTTTGTTCTCAAGCTGAAGTCCTTTGAGTACAATACAGGTAGTGTGTAATATTTATTAACTTTAATGTTTTGGGCTAGAATCTTGCTGTGTAGTACAGGGCTGCCCTAGAACTCATTGTGTCTTCTAGGTTGGTGGGAGCTCATTGCGCTCTCCTGGTTTACAAGTGCCCAGTGATGTGTGTGTGTGGTGATGGCAGTACATGCCTGACTCACCTGGCTAGGCCTATGCTTTTAAAGAAGCTCTTCAAAGCCTGGGGAGGGATGACGTATGTGCTGACCTCAAAGTAGGTAATAAATTGATCAGAAAGAACTAACTAATAACAAGAACATTTTACTGCCATTCTTTAATAAACTTAAGAATGTTGTTAAGTGCAGTTTGTTTGTGAGCTTGGGAAAAATGATGTTGTGAGTCATATTTGCTCTTCCTTTGTATGTGAACTGGGCCCCAGGATAATATAAAGATATTTCCCATCTGGGAATTCTAGGTTCTTAGATAACTCACTTTCCTCTTTTCTTGGGGTAGAAAAGAAGATTTTGATGTTATGAAAATGAGGTCTAGGAAGGCAGATGAGAGAAAAGATAGAAGCTGAGTTCACACAGCACAACAAACGAATCCTTTGACCTAATCCTGAGACTAACACTAACCCTGACATTTCTTCGTTGTGTAATAGGGATTTCTATTGATTCAGTGAGAACATCAAGAATAATAATGGGCATCTTAAACCCTTAATTTCTTACGCATCCTAACCCTAACAACCCATGTCCTGATCCTAACCACAACACTCTAATCCTCTAAACCTAACTCTATCCCTGGTTACTGTGGGGGTTGTTTCTTAATTATATCTTTTAAATTGAGAAACCCTTTCTTACTCTTGATCTTTAGAGATGTTCTAATCCACCTTTGATCTAGGCTATAGATGATTTTTCAAACAATATATGGAAAGGTCATTTTTCTTTTTGTATTTGTACTACTTTATTTTACAAAACAAAGGTGATTTGTTTGTCTTTTCTATTTTAAAACTTGCATTGGAAGTAATTATTTCTTAAGTTTTCTCTGTAAGATCCTGCAATGTGAAATTAACCAGTCCTTGATTTATTTAACTTTCCTTGGCTGACAGCCTTTATCAGGACATTCTATTAACTACACTTTTTATATACAGAGAAAGATTCATTATCTCTACGATTTGAGATAGGCTTATCTAGAAAATCTAAAGTATCCTGAGTTTTTCTTTTTCTCTAATTTGCAACTGATGAAAATATGCTGGATAATAATAATGCTCAACCGTAATTCCCTACATATATGGCTTTTCATCTGAGGTTGTCTGAAACCTATTATCTCTTTAAGGGTGCTTCAGTTTCCCTGATCCAAGCATTTAGCCATAAACAAACCTCTTGGTTTGTTTGTTTGTTTTGTGACAGGTTTTCTCACTATAGCCCTGGCTTTCCTGGATCTCACGTTATAGACCAGGCTGGCCTGGAACTCAGAAGATCCCCAGCCTCTGCAACTCAAGTGGTAGGATTACAGGCATGCACAATCACTGCCTGTCTAAAACTCTTTTTAGTAAAAATACAGCCTTAACGTTAATAGCCTGGTTCATGCATTGGGCCATCCATTCCTGGGTCACATTAATACCTCCAATGCACCTTGAGCAATTGGATTTGCAAGCTATTCACCATGATTATGGGAAGAAGACAAGTGCTTTGATGAATGCCTAGGCAAGGTCTGAAGTCAGATCCCCTAAGTGCAGGGTGTTGGTTCACCCCTGAGGGGGGAAGAGGCAGCTGGAATGTTGACTCTTTCCTCCAGTACTGGAAGGGGTGAGGTTCCTCTTGGAATCTTAATTCAAATGCTAATGGAGTGCAAACCCCTCCTGGTATTTGGTTTTGTCCCTAGTCTGCAAGCAAACTTTAACCTGAGGAGGGCTTGACTTACTGCCCAATCAAGGTTGCCAGACAGACCTGCCATTCAGGCAAAGAGGTGGGATCTTCCAGGTGCCTTTCTCTGTGTTTGATGTGGCTGTGAAAGCTTGGACTGTTCTCTGCATCCTGTTCTGTGGCCTGCTTTGGGTGCTGTGTGGGGACATCAGGGAAGCTTTGAAATCAAGACATGGTGAACACAGGATATCTGCCCACAATGGGGAGGACCAAGCGGCTGAGCAGTGGGTGCTGGGGTGGTGGGTCCACTATGTGCTTGGATGGGAAGCATCAACCAGATGTGACTTCCTGTGAGATTTCTAGTGGTGCTTCTTACTTGGTAGTTCAGGCCATGACCTCTGAGTAATTTCAGTATCATGGCTGATTGTAATTCTGTCCAAAATATCTGGACTAGTTGCTTTCTTGTAGAAGCATGGGTGGTTTATGTGACTATGCAGCACGTGTGTCCAAACTATTTTTTTCCCTTTTATAATATACATTAAAAAGGCAGGATCCAGCCTGGAGAGTGGCTCAGAGGATAAGAGCTCTGGCTATTCTTACACACACCATGGGTTCTATTCTTAGCAACCACATGGTGACTCATAATTGTATGTAATTGTATATGGTGCCCTCTTCTGGCCTGCAGGAATACATGCAGGGAGAACATTGTATAAGTAATGAATTAATTCCTTTAGAAAAAGAAGAGGGATATGAATCTAACAGTTCTGATTTCATACATTACTCATTCTTTGGCTTACTTCGTTATTTTGTTCTGATGGAGTTTTTTTATATTTATTTGATATGTTTAGTGTTTTGATTATTTTGTGGCAAAGGGACTTTTTCCCAATGTTTGGTATTTTTGATGCTTTTTGTACATTAACAGCCACCTTTTTTAGTTTAGGAAAATGTTTCCTTTATCATTTCATTCGAAATATTTTCTAGACCTTTATGCTGATTGATCTTTCAGAGCCTGGTGAGGAATCCTGACCTCAGAGTATGTAATAAATTGATTAGCAAGTACTAACTAATAATAAGGACATTTTACTGCACTTCTTCAATAAACTTAAGAATGTCTTTAGGTGCAGTGTATTTGTGAGTTTGGGAAACATGTTGTGAGTCATATTTACTCTTCTGTTGTGTGTGAACTGGGACCCATAATAATGTAAAGATATTTACCATGTGGGAATTCTAGGTTCTTGAATGATTCTCTTGTCACTTTTATTGGGGCAGGAAAGAAGATTTTGATGTTATGAAAGTGAGGACTAGGAAGGCAGATGGGTGAAAAGATAAAAGCTGAGGCCAGAGCACAACAAACAAAACTTTGATCTAATCCTGAGACTAACACTAACCCTGGCATTTCTTCTTTTTGTATTAGGGATACTATTGATTCAGTGGGACCCTCAAGAATAATGTTGGCCAACTTAACCCTAAACCTGAGCCTAACACTGGGACTTACCCTAAATCTCTAATCCTATCTTAACCCCTTAATTTCCTAAGCATCCTAACCCTAACAACCCTTGTAGTGATCCTAACTATAAGCCCCTAATCCCCTAACTCTCTCACCCTGGTTACTGAGGGGGATGTTTCTTAATGACAGCTTTTAGATTGAGAAACCCTTTTCCCAAATCCAGACCTACAAAGGATATTGAATGGAAAACTCCCAGGACCTTGAGGCTGAGGCCCCACAGGTTCACGCCCACAGGGAGGAGCTCTATCCGCCACCCCCCCCCTCCCGCACCACTGCATCTACTTCCCTAGTGAGTTCAGCTCTGCAGAGGTGGTGGGACCTAGGGACCTGAGGGCAAGGCCTAATGGGGTGTGGGCGGTCTAAGATGTGCACATTGAACAAGCTCACCGCCCTGTCTCTCTGTCTGTCTGCACCTGTCCCACCCCCTCGCGTGTCCCCACCCCCAGCCCTCTGTATAGGAAGACCCTGTGGTTCCACCCTATGTCCACAGCAGGAGACAGGAAGGCAATGGGCAGGCAGGAGAATGGTTCCACAGTGATGACGTCATGGCCCAGCACCCAGGCCCCTGATTCACCAGGAAGTTCCTGAAGCTGCTGAGCAGCACAGGGAGAAGCCATCTCATGCAAGAATTCCTGTCCTTCCTGCTGGTCGGGAAATTCATCATTGCTGAGCAGCTTGAATGGTTCTCAGTGTCCTGATCTGAGCTCTGCTGTAAACTGTAGTGAGTGGACCTAAGGGAAGCTCTGAAATTGCAATATGGTGAGCACAATGGGTAGGGACAGGCAGCTGAGCAGTGGGTGCTGCTGTGGTGATTCCTCTCTGTGGCTGGATGGGAAACACCGGCCTGATGTGACCACCCTTGAGGTGCCTTGTTCTGCTCCTCATTTGCCAAAACAGCCAGTGGCCTCTGAGTAACTTCACTATCATGGGTGATTCTGAATCTGCCCAAAATATTTAGACCAGTGGTTTTCTTATAGGAACATATGTGGTTTCTGTGACTCTGTAGCACATGTCCAAACCCTTTGTGTTTTAAGGTATCCATTAAAAAGACAGGTATACATCGAATAGCTCCACTTCATGTGTTACTTGCTTTTGTTTTCTCTAGTTTTGTTAATTATTTCTGTTGTAGTTTTTTTTATATTGCTTCACTTTAGATGTTTAGTGTTTTGATTATTATATCCAAAGGGACTTTTCCCCAATCTGTTTGGTAATTTGGATACTTCTTTTACATAAACAAGCACCTTCTTTAGTTTAGGAAAGTTTTTATTTAGGATTTTAATGGAAATGTTTTCTAGACCTTTATGCTGATTGTTCTTCATCCTCACCCTCTCCTTCTCTTTTTCCTCATTATTCTTCTCCAGTCATCTGCGTTTTTGCCTTCGCACATGTTGCAGAATACTTGGTGCAGGATTTTTTAGTGCCAGGAAAGTTTTAGAATCCAGATTTTTTTAGACCAATATATCCATTTATTTTCCTATTAATTTTTAAAGCTTGTGATTATCTTCTTCTTCTGTGGGTGAGCCTTGCCTCAATAGTTATCAGTGCACAGGCAATTTCAATGGCCTGCTCTTAGAGACCGAGGAAATGCTTAAGCCAATAGCTGCCACTGTCACCTGCTGCTGTTTCAAGTTTCTGCATATACATGGACAGCCTATTATTTTTGTTCCCTGTCTCTGTTCCCTGTATTTGCACTCTCTCTATTCTCTTTCTCTAACTTCATGGCTCTTTCCCTGCTCCTTGTCTGTCTCCCTGTCTGCAGATCCTCCTGTTTACCACTATCCCATCCTCAGTTTCTCACTCCTTTTCCTTCCCCCATACAATCTCTTTTGCATCAGATCTCTTGCATGTTTTAGGTTCTCAGGACCTGCTGTGAAAAAATAGCTTTGTTTTCTTGGTGACATATTTTCCTGGATGTTATTCATTATAATCCTATGTTGGTGTCTAGCCATTTTGGTGTGAGGTGATAATCGGCATAGGTATTAGTTTCTGACTTTGCCTTGTTTTTGTGTGAGTTTTATTCATGGGTTATAGTTTGCTGTCTAGATTTTAGGAGAGTGTTGGCTGAGTGTTGCCTCTTTTATTGACCTGTTTGGTGGGTATGTTCAAGATGGAATGCTGGATAATGGTGAAAGCTGGGAGAGGAGGTGGGCAGGATAATAATATCTTAGCAATCCTCAAGGAGACATAGTCAGGAGAGAGGTGAAGCTTCCAACATTTCAGCATCTCAGAGCCACAGTCATCTGAAGGAACCTCATTTGAGGGTGTGCTCTCATCAGAATGGCTGGTTGCTCTGTCTGTGTGAGATAGTGTTGATGATTGATGTGGTAAGGCTCTTCCAATTAGTGTGACAATATTCATAAGCATGTGGGCCTCAGCTGGATGAGAGAACTACCTGGGCATGGGACACTGACCAAGCAGGAGAACAAGCCAGGAGACAATGTTTGTCCATGCTTTAAACTTCAATTTGTAGCTTCAGTTTCTACTCTAAGCTCCCAAAGTGAACTGTGATCTGACAGAACCATTCACAACAACCGTTTATTACCTGATATGCTTTTGGTCAGAGGATTCCATCACAGCAGCAGAGTAGCAAGTTAGAACAACAACAACAAAATGGTATCAATATTTGATTTTGCTACTGGACAGATTCTATGTTCTCTTTTGAAGGAATCTGGAAAATATTAGAAATTGAGATCGTGAACGTCATAGAAAGCGGTCTATGGAGCTTAAGCAGTTGTTCTCATAGGAACTGGAAGATGGGAGTGTTTACAATATGCAGCCAGAGCAAATTTGAGTGGAAAATAGATTCTGTAAACTTTAGTGAGAGTTCATTTGCGTGATATTTTGGCCAAAAATATTTCCTACTTGGCTCATAAAATTTAAAAATAATGGACGGATTTCCATATTTTCATTCAATTTTTTTGTATTTGTTCAACTTTCCCACTTATTTATTTATTATTTATTTATTTAAATTCCAGTTCCCACCATCTCTGCATTCCACCTTACACATCCTTCATCCCTAACACCTTTTATCTCTCCAAGGCTGTTGGGGACAACTGGAGTATCCACCAACAATGGCATTTCAAGTTTCTGCATGGTTATGCATATTGCTATTACTGAGGTCAGAAAAGACAGCCACGTTAGGGGAGCTGTTTGGAAAGGCAAGAGCATAAGGAACAACTCCAGCTCCATTTCTTGTGAGAACCACATGAAGACTGAGTAGCTCATTTGCTACATATATGATAGGGGACTCATTCCATCCTGGGTATGCTCTTTGGTTGGTGGCTCAGTCTCTGAGAGTCTCCTAATATCCAGGATAGTTGACACAGAGGGTCTTCTCATGGACTTCTTGCTCCTTCAGAGGTCCTCAATCCTTTCCCGAATTCTTTCAAAAGATCCCCTGTGCTCTGTCCAATGTTAGGCTGTGGGTGTCTGCATTTGTTTCAGTCATATGTTGGGTGGAGACTCTCAAAGGACAAATATGCTAAGCTACTCTCTGGAAGTATACAAAACATATCCTCAGTATTGTCAGGTGTTTGCCCATGGATGGGGTCTCAATTTGTTCAGGGTATAGTTTGGACACTCCTTCATTCTCTGCTCCTTCTTTTTGCCTGCATTTCTTGTAGGCAGGACAGATTTTGGATGGAAGGGTTTTTGGTTTGGATGTTGTAATTAAATCTCCACTGGGGCTCCTGCCTGGCTGCAGGTTGTGGCCTTTTCAGGTTCCTATTCTCATTGATATACATCTCAGCTATGATCACCCCCATAGACTCTCTGTTGCCCCCCCCCCCCCCTTTCTTCATCTGTGGCACATCCTAAAGATTCCTGCACCCTTAGACCCCTGACAGCTGTATATTTCAATTCATTTCCCTTGTCCTATGGCCCTTCCTTTTCTCTCATCACAACTGTAGCTTACTTCCCCTTCCACTTTCTTAACTACTCGCCCTTCCAGTTCTCTCTCTTTCATCTGCCTCCTATTACTGTTTTATTTACATTTCTGAGTGAGATTCAACCATTATCATTTTAGCCTTCCTTCTTCTTTTTAATGATATATATTATAAGCACACTGTAACTGTCTTCAGACACACCAGGAGAGGGTGTCAGATCACATTATCAGTGGTTGTGAGCCACCATGTGGGTGTTGGGATTTGAACTCTGGACTTTCACAAGAGCAGTCAGTATTCTTACCAGCTGAGCCATCGATTTAGCCCCTCAGCCTTACTTCATTTTTATCTTCTTGAGGGTCAAGAAATGTACTGTAGATTTCCTGTATTTTATGGTTATTATTCATTTGTAAATGAGTACATACATGCATGACATTTAGGTCTTGGATAACTCACTCAGGATGATAGTATCTAGGTGTATCCATTTGCCTGCAATTTTTTAGCAAAATATGTTTTTATGATGTTTTTCATCCACATCTTTAGTTCTGAAATTTGACCAAATGTATAGGTTATATTCTATTTCTCAGGATTGCATATGTTCATGACATCAATATTATCTAAGATTTTAGTGTCATTGTCTGCCAGGTGTATGACATTCCTCATCGATCTTGTGTTTGTTCTGCAATATTTGAATAAATAGGAGTATATTGCCTATGTGCATTAATATGAATATCGTGTGTGTGTCATCTTTACTGTTGTCAGAAGATGGCCTTAGATCCCCCGATCTGGAAGAATGAATAGTTGATGGTGACAATGTGTTTGTGACAAATTGGAAGACCAGAAGGAGCTCTCCACTTTTCTCTCCTACCCTATGTTTCTTATATATGATCAATATTTTTTTTGTTTTTTTTTTTTTTATTTTTTGTTTTTTTGTTTTGTTTTGTTTTTTTTTTTGTTGTTGTTGTTTTGTTTTTGAGACAGGGTTTCTCTGTATAGTCATGGCTGTCCTGGAGCTCACTCTGTAGACCAGGCTGGCTTCGAACTCAGAAATCTGCCTGCCTCTCCCTCCAGAGTGCTGGGATTACAGGCGTGCGCCACAACCGCCCGGCTTATGATTAACATTTATATTACTCTGATTTTCATCTGTTCACTTGTAAATATTTAAGCATACATTCCAATTTAGTAACATTTTATTTATGCTATAGTTTAAACTGTTGTACTTCATGTTTCTGCAATATGAATACAGACCTGAAGTGAATGTATGATTCTTTGAAGGAACTTTTACTAAAGAACTGTGAGTTGATCGTTTTTGTTACCTTGGTTGACTTTTATAGGGGATTGAGGATCTTTTTTCTATTTGTTTGTTTGTTTGTTTGTTTGTTTGGATTTGGATTTTTCGAGACAGGGTTTCTCTGTGTAGCTCTGGCTGTCCTGGAACACACTAGACCAGGCTGGCCTCAAACTTAGAAAGCCACCTGCCTCTGTCTCCCCAGTTTCCTTTGATTATAGGCGTGCGCCACCACCACCCAGCTGGGATTGAGGGTCTTAATATATAACATTTCCTCTTCTAAAACATGATACATATGGCATGCTGTCATCCAGTTCACTGACATACACCTGTTTGTATGTCTGTGATTAAAGACATCATCAAATATATCCATCTTGCCCACCATGTTTGTGGTTAGTAATTGTTCAAACAATTTTCCAGATGTGTGCTCAGTATTGTGGATCTGTTTCCACTGCATATCCCTCTCAATTGGCATTTTTCTGGCAAGGCTGTATCCTATTCAAAGTGTTCAAAAGTATCACAGGTAAGTCTTATAATTCAAGCTGCATCTTAAATTACACAGTGATTATAAATTCTGAGTGAGAATGTAAGTGGAAAAAGTGTTAAACTTATATGAATGTTTTCGAGGAAGTATATATTTCCTTTATGATGATGTTAATATCATGATTTGTGTTGTACACATGTATGGGATATTTAGGATGCTGTGACTTTTGATGATGTCCATGTAAACTTCACTGGAGAAGAGTGGAATTTGCTGGATCCTTCCCAGAAGAATCTCTACAATGAGGTGATGTTGGAAATCTACCTGAACCTCAAAGCTATAGGTAAAACCATTATTTTTCTTTCTAAAAGAAAGACATGTTTCTTGGTTATTAATGATCTTCTATTATTTTAATTGTGAATAATTAAAATTGAGCTGAATAATTCAGTTTCACTGAATTTTTAATTGTAAATTTCATAGTGCAGTGAAAATTCACAGTACCTTTAATTTTGCCTAATTTATAATAGTATATCATTCATTTTCTGGTACTGTGTTTTAGGCTATTATTGGAAAGACCATCGTCTTGAAGAAAATTGTCAAAGTCGTAGAAGACATGAAAGGTAATGTTCATTTGCAAGGTGATACAAATTTGCCTCTGAGGGAATTTTATTATCTTCTGGAATCTCCAATGAAAAGCAGGAGTGTAAAATAACAGTCTTTTAAGTGTAGCTTTGATTAAAATATTTTTACAAAACCATGTACCTCAAGATGGGATATCTGATTTGTGTATCCATTTGATATGTAGCTTCTTTAGAGCTATGGTATGGACGTTCCAATTTGTATAGTATCATAGTACTTAGATATTGCATATTGGGTAGTGATAAATTTATATCCTAACCATTCTAATAAGCAAATAGTGAATAGGAAAATTGGTAATACTGATATTTTTGTAGTAGTATTGTTAATTTTGATGAGAGGACATTTTATGAAAATCAAGAATGTTGTTGTAGAGAAGCATTATCCTATGTACCACATGTTATGAGAAATAAAAATTCAAACAGTGTGAATGCAATGTGTAAACCTTTCACTTGTCATTTTTTTGATTAAGTATATCATGTGTCACAATGGATAAAAACCATGTGAGCCTAGGGATATTGAAACAAGCAACATAAAATTTTTGCTCTAAATCAATGAGTAGATATGTAGTAGTCTGCCTTTGATAGCATTTAGGAATGTGACAGACATTTGCAATTCATTGTTTTTCTAGTTTTAAGTGGAATATCCCCAAACTGATAGTGAAGAAATCTTTATGGGTAGTAGGAATTTGGAAATTCTTCTGTGTGTCCTGGTTCACAGTCAAATGTGTTGTAATTCACACTACAGTAAAAATTATGAATGCAATCAGTGTTATAAAGATCAGAGTTGTTCTTTCTTCAGATAGCTAAAATACATCATATAAAAAGAGGGTACTATAAATATGAGCCATGTAATAACCATCACAGGTGTCTTGAGCAATTCATGATGAGGAGCACACCATGAAAATGCAAAGTGCTAAAACCTAAGATCAGATGCTTCTTTAGCATTAGACAAAGTGTAAACATAATTCATATTGATTACATGATTGATCAGAGTAATGAATGTATAATGTCTTCACATGTGCTAATTATTGTTACAGGTCTGTTAGAAGCCATAGTGGAGAGAAACCCTATGAATGTAATCAATGTGGTAAAGCCTTTGCAAGACCAAGTAATCTCCAAAGACATAAAATGACACATACTGGAGAGAAAACTTATGAATGCAACCAATGTGGTAAAGCCTTTCAAAAGCGCAGTACTTTCCAATATCACAAAAGAACACACTCTGGAGAGAAACCTTATGAATGCAATCAATGTGGTAAAACCTTTTCATGTCACAGTGTTCTCCAAAGACATAAAATGACACATACTGGAGAGA
The DNA here is from genome assembly GCF_947179515.1 of Apodemus sylvaticus. NCBI lineage: Eukaryota > Metazoa > Chordata > Mammalia > Rodentia > Muridae > Apodemus > Apodemus sylvaticus. Next base: position 61,858,894 of record NC_067490.1, read on the forward strand.
AACCTTATGAATGTAATCAATGTGGTAAAGCCTTTGCAAGACTGTATAATCTCCAAAGACATAAAATGATACATATTAGAAAGAAAACTTATGAATGCAATCAATGTGGTAAAGCCTTTGCACAGTGCAGTACATTCCAATATCATAAAATAACACACACTGGAGATAAACCTTTTAAATGTAATCAATGTGGTAAATCCTTTGCAAGATTGAGTAATCTCCAAAGACATAAAATTACACATACTGGAAAGAAAACATATGAATTCAATCAAGGTGGCAAAGACTTTTCACAGTGCAATACATTCCAATATCATAAAAGAACACAGACTGGAGATAAACCTTACGAATATAATCAATTTGCAAAAGCCTTTTCATATCACAGTGTTCTCCGTGGACATAAAATGACACATACTGGAGAGAAATCCTATAAATGTAATCAATGTGGTAAAACCTTTGCAAGATCCATTGATCTCCAAAGACATCAAATGACACATACTGGAGAGAAAATTTATGAATGTAATCAATGTGGTAAAGCCTTTGCAAAGTGCAGTACTTTCCAATATCATAAAAGAACACATACTGGAGAGAAACTTTTTGAATGTAATCAATGTGGTAAAACCTTTGCAAGATCTGATCATCTCCAAAGACATAAAATGATACATACTGGAGAGAAACCTTATGAATGTAATCAATGTGGTAAAGCCTTTGCACAGCGCATTTATTTCGAATATCATAAAATAACACATACTGGAGAGAAACCTTATGAATGTAATCAATGTGGTAAAGCCTTTGCAATACCCAGTCATCTCCAATATCATAAAAGAACACATACTGGAGAGAAACCTTATGAGTGTGATCAATGTGGTAAAGCCTTTTCAAGTAACAGTCATCTCAAAAGACACAAAAGAACACATACTAGAGAGAAACCTTATTAATGTAATCAACGTGGTAAAGTGTATTTACAAGCGAAAAGTCTCCAAAATCTCTTGGATGGAGCAAAACCTACTGAATATAATCATGAATTAATTTGGAGTTATTAGGCCATTATAGTAGGAATATGATAGATATGCATACTTGGGATTATTTCAACTCTGAAGATGGTTCTTACGATGTTTTAGCAAAGAATGTTGCTGGATTTTACCCTAGTATGATTAGTCTCCTTGAGGATTAGGTAAAGAGATTTATTTAATTTGGATTGACAAAGTAAGTCTCAAAAATACCCTCATAAAATTTGGCATGACAGTTTTTAACCAGAATAGAAAAGGAATAAAGGAAAACTACAAAAATTAAGGTTCAAGGTGCAAAGCATCATCAGGAAGTTGAATGAAGTTAAATCCTGTGCTATTCAATGGTATTAAAGGAATGGTTACATTAGGGCAAGATTCCACCCAGCTAAACTTAGTGATTTGCAGTTGTATGGAAGACAAATGTATCATGTGAGGAATTATTATTACCTGGTGATTGTTTTCATGTGGAGATACAAAGATACAAGTATGTGTCAAACTTAAATGGAATGGATCTTGACTGCTATTCTGGGATTTCAATTTAAGATCTAAAATTAAAAGCTTAGATCCAGACATGGTGTTAAATGATTTTAATCATATAAGGAACAGGCAGTGGAATGTAGTAATTTTAGTATGCCAAGGCAAGTGAGTGGCATTATGAGGTAGGGTGGCTTTGTTGTAGGAAGTTCATCGTTGTGAGGATGGGCCTTGAAATTCCTACTAGTGTTGAAGAGACCCTCTTATTCGGTCCCTAGAAGACAGTCTTTTCCTGGCTGTCTTGGGATAAAGATGTGGAACTCCCAGCTTCTTCTTCAGTATCATGTCTGCTCACATGCCTGCCATTCTTCCTGCTCTGATGAAAATGGACTTAAACTCTGAAATTGTAAGCCAGCCCCAAATAAATATTTCCTTTTATAGGAGCTGCCTTATTCAGGATGTGTCCTCATAGTAGTGGAAACCAAAGAAACATTGTGAGCTCATTTAATGTTGTCAAAACTGCACAATACTGTAGTCTTCATTTTCATGAAAGAATATGTATTAGAAAAAAACCTCATGAATATGTTTAGTATAATGAAGACTTTGAAAACCTCTATATTTTTTCATCATTATGAAAGCATTCATACTGGAGAGAAACTCTATGAATGTTAAAAATGTTTAAAGCCTTTATGTTATGGGATCCACTGAGTTCCAACACAATTCAAACACCAGGACAAGTCAAATGACAAGAATGTTTTGTACTCACCTTGCTACTCATTAATCAGGATCTACAAATATACTCAGAACCTTAGCCACTGAAATGTGCTTGTATTTTTAGTTAGTCATGTATCCAACAGCTTTCCTGAAAGTGTTTATCAGCTCAGAAATTGCCTTTGGAAATTTTTGGTTCAATTATATATGACCATGTCATCTTCAAATAAATGTAATTTTACTTTCTCCTTTCTAATTTATATTGCGTTCATCCCCTTCAGATATATTGCTCTAGTCAAACTTTTAGATAGTACTTTGAATAGATAGAGAGAGAATGAACCACCTTGTTTTGTTTGTGAATTAGTGGAACTGATGTGAATATCTCTCCATGTAATTTAATGTTGGACATAGACTTGCTGTAATGTGATGTTAGTATGTGTATGTATGTCCCTTGTGTGCTTATTTACTCTAAGAATTTTTCCATAAAGTCGTGCTGGATATTGTCAGAGAAATTTCATCACCTAATGAGGTGTTTAGGTCTGTATATATTAAATAAATGAATAAATAAATAAATAATAGCTCTGTTTAAAAAGTTGATTATCTTAGTTTGATTTTATTTTGGTAAATTCATTCTATCCAGGAAATTACCTATTTCTTTAAGAATATTCAATTAGGTGGAGGACACTAAGTGGGTTCTCTTTGTAATTAAGCAATATTTAGTTTCATTAGATGATGTTGAAGCTTCGACATAATCTTGGCAATTAGAATTGACTGAGATGCTCTTTGCAATGAAAAAGTGAAGTTATTTTTATTGGTGCATGGATGTACAATGGCCATCACAATGCCTTTCAAATATGTGTGGTTAATGGATAAGATCTTTGCTAGTATATATCTCATTCGAGAAAGCTGATATCATTCCATCCATGTAGAGTGATGAGTGCAGATACTCAAAACTGCTTCAATGCTTTGAATAAATCATATTTCTGTGCCATATCAAATCTTGTTTTAAGAGATTGAAGGAACAAAATCAGAATCTGATTAATGAGAAACAAACAGGACAAAAAGATTTTACTAATAAATGATATCAAACATTTAATGAAAATACAACACCAATATTTCAGAGATTATTCTATTAAATGAACATGGGATAGAGGCTATCTCATGTTACACATAGCACAACATGGATCAGATATCTGATTCCAAAACAGAAATAAAGGGAACACAATCTGAACAAAAACTATGGAATATTATTTGTGAAACATGGAAGAACATTTTAATTTACATACTCATAAAGTGCTGTATGAAATATCTTAATATTGCAATACAATAATATAGCTTAAAGGAAAAAGAAAAAAACAAAGACACATGTAATAATCAGGATGGATACAGTCGTGTGTGGTGTGCCTTCTTTCCAATGTGTCAAGTCAATAACATGAGCTTAAGGCAAAAAGAAAAGAAATTTTTCTTCCAAGGGACATGAATTATTTCTCTGTGGAAAACAATATGGAGTCTCAGTTCTCAATCTAGGCAAAATCATATTCATGTTTGTTGAAGGACCTTTATGTTTGACCTGCAGATTGGCTGTAATGAGTATTGTATGGATCCAAGTCCAATTCTCATGTGCACCAAATGACTTCCAAAAGAATGTCACAGCCCAGGATGGCATTTCCATAGTAGTCAAAGAAGAGTGAAGAGTCAGCCTTCACACATATTCCCAATTCATTTGACATGGTATTACCACCCAGTATGCAACAATTATAGAATATCACAATATCAAGGTACAAAATGTTCCCAATCTACAGGTCTGCAAAAGTACTGAAAAACATTCAAATTGACAGTCATAATTCAACCAAAGTATGAAGAAAATTTTTATTCATAATAAATAAAATGGTACAATAAACTCCATAGCAAGATTTTATTATAAGCCAGTGACATCACAACCATTCTAAAAATGGAGTTAAGATTTCCCTTAATTCAGTGTGTATATTATGGGATCAAAATAATGGAGTTCAAAAATATAAATCAAATTCAGTACTCCATTTGTTTCACCCATTGTAATCTAACCAAGTTACATAAATTAGCGTAACAGACATACATCTCTGTTGTTGCAATATAATCCAAGTCAGTTCTGTTTCAAAACAAACACCAAGTAAACATGGATGAAAAATATAAGCTGTATTGCTAATATAAGCTAATGGCATGCAAATTGTTTCCTTTCTTTGAGAAAAACGTATGAAATTGTTCTCAAACTTTTTAATGAAGTGTGAGCAAGCATCAAGAAAGAAATGCTTTATCAAATGCCACTGGCTGCCTGGTACTGATTTTCAGGGAAAACATCAGCATAATAACTCAGTGAATATCTGCACAGGTACTTATATTGGACAGAATGGACTTTGAATTTTTCAAAGCAACAAGGCATTTTTGGATTTTGCACATTGACATATTCTCCAGTTGACAGGAATCACAGTAAGTTTGAAGATATTTTGTAAACATGACTAGCATACAGTAGTATATAAACAACTTTGAGAGTGTTCAATTCCTGGCCCAAAGTTTCATTAGAGATTGCATTTCCCTACACTAGACAGTGGAAGACATAATGTCGCATGATTCTTCTAAAAGTGTGAATGATATGGAACTTTTATGACCTTCTAAACTCTTGTCTATGCAAGTTCTGTTGAAATCCATTGTGTTTGTACATATGGGTGTTGACACAAATTCTGGCCAAAGCTGCCTAGGAGAAGATGGTCCTTGGGAATTATGCCATGCATACAAATGAAATCATGGCACCTGAGGATGGAGAAAATGATCTCTAAAACATGTTTTCAGAAATATGAATGACATCATGGCACCTTAGGATAGCGAACGTGATCTCCAAAACATGTTTTCAGAAATGTTTTCATCAAAAGTTTTCAGACCACAGATGTAGAGCTTGAGGCCAGAATTTTCTCAATGTATCCAGAGAGCATGACATAGGATGAATGGAAAGAACAGTGAATATAATTTAGTGGATCTCCAGACAGCAGAAGCCTTAAAACAGACACTTTATTGTAAATGTCTGTGTGATGTTTGTCTGCATAAGAAACGGATTTCACAACTGTTCTATCAGAGAGCCTAGCAGACATGAAGAAACTGTGTGCTTTCACTATTTCATTTTTGCTCCTGACGTTTTTTCTCTTCTTGTGCTGTTTGACAGAACCCACTTGCTTTTGGAGGATAAAGAATAATGAAGATAATGATGGAGATTTGAGAAGTGATTGTGGCTTTTTCCTTTTTACAACAGAGGAACCTGTTGAAGACAATTTTTATAATAAAACTATTCTTTTTAGGTAAGTCATTAACTTTATTCCCTGCTTCACTGTCATGAATTAGAAACACGTAGCTATGTACACAAATTGTGGAGTTCTGTCTTGTTCTTCCTCCTGTAACTCAATGAACCACTAAAAGTTAATGATTACATCAATCACTATTTTAATAGATTCAAATGTGTCACAGTTTAATTTAGCTTTACTAAGTTGCTATCCGGTTCATAAAGCTGGCAATGAGAGAGACTGGACTCTATCAGTTGAATGTCTATAGATATTATATATATAAATGAATTTCCATCTGCCTTGATGTTATAGTTCCCACCTTTGGCAAGTGCTCAATATGTGCAGAATACATCTCTGCCTATATTGAATAGTCAACCAACAATTCCTGTATGAGAATTCATCGAAATGCCTTCCTAAAATGCTATCTAATTTTGGTCTTTAAATTTTGAGTATTCATGCATTGAAATGCTTCTGAATGCGTGGGTCTACTGTTCCTGATTACATGTACAATATTACTTATATTCATGTGAATATAAATATACTTTGGTTTTTAATATAATCTTTAAATGAGTCCCATCTTTCAGTCTGGAATTGATATTGAATGTGGGAAATAAATGCCAGGCTTCATATTCTCTTACCAGAATAATCTTTTGGTTCAATAATGCAAATGCCCAGTCACGTACTAGGCTTACTACTAGTATCAGATATATGTTCAATATTTCTATTTATTATTGAATAAATATCATATTAGAGAAAATCTAAGAGAATAAAGATTCTTCTTGTGAATAATAAGCTGTTTTTATTGTGAATACATAGTTCTAAAATCCCAATTGTGAGATGTTATCATTTGTGCCTGCAGATCATGAGGGAAGCTGTGTTGAAATCATTAATCTTATAGCTAATCAATGTGCCTGGGACATTTTTCTTTTGTTAACTGAGGTTTCTTGTAGTTTTCTGTCTCTGATTCTCATCTAACCTCTTGTTCAATTTTGATGTCTTTGGGATTCATAGAATATGTTTTCCAAACTTTGGCCTCATTACACAATGTACACTTTGATAGTTATTTTGGTTTTACATTATTATACTTCTGTGTTAGGTCAGTAGGAATTTCACGTCAGATGTATTCTGCATTATCTCACACATCGAAAAAATATAGGAAATTCTCATTGTTGACTATTATATAAGCCATATTAAGGTGTAAATAAACTTTGTAAATGGAGTTTTCATGTTTAGAAAGAAAACTTAGTTCCAGACTCTCAATTTAAAAAGTGCAAATTTCATCATATGAGCATGTTTGGTGTTTTTACTCCTGATGGGAGGTAATTGATAATAAATAGTTAAAAATGAACTGCCAGCAGTGCTGGGGTAGATGAACACATTTCAAATGGAGAGAAGACCTATGTGCTCAGACAACACTTAAAGGATCTCAAAGAATTAGAAACACTGAGTTATTAGGAGATATATGATAACGTTTTACAAAATTTACATAGTAACAACACAATAAAAGGTGTGTGTAAAAAAAGCCTAAAAGATAATATTCTCATTATGTAGGATATTGTAACTTTTTATTATATTTTGAAATTGAGAAACAAATTTAAATGAAATATGTCTTAAATGATTATTCTGTTTGTTGAGTAATAACAGTTGGAAATATTAAAATCATGTTCTACAAACACCATGGAAAAATATTGATAATTTTTCTTTCTGTGCTAGAAATTAATAATATTGGTTTATATAGTGGATAAAGTTGATGGATTTCCAAATATTGCACCTTCCCTGCATCCCTGGGATGAATCTTAATTGATCATGATGAATGACATTTGGATTCAGTTTGTGAGAATATTATTGAGTAATTTTGCATAAGCTTTCATAATAGAAATTGGTCAGAAATTGTCTTTCTTTGTTGGGTCTTTGTGTGCGTTAGGTATCAGAGCAATTGTGGATTCATAAAATGAATTAGGTGATCCTTCTGTTTCTATATTGTGGAATAGTCTGGAGAGTATTGGTATTTTGTTTGAAGGTCTGATGGATCTTTGTACTAATCCCACCTGGTTATGGGCTATGTTTGGTTGGGAGACTATTAATGACTGTTTCTATTCCATTAGGGGTTATGGGACAGTTCAGAAGGTTTATCTGATCCTGATTTAAGCTGTAAATCTGATATCTGTCAAGAAAATTGACCATTCCATCCAGATTTCCAGTTTCCTTGAGTATATTGTTTTGTAGTAGCATCTGATAATTTTTTTTTGGTTTTCTACAGTTTCTGTTGTTAAATTTCCCTTTTCATTTCTGATTTTGTTGATTTGTCTATTGTCATTGTGCCCACTCATTAGTTTCTTTAAGGGCATATCTATCTTGTCGATTTTCTCCAAAATCCAGCTTCTGCTTTGGTTGATTTTTGTATAATTCTTGTTGCTTATTTGTTGATCTTATCCCCGAATTTGAATATGCCCTTACACATACTCCTCTTGGCTTTTTGTGCTTCATTTTGTTCTACAGCTTTAATATGTGTTGTCAAGCTCCTTGTTTATGTTCTCTCCAGGTTCTTTTTGGAGGCCCTCAGTGCTATGCATTTCACTCTCATCACTGTTTTCATTATGTCCCATAAGTTTTGGTGTGTTGTGACTTCATTTTCATTACATTTTAAAATATGTAGAGTGTTCTTCAGCTTCCATATGTATGTGGGCTTTCTATTATTTTTGTTGTTTTGAAGACCAACCTTAGTCCATGGAGATCTGATAGGAGGCATGGAATTATTTTAAACTCCTTTTATTTTTTGAGGTCTGTTCTGTCACTGATTATATGGTCAGTTTTAGAGAAGGTCCCATGCCATGATTAGAAGATGGTACATTCTTCTGTTTTAGGAAAAAATGTTCTAGAGTTATATATTAAATTCATTTGGTTCATTTCTTCCATTAGTTTCACTGTGTCTCTATTTTGTGTTCCCAGGATCTGTCCATTGATGAGAGTGGCATGTTGAAGTCTCCCACTATTATTGTGTGGCGTGAAATATGTGCTTGGAGGGTTAGTAAAGTTTGTTTTTTGAATGTTGGTAACCTTGAACTTGGAACATAGATGTTCAGAATTGAGAGTTCTTGGTAGATATTCCATTTGATGAGTATGAAGTTTCCTTCCTTCTTCTTTGATAACTTTAGGTTGAAAGTCGATTTAATTTGACATTAAAATGGTGACTGGAGCTTTTTTCTTTGGACCATTTGCTTGGACAATAGTTTTCTGGCTATTACTCTAAGGTAGTGTCTGCCTTTGTTTCTTGGGTGAGTTTCTTGTGTGTAGCCAAATGCTGGGTCCCATTTACAAAGTAACAGTCTGTTAGTCTATGTCTTTTTATTGTGGTGTTGAGTCCATTAATATTAAGAGATTTTAAGGAAAAGTGATTATTGCTTCTTGTTATTTTTGCTCTTAGAGGTGGTATGTTTATGTTGCCCTCCTCTTCATGGTTTTTTAAAAGAAGTTTATTTTATTACATTTTCTAAGGTGTAGTTTCCTTCTTTTTGTTGAAATTTTCCATTTATGATCCTTTGAAGTGCTGGAGTTTTGGAAAGTTACTGTGTAAGTTTGTTTTTGTGTTGGAATATTTTAGTTTATCAATCTATGGTAATTGAGAGTTTTGCTGGGTATAATAGCCTGGACTAGCATTTGTGTTCCCTTAAAGTCTGTATGCTATCTGCCCAGGATCTTCTAGCTTTTATAGTCTCTGGTGAGAAGTATGGGGAAATTCTGATAGGCCTGCATTTATATGATAGTTGTCCATTTCCCCTTACTGCTTTTGATATAATTTCTTTGTTTAGTGCATTTGGGGTTTTGATTATGTAACAGGAGGAATTTCTTTTCTGTTCCAGTCTTCTTAGAGGTCTGTAATCTTCTTGTATATTTATGGACATCTGTTTCCTTAGGTTAAGGAAGTTTTCTTCTCTAATTTTGTTGAAGATATTTATTGGCTCTTAAAGCTGGAAAGTATTACTCTCTTCTATACATATTATCCTTAGGTTTGGTCTTCTCTTCTTTTTCGTGATTTCCTGGGTGTTTTCAGTTAGAATCTTTCTGCATTTTTTTTTTTATTCTTTGAGTGTTGTGAAAATGTTGTCTATGGCATCTTCCTCACGTGAGATTCTCTCTTCTATTTGTTGCATTCTGTGGGTGATGCTTGAATATGTGACTCCTGATTTCTTTTTGAGGTTTCCTATACCCAGAGTTGTATCTCTTTGTCATTTCTTCATTGTTTTTATCTCCGTTTTTAGATCCTGAATGGTTTTGTTCAATTCCCTCTCCTGTGTTGTTGTGTTTTCCTATAATTCTTTAAGGGATTTTTGTGTTTCCACTTTAATCACTTCTATCTGTTGATCCCTGTTCTCCTGTATTCTTTAAGGGAGTTATTTCTATCCTTGCTGAAGTCCTCTATCAGCATCATGAGATTTCATGTTAAATCCAAGTCTTGCTTTTGTTGGGTATCCAGGACTCGCTATTGTGGGTGATCTGTGTTCTGATGTTGTCAGGTAGTCTTGGTTTCTGTTGCTAGGATTCTTGCACTTCCTTTTTGCTATCTGATGATCTCTGGTTTTAGTTTATCTTGCTGTCTCTGGGTGGAGTCCCAATTGTGTGCCTGTAAACCTCTGTCAGCACTCCTCAAACACAAACTCTCCCCTGGCAGGTAACATTTTCAGAGGGCTGTGGGACAGCCTTAGCTCCCCAGTGCACATGGTGACTAAAAGGACCCTGTCCCATCTTCTCTGCCATTCCTCTGCCCTACGTGCTCCTGGCCAGACCAATTAGAACAGCGACTCAATAAAAAATGCTGATCTCAGATCCATGCCCAGTAAATAGCACTCCCTAGACACTAGCTCTCAACTTGCAGTGCCAGTGCATTGAAGGCTGTTTGACAGCTCCAGTTCCCAGGTGCAGATAACAACTGAAAGAATATTTGATTTTCAAAATACTAAATGATATCAGTAAGTCTGATGAATTAAAGGCATTGAAATAATAAAAGCCTAAGAATGTGTTATGTTGTTCACATGTGGTTTAAGTAACACTTTTATTATTATGTGGAATTGCAACTCCAAGTATATTTTGTAGCATTCTTACTTAATAAGACTGAAAACTAGTTCAAGAATGGCATTCAGAGATAAAACAATCTTTATTGATTTTTCACAAATACAAAATTTATCTACACTGCCTTATGTCTATGAATTCTTAGATTCTATATTGCTCTAAGTATGTCTAATTTATGAGGCTTATTTCAAGACATTTAGATCTAATTTATCATGTCTCAAATTACAAACTTTACTGTAATTGTAGTTTTAGGTTTCAAACATTTCCCTTAATCATAATTATGGCTTGTTTCAGAATACCCACAAGAAAATATGAGGTTTTGCTGGTAATGTTTTTTGCTACTGATGAAATCAATAAAAATCCTTATATTTTACCCAATATATCTTTGGTATTCTCAACCACTCTTGGTCTGTGTGAAGATACATTGGACGTTCTTGATCAAATACATTCACCAATCTATAGTTTTAATTTTATTAATTATATGTGTGGAAAAGAGGCATTTTGTAATATAGAACTTACTGGACCATCATGGAAAATATCCTTAAAACTAGCAAGTGATTCTAGCACACCAAAGGTAAGAATGTGTGACACTGCATGAGTTAACAACTTTTAAATTCTATTTACATGTGCCTCCAAGAAAAACTTGGACAGAGTGCATTGTTATTGTACTGCTACATGCTACAGAAAAACAAACACACACAGATACACACACACACACATACACACACACACACACCATTTAATATTATATATAATATTAATTAAGTAACCAGATCATAGATATACTGGGCCAACAGTTAAAATTGTTTTGTAGGACATTATGACTTGTAATAAATCAACTAGAATCTAATAGGAATAATACAAGGTATTTTGAGAATAATTGTACTATCCTTAAAAGGAGTTTTAAAAGATGAGTAATGCTACTTGCTTATGAGTCCATATAACCTAATAATCATAGTTCTCATGTAGGTATTTCATCCTCTCTTGAAATTATTTAGCTTTTCTTTGGACCATTTAATCCTAACCTAAATGACCATGACCAGTTGCCCTATGTCCATCAGGTAGCTACCAAAGACACACATTTGTCCCAAGGCATGGCCTCCTTGTTGCTTCATTTTGGATGGATTTGGATAGGACTGGTCATCTCAGATGAAGACCAGGGCATTCAGTTTCTCTCAGACTTGAGAGAAGAAATGCAAAGGCATGGGATCTGTTTAGCTTTTGTGAACGCGATCCCAGAAACCTTGCAGACATACATGACAAAGGCTATGATATATGATAAACAAATTATGACATCTTCAGCAAAGGTTGTTATCATTTATGGTGAGATGAACTCTACTTTAGAAATCAGCTTTAGAAGATGGGAATATTTAGGTGCACAGAGAATCTGGATCACTACTTCACAATGGGATGTTATCACAAGCAAAAACGAATTCAGCCTTGATTTTTTCCATGGGACTGTCACTTTTTCACATCATATAGGTGAGATTGTTGAATTCCGTAATTTTATGCAAATTCTGAACACTGATAAATACCCAGTAAACATTTCTCAGTCTATACATGGGTGGAATTATTTTAATTGTTCAATCTCTAAGAACAGCAGTAAAATGGGTCATTTTGCATTCAATAACACATTGGAATGGACAGCAGTGCACAAATATGACATGGCCCTGAGTGAAGAAGGTTACAATTTGTATAATGCTGTTTATGCTGTGGCCCACACCTACCATGAACGCATTTTTCAACAAGTAGAGTCTCAGAAAATAGCAGAACTCAATGGAGAATCCACTAACTGTCAGCAGGTAAAGTTTCTTATATTTCATTGTGGTTTGATTTATCATTTTGACCTTTTAAATGGACCAAGGTAAACAACTGTACATTTGTTAGATTATTCTCTCAATGAAACTTTCTACACTGCAATGCTCCCTAATTAATCTTTTACATGGATGAATATGATGCACAAAATAAAATTTAACAGGAGCCAATAATTTTTTTATGGTAGGAGTGAGTTTTTTGAAAACGTGTCTCAATGTTTCCACTAATGAGTTCGAAATTTAAAATAGGAATCAAGAGTTTTATCATAAAACCCTTAAGTGATGACTAGTCTAGAATCTTTTTCTAAAGAATTATTTCTGGAGAATCAGTAAATGTGCTATAACGAATTCTTACTCAACTAAATTAAGAAATATTTATAAATCCATAATGTATCAAGACTACATTTTATAAAGTTTCTGTTTTTCCTCATATGTGTTTACTGTCTATACACGAAAGACAGCCATTCTTTATTTTCACACACATTCACAATTCCCCTTCATTTGCACATAAATGGCTACTTTTTTGAAAACATTTTTGACAAACAGGAGCACATACACACACACTCACACACACATATAGACCATGTTACATATGTAATATGCTAATCATTTTTCAAGCACACTTTACCATTGCATATTAAATTTTCAGTTATGAATGAGGCATGTTGTATTTTACTACACAGGATTTCTTCAATGCAGCTATCTTTTGTGAAAGTAATTAAGAAATTAGGGAAATTCTCAACTTTGCTTTCTGTTTATTGATACACATATGTAAGTATCTAATGATAGATCTCATTTAGGTGTCTACCTTGCTGAAGACCAGGGTATTTATTAACCCTGTTGGAGAATTGGTGAACATGAACCATAGGGAAAATCAGTGTACAGAATATGACATTTTCATCATTTGGAATCTTCCACAAGGCATTGGATTAAAAGTGAAAATAGGAAGCTATTTTCCTTGCATCCCACAGATGCAACAACTTCATATATCTGAAGATTTGGAGTGGGTGACAGGAGGAACTTCGGTTGGTATTCTACATTTTTTTAGTTTTTTATTCAAGATATCTAAGTTTTTGAATATGAGGGACTGAAGTAATATTCAATTACTTCAATTGGTCTCTGTGGTTGAGACCATTTGCTACTATTGCAAAAGACCATGCTCAGTTACAAGCACCAAAATGTAATAACTCTTATTACATTTAATATTCATTAATTTTATCTAACTTTATCTAATTATATTTAATTTAATACAGTTAATATTCAATTGGTCTCTGTGGTTAAGACCAATTGCTACTCTTGCAAAAGACCATGCTCGGTTACAAGCACCAAAATATAATAACTCTCAACTTCATGTAAATCTTGTCATAGGGATCAAATGCCTCTGGATTCCATGTACAAATGTGCCCAAATGTGTGTGTGTGTGTGTGTGTGTGCGTGTCTTTGTGTGTATAATTAAAATTTTGTAATTATATGTATGCCATGGACTTTTCTTAGTCCGTGTGAACATATTTATAGCCAAATAAAGTATATAATATATTCAATAACAGAAACCTTTCTCCAGATTCAAGGTTTCCTCTTTTATTTATATATTTTATTTACATATATTAACACCTTATCCCACTTCCCAGTTTCCTTTCTTTGGGGGGGGTTACCTTATCTGGCATCAGTAGGGGGGGGCCCTTAGGTTCTGAGGAGACATGAGCAAAAGTATAGGGGAATGCTAGAGTAGTGAGGAAGGAGTCTCATAAAGGCAGCAGAAAGGGGAGAAGCATAGGAGACTCAAGATTTTGTTTTAAACTTGAGAAAATTTAGGACAGTGTTATATAACATATTTTTTCTTATTCATCAAACTACTCTTCCTTGTATACCCTTTTTTTCTCCATATACTTCAGTATCCTGATTTTTTATTTATAAATCATAAGCAAAATACTGATGCAACATAAGCATTCCTTTCGGATTAATCAGTTTAGGAAGTTATAAATTGCTACAACCTGAAAGTTACATATATAATGTTACATGAATAGAAAATATTGTGTGACATTCAGTGTACTGCAGGGAAATGTAAAATAATACTGTGCCTGAAAATGTTAAGAAATACTGGTAAACAAAGGAATATTTATAGCCATATCTGTCAACCTATGTTTCATTACATATATTATGTTTACATGAACTACACACCCATACACACATACACACATACAATCACACACATACTCTCTCTCACACATATTATATAATGTTTATATATTGTCTCAGGTTCCCTCCTCCTTGTGTAGTGTGCCATGTACTGCTGGACTTAGGAAAATTCATCAGAAAGAAACAGCAGACTGCTGCTTTGATTGTGTTCAGTGCCCAGAAAATGAGGTTTCCAATGAAACAGGTACTTGCTTGCATGTAGAAAGAAATGCTGAATTTGAATCCTATTCTTTCCAAACTAGAAATATGATATGACCTAGATGGGAACTGAAGTCCTAAAATCTCCATATTTCAGAACTTAATAAGTTAAATAATATCAGCGTCATTTGGACCCGGCAAAAAACCTGTAGTATCTTCTACAAACAATGCCTTTCTCTCACAATATGCTGAATTCTGATTTTATACTATGAAGAAAACATTTAGAAGTACATACATGTTTACTAATTTTTAAAAACAAACTATGTAATCTAGGATTACATTTTTTGAATTTTTTAGACAAAGAAACTTCACTATATGATCACCCCACAATCGTTCCCTCCATCACCCAGGTTAGTCCCTCACAAAGACTAAATGCTCAGGCTAACAGTGGTTATTTAATGAAATGAATTTTAAGATCTTACATTAGTGTGGGCCAGTGGTGGCAGTGCCTTTAATCCCAGCAATTTGAAGGCAGAGACAGGTGGATTCCTGAGTTCGAGGCTAGCCTGGTCTACAGAGTGAGTTCCAGTATAGCCAGGGCTATGCAGAGAAACCATGTCTCAAAAAACATTAAAACAAACAAACAAACAAAAAGCATATATGTCTTCAATGATTACTTTTTTCCTGACAAATAATTAGAACAAGAGTGACAAGTTCAAAAAAGGATAGATGGCATAGTGCTTATCATCAATCACCCACTACATAAAGAAATGAATGTGAGTATCCACTACCTACATGTCCTATAGCTTGGAATGAATACTTGGAAATAAAGATATTGTACCAAAATGAGAGAAACATGCAAATTTCTATGAGGCATAGAGTGTCAAGAATGAAAATATTCCTTTAGGCAAACAGTACTTGCATGAGGAATTGTATGTTCTGGTTTCTTTAGGAGATATAGTAAAATGGCACCACCCAAAAAAGCAAACAAAATACATAATGAATCAACTGAAATCAATAACTACACATGCACACTACCCTTGTCTGTGAATAGTCATTTTATGGTTTGAAGAATTAAAAAATCTGAAATCATGCATGTTACTATTTATCATATTTTCTTTGTTTTTGTTTAATACATATTTTCCATTCCATTCCCCATCATGTTGTTTCATTTCACCACAGAACACAGGTTAATAGAAAGCAAACTTAAGTCAGTGGTCCCTGCAGCAAGAAGGAATGGATGAGATGTTCAATACCAATTTTTTTATTGATATATCCTCTGAATAATACAAATACATAATTATTAACTAAATAATTGTCATATAAGGTTTTATTGTTTTCTGCCAACAGATATGGAACAATGTGTGAGGTGTGCAGATGATAAGTATGCCAACTTGGAGCAAACCCACTGCCTCCAAAGAGCTGTGTCATTTCTGGCTTATGGAGATACCTTGGGGCTTGCTCTATGCTCCACTGCTCTGTCCTTCTCAGTCATGACAATTCTAGTACTCTTCACTTTTGTGAAGTACAGGGATACTCCTGTTGTGAAGGCCAGTAACCACATTCTCAGCTATATCCTGCTCATCTCTCTAGTGTTCTGTTTTCTTTGCTCATTGCTCTTCATTGGACATCCCAACAAGGCCACCTGCTTCCTGCAGCAGACCATATTTGGAGTATTTTTCACAGTGGCTGTTTCTACAGTGTTGGCCAAAACAATAACTGTGGTCATGGCTTTCAAGCTCACTACTCCAGGAAGAAGGATGAGAGGGATGCTGACATTGGGAGTACCTAACTTGGTCATTCCCATTTGTACTTTGATCCAACTTGTTCTCTGTGGCATCTGGTTGGTAACATCTCCTCCCTTTATTGACAGAGATATACAATCTGAACATGGAAAAACTGTCATTATTTGCAACAAAGGCTCACTCATTGCCTTCCATGTTGTCCTGGGATATTTAGGTTCCTTGGCTCTGGGGAGCTTCACTGTGGCTTTCCTAGCTAGGAACCTTCCTGACAGATTCAATGAAGCCAAGTTCCTAACTTTCAGCATGCTGGTGTTCTGCAGTGTCTGGATCACCTTCCTCCCTGTCTACCACAGCACCAGGGGGAAGATCATGGTGGCTGTGGAGGTCTTCTCTATCTTGGCTTCTAGTGCAGGGTTGCTAGGGTGTATCTTTGTCCCAAAGTGTTACGTTATTTTAGTTAGATCAGATTCTAATTTTATACAGAAGAACAAAGATAAATTGCTTCACTGAATCTTTCATAGTATGAAAATGTTAGATGTTACTCAACATATTTTTTGTCTTAACCAAATTAGTAGTTAATAATATAAAAATTTTAAGAAATAAACTAATTTGAATTTACAAATAAGACATCACTCTCCATTGTGATACAAATTTCCAAAGTTTGTTGGAAAATTATCTCATTTATGAGTACACAATCCTGAAGATATTGAGAACTGAGACTCTCAATTGAGGAATATCTACCATCATTTTGAGTTGTATTGTGTGTTTAAGCCGTATACTTTATTAATTATTGATATTAGGTAACTGTATTGAGTTTGGACACTAACACCTCTAGGTAAGTTGCTCTTTGAGTTATAAAAAGAGGACTGCATACATCATGGGCATGAAGCCAGTAATCAAATTTATTCCTCATGCATTCATGGAGTATCTGCATCCCATTTCATGCCTTGGCTACACTGACTATACTGTGACAAAGATACATAAGTAAATAAAAACTTTTCTCACATGTTTCCTTTGATTATGGTGTTTTTTACAGCAATAGAATCAAGACACCACCTTAGTGATAAATTGCCTCTCTTTGGATTTGGAATATCATAGATTCCTCATGCAATTAAAGTTACTTATTTGAAAAGAAAATCAAGAGTGACTGTTATCAGAGTGTGAAGCACAGTGACAATATTGCATATGACAACACAGAATTTCTGGATTTTTGAATAGCTTTAAAATATACTAGAAATATGTTAAGAATATCAGATAATATACAAAGGATGGAATATTTTATGAAAGGAAATTGCGGTTCAGATTGGGCCTGCAATATAAGGCTCTGTCAATTTATGTGAAAGGCACAATTTCATTATGGAATGGAAGTGTTTCTTTAAGGAAGTAAAATCACTAATGGATACGCCATGTACAAAACCTTTACCACAATAAAACAAGTGAATTTTATGAAGATTTAAATCACTCTAGATGAAGGGTCTCATCATAAATTTTATCAAAATATGGATACTAAATATTATTTCAGTTTAATATTACATGTACAGGCATGCACATATAAACACATACACATTATTATTTCTTTACATCAGGTGTTGATAGTCAGTGTCATCTTTTTCTCAAAGTACTGTTTGCTGCTTTATTTGTTAAATATTTGGAAGTTTATTTTAGACATTGTCATTTACTTGCTTTTTGTTTATATTTCTTGTCTCCAAAACAGCCCTTGTATCAGTCCCTGAGTGCCTAAAATGCACATGGTCTCTTATTCATTAATTCTTGTTGAACCTGTATATATTTGCATATATATCTTTGAGCGTGTGTGTGTGTGTGTGTGTGTGTGTGTGTGTGTGTGTGTGTGTGTTGAAATTCAATTTTAGAGGCTGTGTAAAATTGCACGTAATTATGTCTGATCAAGTTGCATAGCAGTAAAATCACACTAAAAGTCATTAGGCTATACTTAACATTCAGGTACTTGATCAGCCTCCATTCGAGAGCTTTTGTTATGTAATTGATAAGAACAAACAAAAACACCCTTAGGCAGACAATGTTCAGAATGTGAAAGAATTTGGAACACACATTCATAAATGGGATGTCTCCATAAAATCCCTTGCGTCAGGACTCAGGAAACACTGTACAAGTGCAGGTAGAAGTATTATCCATGCCAGAGGGGATTGAGAACACCCACCACGGGAAACAGGACTTCTAAAACAAGAAATATAGATGCACATGTGAAATTACAGAGACTGTGGCAGCATCACAGGACGTGTGTGGTTCTGTTAAATATGGGGTCTCGATATTGAGAGGGGAATGGAACTGCACCCCCATTCCAATCCAGCTGACATTCACGTACAAAGAATATTAATTGCTTTTATAATATAAGATGCTCTATGAAATGAGGGATGACACCATACTTGGCATGTATCCCATGAAGTTGTTGAAGATTCCATCGTGTATGTAGAAATCATGTTCTAGAAACACAATGGCCACCAGATGAATGAAAAAGAAAACATTAACATGTGTATGTTAACAAATGATTTAATAGCCTTGCTTTCAGGTATGATTTACAAGAATCTCTTTTTTTCAAGAGACGTGCTCAATAATAAGATATTCAAACTACTCTAAAGGGCAAACCTTTTACCCAGAATCAGATAGGAAACACAAAACAAACTCAAAGACATTGTTGCCAGTTCTTTGTCTTATAATGCTTTCCAGGACCTTTATATTTGTTTGGTTTTTGTGTTCATTTGATTTGTCGTGTTTACTTTTTTGTTTGTTTTTCAGTCAAAGTTAATTTTTAAGAATATTGTAGCTTATACTTTTATACTTTTATGCAAATTACATTTTATTAATTTGAGGTCGTGTATGTTTAGGTTTCTTAGCCTTTTTATTTATCTTCTTTTATTCTGCTTACTTCCCATTTTGCCCTATTACAGGTTTTTGTATTTTATAATAAATAATGATAATAATAATAATGATGTTGTTGTTGTTGTTGATGATGATGATAACGATAGTCTATGACAAGAGAAAGAAAGAAAGTGTATGAATTTGAGTGACGTGTATGGGGCAGACATGTCTGAAGAAAGCTACAATGTACTTACATATAATAAATAAATATATAAGTAAATAAAAAAATAAGACTTTTTTTATACCCGTCTCACCCACCCGAATAAATAAATCTTTTTTAAAAAAAGGGAAAAATATAGCTGGGTGGTGGTGGCGCATGCTTGTAATCCCAGCACTTGGGAGGCAGTGGCAGGCAGATTTCTGAGATCGAGGCCACCCTGGTCTACAGAGTGAGTTCCAGGACAGCCAGGACTACACAAAGAAACCATTTCTCTGAAAAAAAACCAAAAACAAATTGTCTAAATTAATTAAAGAATTAAGCAGAATTATTTTCTGATGAAATTGAAGATTTTGATGGGAAATATTTCCAAAAATTTTGAAGAAAATATATATAAAGATATTTATGGAAACAGGCATTAAAATCGTAGAATTTGTTGGAAAATAATAATTGTAAAATAGTAAAAATACAAAATATACTTTCTAATTGACCAAGCATATAGAAAAAATGTCTAATAATCAGATTTTGATGGAAAATATTTATTTTTAAAATTATTTTTATTAGGCATATTCTTTATTTACATTTTAAGTGATTTCCCCTTTCCTCTTTCCCTCTCTCCGAGAATCCCATAAGCCATCTCCTGTCCCCCAGGTTCCCAATCAACCCTCTCCTGCTTCCTGTCCTGGTATCCCCTACACTGCAGCATTGAGCCTATGGATGACCAGGGGCCTCTCCTTCCTTTGCTGTCCAACATCTGAAGAAATCTAGAATAAAGTGTTAAAATAGAAGATTTTCATCGAAAAATATTATTTATTAAATAATGATAAACATAGAAAACATTTCGAAATCAATTAAAAAGGTAGAAACTCTTTCAGATAAAATGGAAGAAAAATCACGTACAAAATTTCCTGATATATATTTATATATATGTGTGTATTTCTAAAACCTCCCAAGATGCAGATAATGCATGGTAAACATGGCCTCCATAGAAACCGGCCCTTGTTTACTCTTAAGATGACTATGTGGATGAAAGGTCATCATCTTGGGAAAATAAAATAAAATAAACTGTGAGTTCTGTCGCGCAAAGGCACAGCAGGAAGTTGGAAGAAGTCGAATCCCAGGATCGAAGATATAAAATGAATTTGCAGCGAACTGTGTGATGTCATGTGTCATCATTACATCATAATTTATTCCAACTAGATTTGCGTGTATTCAAATCGGCTGTGCTTGCTGTTTCCAAGGACTCAGGTATGCAAATGAGGCGGGGCAAGTCATGCCCCCTCATGAATATGCTAATGTACATTGGTCAGATAAATGAGCTTAGGTTGGGGAAGTTCCTCCAAGAGATCCAACTCTGGGCCATGTTTTTCAATTAGTCATCAAGAGGGAGGGTCTCTTGTGGATTGGTACCATCTCTGGACTGGTATTCTTAGTTTATATAAGAGAGCAGACTGACAAAGCCAGGGGAAGCAATCCAGTAAGAAACATCCCTCCATGACCTCTGCATCAGCTCCTGCTTCCTGACCTGCTTGAGTTCCTGTCCTGACTTCCTTGAGTGATGAACAACAGCCTAAAAGTGTAAGCTGAATAAACCGTTTCCTCCCCAACTTGCTTCTTGGTCAAGATGTTTGTGCAGGAATAGAAACCTTGATTAAGACAAAGGGTAATGAAAATGAGTAGCCTTGACAGTATGAGAGGCCAGGAAAGATCAGTGGAGAGGTGAAGACTCAGGGGCAGTTGAAGAGTCAGGACTGAAGAGATTTTGAAACAAAGCTGGGTCTTGTAGAGCTGTATGTGTGTGTGTGTGTGTGTATTGGGGGGAGGTGCTAGTCCTGATTCAGTTACCCATTTTCTTTTTCTATTGTCTTATCTTGGAGGTTCACCATTCTTTATGTCTGCATGTAATCTTCGTTTCCATCTCCTGATCGCTTTCAGAGCAATTTGGAAACACAGTTTTGCCATTGGAACTGTGGTGGTCATTGCTTTCCCTTAAAAAATCAAAACAAAACTGAACTAGAATTGCTTATCTATTGAGTCTGGAATTCAAAACAATGAAAAAATGTATAGCAGCACTTTATCATCACCATCATTATTATTATTATTTATTTTCAATACATTTTTTTTCTGTGTAGACATGGCTGTTCTGGAACTTGCTCTGTAGACCAGGCTGGCCTTGATCTCACAAGAGATGTGCCTGCCTCTGCCTACAGAGTTCTGGGATTAAAGTCTTAACAGTTCAGGAGGAAGGCATTTCACTTTTTTGGTGACATGCTGATCATCATGTTTGGGGAAATTTAATTTACAGTTATGATGGGAATTAAGTATTTGTGCGGTTAAGATCATGTTCATCTACGTGTAGAAAGGAATGTGAGTTGACATCACTTAATAATGGCTTTCCCTGTTGTGCTACCCCAGATGGCATATTCTGCAGCTCCCCCAGCATTGCTGTTGGAGACCATACTAACAGTAAAATGGGCTGAGTTGGATCACACGTGTGTGTGTGTGTGTGTGTGTGTGTGTGTGTGTTAGGCATTAGGGATTCGGTACAGCATCAGTATTTGGTACAGACATCACTTTGATAAATGTCATGGGTGCTGCTTTTGCCTGGCATGGCAGAGATGATGAGAGTTTATTTGTTCAACAAATGAGTTAGTGGAGTTGATGTGTTAAGCAGGGAGCCTGGCATCTAATAAGTTATTGAGTGCCTAGGGAATGGTTATATGGAAAGCTTAGGTATGCATGCATATATTTTAAAAATAAGAGCAGTGCATTTAAAATATTGACAGACCCTAAAAGTAAATGTCTTACAGAAAATAGGCCAGCTTTTCCTCGTAACTTTGAGAACATAAAATAATGAGAGAATGTCCCAGATGTCTAGAAAAAACAAATATACATAAGTTTGACTTGTTTCCCCTTAAAAGTCTCCATAATAGACATGGTATGAATATGATTTGATTCAAAAACTAAAACCTTAAAATATTTTTTTATTTAAAAAATCAAACACATTCAGAGGTGGGATTTACCTTGCAATCGAATGCACAAGGGTGACACCTGAGGCTCAGTCTTAAGGCATCAGGCAGTGAGCTTGCTGGGAATTGACGTGCAATTGACATGTCAGGGTGAGATGATGCTGTGGGGGAAGATGATATAAATGGGCCCTCAATGGATGGGTAAGGGGATGGCCTTGGAGCAAGTTTGAGACAGGTGGGACATTTTGCATGCTTGTCAAGGGTATTTGATTGTCTGGTTTGGTTTGTTTGTTTGTTTGTTTGTTTGTTTCTTTGTTTTTGAGATAGGGTTTCATCATTTGCCTTAGCTATCCCTAGACCTTGTTCTGTACACCAGGCAGGACACAATCTCACAAGAGATCTGCATGGCTCTGCCTCCCACCCCAAGTACTGGGTGTAAAGGTGTGTACCACTACTGCTTGGCTGTCCAGGCTATTTTCAATGTTGGATGACATAGACTAACAGTGAGAGCCACCTGAGACCTGAGAACACATGGCAACTGCTAAGTGCAAAACCTGTGCTTGCTGTGCTACTGTGTAGTTGAAGCAGAAGGGATATGAGAGGGTTTTAGATGGGTTGGAACTTCAGCAGCCAAGCCATTAGTGCAGTGTCGGAACTTTGACCCATTTTTTTTTACTGTGTTTGCAGTTATTATTGTAAAGCTTTAAAGTCAAGCAGTGTTATTTAACATTTCCTTTGAGAAAGGAGTCCAAACCACATGTCCAGAAGATGCTGCCTGGAAGTAACTTGCTGTAATTTCTAAATGTCGCCTGCAACCTTTGTTCTCAAACTGAAGCCCTTTGAGTAGCATACATATAGTGTGTGATGTTTATTAACTTGAGTATTTGAGAGAGGATCTTGCTGTGTAGTATAAGGCTGCGCTAAAACTCACTGTGTCTTTTAGGTTGGCTGAAGCTCACTGCAGTCTCCTAGTTTACAAGTACCCAGTGGTGTGTGTGGTGGTGGCAGTGAATCCATGCCTCACCTGGCTAGGCTTATGCCTTTAAAGAAGCTCTTCAGAGCCTGAGGAGGAGGAGGTGTGTCCTGACCTCAGAGTAGGTAATAAATTGAACAGCAACTACTAACTAATAACAAGGACATTTTACTGCCATTCTTTAATAAACTTAAGAATTTCTTTAGGTACAGTGTGTTTGTGAGCTTAGGAAAACTGATGTTGTGAGTCACAATTACTCTTCTTTTGTATGTGAACTGGGCTGCATAGCAATGTAAAGATATTTCACATCTGAGAATTCTAGGTTCGTGGATAACTCACTTTCCACTTTCATTGGAGGCGAGAAAGTAGATTTTGCTATTATGAAAATGAGGACTAGAAGGCAGATGAGAGAAAAGATAAAAGCTGAGTCAACATAGCAAAACAAAGTCTTTGATCTAATCCTGAGTCTAACCCTATCTCTGACATTTCTTCTTTGTGTAATAGGGATACTATTGATTCAGTGGGACCATCAAGAATAATGGTGGCCACCTGAACCATAACCCTGTGCCTAACCCTTGGACTTACCCTAATACTCTAATACTATCTAAACCCCTTAATTTCCTAAATATCGTAATCATAAATACACTTATCCTGATCTTAACCATAACCCTCTAATCCCCTAACAATAACCCCAATCCTGGTTATTGTGGGGGATGTTTCTTAATTATACCTTTTAAATTGAGAAATTCATTCTTACTCTTGATCTTTAGAGATTTTCTGATCCACCTTTGACCTAGGCTATAGATGTGTTTTTAAACTATATATGGAAAGGTCTTTTTTTTTTTATTTGTACTACTTTATTTTACAAAACTAAGGTGATTTGTTTGGCGTTGCTATTTTAAAACTTGCATGGGAAGCAATTATTTCTTAACTATTTCCCTGTCAGATGCTGCAAAATGAAATTAATCAGTTCTTGATTTATTTAACTTCCCTTGGCTTGACAGCCTTTATCAGGATATTCTATTAACTACCCTTTCTATAAAAAGAGAAAGATTCATTTCCTCTATGATGTAAGATAGGCTTATCTAGAACGTCTATACTAATCCAACTGTGTTTTTTCTCTATTTTGCCACTGATGAAAATGTGCTGGAAAATAATAGTGCTCAACAGTGTCTTCCTTATGTATCTGGATTCTCATCTGAGGTTGTCTATTACCTATCATCTGATTGAGAGAGCATCGGTTTCCCTGATTCAAGCACTTAGCCATAAACAAAACACTTGGTTTGTTTGTTTGTTTTTCTTTGTTTGTTTGTGACAGGTTTTCTCTCTATAGCCTTGGATTTCCCAGAACATACTTTGTAGATGAAGCTGGCCTGGAATTCAGAAGTACACCAGCCTCTGCCTCCCAAGTGCTAGGATTATAGGCATGCACTACCACTGCCTGGCTAAAACGCTTTTCATTAAAAATACATCCTTAATGATAATAGCCTGTGTCATGCATTGATTCATCTATTCCTGGGTCATATTGATACCTCCAATGCACCTTGAGCAATGGGCTTTGCAAACTATTTACCATGATTATGGGAAAAAGACAAGGCGCTTTGAGAAATTTCAAAGTCTGAAATCAGGTCCGCTTAAGTGCAAGGTCTTGCTTGGTTCACAGAAGGGAGGAACAGGCAGCTAACCAGCTGCTGATGGAATGTTGAGTCCTCCCCAAGCACTTGGTGGGGTGAGATTCCTCTTGGAATTTTCATACAAATGATAATGAGTGCAAACCTCTCCTGGCATCTGGAGGTTTTATTCCTAGACACAGACAGGAAAGCACACTCTAACCTAAGGAGGGCTTGACTCACTGGCCAATCAAGGCTTCCAGACAGACCTGACAGTCAGGCAAAGAGGCAGAATCTTCCAGGTGCCTTTCTGTGTGTTCTCTGTGGCTGTGCAGCTTGAATGATTCTCTGCGTCGTGCTCTGAGCTCTACTATTGGGTGCTGTGAGGGAAATCAGGTCTGAAATCCAGACATGGTGAGCATAGGATGTCTGCCCATAATGGAGAGGATCACGTGGCTGAGCAGTAGGTGCTGGTGTGGTGGGTTCCACTATTGGGTTGGATCAGAAGCATCAGCCAGATGTGACTTCCTGTGAGATTTCTAGTGGTGCTTCTTACTTGAAAGTTCAGGCTATGACCTATGAATAAGTTCAGTGTCATGGCTGATTGTAATTCTATTGAAAACATCTGGACCAGTTGCTATCTTTGTAGAAGTCAGAGTGGTTTCTGTGGCTATGTAGCACCTGTGCCCAAATTATTTTTCCTTTTATAATGTACATTGAGAAGGCAGGGTCAGGCCTGGAGAGATGGCTCAGAAGTTAAGAGCTCTTCTGGCTATTCTTACACAGTCCATGAGTTCAATTCTTAGGAAGCACATGGTGGCTCATAATTATATGTAACTGGATCTGGTGCCCTCTTCTGGCCTGCAGGAATACATGCAGGGAGAACATTGTATAAGTAATGAGTTAATTCCTAAAAAAAATATAAAACAGATATGAATCTAATAGTTCTGATTTCATACATTACTCATTATACTGTTTACTTTGTTATTTTTTCTGCTGTTGTTTTTTTTATATATATTTCTTTAATTTGATTAGTGGTTTTGATTATTATGTGGCAAAGGGACTTTTTTCCTAATGTTTGGTGTTTTTGATGCTGTTTGAACATTAACAAGCACCTTTATAGGTTTAGAAAAAGTTTTCATTAGTGATTTCATTTGAAATGTTTTCTAGACCTTTATGCTGATTGATCTTTTTCCTCTTCCTCTTCCTCCTCCTTCTCCTTCGCTTCTCCTTCTTCTTCTCCTTCTTCTCCTCCTCCTCTTTATATTTCTGCTCATCCTCCTCTGCCTCCTCCTCCTCCATCTTCTCCTCCTCCTCCACAACCACCTTCTTCTACTTCTTCTTCTTCTTTTTCATCTTCTTCCTTCTGCATCTCTAACATGTCTTGAGAAACTAAACTAAACTGAAACATGTAAAAGTCTGATGCAAAAGAGGTTGCTTTTTGGAAAGGAGAGGGGTGAGAACCTGAGGATGGTGACTTATTTTCCTGGCTGGTATTCCTTATCTTCCTATGCTTGTGTCTGGGCAGCTGCATTTGTGGTGATTATTGGTCTAGGTAAGGTTTCTCAGTTTTTCTTATTTGTGTGGGTGTTTATTTCTGTGTTACAGTTTTCTGTCTAGATTTTCATAGTGTTGTGTGAGCATGGCCTCTTTTACTGACCTTTTTGTTATGTTCAAGAGACATTGATAGTTAATGTTGAAAGCTAGGTGAGGAGGTAGGCAGGAAGAGATAATCTTCTCAATCCACAAGGAGACATAGTCAGGAGAGAGGTGAAGCTGCTATCATTTCAATATTTCAGAGCTACAGTCATCTGAGGGAGTCTCAATTGAGGGTGTGCCCTCATCAGAATATCTGGTTGCTATGTCTGTGTGAGATAGTGCTGATTATTGATGTGGGAATGGTCTTCCCTTAGAGTGACAGTATTCATAAACAAGTCAGCCTGGGCTGGATATGAGAGCTACCAGAGCATGGTACACTGACCACGCAGGAGTGCAAGCCAGGAGACAATGTTTACTCATGCTTTTACCTTCAGTTTATAGCATCAGTTTCTACTCAAATTTCCCACATGATGAAATGTGAACTGAATAAAAACATTCACATCTGCTTATTACCTGAGATGCTTTTGCTCAGAGGATTCCTTCACAGCCAAAGAATTACCAGTTAGAACAACAAAAATAACCAAAACAACATTATCAACAATTGATTTTGCTGCTGGACAGAATCTATGTTCTCTTTTGAAGGAATGTGGAAATTATCAGAAATTGAGATGGCAAAAGTCATAGAAAGCTGTTCCTGGAGTTTAATTGGTTGTTCTCATAGGACTTGGGATATTGGAGTGTTGATAGTATGCAGCCAGAGGAACTTGAGATTATAGCATGTCAGAGGAAAATAAGCCCTGGGTAAATTTTAGTGGGAGGTCATTTGTGTGATATTATGGCCAAAAATCTTTTCTCCTTGGCTTACACCCCGAAATATGGAGTGGGGTGAAATTTAAAAAATAATGGGCAGATTTCAATATTTTAATTGTATTTATGAGTATTTGTTCATTTCCCCCACTTGTTTATTTATTGTTTATTTTTTTCATTTAATTTAAACTTTGTCCCATCTCTCCATTCCACCTTACCCAGTCCTTCAGCCCTAACTCTGTTTATCACTACAAGGAGCATGAGGACCACAGGAGTAGCAAACAACCACGGCATTTCAACTCTCTGCATGGTTAGGCATATCTCTCTTACTGAGGTCAGAAAATAAGGCAGCCAAGTTAGGTGAACAGTTTGGGCAGACGGTCAACAGCATAAAAGACATCTTATACTTGATCTTAGCCAAAAGGCCAAGGTACCAAAAGGTTCATCTCCTGCTCCATTTGTTGGGGGAAACACATGAAGACTGAGTAGCGCACATACTACATGGATGGTGGGGACTTGGTTAACCCTTTGTGTGTTCCTTGCTTTGTAGTTCAGTCTCTGAGAGTGTCCTAGTGTCCAGGTTATTTGAATCTGAGGGTATTCTTATGGACTTGCTGTACTTCTGCGACTCTCAATCCTTTCCCCAATGTTTCCAAAAGATTCCCTCTGCTCTTTCCAATGTTAGGCTGTGGGTATCTGCATCTGTTTCAGTCAGAAGCTGGATGGACACTCTCAGAGGACAAATATGCTAAGCTACTCTCTGGAAGTAACGCAAAGTATATCATCAGTAATATCAAGGATTGGTTCTTGCACATGGGAGGGTCTCAAGTTGGGCAGGGTATAGTCTAGCCATTCCTTCATTCTCTGCTCCATCTTTTTACCTGCATTTCTTGTAGGAAGGACATATTTTTGGTGGAAACGTTTTCCGTTTGTTTGATGTAATTAACTCTCCACTGAGGGTACTTCCTGGCTGCAGGATGTGAAACTCTTCAGTGTCCAATTCTCAGTGCTATGCATTTCAGCTATGGTCACTCCATAGACTCCCTGTTGTCCTCCCTTTCATGGTCTGTGGCTCATCATAAAGATGCCTGCACCCTTAGACCCCTGACAGCTACAGACATCAATTCATTTTCCTGACACAATGGTCCTTCCTTTTCTCTCACCACATTTTCTTTACCTCCCCTTTCCCTTTCCTAACTACTTGCCATTCCTGTTATTTCTTTTACATCTCCCTTCTATGAGTGTTTTATTTCCTCTTCTGAATGAGATTTAACTATGCTCATTTAAGCCTTCCTTCTTCTTTTTAAAGATTTGTTAAACTTGAGAGGATTATTTATATGGAGTGGCTTCTGAAAACTCACAGATTAAAAATTCAAGATCATGGATTCTTCCTGTATGGTTTCAGTTTAAGACTATTCCACAATTCTTTTGTAGAGTCAGATACCCAGGGAAGATTCTGTGAGAGTTCATTATAGTGAACTTGTGAGGATGATGCCTGAGTTGCATTTTGCAACCACAATTAGTTGAGATGTCTAAGGTATTGATAAATTTGCAATGGAGATATGTATACAGGGAGAAGAAGTACCCAAGCTGTTACATGATGTGACTTTCAAGATTTTGTCTTGACTGTCAGAAGAGACTTTAGACATTTGAGCAGTGTAGGAGGTGCTACAGACTGTTAGGATCACTGAAGAAAGAATGAATGCATTTTTATCACAGGATGAGTATTTGCCTGAATATATGTATATATGTCCCTTGCTATCACAAAGTTGCTTCCTGAGTCTCCTCTGTTTCTTCTTTGAGAAGTTGTTGGACCCCCAAGCATCCCCCCAAAATGGTGCACCAAGTCTCTTATGAGATAAGCCCAACCTCAGCTACTGAGTCTAGTCATGGTAGTCCAGTTAAGGAAACATATTCCAAATATAGGTCACGGCTATAGGTAAAGCCCCTGCTACAGAGTAACGTTAATAATGTCATGGATTGGTGCTTGTTTTTAGGATGACACTAAAATTGGGGAAATTTTCATTAGCCATTTCCTTAGTCTATGCTCCAGAGTTACCCCTGCATTTTCTTTAGAGAGGAAATACTGTGTTCTTAGTGTCTACTCTGTTGTGCTTGAAAATAACCTTCAGCTTGCTTTTCATGCTCCCATACATTCACTATATAAACTCTTTCCCTAAATCACATACGGTAAAATATATTTGTTATTCAGTAATCTATTTTGCAAGTCTGTTGGTTTTATATATTTAAATTTACTTTATTTTTGCTTTTCTTAAAAAAACTAAACAAAACAAAACATTTCCCTGTGAACAGAACAGCTTTTCCTGTTCTGATAATAGGAAGAGAACTGCAAAAGCCACACTAAATGACTTATAAAATAACCATGTGCTTTTGAGCAGTTCTTCATCTACATGTTTCATTTTCAAATTTGGTCAAATATATAAGTTTTTTGTAAGGCCAGCAGTTTGGTTAAAACAACTGAGGAATTTTGCATAAAGGAGGATAAGTCTATATTCAACCACTGTGTTAATTCCCCTAAAAATTTGTGTGATGATCAATTTTGAGAAAATATTCCTAGCATCAATATTATCGTGCTTATGTTTAGTAAGGTGAAATTAGCTTCTAGTATGAGTTGGACTATATTCCAGAGCCTTACATAAAAGGGTATAACTTGAACCAGCTCTTCCCAACTGGAGACACCTGCATGGAGAACATGTAAATGCTATGTTATAAAAAAAGTCAGTTGAAATCCAAGGACATGAGATAGGATACCTGGAGAAATGTACAAATAAGTGAGATAATTGACAGAAGCTCCTGCTTCACATATAAATCAGGGAGCACACATGATTGGTGGAACGAAGGACACAATCTATTAGTGAGAAGTGCTCTTTGGTAATGCGATGGTGTTCTATATTTGGTGAATAGTGCTTTCAGATTTGGCCTTAGTATTTAATAAGATAGTTCAGTTTTTCCCTAGTTGTATATGGACACTGTTGTGCTAAAGTAAGCCAAGGTCTGTTCTTCCATCTGGGATATTGAGATGCATTTTTTCATAGCAAAGAGAATCACAAGTGGGAATTAGTGTCTAAATAACAATTCAATAGACTACACAGAATTTTTGAGGACTCTTGCCCCTTCAATTGTTTAGGAGAAACACTGCATTTTGAAAGTGATCATACATTATATATACCTGCTTAAGATAATATATTTAGCAAAATTGGCCCTATTTACATTCTGTAATATCCTGCAACATGAAATTATCCAGTACTTGATTTTTCTAACTTCAATTGCCTGACAGCCTTTATTGGGACATTCTATTAACTACCCTTTCCATATACATAGAAAGACTCATTTTATCTATGATTCAAGATAGGCTTATCTAGAAAATCTGCAATAATCCAACTGTGTTTTTTCTTTACTTTGGCAATGATGAAAATGTGCTGATTAGTAATAGTGCTAAATAGTGATTCCCTTGTGTTTCTGGCTTTTCTCCTGGGATTGTTGATATTTATCATTTGTTGAAGGGTGCTTCAGTTTTTCTGGGCTAAACATTTATCCATAAACAAAACACTTCTTTGTTTTTTTCTTTGCTTGTTTTTGTTTTTTGTTTTTTCTTTAAGACAGGGTTTCTCTGTATAGCACTGATTCTCCTGGAAATCACTGTGTAGACCAGGCTGGCCTCAAACTCAGAAATCAACCTGACTCTGCCTCCTAAGTGCTGGGATTACCACTCCCTGGCTAAAATGCTTGTTAGTAAAAATCGATCTTTAATGTTAATAGCTTGGGTCATGCATTGGGTCATCTATTTCTGGGTCAAATTGATACGGCCAATGCACCTGCAGTTGTGGTCGAGGCAAGCTGTTCACCATGATTATGGGAAGAAGACAAGTGCTTTGAAGAAAGCTCAGGCAGAGATCCTGGTAAGTGTGGAGTCCTGGATTACAGAGGGGAGGAGCAGGCAGCTGACCAGACAGAGCAGGAATATTGTTTCCTCCCACAGGGCTGGATGGGGTAAGATACCTCTTGGAATCTTCTTTCAAATGTTAATGGGGTGCAAACCTCCACTGAGATCTTGAAAAAACATGGCCCTGGATAGGAAGCACACTTTGTGCTAAGACTGACTGGCGAATCAAGGGCACCAGGCAGACCTGCCAGTCAGACAAGGAGGCAGGAGCTTCCGGGATTCATTCTGTGTGGTCACTGTGGCTGTGCAGTTTTAATGGTACTCTGAGCTCTGAGCTCTGCTGTTGGGTGCTGTGAGGGGTCCTCAGGGAAGCTCTGAAATCAAGACATGGTGAGCACAAGATATCTGCCCTCAATGGGGAGGAACATGTGGCTGAGCAGTGGGTGCTTTGGTGGTGGGTCCACTAAGGGGTTGGTTCGGAAGCATCAAACAGATGTGACTTCCTGTGAGGTTTCTAGTGGTGCTTCTGACTTGCAAGATCAGGCCATGACCTATGAATATCTCTAGTATCATGACTGTAATTCTGTCCAAAACATCAGGTCTAGTTGCTTTCTTGTAGAAGCCTGGGTGGTTTCTATGAATATGCATCACTTGCGTCCAATCTATTATTTCTTTTTATAATATACATTAAGAAGCCAGCGACACTGGAGAGATGACTCAGAGGATAAGAGCTCTGGCTACACTTACACAGGCCATGAGTTCAATTATTAACAAACACATGGTAGCTCATAAGTATAAGTAATGGAATCTGCTGCCCTCTTCTGGCCTTTAGGAATACATGTACGGAGAACTTTGTATAAGTATGAATTCATTCCTTAAAAAAAAAATAGAAGACAAATAAGAATCTAATAGTTCTGATTTCATACATTATGCATTCTATTGTCTATTTCATTATTTTTTACTATAGGTTTTTTTATATTTCTTTAATATGCTTAGTGTTTTGATTATAATCTGGCAAATGGACTTTTTTTCCCCAACATTCGGTATTTTTGATGTTGCTTGAACTTTAACAGGCACATTTTTTGGTTTAGAAAAAATTTTCATTTATGATTTCATTTGAAATATTTTCTAGACCTTTATGTTGATTGATCCTTTTCCTCTTCCTCCTCCTCTTCTCTTCCTCTTTCTCCTCCTCCTCCTTTTCTTCTCCTTCTCCTCCTCCTCCTCCTCCTCCTCCTCCTCCTCCTCCTCCTCCTCCTCCTCCTCCTCCTCCTCCTCCTCCTCCTCCTCCTCCTTCTTCTTCTTCTTCTTCTTCTTCTTCTTCTTCTTCTTCTTCTTCTTCTTCTTCTTCTTCTTCTTCTTCTTCTTCTTCTTCTTCTTTCTCCCTCTCTATCATGTCCTGAGAAATTAAACTAAACTGAAACATGTAAGAGTCTGATGCAAAAGAGGTTTTTTTTTTTTTTTTTTTTTTTTTTTTTTTTGGAAAAGGAGAGGATTGATAACCTGGGGATTGTGACTTATTTTCCTGTCTGGTATGGTTTCTCAGTTTGTCTTGTTTGTGTGGGTATTTATTCCTGTGTTACGGTTTTCTGTCTAGATTTTCATAGTGCTGGCTGAGTGTGGCCTCTTTTACTGACCTTTATGTTATCTTCAAGAGAGAGTGCTGGTTAATGTTGAAAGCTAGGAGAGGAGGTGGGCAGGAAGAGATAATCCTCTCAATTTACAAGGAAACATAGTCAGGAGAGAGTTAAAGCTGCCAACATTTCAACATTTCAGAGCTACAATCATCTGAAGGAGATTCAGTTGAGGGTGTGCTCTCATCAGAATGGTTGGTTGCTCTGTCTGTGTGAGATAGTTTAGATGATTGATGTGGGAATGGTCTTCCACTTAGCATGACAATATTCATAAGCAAGTGGGTCTGAGATGGATGAGAGAGCAACTTGAGCATGGGACACTAACCAAGCAGGAGAGCAAGCCAGGAGACATTGTTTGCCCATGTTTTAACCTTCAGTTTGTAGCTTCATTTTCTACTCTAAATTCCCAACATGATAGCATCAAACAGGGAGTAAATATGCAAGCATCTAATTGGAAAGCTCCTGTGTCCATTAACATAATTTACTGTTCCTGGAGGTCATATCATAATCCTAAAGTTATGGTCCCATCTGCATTGATGTTAAGTAGACAAGGGATGGGCTTGTATTCTGGAGATGAAGGTTTGTTGGGGGGGTATACACTGAGACATTGGTCTTGATGAGGGTGTAACATGGAAACTCTGCTGTTGTTGAGGATTAACCTAGGGACTAGATTTAGGCACAGGATTTATTGGGGGCAACTTGGAAACTAGTGCTAAGTATCAGCCTGTGAGTTTACCTGAGTTCAAACTTATGTGTGGTTCTCCAAAATGGAGTCTGATGTGAAAAGTTATGGCATCTCAGTGACGAATGTAAAAGCAGATGTTTTAGTTTCTGTAGGCCAAGACTCGACTCACATGAAATCAGGTGACAGTAGATTCCTGTTATCCATAACTTTACAGTACCATTCTGCAGACACATAACTTCTCTTGTCCCCACACATTGACTCTCTGATTCACTGTAAATCTCAGGAATCAGATTCTTTCTAGGGATCTTCACAAGAAGAGATCACTAAAAAACACTTTAAAAGATAAAGATATTTTTAAATTAACATGTTTTTCTCTGTATAATAATTCAAATAGGTATATGTCATAATATAAAGAACAGATATGTTTTTCTTGTATGAGTGAGGACTATATCCTATATGAATAACACCACCTGGTCTAAAGGATGTAAACCCTTTAAAATTAATTTAGAACCTTAAAGGATACAGACTTTGCTATGTACAAGAATTTGATTAGGAATTGTTGAGATACCATTTGGACCATAATTGTATGTTTACATATATCATGTTATGTATTCAAAAGAAAGATTGAAAGCCATATTATTATTTTATATTTATTTTACCTGCTTGGATTTATTGAGTAAATATACTTTCAAACTTTCATGTAGCTGCTCGCAGCTAAGTTTGAATATTTTACTGGGTCACCAGGAAGGAAAGCTGGGTATGGGAAAAGGTGATGGGATAAATATGGAATCATGAAGAGATTTTCTGCTCAAGGGTCAAAGTTTAATGAAGGTCTCCAACTACTCACAGGAGGGCCAAAGACTCCTCCCCCAAAAAGCTGGAAACAGGTCTGCAGAACTGGTTTTGCTTGCTCCACAGGTGGCTGGCATCAGGTGGAGGCTAGTGTCCTTGGAGAACTATGGGCTTCACCTTGGTCTGAGCACTCCATGCTAGGTGGGAAGCAGTGGCTAGCAAAGTTTTGAAACTCCTGCTCAAAAAGGCTGAGGTGAGGGCACACTTTCATATAAATTTTTAACTATACTGTCATAAGAAACAAAATGAAATAGGGCCATGTTTGCAAGTTTAATTTAGTTGTAATCCATTTGCTATCATGTACTTGATATTAAATACGAGCCATGATCTCATGTGAATAGTCTATACATAAGTAATAAAATGGCATATTTTAGTAAGCCATGAATTTGTTTTTATTGCTTGTTGGAATTCAATTGCCATAATTTTTATTGTCAAATGAAAATTTCACATAAAGTCCGCTAATAAATTTATTGTTAATCTGTGCAGAAAATAAACCAGACATGTCTAGAGCAGAAGAGTATTGAAGAGCATTGTTTCTCAGAGGAAAATTAACTGCATAAATAATGGACAATGAGACCTAACACAAGGTAGAACAAATACTCTTTCCTAGTAGAAATCTGTCTTGCCCTTGGCAGCTTATCCCATTATTATCTGTTGCGTTTTTTGAATATCAAAGTCTTCATAACTATGTAACCATGCTAGTTTTGAAAATACATGTATGGATAAACTTTTAGGACTTTTTGAGTAGTTATTAACTAAGTAAGGTAAAAGCTATTAGAATAAGAATAAATCAAAACATTAATTGCAAATGTTTAATTAAATGTAAAATATAGGGCTGGAGAGATGGCTCAGCAGGTAAGAGCACAGACTGCTCTTCCAAAGGTCATGAGTTCAAATCCCAGCACCCACTTAGTGGCTTACAACCATCCCTAAAGAGATCTAACGCCTTCTTCTGGTGTCTGAAGACAGCTACATTGTACTTACATATGATACATAAATCTACAAATAAATAAATATCGTTTTTAAAAAAGATGTAAAACGTAGCCGTGCAGTGGTGGTGCACACCTGTAATCCCAGCAGTCTGGGAGGCAGAGACAGGTGAATTTTTGAGATTAAGGCCAGCCTGGTCTACAGAGTAAGTTCCAGGATAGCCAGGGCTATACAGAGAAACCCTGTCTCAGAAAAAAAAATCAAATCAAACTAACCCCCCCAAAAAAGTTGTAAAATAAATAACGAGTAAGTCTGATATTTTGGGTAATAGGGTTACTGTTGATTCACTGATACCATCAAGAATAATGATGGCCATCAGTTTATCTTGTACCATCTGGTTATATTTATTAAAACTGTTGTGAATATACATGGCCCATGCAATATTTATGACATCATTATAAATGATGGGTACCAAGTCACATGATTTTGTCTATCTTATAAGGATCCCCAGGTGAAACATAGAACAACTAAAGCTGTATTGGTTTTCTGTTGTATGTGAACTGCACCCCATAATAATGTAAAGGTATTTCCCATCTGGGAATTCTAGGTTCTTGGATAACTCACTTTCCACTTTCATTGGGGCAGGAAAGATTTTGATATTATAATGAGTGAAAAATAGTAAAAAATAGCAGATGAAAGAAAAAAATAAAAGTTGAGTTCACTTAGCACAACAAACAAGTCCTTTGACCTAACCCTGAGACTAACCCTAACCCTGACATTTCTTCTTTGTGTAATAGGGATACTATTGATTCAGTGGGACCATCAAGAATAATGATGGCCACCTAAACCTGACCCTCATCCTGGGACTTATCCTAAATCTCTAATTCTGTCTTAACCCCTTAAATTCCTAAGCAACCTAATTCTAAAAACCCTTATCTTGATCCTAACCATAACCCTCTAATCCCCTAACACTAACTCTAACTATGGTTACTGTAGGTGATATTTTTTAATTATATCTTTTGAAATGAGAATCTCTTTCTTAATTGAGATCTGTTGAGATGTTCGGATCCACCTTTGACCTAGGCTATAGTTGCTTTTTGCAGCCTACATATAGAAAGGTCACGAAAAGGTAGTTCTTTGTTTTTTGTACTTGTACTACTGAAATTTCCTGAACAAAGTTGATTTTTTAACACTGGTATTACAAAGTACTTATTGCTTAAGTATACTGGTATATACTGAAGATCAGCTGTAATATCCTGCAATATGAAATTAACCAGTCCTTGATTTTCTAAGTTCCCTGGATGGACATCCTTTATTGTGACATTCTATTAACTACCCATTCTATATACATAGAAAGATTCATGAAAAAATCTGTAAAAGAACAGATCTAGAAAATCTGTACTAATCCAAATGGGGTTTTTGTCCACTTTGCATTGATGAAAATGTGCTGACTAATAAGAGTGCTCAACACTTATGTTTCTGCCTTTCCTTCTGGGGTTGTATGATAGCCTTCATCTGTTGAAAGGAGATTCAGTTTTCCAGAGCCAAGCATTTATCCATAAACAAAGCTCTTGGTTTGTTTTTGTTCATTGCTTCTTTCTTTCTTTCTTTCTTTCTTTCTTTCTTTCTTTCTTTCTTTCTTTCTTTCTTTCTTTCTTTCTTTCTTTCTTTCTTTCTTTCTGTCTTCCTTCTTTCTGTCTTCCTTCTTTCTGTCTTCCTTCTTTCCTTCCTTCCTTCTTTCCTTCCTTCCTTCCTTCCTTCCTTCCTTCCTTCCTTCCTTCCTTCCTTCCTTCCTTCCTTCCTTCCTTCCTTCCTTCCTTTCTTTCTTTCTTTCTTTCTTTCTTTCTTTCTTTCTTTCTTTCTTTCTTTCTTTCTTTCTTTCTTTCTTTCTTTCTTTCTTTCTTTCTCTCTTTTTGGGACAGGATTTCTCTGTATAGCACTGGCTCTCCTGAAAATCACTCTGTAGACCAGACTGGCCTCAAACTCATAGATTCACCTGCCTGCCACCCAAGTGGAAGGATTATAGGCATACACCACCACTGCATGGTTAAAACTTTTATTTCTAAAAATCAATATTTAATATTAGTAACCTGGGTGATGCATTGGGTCATCAATTCCTTGGTCAGATCGATATGACCAATGCACCTTGAGTAAATGTCTAGGCAAGCTGTTCACCATGATTATGGGAAGGAGACGAGTGCTTTGAGGAAAGCTCAGGCACATGTCCTGGTAAGTGCAGGGTCCTGTCTCAGAGAGGGGAGGAGAAGGCAGCTGACCAGCCTGAGTTGGAATGTTGTTTCCTTCCACAAGGCTGAATGGGGTAAGATACCTCTTGGAATCTTATTTCAAATGTTAATGGAGTGCAAACCACTCTAGAGATCTTGAGAAGGTGTGGCCCTGGATAGGAAGCACTCTTTTACCTGAGGAAGGGTAAGACTCACTGGCTAATCAAGGGCGCCAGGCAGACGTGCCAGTCAGACAAAGAGGCGGGATCTTCCAGGAATCTTTCAGTGTGTTCACTGTGTTTGTACAGCTTGAATGGCTCTCCATGACCTGCTCTGAGCAATTCTGTTGTTTGCTGTGAGGGGACCTCAGGGATGCTCTGAAATCGAGAAATGGTGAGCACAAGATATCTGCCCACAATGTGGAGAAACAGTGGCTGTGCAGTGGGACCTGGGGTGGAGGGTCCTCTATGGGGTTGGATTGGAATCATCAGCCAGATGTGAGTTCCTGTGAGGTTTCTAGAGGTGCTTCTTACTTCCTAGTTCAGGCCATAATCTCTTAATAACTTCAGTATCATGACTGATGGCAGTTCTGTCCAAAACATCTGGACTAGTTGCTTTCTTGTAGAAGCCTGGGTGGTTTCTGTGACTATGCAGTGCCTGTGTCCAAAGCTTTTTATCTGTTACAGTATACATTAAGAAGGCAGGAATAGGGCTGGAGAGATGGCTCAGAGGTTAACAGTGCTGGCTGTTCTTACACAGGTCATGAATTCCATTCTTACCAACCACATGGTGGTTCATGACCATATGTAATGGGATCTGGTTCCCTCTTATGGCCTGCAAGAATGCATGCAGGCCGAACATTGTATAAGTAATGCCTTTATTTGTTAAAAAAAAGCACAGAGATATTAATCTAATAGTTCTGATTTTAAAAATTACTAGTCTTTGTTTTGCTTGGTTTGTTAATTTTTTTCTGCAATAGCTGTTTTTTTGTTTTTTTTTTTTTGTTAACTAATATGTTTAGTGTTTTTATTATGATGTGGTAAAACATCAATTTACCAATCTGTTTGGTATTTTTGATGTATCTTCTACTTTAACAGGCACCTTCTTTTATTTAAGGAAAGCTTTCATTTGTGATTTCCTTGGAAATATATTCTTTATGCTGATTTTTCTTCTTCTATTTCTTCTTCTACTTCTTCTTCTTCTTTTCCTCTGCCTCCTCCTCTTTCTCCTCCTCATCTTTCTCTAACATATACTGAGAAAGTAAAACACACAAGAGATCTGATTCAAAAGAGGTTGTTTGTGGGAAATGTGAGGAGTAAGAACCTGAGGATGCTGACTTATTTTCTTGGCTGTTATTCTTTTCTTCCTATGTTGGTTTCTAGGTATCTGCATTTGTGGTGATTATTGGTCTAGGTACTAGTTTCTCAGTTTGTCTTGTTTGTGTAGGAGTGTTATTCCTGTGTTACAGTTTTCTTTCTAGATTTTCAGAGTGTTGGCTGAGTGTTGCCACTTATACTGACCTGTTTGTTATGTTCAAGAGAGAGTGCTGGTTGAAATCTAGAAGAGGGGGTGGGCAGGATAAGTAAATCTTAGCAATGCACAAGGAGACATAGTCAGGAGAGAGGTGAAGCTGCCTATATTTCAACATTTCAGAGCTACATTCATCTGAAGGAGCCTTAGTTGAGGGTGTGTCCTCATCCGAATGGCTAGTTGTTATGTCTGTGAGATAGTGTAGATGATTGATGTGGTAAGGCTTGTTCACTGAGGGTGACAATATTCATAAGCAAGTGTGCCTGGGCTGGATGAAAGAGCTACCCGTGCCTGGGACACTGATCAAGCAGGAGAGCAAGCCAGGAGACAATGTTTTCCATGCTTTAACTTTAGTTTGTAGCTTCACTTTCTACTCTAAGCTCCCAAAGTGATGAACTGTGACATAAGAGAAGAACCCTTCACAACAAATGATTATTACCTGAGATGCTTTTGCTCAGAGCATTTCATTACAGCAAGAGAGTCACAAATTAGAACAAGAAAAATAATGACAAAAGCATTATAAACAAGTGATTGTATTTCTGGACAGAATCTATGAACTCTTTGGAAAAAATATGGAAATTATCAGAAATTGAGATGGTAAAAGTCATAGAAAGCTGTCCATGGAGCTTATTCAATTGTTCTCTTAGAGGCCGGAAGATGGGAGTTTTTACAGTATGCAGTCAGAGGAAATTGAGATCATAGAATTTCAGAGGAAAATAGACACAGAGTAAATATTACTGAGAGGTCATCAGTGTGATATTTTGGCAAAATTCTTTTCTTCTTGGCTTTCACCACAAAATATTGAGTGGGATGGTCAGTGTACAGGCAATTTCAAAGGTCTCCTCTCTGCGACTTGTCACCTGCTTTAGCCTTTCACTGCCTCCATCACCTGCTGCTGTGGTCAGGTGCGGTTTATATTCATGGGCGACCAGCTACAACAGCTCTCTGTTCCCTTCTCTCTCTTCTCTTTCTCTTCCCTCATGGTTCTCTTTCTCTGTTCCCTGGCTGTGTGCCTGTCTGCAAGCCATCTTGTGTACCTCTATACATTCCCCAGGTTCTCACTCCTCTCCCTTCCCCCAAACAACCTCTTTTACAACATATTTTTTCATGTTTTAATTTCTCAGGACTTGCTGTGACAGGCATAGGTTGGATTTCTTATTGTCATATTTCCCTGGCTGTTATTTATTATGTTGATATTATTTACTATGTCGATGTCTAGGCCTCTGCTTTCTGGTTTGTCTTGTTTGGGTGGGGGTTTTGTTCCTAGATTACTGTTTGTTATATGGATTTGTAGAGCATTGACTGAGTGTTACCTGTTTTACTGACCTGTGTGGTGGGCACGTTTAAGTGGGAATGCTTGCTGGTATAGAAAGTTGGGATAAGCATAGGGTAGGAAGAGGTGATCTTAGCATATCAAACGGAGACAATAGTCAGGAGAGAGGCTAAGCTGCCACTGATATTTAGTACTTTGCTAGGTTTAACTGTGAAAATTGCATCTGGGA
This sequence comes from Apodemus sylvaticus, assembly GCF_947179515.1. Classification (NCBI taxonomy): domain Eukaryota; kingdom Metazoa; phylum Chordata; class Mammalia; order Rodentia; family Muridae; genus Apodemus; species Apodemus sylvaticus. The sequence goes on from NC_067490.1 coordinate 61,899,629, forward strand.
TAAAAGTTTTTTGGTAGGTCTGTCGAAAAACTACTTTGTCTCCTGGCAGGTAAAGTATGTAAAATTGAAGAAATTATTCATTTCCTTTAGAAATTTCAATTTAGTGGTATATAGACATTTTTATATCTTTATTATTCTCTGAAATTCAACATTGTCTGTTTTTAATTGCTAATTTTCCTTTTAGATTTTATTTGAATATTCTCTTATTTTTTAATTAGCTTTAACAATGGTTTGTCTATCTTGTTGATTTGCTCAAAGAGCCAACTGTTTGTTTCATTTATTCTTTGGATTCTCTTCCTACTCTATAGATTTTAGCCATCAATTCGGTAATTTCTTAATGTCAACTCCTTGTTTGTGGAGTGATTGCTTACCTTTTTCTCTTCCACATGTTCAGGTATAATGTAAATTTGCTGGTATGAATTCACTCCACTTTTCTTATGTAGGAATGTTGTGCTATGCACCTTCTTCTTGGTACAACATTCATTTTCATTATGTATACTGATGTGGCCCTGAGAGGAGTATTATTTTTTTAGATTTTAGATCTTTATCATAAGACAAAATGTTTAAGTAAGATTTGCTACACTCTACTACAAGACCTACTCATTTTATGGAACAAATGTCCCTAAACCCTGCTTCTACATTTTAAAATAATTTTTGGGATTAGGAGCACATCATTTCTACCATATCTCCCCTGCCTTCTGTGATGGTTTAATAATATCCCTGAAGGCTGAAGTTACTCAGAAGAAAGGTTAATGGGGATTGGGGCTTGAGAACTCCTCAAAGGAAAGAGAGGAGCAGGAAGGTGCCATGGAAAAGATGACTTGTGAGTGCACGGTTATGAAGGGCAACCTGTTTCTAGAAGTGTTCGACGTAGAGCATGGCTAGTGATATCATGTGGTATTGACAGGAAGTAGAGAAAATAACGTAGTGGTTCAGTATATATCCAACTCTGGTGTTTTAATGCATATTATACATATAAAGTCGTTTGTGTCTTTTAATTGTTACCATTAAGATTCAAGTTGGTAAAAAATAAAAAAACAAATAGTATTTAATGCAACAAGATGGCCATCATTAGGGTTTGTGCCTAGTAATTAAAATGAAGTGCAAAGAAAGGTAATGGAGTGTACTCAGTATTTGAAGTTTAAATGCAAGATGCTGTAGTGTACGCCTAAAATTTCAGAACCCAACAGAAAAAGCTAGAAGATCATAAGATCAAGACTCAGCTTAGGTATCTAATGAAATTTAGGTTAGCCTACATTAATTCAAACATCTCTATCACTTCTACCTCAAATATTTCATACAAAACAGATGGAAAAATATGTTATGTGCATTCATCCATGCATACAAATCTTTCTACTTACTATTTTTATATGTAAATGTGTGTTGGGAGAACAAGGAAAACCAAGTGTAAAATATTTACATAAATCTCTGTAGGTGAATTGAAGTTTACTTTAGCCTTTTGGGATTTTTCTTTTGCATCTGTAGCTTGTCATTTTTTGTATCAATCATGAATTCCACATCCAGTTTAATCAAAAGTTCAAGCAATGACAACTAGTTTACTAAACAATTGTGGTCTGCAATGTGTTATAATTTCATCCTAATTACTATAAATTTGAGGAAAAAAGATATCAAATACACATTTCTATCCCAGCTGCAGAAGTCATAAGAGGATCCAGTATGTCTCTATTAGAAGGCTAAGAAAGTCTCCAATACTAGAAATAAATAACATAATTTCCAGTTTGGGATTGTGTTTCTTTTTATTAAATGGCAACAAAGACTTCTTCTGATCAAGACTCAGACTTTGTTTATTCTGAGAATAACTTAATAAAGTGAAAGCAAACAGAGCTTGAGAGGTGGGGTAAAAACATTTGAATATGACAGAGAAATCAGAGGGCTGTGGAGCAGTTTCTTTCCTAGGTATCAGCAGTGTGAAGAACAATGTAGAGAAATGAGTCCTAGTTGACAAGAAGACTGAGTTGTATGCTTACTTGAAAAGATGAACCACATCTATTGGTACATGGTATGCAGTTATTGATCTAGAAATTATTTTTATTTGTTTGCTTATTGTTTGTCATTAACTCTCCATGAACATCACCAGAAAAAATTTGCTTTATTTGGCATTGCCTGTAATATTCCTTACCAGTTTTTATACAAGGATAAATTATCTTTCCAGTCCTGTGTCATAACTTATTTAGAAGGAATCTTGATCATCTGTATCTTACATGAAATGTCATATTAGTGCTCTAAATTGCATAGTATATTTAATGGACCAAGTGGGCAGGGGTTTCACCCATTTTAGACTTGTTGATAACACATATGGGCAACAGAGACCTGGAAATAGCATTTCTGTTATGTTTCTGACTTGCTACCAGGGTTATTTGATACCTCTGATCATCCTAAGGGAGGTGCAGTTTCCTTGAGCCCAGCATTTAGCCACAATACAAGACTTTTGTTTCCTAAAATCCCTCGTTGATGTTAATAGCCTGGTCAACCTTCCACTCTTGGGTCAGATTGATACCTCCACTGTATCTCTAGTAATGGGCTATGCGAGCTACACACCTCGATTTCAGGAAGAAGGGAAGTGCTGTGAGAAAGTCTCAGGCTAGTTTTGAAGTCAGATCCTGGTTAGTACTGGATTACTGCTCATAGAGTGAAGGAGCAGGCAGCTGTCTAGCCTAAGCTGTAATGATGGCTTCTCCTCCAGGACTGGATGTGATTAGATTACGCTTGGAGGACAGGCAAAAATTCGAATGGAGTGTAAACTCCTACTGAGCTCTGGAAAAGGTCTGGCCCTGGACTGGAAGGACACATTAACCCTGAGGAGGGGTAAGACTCCCTGGCCAATCAAAGCCTCCAGGTGGACCCGCCTTTCAAACAAAGAGGCAGGACCTTCCAGGTGCATTTCTGCAAGTTCACTGTTACTGTGAAGACTTGAATGGTAATCTCTGTCTTCTTGGGTGCTGTGCGGTGACCTCAGGGAAGCTCTGAAGTTGAGAAATGGTGACCACCAGCTATCTACCCACAATGAGGATGGCAGGTAGCTGAGCTCTGTGACCTGGGTTGTTGGATCCTCTCTGGGGCTAGATGGGAAGCATCGGTCAGATGTGATCACCTGTGAGGTTTCTAGTGGTGCTTATTACTTGTTCAATCAGGCATGACCTCTGACAAACTTTATGTACTGACTGAATCTTCGCAAATTATTTGGGCCATTAGCCTCCTTGTAGAAAAATCATGGGTGGTTTCTTTCATTTTGCAGCACATGTCCAAACCCCTTTGTCTTTTACACTCTACATTGAGAAGAAAGGTATAAATCTAATAATTCTGCTTTCATGTTACTGTGGGTTTTTTTTTTTTTTGTCTTGTTTTTTTCTGTTGCAGATTTTCCTATCTTTACATGCTCACTGTGACTTTTATGTGGCAAAGGGACTTTGTTGGTTCAAACTATTTGGTATTTGGGATGATTCAAGTACCTTAATAAGCATCTTGTTCGTTAGTTTGGGAGAATTTTCATTTATGAAGCTAATGAACATATTTTCAAGCTGATATTTTTCTACTTCTATTCCCGTCATTTGTAATTTTTGACTGCTCATATGTTACAGAATTCATAGATGTGTAGTGCCAGGAAACATTTAGTATCCAAATTTTTTTTTCACATATGTATCTGTTTTTTCTATTCATCTTTAATATCTGATATTCTTTTTTCCTTAGCTGTTTTGTGAGTCAACCTTGCCCCTGTAGTGGTCAGTGTACAGGTAATCTCAATGGCCTGCTCTCAGGGACTTAGCAATTGCTAAAGTCATTATCTGTCTCCATCACCTGCTGCTGTTGTCAGGTGTCCTTTATATAAATGGCCCACCAACTACAGCAACTCTCTATGTTTGTTTCCTGTCTCCATTTTCTGCACATTCCCCCTCTCTTCTCTTTCTGTACCCTCATGGCTTTCTCTCTCTCTCTCTCCTTGGCTGTGTGTCTGTCTGAAGGTCCTCTTGTGTACCTCTATACCTTCACCAGGTTCTCATTCCTCTCCCTTCCCCTAAACAACCTCTTTTGCACAATATTTTCATTTATTTTAATTTCTCAGTACCTGCTGCGATAGAGATAGGTTGGATTTCTTGATGACATATTTTCCTGGCTGTTAATTATTATAGTACTATGTTGGGATTTAGGCCTCTGGGTTTGAGGTAATTAATGGTCTATGTACTGTTTTCTGGTTTGTCTTGTTTGGGTGGGAGTTTTGTTCCTCGGTTACTGTTTGACATATGGATTTGTAGAATGTTGGGTGAGTGTTGCCTGTTTTACAGACCTGTGTGGTGGGCATGTTCAAGTGGGAATTATTGCTGTTGGCAAAACCTCAGATAAGCATTAGGTAGGAAAAGATGAGCTTAGCAGTTCACAAGAAGACATAGTGAGGAGAGAACTGCTCTGATACAGTGCTGTGGGCAACTGTGAACATTGCATCTGAGATAACAAATTTCTTGTAAATCTATGGAAAGCCTACATTGTCTCCTGGAAGTAAAGTATGCGATTGAACAATGAGTATCACCCAAGTGGAGGTTGTGACACAGGGATGAGTCATGGAAGGAAGGGGAAAGAAGATTGTTTCTGTTTATATTAAAATAGGCTCCTTGGAGGTCTTTGTGTTCCCTGGAATTAGGCATAACATCTTGGTACCTTGACTGGAGTCCCAAGGCTCCAGTACCCCCAATTTAAAGATTTAAAGGTCTGCCCTTAAGGGGGTATGCCATTGTTGATCTTTGTGTCAGTGCTATCTCTGTCAGATGTTTTCCTTGTTTTTGTATTTTTCTTGAGTATTTGTGGACGTTAGGTGAATAAAGTGAACAAAAAACTGTGATAAAGTGGATGCAATGGAGAGTGTTATACACAGGTACTTAGAAGATATTCCTGAGCATGGTATAGAGGTTGGTGTGTCCTTGGTCATAATTCCCCCCTTGTGGCTGTCTAGTATGTATGTGGCACTTTAGTATTCTGTGACAGAGACGAAATTAATCTGCTTCCATCTCAATCAGTTTAGTTACTCACCCCCACCTTGGGTTTCATCCATATTATCAAAAGGTCCTATACCCATTAACATACCCAGGACAGAAAGCTCTCCGAGTCAGCATCCAGGGCAAAAATGGGCTCTCCTTACCTATGTTACAGTGTGGAAATGACAAGACACCATTTTGCCCCCTCCAGAACCGTCCTCTGCACAGTCCATATGTAACCCTGTACTTTTAGAATTGTTATTACACAGGTTGTTCTTCATCCATTCCAACAAAGTTATCATATCTTCCTTGAACCATCTCTCATATTCCTAGGTTTGCCAGGGCAGTCTGCTTCTATGTTCACCTTCCAGCTGTTTACGGCATCTTCTTGGTCACACTGTATTGGGAAGCCAGGTTTAAAAACACCTCACCAAAGGGCAGCACAGCCTCTGAAGTCCTGATCCCAGTGTATCCTTTTCTGCTCTGGGCCAGGGGCCCTCCCCATTGTCTTCTTGTTCAGCCACAACTCTGCCTCTCTCATGTGGTAGCAGGGCCCCTGTAATTGATATGGGTAGATCATTAGTTCTGGATTTTTAAAAATCCCTCATTTATTATTGTCTACATGTCATATTCAGTTGTCAACATTTCAGAGCTAAAGTCATCCAAGGACCTTCAACTGAGGGTGTGCACTCATCGGAATGCTGGTTTTTATGTCTGTGAGATATTAATGATTGATGTGGGAAGTCTCTTCACTGAGGGGGAATATTCCTAAGCAAGATGACCTGTGCAAGATGAGAGAGGTAGATGAGCATGAGACAGTGACCAAGCAAGAAAGCAGTCCAAGAGACAATATTTGCAAATGCTTTTGCCTTCAGTTTCTAGCTTCAATTTCTATTTTGAGCACCCAACATGATGGAGTGTCATCTGACAGAACCATGTACAAGTGTTTACCTGTGTTATTTTGTTCAGAGGATTCCATCACAGCAGCAGAGTAGCAAATTAGAACAAAAATGGTTTAAAAAGATGGTTTTGTTGCTTGAGAAAATCTATATTCTCTGTTGAAGGAATGTGGAAATTATCAGAAATTGAGATGGCAAAAGTCATAGAAAATTATGTATAGATCTTAATGAGTTGTTCTCAGAAAATGTGGAATATTGTATTGTTGAGTGTAATGCTGCCAGAGGAAGTTGAGATAATAGTATTTCAGTAGAAAATAGACTCTAGACTCTGTGAAAACTTTAGCAAGAGGTCATTTGAGTGATATTTTGACCAAAAATTATTCATGCCTGGATTGTGTCCTGAAATAATGAGTAGAGTAAAATTTAAAAAGAATAGGATGATTTCTGTACTTTTATTCTATTTATATGTATTTGAGCACTTATCCCATTTTATTTATTTATTTATTTATTTATTCATTCATTCATTCATTCATTTTATATTACACTTGCTACTACGTGTCCATTCAACTTACCCAATCCTTCATCCCTAACTCCTTTGATATCTTCAAGGAGGACGGGGACCACTTGTGTATCCACCAATCATGACATTTCACGTCTCTGCATGGTTAGGCACATCCTCTTCTCTGGTCAGTCACGACAGCCAAGTCAGGGGAACAGTTTAGATACATAGACAACAGTATAAGGAACATCTCCCTCTCCAGTTGTTGGGGGACCCATGTGAAGACTGAGTAGCATATGACATGAATTACATATCTGGTGGGGGCCTCTGTCCATCCTGTGTATTCTCTTTGGTTGGGGGCTAAGTCTTCTAATGTCCAAGTTAGATGATTCTGAGGGTCTTTGTATGGACTTCCTGTTCCTTTGGGATCTCTCAATCCTCTCCCAAACTCTTTCAAAAGACACCCTGAGCCCTATCCAATGTCAGGCTGTGGGTCTCTGCCTCTGTTTTAGACTGATTCTGGATTCAGACTCTCAGAGGACATTGATATTAAACTACTGCCTGCAAGTATCACAAAATATACTCAGTAATGTCAGCAATTGGTGCTTGCCCATGGGGTGGTTCTCAAGTTGGTCAGAGTGTCATTAGGCCATTCCATCAGTCTCTGCCTCATCTTTCTGCCTGCATTAAAAAAGGACAAATTTTGGGTAGGAAAATTTTTGTGTTGATTGGTGTCATTAACTCCCCATTGGGAGTCCTGCCTGTTTGCAAGATGTGGCCTCTTCAGGGTCCATATCTAATTGCCAAGCATTTCAGCTAAGATTTACCCCATAGACTCCTTGTTATCTAGTGCACATTCTTAAGATACCCTTCCACCCTAACCTGCTGCAGATTTCAATTCAATGTCCCTGTCGTCTGATCTTCTCTTGTCCCTCACCACACTTGCTCCTGTTTGCTCCCCCTTCCCCTTTATTATCTGCTCCCTTATCCAGTTCTCACTCTTCCATCTGCCTGATATGACTGTTTTATTCCCCCTTCTGAGTGAGATTCAAACCATGCTTGTATGGGTCTTCCTTCTTTTGGTTTTTTTTTTTTTTTTTTGTTGTTGTTGTTGTTGTTGTTGTTGTTGTTGTTTTGAGACAGGGTATCTATGTGTAGCCCTGGCTGTTCTGGAACTCACTCTGTAGACCAGGATGGCTTCAAACTCAAGCGACCCACTTGCCAATAACTGTGAAGTACAGGGATTAAAGCCAAGCATCACCACGGCCCGGGTGGGTCTTCCATCTTGTTTCACTGCTTTTGTTTTATGGAGAGTAGCATGAATATTCTTGATATTACAGTTATTATTCAGTTGTAAGTGAGTAAATACATGCTTGTCATTTTGTGTCTGAGCTATCTCAATTCAGATGATAGTTTTTAGTTGTATTCATTTTCCAGGAACATTCATGTTGCCCTTGTTTTTAATAGGTAAATAGTATTCAAATTTGAAAATAAAACACATTTTCTGTAGCCATATTTCAATTGAGGGACATCTAGACATTTTCAAGTTTCTAGTTTTTATAAAGAAAACAGAAATGAACTTAGTGGAGCAAATGGTCAGGTGGGTATATTCCTGAGGAGGTACCCTATATGAAATACTTCCTCCAGATAAATCATGAATTATTTGAAGGACTGGGTAAATTATTTCCTAGGACCAGGAAGGAACTATAAATAAAACCTGCTGCAATTCTGGTCCAAGTGAGACAGGGTACATCAACATAGATGTCAAACTTGACAGGATCACCCATATTGTCCTGGTTCTGGAAACTGACAGATGAAAAATTCAAGGTCATGTATTCTTCCTTTATAGTTTCATTTTTGCACTATTCATGCTACCTTTAGGCAGAGTCAGGCCTCAGTTAATGCTCTGAGAGTTCATTGCCTAGAAGGTGTGCGGTGGATGCTTAAGTTGATGCTTAAGTGTTGAGATAACTAAAGCATTTATAAGTCTGCTAAGAAGAGAGGCAAAGAGGGAGAGGAAATACCCAAACTGAGAGATGTATAAAGAGTTACAGGAAGAGGGCCACCTAAGCCATTATAAACTGAAGTCTAATGTGTTTTAGACAAAGCTACAGGATTTAGTGTTTGCCCTGCTCTGTTTCTTGCCTTGGTCCAATCTTCTCTCCATTTGTGCATATTCCTATTTATTGGGATGTGAAGGAGTATTCTGTGCCATTGCTTTTTGGAAAGATACACCATGCTTTCAGATTTTACAGTATGTGGATTTCAAGATATTGCCTTCAGTGTCAGAGGAGACTTTCGAATTTTGAAAAGTGTTGGAACTCCTAATGTCTATTAAGATCACAGTAGATCAAGTGCGATTTCACCACAGGATGAGCGTGATTCTATCATGACCAGGGCCACAATGCAGTTGAATGAAATATAAAGCATCTAGATAGGATGATGTCTTTGAATACTTGTCTGTCCTGTCTGGCTTTCTTTGTAGATTTTTTGGAAGGTCTTGTATAAGGAGCCTTTCCAGATACCTATCAGGGGAGATGACAGTGCATATAGACTGAAAATATTCATTTCTTCTTTAGAGTCTTTGTATCTTCAATAGTTTATATATTAGTCATTTCCCTGATTACTGTCCCCATACTTGTTCCCTTGCCCTCACAAACTCCTTCCTCCCAATCACCTCTATTTTTCCTTTTAGAGGGTGTGGACCCCATGGGTATCCCCACAGCGTTCAATTTCTTTCAAAGATGACATAGTGATTAGATTACAACTTCTCTGTCAAGAAAAAAAGTGGAGGAAGCACCAGAATTAAATAAATATATTGTCAAAAAGCATACATTTACATTACAGTGATATCTGTATCATGCTTTGTGTTTTACATGTGTGGGGGATATTTTGGGATGAAGTGACTTATGATGATGTACATGTGAACTTCACTTCCGAAGAGTAGAATCTACTTGATCCTTCCCAGAAGAATCTCTACAAAGATGTGATGCTGGAGACCTACTGGAACCTCACTGTTATGGGTAAGACTGTGAATTTTCTTTTGATTTTCAAAATAAGGGACAGAGATGTCTTGGTTATTGATGGTCTACTTTATTTTAGTTGAGAATCGGAAAGATTGAACTGAATAAATCACGTTCAGTGCTGTGAAAATTCACAGTACCTTGAATTTTATCTAATTTTCAAAATTATATCATTCCTTTTCTGGTACTGTGTTTTAGGTTCTTATTTGGAAAACCAACATATTGAAGAACAAAGTCAAACTTCTAGAAATCAAGAAAGGTAATTTTCATTTGCAAACTGATACAAATATGCCCCTGTCAAAATGTTAATATTTTCTGGAAGTTCTAAAATAAAGCAAGAGTGTCAAATTTCAGTCCTTGAAGTATGGCCATGATTATAATATTCTCTGACAACCATGCACCTCATTGTAGTTTATCTGTTTCATGTATGCAGGTTATTCCCTTAAGGAAGAACACAAGGAGACAATGCCTTTAGAAATAACTTTCCTTGATTTGTAGCTCCATTAGAACTATACAGTGAAACTTCCCATATGTACTGTCTTATAATATTTAGATGTTGCAAATTAAATAGTGAATAATGTATATCCAAAACCTTTGAATAAGCTAATAGTCCATTGTAAAGTTGGTGGTACTCATATCCATGTGGTGACATTGCGAAGTTTAATGAGAGGCCAGTTTGTGAGATTCTAGAATTAAGTCATGGAAAAACTTTAATCCAAATATCAAATGTCTATGTGGAACAAAATATCAAAAAGTATCAATGCAACATTTGTTAAAACCTCTCATTTGCTCTTCTGTTAATAGGAAACTCACATGTCAAAATGATTTATAGTCACAAGAGCATAGGGATATTGACATAAGCAATTTAATTTTTCTATCCCAAAAAATGAGAGATTATATAGTATTTTGGATTTAGTACACTTTCTGAACATGATAGAAGTTTGCAACTAATTGGTTTTCTAATTTTATTGCAAGCATCCCCAAACTCACACTCGAAAATTTGTATGGGTAATAGAATTTGAAAAATCATCAGTTTCTTCTGGTTCACATCAGATGTGATTTATTTATACTACAGGAAAAATTATGAATGTAAACTGTGTTATAAAACTCTGAGTTTTTACTTATTTTTTCAATTAGGAAGTACATTGTAGAGCAATCCCATATAAAAATAGCTGTTATAAATATGAGCCATGTAATAACCATCAGAGGTATCAGCAGTAATGCAGGAAAACACCATGAACATATGATGTGATAAACCTTAATATCTGATGCAGTACCATTGGACAAAATTGTAAACTTAATTCATACTGATAAAATAATTGAAGAGTGTAATGAATGTGTGAAAGATGTCATATGTGCCAATTATTGTTGCAGGCATGTAAGAAGTCATAATGGAGAGAAACCCTACAAATGGAATGAATGTGCTAAAGCCTTTGCAAGACATAGTTATCTACAAACACATGAAATAATTCATACTGGAGAGAAATCTTATGAATATAATCAATGTGATAAAACCTTTGCAACACCCAGCAATCTCCAACATCATAAAAGAACACATACTGAAGTGAAACCTTATGAATGCAATCTATGTGGTAAAGCCTTTCCAAATCCCAGTCATCTCCAAAGACATAAAATGATGCATACTCGAGAGAAACCTTATGAGTGCAATCAATGTGGTAAAGCCTTTGCACAGTGCAGTGCTTTGCAATATCATAAAATGACACATACTGGAGAGAAACCTTTTGAATGTAATCAATGTGGTAAAACCTTTGCAAGATCCAGTAATCTCCAAAGACATAAAATGACACATACTGGAGAGAAACCTTATGCATGTAATCAATGTGGTAAAGCCTTTGCACACTGCAGTACTTTCCAATATCATAAAAGAACACATACTGGAGAGAAACCCTATGAATGCAATCAATGTGGCAAAGCATTTGTGCAGTGCAGTAGTTTGCAATATCATATAATGGCACATACTGGAGAGAAACCTTATGAATGTGATCAATGTGGTAAAGCCTTTGCAAAACCAAGTCAACTCCAAAGACATAAAATGACACATATGGGAGAGAAACCTTATGCATGCAATCAATGTAGTAAAGCTTTTGCACAGAGAAGTGCTTTCCAATATAATAAAATGACACATACTGGAGAGAAACAATATGAATGTAATCAATGTGGCAAAGCCTTTCCAATACCCAGTAATCTCCAAAGACATAAAATGACACATACAGGAGAGAAACCTTATGAATGTAATCAGTGTGGTAAAGCCTTTGCACAGCACAGTACTTTCCAATATCATAAAAGAACACATACTGGAGAGAAACCTTATGAATGTAATCAATGTGGTAAAGCCTTTGCAAGACTCAGTCATCTCCAAAGACATAAAATGACACATACTGGAGAGAAATCTTATCACTGCACTCAATGTGGTAAAGCCTTTGCAAGACTCAGTAATCTCCAAAGACATAAAATGACACATACTGGAAAGAAACGTTATCAATGCACTCAATGTGGTAAAGCCTTTGCACAGCACCATACTTTTCAATATCATAAAAGAACCCAGACTGGAGAGAAACCTTATGAATGTAATCAGTGTGGTAAAGCCTTTGCACAGCACTGTACTTTCCAATATCATAAAATGACACATACTGGAGAGAAACCTTATGAATGCAGTTAATGTGGTAAAGCCTATACACAATGGAGAAGTCTCCTGAGACATAAAAGAACACATACTTGAGAGGAAACTAATGTATATAATTATGAATTAAGTAGGAGTTAAGAGGCCATTGGAATAGGAATATGATAGGCAAGGGTGCTTAGGTTTATTCCTGCTCTGGAGATAGTTCTTATGATGTGTTAGCAAAGAATGTTGCTGCGTATTACCCTTGTCTTAAGAGCCTCCTTGACATAAATGTAAAGAGGTGCACATTAATTGCATTGACAAAGGAAGTCTAAATAATCTGCATATAGAATTTGTCTTAATACTTTTGATCAAGCATAGGAAGCTTCAAAAGGAAAACTACAAAATTTAAGTTTCAAAGAGCAAAGCATCACCAGGAAGTTGAATGAAGTTAAATCCTGGGATCAATGTTATTAGAGGAATGTCTTTGTCTTAGCAAGATTACATCCAGGTAAACTTATGGGTGTGAAGTTATATGAAATAGAACTGCATCAGGTTAAGAATTATAACCTGGTTTTTGTTTTCATGTTGATATACAGAGATATAAGTACATATCAAAGTGCCAATGAAAGGATCTTGGTTGTTCTTCTGGGTTTTCAATTTAAGATCTAAAAGGAAAAGCTTAGATATTGGTATGGTGATGCATGCTTTTTATGCCAGCATTCATGAGACAGAGCCATGCAGATCTCTGAGATCAAGGTAGATCTCTGAGCAAGTACCAGGAAAGCCAAACGTAGGCAGTGAAGTTTTTGAAAAAAAAAAAAAGAGCTAATGGTAATGTAATAGACGGGCCCATGTTCCAGCCCCAGTAAGCAGCAGAGCTCTGCTGTTTTACACATGTGGCTCTGTCTTAAAATATAAGAATATAGGTAACTACTGAGACAATTGATGCTGGCTGGTTATACCTAAGCAATTACAGGTGATGAAGAAATCAGAATCACTGATTTGAAATCTTCTGGGGAGTGTTTTCTGAGTGACAAAGAACCTATGTTCCATAAATTGCTAATATTGGACATAGGTTACGTGTAAGAATCACCTAGGTGGGATTGGTTTTGAATGCATATACTTGTCATGAACTGCAGCTGAAGGTTGGTATCATTGTGTAAACATAACAGAGGTTATCATTTAAGATTTGTTGTAGCAGAAGAACCTAAAATACTGAAGATGCAAGAATTGTGGAATGAGAGCAAGAACAGCAGGAGCAGTAGAATGGATTCAACCGGAGATTAAAGTGATACAGAGGACAGAGACGGAAAAGTGATCCAGTCTCTTTAGCAGAGCAGAGATGTACATGTGTGGATCCTGGACATTGAAAGAAGAAGCTGTGATATTGAAGTTATTTTGGAGACCACAAGATGTTGAGATGATAGAACTGTGTGTTATCTGCTCAAGAAACTCAAAGGGAAAGAATTCTGCTGCATTGAACATAGCAGAAATGAGTTGAAGATATGAAGAACACTTTGACAACAGGTATGTTTACAGCAGATATAGAGATGCAGAATTTCGAGATTGCTCACCTGGCTTTTCTTATTTAGGTCCACTATTTGCCCATTCTGACTTTAGGAATGGTGAAGTATATACTGTGAATTTGGAGGTATATGATGTGCTTTTATGTCTTTGAACACGATTAAAGTTACATAATAGGATTACTTTCAGAGGACTTTTGGATTCTTAACATTTTTGAGACTTTGATGCCTACAGACTCATTTGTTTCAACAATAATATATGGTCCAGGCAGTGGGATGTGATAATTAAAATGTGCCAAGCTAACTGAGTGACATTATGCAGTGGTGTGGCCTTGTTGGAGATAGTGCATCACTGTGGGGGTGGGCTTTGAAATTACACAAGTGCTGAAGAGACCCTCCTATTAGGTCCTTGGAAGACAGTTTCTTCCTGCCTGCTTTGGATAAAGGCGCAGAAATTTCACCTTCTTCTCCAGCATCATATCTACCTTCATGCGTTGTCTAGTTTTAAAATTATTGGAATAAATTTTATTTTTACCTCCCATTTATTTTAATGTTTTTTGTAGACTTGCTGTAAAGTGACCTTTTTTTCTTTAGGCATGTCCCTTGTATCCTCAAACACTCCAAGAATTTTATCATAAAGTGGTGATGAATATTGCTAGGGGATTTTGCATCATTTCATGAGATGATTAATTCTTGGTTTTTCTTTTTTTTAATTGTTTTTTTGGATTTTGTTTTTTCGAGACAGGGTTTCTCTGTGTATCTTTGGCTGTCCTGGAAATCATTCTGTAGACCAGGCTGGCATCAAGAACTCAGAAATCCACCTGCCTCTGCCTCCCAGAGTACTGGAATTACAGGCATGCCCCACCACCACCCAGCAATTCTTTGTTTTTCTTACACTTTAATTCCATTATATTGAAACATGACTGTGTTTCTTGAATGAAGGTATCTTCAGTGATCATAGTGGATGATCTTTTGATGTGTTCTGGGTTTTACTTTATTTGTTTTGTTCATTAAATATTTTCGCATATTTGGATTTAATGATATCTGGTCTGTAATTCTCTTTTATTATTCAGTCTTTACTGACAGGATATATGAGTAATCATGGGTTCAGAAAATAAATTGGCTAATAATTCTTTTGCTTCTCTGTTGTTGAAATGCTGAGGAGTTTTCTGGTTAAATCTTCTTTGAAAGTCTGGTAGGATTCTATGCTAAAACTTACTGCTTTGAGCTCTTATTGGTGGCATATTTGTAATGAATTTAGTTTTCCTTCATGTTTATGTCTGTTTTAGTTGGTTTTCTTAGTTTCATTTAATTTTGGTATGTGGAATCTATTGAGGAAGTTATCCATTTCTATCAGAATTTCCAATTTGGTGGAGTGCACCCTTTTTAAAACTATGTCTATACCACTCTGGATTACTTCATTGCCTGTAATTTTGTCCCCATTGCATTGTAGATTTCATTAATTTGGATATTCTTTATCTTTTATTAAGGGTTCATGAATCTTGCCTAATAAAAGGCTCAAAAGACCAACTCCATGTTTCATTAATTCTTCTTCTTTCTATTTTATTGGTTTCAGCTCCCAAATGATAATTTCTTGATTTATCTTACTCATTTTCATTGTTTCCTCACTTCTTCCAGTTGTAGTGTGCTATGAATTACCAGCATAAAAGCTCTCCATTTTTCATGTACTCATTTTGTTCTGTGAACTTCCTTCTTAGCTCCACTTTTATTTTTTTTGTGTGTACATGAAATTGTGCACGTTGCATAATCATTTCCATTGAACTCTATAAAGTCTCTAATTTATTCCTTTATTTCTTTGTTGAACCATTTTCTCTCACACAATTAGTCAGTAGTCATTTTGCTGTCGGCCCTCATCTCTTACAACACTGAAACATCAACATATTTTTGGCCAGATCACATCTTTTGTCCAATCAGAGAGGGTGGGATCTCCTGGGTTTGCTGCAATCAAGGACATGAGGAGCCCAATCTCTAGGGGCCACCCACTGGGCTGTCTTGTTGCTCTCTGGGATGGAGTTTAGTCCTTTCCCAATAGAAGGCTCCTCTCCTTATGAATGCCCCATGGATATGAAAGTTAGCGATGGCATACCAGCCATCTGTGTCTTTTTCAGCTATAATGACTTTTTCAGAGCTGCCAGTTCAACTTTTGGGCTGACATTCCTACTAGGTCTGGTTCTGCCCATGCGATCTTGGTATTTGATACCAACACTGCCCCAGTACAAAAGGAATTATCATGAGAATATGTATAAATGTGCTGTGTAGAAGCCATAGTTGCTATCTAAAACTGCAGTTAATGAAAGGTAATTTCTGGGAAAAGCTGGTGATAAGAAATGTGACTGTGTTCTTTTGTATCACTCATTACTGTGAGGATACTTCTTGATGTTGTTTTGTTTGTTTCATTTTTGGTTGTTGTGTTTTACTGGGTGTTCCAACATATAATAAGAACACATGAACCAGTATGTTCACAGCAACATTACTTATAAAAGGCAGACGCTAGAAAGAACCTAGATGTCCCTCAACAGAGTAATGAATACAGAAAATGTGGTATATATACACAACGGAATACTACACAGCTATTAAAAACATTGACTTCATGAAATTCACAGGCAAATGGATGAATCTGTAAAATATCATCCTGAGTGAGGTAACTCAATCAGAAAAGAACACACATGGTATACATTAACTGAGAAATGGATATTAACCAATAATGATTTGAATACCCAAGATACAATTCACAGACCACATGAAACACAATAAGTGTGTATGCTTCAGTCCTATTCGGATGAGGGAATAAAATGATCATGGGAGGTAGAAGAAGGGAGAGATCAAGGAAGGAGAGAAGAGGAGAAGGTAAAAGGGAGGCAGACTCAGATGGAGGATGAGATGGGGAGGAGTCAGAAGGTCAGAATTTTGAACAGACTTCTGTTTAAATTATTCTGTGTAGCAATGAGGGATGGGAAAACTTGGGATAGCCAACAGAAAATCCCAGATTCCTGGTAAACAAGAGGTTCTCACAAACAATGGGGATTACATTAGCCAAAATGTGCAATGAGAAAAGAGAACCTGTAGATACCATATGCAATGGATAGGCATGGGCCCTGTTGAGGCCTGATGCCACACACCCATCTAAAAATTTAAAACCAGAATTGATCCACTCAAAAGGAAATGCAGAGACACAAAGGATAGAGCAGAGACTAACATAGACGCTAAACAAGTCAAATACAATGTGCATGCCTGTGTGCTACTCACTGTGCGAATAACCAGAAAATTGTTACGTTTACTTTTCCCATATACATTTAGCTTTAAATATGTTAGGTGGTAAATGTGTGTTTATAGGAATACAAAAAGAACATTTCTTGCAATAAATAGCACCTACAAAGCAAAGGAAAGAAGGAAAGGAAGAACATGTCTACTCAATCTTAAAAAAAATCAAACAAAATAATATATTCAGATCTACAGCAGCATCAACTGATTATCAACAAGTTAAAATAATACTGCTATTGATGAGCTGCAGTCCTTGTTGTTCCCCCAAAACTTACATAACATAATATGTTCTTTGAAAAAACAAATTACTTATTTATTCTTTCTGAAATTTCCAAAACATTTGTGTTATTACAAACTTAAAGAACTCAACTGCTGAATTTGAACACAAATTATTTAGTTATTTTACATTATTTCTATCCATGAAGGAGTATGTGGTTTCACAATTACACACCCTAGTATCTTCTTTTGTATTAATATTGGAATTTTGCCTTGTGAGATTTTTTTTTCCTGAGTTGAGTCAGGCTTTCTCTGCATATCTGTGGCTGCCCTGCATCTTACCTTAACAAAGTGGCCTATAACACAGATATTTGGTCCTGCTATAATATTTGATAGAAAAAGAAAGAAAATCAGCCCAATGATTAAGAAACATCAGCTATATTTTATATTATTTTCTATTAAAAGTAAATAATAAGCTCAATGAGAGAGTCTGTCCAGCCAAGCACCCAGTGTGTCTGAATATCACACACTTTCCTCTGCCTCTGCAGCTGTCTTGGCATTTTTAGGCAAGTTTTGCGCACAATCTGAATCCTTCATCCCTGGCTCTTTGGGCTCAGGTATAAATCGTGACATGTTGCTAGGTTACCTGTATGCAGTGCTCATAATGTTTTTGTTAGGAAATTAAATGAATCCTCACCCTCATGTGTAGGACAGGGAGGCCAGGCATTAATTTTGGTGAGTCGTGCCTGATTTATTAAATATTTCCTGACAGTGATCAGTGAGATTTTGGATGGAGCTCTGGCCTCCTGAATTTACTGTCATGTGTGTGTGTGTGTGTGTGTGTGTGTGTGCATGCGTGTGTGTGTTCATGTGTGTTTGTGTGTAGGGAGGAAGCTTGAGAATAGGAAGCAGCAGCCTCAGCAGCACAGGCCTTTGGTGAATGTCAAGATATTTTAATTGTGTGTAGAGGGGACTAAGAAGCAAGAGCAGCCTTCTTAGAGGCTGGTCATTTTAAAACAAAGTCTTTGTCTTCAGAGCTGTAAACTGTTTTGTGTTAAAGAATTTATGTGGTGAGCGTTGCATCCCTGTCAAGGTAGGGAGGCAGCAGAAGCTGCAAGAAACTCTGAGACATCCCTGGGTACCGAGACTACATTTCCCACAATGCTCTGTAGAACTTCTCACTGGTGTTGTCACAGGGATGCTGGCAAGGTGTGCACGGAGAGGGGGACAGGATATAAACGGCAGTGGTTTAGGCGGCAGCAATGCAGTATCATTAGGGTCATGGTTTTCATGCTTCTTGCATTGGTATTACCCATGCTGTTCCCAAGTCCGTGGATTTGCTTCAAGCAGGCAGGGTCCAGAGGCCAAGAGGACAGAAGAGGGGTGAGAAAGACAAAATGGTTATTCGAATCCCCATTTGGCAAGCTTTGGGATACTTTCCCTTATCCCACACTGAGGGGTTCTATGTCACTACACTTGCAGTCAGTGTCCCCTACACAGGAGGAAAATGCTACCTTGGTTATGAGTCCCTTGCCAACTTTCTGAGTGTGGGCAGAAACCTCTGAGGTCATTGGTGTGCTTAGGTAGGTTATGGGGAATGGATGCACTTCCTTCTGAAATGTTCTTCTGAATCTGATCTGCCTTGTTAAACCCTTGGATTCTGGGCTCCTAGACTGTACTGGATACAGTGCTGTTGCAACATGTCAGGGGCTGGGATTCTAAGTAAACACACAGGATCCCTGTTTCTTTGTTTGTTTGTTTTTGTTTTTCTCCTTTTTTATTTGGTTTGGATTTTTTGAGATAGGGTTTTTTCAAGACAGGCTTTCTCTTTGTAGCCCTGACTGTCCTGGAACTCACTCTGTAGACCAGGCTGAGGTTGAGCTTAGAAATCTGCCTGCCTCTGCCTCCCAAGTGCTGGGATAAAAGGCGTGCGCCACCACTGCTGGGCAAGATTCCTGTTCTTGAGGAGGTGGTAAAGCAACCTTCTGATTCTATTAAGCAACTTCTACAAATCTTATAAAGGATCTTTCATGGAATAGCCAGACAACCACTGCCAAACAAGAATTAGGGAAAACCGAGCTGTCTAGCTCTGCACAGATGTGTTCAGAAACAGCTCTTTCAAGGAATGTAGTAGCTTACTTGTTCAAATAACGTTTATTCAATTGTAGTAGCGAGGACATTTTATCCTAGGTAGCTGGGGTTTAAGGCCTGTTCCCTATTCACTTCTACTGTGGGATGATCTAAGGATGAACCCCATAAGGATTTCTAGTCTTTAATGCTCATTATTTTTTGAGACAGTTTCTCTGTGTAACAGAGACCTGGCTGCCCTGGACCTTGTCAGGGACCATAAAGGGACAAATTAAATACTAGGAGGTGACCATCCTGAAATGGCCTGCTTCGGATTCTTATACAATCTGTGACAGGTGCACCCTTATTAAGCAAGGCTGTAAGGGACTCATTTTACGAAAGATTCCTGCTATTAATATGATTTCCTGTTATTATTAAACATAATATTATAAACATAATATATAATATGTTATTATAAACATAAAATCACTAAGTAGTAGCACACGCCTTTGGAGAAGATGTCTGCCAATTCACAAAGACGTACTCTCTTGTAATGATCCTATATAGACACATAGGTGACTTCCTAAGTCTTAAGGATGATCCTATAAGAATTACTAAAATTATATCTGTGATTATTTAGCTCTTTTATAGCAGGACTATATTAGGACCTTTTCTGATTGTCAAAACTGAAATGAGAATTCTGCCAGTCCCATAAGTGTCAACAGTTAATAGCTTTTAGATGATAACCAGACTTTCTCCTACTCAGAGTACATTCCAAGAGGTTGTAAAACAATTAACCAAAGGTTATAAAAAGGGAACTAGGATTTATTATAGGTACTAAGACAGAGATAAAATATTGACTGGATTTATCTCTACAAAACTGCACTAATAACTTAGCTATGCTTTAAATCTTCAGTGAATCTATGGAACCAAGACAGGTGATCGATGTTTAGCTAGATAATTTCTCCTAAAGGATATGCACGTAAACATTTTCTGTTGTAAATTTCTACTTCAATTTATAATTTAATTTTTTTTTTGTGAACTGCTGATGAACTTTGTAATGTGATCATGTATTCTGAAAAATGTATATAAGTACTGAGGACAAAGAGATGAGAGACAGAATAGAATTTAGCCCCTTTCACACTTAGACTAGAATCTTTTTTTTTGTAACCTATCCCCACTTAGACTAGACATTTTTCCTTTCCCCACTTAGGATCTTTTCACTTTTCCCCTTAGAGATAGCATGTATAAGAAACTTTTTACAACTTAGTAATCCATGCTTTAATAACTTTGCTAAGGGTCACTTCTTCCTCCTGTGACTTCCAACTAGCAGGCTGAGATAGTTTTTGCTGAGATAGTACAAAAGACACATTGCTTAATCCTCCCCTGGTAGGCTACAGGTGTTAATCACCTAAATCTGCAATCTTTCATCCTCAGAAAGAAAAAGAAAGTTTTTAGGATGATTTAGAAGTTGTATCAGCATTTCAGTACAGTTAGAGAGCTAGAAAGCCCTGAGACCCCTAGACTTCAAGCTTTCACCAAAACCCTACTCTATGACCCTGCCACTACCTTCAGGCTGGGAGACTCTCAGCAGGACTTGGACTTGCCTTGTAGATCAGCTTGACCTCTAACTCATAGAGATCCCCTGCTGTACTTTGAAAGTGCTAGAATTAAAGGCATGCACCACCACATGCCTAGTTCTTAGGTGGTTTTCTGGTTTGGTGGTTTGTTGCTTTTAAAATTTATTATTATTATTATTATTATTATTATTATTATCATCATTATTATTATTATTTTATGTTCCTTGGTGTTTTGTCAGATCCTCTGGAATTAGAGTTACACCTTCACAACAGGGTTTCTTTCTGTGTAGCCCTGGCTGTTCTGGAACTCACATTGCAGACTAGGCTGGCCTCATTCACAGAGATCCTTAAACCTCTGCCTCCTGAATTTTGTGATTAAATGCGAGCACCACCACTGTCTGGCTGTTTGTGTTTTTTAAAAGAGGAGAAGTAATTTTTCCCTTCCCAGATAAATTCTACATTGGAAGTCTATAGGATCCTGAAGGCAAAGTGGAGTATAAAAATTAAGTTGTCAAACAACAACAACAAAAACAAAACAAAACAAAAATTGTATTAAAACCTTAACTTCTTAGGATGGATAACTTCTGACCTTTTCATACATACGCTTAATTCACTATGCCAACGTAAGCACAGTGAACTTGGAGAAAACCTGTGTTTCAGTGGAATGGACTGAAGGAGGTAACACAAAATGCCAAGAGGCAAGTCCACATTTCTGTCATTTCACACAATACTCTGCAGAGCATCTGTGTGGAACTGGTGACAGCCCAGGCTGATGCTGTGCTGTCCTCCCCAGTCTCAAGAAATTGTTCTCCTTGTATACATTGAGATTTCCTTTAGTCGAGTGTCCTAAATTGAAGCAATTAGCCAGTTCGAGTTTGTCTGTGGAGAGCAAATTGCAGAGAATTTTAACCACATCTCTGCTCACTTGCCTTAGCTTGGGTCCCGAGTACACTCTACGGTGTCACTTTGGGTAACACAATCTGTAACCCAGGAAAGGAAAGGAAGGTGTGGCCTTGACGAGCCAAGTCATAAAGCAGTGTGTAATGGATGGCACAGGTAAGCTGCTTAAGAGCCGCTCCAGGGAGGGACTTGGAAGGACTGAGAGGGTTTAGCTGAAGCAGTGCAGTAGCCACAGCTTGAGGTCTGAATGGCAGCGCTGGCCATAGGCCGAGCAGACTCCGCATGTGCTGACAGCAGCAAAACTGACTGGAAAGAGATGGGCGGAAGGCACTGTGAAAATGTCTCTCTGGCCTATACATATAAAATCCCAGATTTCTCACCTGTCTCTGCCTCTCCTTTATATGAGCTCAGGCATGTATCCATCTATGAAGTGAAGATGACAATGTCTACCTCAGAATGTTGTGAAGATTTAACCACAAAGTCCTTCTGGACCGGTTCCAGAATAATAGAATGCGTGTTGAGGCCTGGGAGTGTAGGTGACTAAGTTGCAGTCTTTATCGTTGGAGTTTTAGAGTGTGACACAGGAAGGCCTGCTATGGTGGTGCATTCCCTTAATCTCAGTGCCCAGCAGCCAAAGGAAGGCAGATTCCTATGTTCTTTTGGGTATCCAGGCCTACACAGTGGAAGTTTTGTCAAAAACAACAAAAAAATTAATGTGTAAGTCTTTATTCCTTTAAAATATTTTGCTTGGTCTGGTAACATATGCCATTAATCCCAGCACTCAGGAGGCAGAGACAGTGAGTTCTTTGCCAGCCTGATCTACAAACTGAATACTAGGACAGTTAGAGCTACATGTCAAGTCTAAAATGAATTGTATGTGTGTGTAAGGAGGGAGGAAGACATGTGCTTAAGCGTGTCATGTGCGAAGTTCTGTGGTATACACGTGCTTGAGAATATCATGTGTTAAGATTCCAAGACAAATTTGTGAGGCATATTTTTTAAAAAAAAGCATGTATTGATGTATTTATGTATTTACATATTTATGCATTTACTCATTTACACACTTATGCATCTATGCATTTATGCATAACTTTATTTATGCATTTATGCATGCATGCACTGATGTATTTATGCATTAATGTATTTATATATGTATGTATTTATACATTTATGCATTCATTTACTTATGCATTTATCTATTTATGTATTTATGCATCTATGTATTTACATATTTATGTATTTATGTATTCATGTATTTATATATTCATGCATTCATGCATTCATGTATGTATGTATTCATGTATGTATGTATTCATGTATGTATGTATGTAAGTATTTATGTATCTAAGTATCTGTGTATCTAGATAGACCTGTTTTTTGCTATCCGCATGTTCACACTGGCTGATTGTACATCACAGTTGTCCCCATGATGGTTTAGAGATAGATTTCTAAACAAACCTGGTGAACAAACACGTGAATCCCAGCATCCTAGTCTCTAACTGGCCTGCTTGGCACACTATTCATCCGTGGGGCGTATTTAAGGCCATCCTCCATCAGCTAAATGCTACTTACTGTCACTATTCCTAAGTTTGGTGAGTCCTTTATATCACAAATTCTACTCTTTTACATCTCAGTTTAATATGGCAGTGCTCCCCAATATATGCAAGGCCTTTTAACAGCTCTACAAAATTAATTATGCATGGATCTTACTTCTAAGTGGTGAATGCTGAGGGCAGAACTTGTAGAAGATTCCAGAAAAACTAGGGCTGTCCAAGTTTGGCATCGTGCCCATGATATTTCTACAAGCAAGCCCCTGGTCCAAGTATTTTGAGCAAATTTAGCCCTGATAGTGAAATTATTCAGAGGTCACAGCCTGATCTAGCAAGGGAGAAGCACCACAAGGGACCTCACAGGTGCAAACATCTGGCTAGAACTGGCTGATGTTTCTCAAGCAGCTCTAGGGAGGACCAACCACCACTGCTCCCACTGCTCACACATCTGCTCCTCCTTACTATGGGCAGCGACACTTTGCTCAACATGTCTCAAAAATGGAGCTTACATGAGGTTCCCTCACAGCACCTCAATTTTATTAGGATTATTTTCCATGTAAATCTCCAATTTTATCAAAAATTTCTAATTCCCTATTCAATTAATTTAGAACTATTTTTATGTCTGTCCTTTTATAACTATCTCTTTCCTTGCCAATCTTCAACTTTCACACTTTTTTCTATGTATTTCTTCAATTTTATCAGGAATATATTCCATGAAAATCGTCCCTTTCATCCCAAATTTTTTCTGTGTCCTTGGTCATTTAATAAACAGAAAATTGCCTAAGTTTTTTATAACATTATTTTCCATCAAATTCTTCACTTTTATCATATTTTTTCTATATTTTCAATTTTCTCAGAAATGTTTTACATGCAAACTCTTGATTTTATCAGAAAATGTTTCTACTTTATTTTCAGTCATTTTAGAAATTTTTTATGTCTACCATTGATCTGTAATTTTTTTTCAATTAAAACATTCACTATTTCAAGTTCTATTTCATTTTTTCACAAATATTTTCAGTAAATGTATCTACTACCTCTTTCCAATAGTTTTAGACATATTTTGTATGTCTAATATTTTATATGTATTATCTTTTTTGATATGTTAAATTATAATAAATTTCCTGTATATTACTTCAATTGCATTAGAAATATTTTCCATCAAAATCTTCAATTTTATCACATTTTTTCTTGGTTCTTAGACAATGTTCTAGGTATATTTTCTATGTTTACTATTTTACTATCATTATTTTCCAACTAATTCTTCAATTTTAACACATATCTGTATATATTTCTTCAATATTACTATGAATATTAGTTAAGAGAAACTTTAATTTTATCAGAAATATGTCTATTTAATTTTTCAATTATTTAGAGCTGTTTCTATGTACACAATATTATCTGACTAATTTCTCATGAAAATCTTCAATTTAACTCTACTTTTCTATATATTTCTTCAATTTTTTCAGGAATATTTTCCATGAAAATCATCAATTTTATAAGAAAATGTTTGTAGGTGCTTGATTTAGTAAAGTCGATTTATCTTTTACCACTATTATTTTCCAATAGTTTCTTCAAATTTACCACTTTATTTTTCAATTTTTTCCTAAAATTTAGTTTGCCTACACATTTAGTATTCTTTGTCAATTTTTATGTGTATTTATTTTCAATGCCAAATCTTAATTTTAAATAAATTTTCTGTATATTTCTTCAATTTTATAAGAAGTACTCAACACAACTGGAGAATCTGGAGGAAATGGACAATTTCCTAGACAGATACCAAGTACCAAAATTAAATCCGGACCAAATAGATCATCTAAACAGTCCCATAACCCCTAAAGAAATATAAGGGGTCATAGAAAGCCTTCCAATAAAAAAAGCACAGGACCAGATGGCTTCAGTGCAGAATTCTATCAGACCTTCAAAGAAGACCTATCACCAATACTCTTCAAACTATTTCAGAAAATGCTGATACCAAAACCACACAAAGATTCAACAAAGAAAGAGAAATTAAGACCAATTTCCCTTTTGAACATCGATGAAAAAATATTCAATAAAATTCTTGCCAACCGAATCCAAGAACACATAAAAACGGTCATCCACCATGATCAAGTAGGCTTTATTTCAGGGATGCAGGGTTGGTTCAATATACGGAAATCCATCAATGCAATCCACTACATAAACAAACTCAAAGAAAAAAAACCACATGGTCATTTCATTGGATGCTGAAAAAGCATTTGACAAAATTCAACATCCTTTCATGCTAAAAGTCTTGGAAAGAACAGGAATTCAAGGCCCATACTTAAACATCATTAAAGCAATATACAGCAAACCGGTAGCCAACATCAAACTAAATGGAGAGAAACTTGAAGCAATCCCACTAAAATAAGGGACTAGACAAGGCTGCCCCCTTTCTCCTTATCTTTTCAATATTTGCTTGAGGTACTACCTCAGGCAATTAGACAACATAAGGAGGTCAAAAGGATACAAATTGGAAAGGAAGAAGTCAAACTATGATATGATATGATATGATATGATATGATATGATATGATATGATATGATATGATATGATGATATGATAGTCTACCTAAGTGACCCAAAAAACTCCACCAGAGAAATCCTACATCTGATAAACAACTTCAGCAAAGTGGCAGGTTATAAAATCAACTCAAGCAAATCAGTAGCCTTTTATACTCAAAAGATAAGCGGGCTGAGAAAGAAATTAGGGAAATGACACCATTCAGAATAGCCACAAACTGTACAAAGTACCTTGGGGTGACTCTTACCAAACGTGAAAGATCTGTATGACAAGAACTTCAAGACTCTGAAGAATGAAATAGAAGAAGACCTCAAACAATGCAAAAACCTCCCATGCTCATGGATCAGCGAGATTAATATATTTAAAATGGCCATTTTGCCAAAAGCAATATACAGATTCAACACAATACCCATCAAAATCCCAACTCAATTCTTAATAGAGTTAGAAAGAGCAATTCTCAAATTCATCTGGAATAACAAGAAACCCTGGATAGTCACCTGAGTTTTTTGATCTTAGCTATTCTGACTGGTGTTAGGTGAAATCTCAGGGTTGTTTTGATTTGCATTTCTCTGATCACTAAGGATGTTGAATATTTCTTTGGGTGCTTCTCAGTTATTTGTTATTGAGAATTATCTGTTTAGGTCTGCACTGCACTATTTATTAGGGTTGTTTTGTTCTTTGGAGTCTAACATATAGGTTCTTTATATGTATTGGATATTAGCCCTCTACCAGTTATAGGTTTGGTAAAGATCATTTGCCAAACTATTATTTGCCGTGTTGTCCTATCAAGAGTGTCCTTTGCCTTTGAAAAGCTTTGCAATTTTATGAGGTCCCATTTGTCAATTATTGTTCTTAGAGCATAAGCTATTGGTGTTTTGTTAAGGAAATTTCCCCTTGCGCATGTGCTTCAGGCTCTTGCCCACTTCCTTTTCTATTAGTTTCAGTGTGTCTGGTTTTATATGGAGGTCCTTGATCCATTTGGACTTTATCTTTGTACAAGGAGAAACAAATGGATCAAATTGCACACTTCTACATGCTGAACACTGGATGAAACAGAAAAGTTTGTTTAAAATACTGTCTTTTCCCTCTAGAAGGCTTTAGCTCCTTTTTTTTTTTTTTCAAATATTAAGTGATCATAGTTGTATTGGTTAAATTCTTTGTCCTCAGTTTTACTCCAGTGTTCTACCAGGTACCAATTCCATGCAAATTTTGCTGTGTAGTGCAACTTGAGGTTAGGGATGCTGATTCTCCAAGAACTTATTTTATTGTTGAGAATTGTTTTTGATATCCTTGGTTATGTTCTTAATACAAATGGATTTGAGAATTGCTCTTTCTGAATATATCAGGAATTGAGTGGGAATTTTGATAGAGATTTAATTTAATGTATAGATTGCTTTCAGCATGATGGCCATTTTTATCAAAACATTCCTATCATTCCAGGAGGATGGAAGATCTTTCCATCTCCTGAATTTGTCTTTAAATTATTATTTCAGAGACTTTAACTATTGTCATACAGATCTTTCACTTGTTTGGTTAGAGTCACAGCAAGATACTTTGTATTGTTTATGATTATTGTGAAGGATGTCATTTCATTAATTTCTTTCTCAGACTATTTATTCCTTGAGTATAGGAAGGTTGCTGATTTGTTTTAGTTGATTTTATATCTGGTCAGTTTGATGAAATTGTTATCAGCTCTAAGAATTCTCTGGTGGAATTTTTGAGGTCACTTAAGAATGCAATCATATCATCTGCAAATATTGATATTTTGACTTTTTCATTATAACTTGCATCTGTTTGACCTCTCTTTGCTGTCTAATTGTTCTGGGTAGAACTTTGAGACCTTTACTGAATAATGGTGGAGGGAGTGGGCAGCCTTTTCTAGTCCCTGATTTTAGTGGGATTGCTTAAATTTTCTCTCCATTTAGTTTGATGTTGGCTACTGGTTTTTGGTATATTGCTTTTACTATGTTTCATTATGTGCCTTAAATTCTTGATCTTTCCAAGTCTTTTATCATGAGGGGATGTTGGATTTTGTCAAATCCTTTCTCATGGTCTTAGGAAATGATCATGTGTCCATTTTCTTTGAATTTGTTTATATAATGGATTATGATGATGAATTTCTTTACATTGAACCATCCCTGTCTCCCTGGGATGAGGCCTGTTTGATCATTATGAACATTTTGATATATTCTTGAATTCGGTTTTTGAGGCTTAATTAAGTACATTTGCCTTGAGGTTCATATGGGAAATTCAGCTGAAATTCTTTTTCTTGTTGGGTCTTTTTGTGATTTTGGTATTGACGTACCTTTGGATTCATAGATCAAATTTGGTATTATTCCTCCTTTTTCTATTTTGTGGACTAGTTGAGAGTGTACAGTTATTGATGTTTTTCGGAGATCTGATAGAATTCTGTACAAAAATTGTCTGGTCCTGAACTTTTCTTGGTTGGGAGATTATGAATGATGGCTTCTATTTATTTTGGGGTTATGGGACTGTTTAGACCATTAATTTGATCCTGATTTAAATTTGGTTTTGCCATCTGTCTAGAAAATTGTCCATTTCATCCAGGTTTTTCTGTTTTGTTGAGTATAAGCCTTTGCAGTAGGATCTGATAATTTTTTGAATTTCCAGTTTCCATTATTAAGTCTCCCTTTTCATTTGTGATGTTGTTTATTTGGATCCTGTCTCTGTGCCCTCTGGTTAAACTAATTTTTGCTTTATCTATCTTGTTGATTTGGTGAAAGGACCAGCCTCTGGGTTTGTTGATACTTTGTACAGATCTATTCTTTTTTTCTACTTGCTTGATTTCAGACCTGAGTTTGTTGATTTCCTGTTGTCTACACCTCTTGTATTTGCTTCTTTTTGTTCTGTATCTTTCAGATGTGCTGTTAATCTACTTGTGTATGCTCTCTCCAGTTTCTTTTTGGAGGCATTCAAATCTGTGAATTTTCCTCTTAGCACTGCTTTCATTGTGACCCATTAGTTTGGGTATGTTGTGCCTTCATTTTCATTAAATTCTGATGAGTCTTTTATGTCTTTATTTCCTCCTTGAATAAGTTATCATTTTTAAGGTATATTTCAGGTTCCATGTGTATGTGGTCTTTATGTACACTTTTGCTGTTGTTGTTGTTGTTGTTGTTGTTGTTGCTTCCATTTTTGTTATTGAAGTCCAGCCTTAGTTTGTGGTGATTTGTTAGGTTCAGTGGGACTATGTCAATCTTCTTATATCTGTTGAGGCCTGATTTGTGACTGATTATATTGTAAGTGCTGAGAAGACGGCATATTCTTTTGTTTTAGTATGAAATGTTCTATAGATATCAGTTAAATGCATTTAGTCCATAACTTCTGTTAGTTTCACTGTGTCCCTGTAGATTTTCTGTTTTCCTAATCTGTCCATTGATGAGAGTGAGGTGGAGAAGGGATAATTTTGTGGGAGCAATGTGTGCTTTGAGCATTAGTAAAGATTCTTTTATGAATGTGGCTGCCCTTGCATGTGGATCATAGATGTTCAGAATTAAGAGTTTTCTTGGAAGCATTTTCCTTTGATGAAGATGAAATCTTCATTATGTTTCCTTTTAATAACTTTTGGATGAAAGTTGATTTTAATTTATATTAATATGGCTATTTCAGTTTTTTTTTTTCCCAGAGGCAGGGGGTTGTGTCTACTAGCAAACATAATTGTTTTCCAGCCCTTTACTCTGAGGAATTGGCTGTCTTTTTCACTGAGGTGTGTTTCATATAAGAAGCAAAATGTTTTCTGTTTATATATCCAGTCTGTTAGTCTGTGACTTTTTTGTTGGGAAAATGAATTTATTTTCGTGAAGACATAATAAGGAAAATTTATTCTTGCTTCCTGCTTTTGTTGTTATTGTTATTGTTTTGTGGTTGTGGCTGTGGTTGTTGTTGTTAGAGGTGGAATTATGTTTGCATGGATTTTGGGTTTGTTAAAAGATTGCTTTCTTGTTTTTTCTATGGAGAAGTTTCACCTATTTTTGGACTTTCCTATTTTTTATTCTTTGTAAGGATGGATTGGTGGAAAATATTGTGTAAATCTGTTTTTGTCATGGACTATCTTGGCTTCTCCTCCTATTATAATTAAGAGTTTTGCTGGGTATAGTACCCTTAGTTGGCATTTGTGTTCTCCTAGCGTCTGCATGGCATCTGCCAAGGATCTTCTAGCTTTCATAGTCTCTGGTGTAAAGACTGGTGTTATTCTGATAGGTCTGATATTATATATTAGTTGACATTTTTCTTACTCCTTTACTATTCTTTCTTAGTTCATTGCATTTGGTGTCTTGATTATTATTGACAGGAGGAATTACCTTTCTGGTCCAGTCTATTTGGAATTCTGTCGGCTTCTTGTATGCTTATGGTCAGCTCTTTCTTTAGGTTAGGGAAGTTTACTTCTATAATTTTGTTGAAGATATTAATGGCCTTTTAAATTGGGAATCTTCACTTCTGTACTTATTATCCTTAGGTTTGGTATTCTCATTGTGTCCTGGATATTTTGGGTTAGGAGGATTTTGAATTTTGAATTTTCTTTGACTGTTATGTCAGTGTTTTCTAAAGTATCTTCTGCATCTGAGATTCTTTCTACTATCTCTTGTATTCTGTTGGTGATGCTTTCATTTATGATTTCTTATCTAGTTCCCAGGTTTTCTATCTCTAGGATTGTCTCCCTTTGTGATTTCTTCATTGTTTCCTTTTTCCATTTTTCCATCCTGGATGGCTTTGTTCAATTCTTTCATCGTTTTCTTTGTGTTTTTGTGTAATTCTTTAATGGATATTTTGTTTCCTCTTTCTACCTGTTTATCTGTGTTGTCCTGATTTTCTTTAATGGAATTATTTTATGACTTTCTTAAAGGCTTCTGTCATCATCATGAGATGTGATTTTGAATCAGTTTAGTTTTTCTGGTGTGTTGGATTATCCAGGCCTCACTGTGGTGGGAGAATTGGGTTCTGATGATGCCAGGCAGCCTTGGTTTCTGAGGCTTATATTCTGGCCTTTGCCTCTTGCAATCTGGTAATCTCTGATGTGAGCTTGTCTTGCTATATTGACTGTAGCTTGCTCATCCTTCAAGAATTTGTGTCAGCACTCGTTCGAGAACTGATTTTTCTTGGAGGAATTTTGGGTATGGTGAACTGTGGCTCAGGGTCAGCTCTGGGTGCAAAGAGAAACACAAAAGGATCTTTTCCCAGGCTTCTCCTCAATTCCCATTAACTCTAGGCCCTGGGTGGTTTGCTAGCAACAGGCATGTTGGTCTTCCCTGTGCTCACAGTCTTGTCAGCACTCCTGGGAACCCAGATCTCTCCTGGCACTATTTGGGTAAGGAAAACTGTAGCACAGGATCAGCTCTTGGAGGTGTTGAACAGGATCAGGCAAGTTATATATTTTTATTGGTTATTGTAATTGATTACATTTCAAATGTTATCCCTCTTCCCAGTTCCCCTCCTCTGCCTTATCTGGTATTAATGGGAGGGAATGGCCTTGGTCCTGTGGAGGATTTATACCACAGCATAGAAGAAAGCTAAGGTGGTATGGCAGTGTTGTAAGGGTGTGTGCGAGAAATTCTTCACAAAAGCTGGGCTAAGGGGGGAGGCATTTTGGGACTAAGATTTTCTTTTAAACTTAGGAAAAATTAATTAATTTTATAAGTGTCTTATAGAACGTACTTTTCCATATTCATCAAACAACTCTTTCTTTATTTACCCTGCCTTCCCTCTCTATACAACTCAATGTTCTAATTGTTTATTTATAAATGATGAAAGAGAAACTGATGTCACACAAACATTGCTTTTGGATTAATTTGTTTAGGAAGGAAAAGTTTTGAATTTCTATAACATGAATGTTACATATATAATATTACATGATATAGTAAATGTTGGGTGACATTCGATGCATTGCCGTGTAATTCTGAATAATAAGGTGCCTAAAATTTTTAACTAATGCTTTTCATCATAGGAGTATTTATAACCATATTTATTAATGTCCCATATATCAATTTGTGGGTTATCCCACATATGATGTATACATGAAGTAGACACACACACATACACACTCATACCTTATAATATTTATTGTCTCAGGTTCCCTCCTCTATGTGTAGTGTGCCCTGTACTGCTGGATTCAGGAAAATTCATCAGGAAGAAACAGCAGACTGCTTCTTTGATTGTGTTCAGTGCCCAGAAAATGAGGTTTCCAATGAAACATGTACATGCTTGAATGCAGAAGAAAACTTGAAGAATTTGAAGACACTCTCTTTCCAAACTAGAAATATGATGTGGCTTAAATGATACTGAAGAGCTAAAATCTCTGTGTTTCAGAACTTTACCAATTATATAGTATCAACTTCTTTTGGACCCAGCAAATAACCTGCAATATCTTCTACAAACAATGTATCTCTCACGATGTGATTGTTGCTGATTTTATATTATGTAGAAAATGTTCAGGGAGACAAATATGTGTAGCAATTTTAAACAAAAAATTTAGGCATAATCTATGCATATTCTAAGTCTTCTTTGATACTTTGTACAAAGAAAGTTGACTACATGACCAGACCACAATCTTTCCCTCCATCACCAGCTTAGTCCTTGGTAAAGGTAAGATGCTCAGGGTAAAGGATGTCTAATGAAATATATTTTAAGAGCTTAGATGGTTGAAAGGATTAAGTGTTTACTATCAAAGAATTAGGACAAAAGTGAAAATTTCAAGAATACAACAAGACTGCACATTACCCTTCTCTGTGAATAGTGAGATTAAGGTTTGAGGAATTATATAATCTGAGATTGTGAATATCATTTTTCATCATATTTTTCTTTATGTTTCAGTTTAATAAATACTTTTAGCTGTTCCATTCCCTATGATGGTGTTTTGTTCCACAACAAAGCATAGTTTAATAGAGAGCAATTAATAACTACATAACTTTGTTATCTTATAATGCTTTATTGTTTTTAACCAGCAGATATAGAACAATATGTGAGGTGTCCAGATGATAAGTATACCAACTTAGAGCAAACCCACTGCCTCCCAAGAGCTATGACATATCTGGCTTATGAAGATCCATTGGGGATAGCTCTAGGCTCCACTGCTCTGTCCTTCTCGGCCATCACAATTCTAGTATTCTTCACTTTTGAAAAGTACAAGGATGCTCCTTTTGTGAAGGCCAGTAACCACAGTCTCAGTTACATCCTGCTTATCTCTCTAGTTTTCTTTTTTCTCTGTTCATTGCTCTTTATTGGACATCCCAACCAGGCCAACTGTATCTGGCAGTAGACCGTATTGGGAGTGTTTTTCACAGTCGCTGTTTCTACAGTGTTGGCCAAAACAATAACTGTGGTCATGGCTTTCAAGCTTACTACTCCAGGCAGAAGGATGAGAGGGATGCTGGCATCAGGGGCACCTAACTTGGTCATTCCCATTTGTACCCTGATCCAACTTGTTCTCTTTGGCATCTGGTTGGTAACGTCCCCTCCCTTTGTGGACAGAGACATACAATCTGAACATGGAAAGATTGTCATTATTTGCAACAAAGGCTCTGTCATTGCCTTCCATGTTGTCCTGGGATATTTGAGTTCCTTGGCTCTGGGGAGCTTCACTGTGGCTTTCCTGGCTAGGAACCTTTCTGACAGATTCAATGAAGTCAACTTCCTAACTTTCAGCATGCTGGTGTTCTGCAGCATTTGGATCACCTTCCTCCCTGTCTATCATAGCTCAAGGGGTAAAATCATGGTGGTTGTGGAGGTCTTCTCCATCTCGGCTTCTAGTGCAGGGTTCCTAGGGTGTATCTTTGTCCCAAGTGTTATGTTATTTTAGTTAGATCAGATTCAAATTTTGTACAGAAGTACAAAGATAAAGTGCTTCACTGAAACTATCATAGTATGAAAATATTAGATGGTACTCAACATATTTTTCTTTGTCTTAATCAAAGTAGAATTTAATCATAGAAAAAATTTAAGTAATAAACAAATTTGAGCTTATAAATAGGACAGCACTGTCCATTGTGATACCAATTAATAAAGTTTGGTTTCATTCATAAGTATACATTCATGACTATATAGAAAACTGGGAATCTCAATTGAGGAATGGCAACCACCATTTTGAGCTATGGTTTTGTGTGTAAGCCATGTACTTTATAAAAATTTAATATAAGGTGGCGGTACTGTGGACAGTACGCCCTCTAGGTGAGTTTTTGTTGAAGTTATAAGAAAGAAGACTGCAGTTAATAGGGGCATGAAGCCAGTAATCACGATTATTGCACGTGCTTTTATGGAGTACTTACATCCAATTTCTTGTCTTGGCTATATTGAATACATTGTGACCAAGGTACATAAGTAAATAAAGACTTTCCTCATGTTTCTTTTGATCATGGTGTTTTACAGCAACAAAATCTAAGACATTGCCTAAATGGTGAATTGCCTTTGATGGGATTTGGAATATCGCACATTCCTTATTCAATAAAAAGTGCATATTTGAAAAGAGAAACAAGAGTGAATGTTAGCAGTGTCTGAAGCACACTGACAGTATAGCCTATGACAGAACAGAAGTGCTAGATATCAGAATAGCGCTACAATGAAATAGGAATATATTAAGAATATCAGATGACATACAATGAAGAGAATATTTTAAGAAAAGGACCATGGGATTAAGATTGTGACAGCAATATAAGGCTCTGTAAATTTATGTGGAAAAAAACCAAATTCATTATGAAATGAATGTGTTTCATTATTTGAGAAAAATCACTAATGGAAATGTTCCACACAAGACCTTTACCTGAATAAGGTCAGTGAATGTGATGAACATATATAAATCACTCTAGATGAAGGTTCTCATCATAAATTTTATCAAAATATGAGTACTAAAGATTATTTCTGTTTAATATTACATGCACATTATTATTTGTTTATATTAGGTGATGAAGGTCAGTGTCATTTGTCCATCAAAGTACTATTTGCTGCTTCATTTCTTAAATATGATTTGGTAGTTTATATCTGACATTGTCATTTAGTTGCTTTTTTATATTTCCTATCTTCAAAATACCCTTTGTACCACTCCCTGCAATCCCCAAATGCACATGGCCACTTATTCATTAATTCTTATTGAATGTGTATATATTTGCATATATAAATACATGTGTATATTGAAATATAAAATATTGAGACTGTGTAAAATTGCATATATTTATGTTCTGATAGGTCACATAGCAATAAAATCTCTCTAATGACATTCTACTATACCTAAAAAACAGGGCCGTGATGAGCCACCTCTAGAGAAATTTTCTTCTGTAATAGATAGGAACAAATACAAATACCCTTAGGGAGTCCATTTTTAGAATGTGAAAGAAGTTGGAACACACATTGATAACTGGGATGCCTCCATTAAATTCCTTGCCTCAGGAACCAGGAAATACTGTGGACGTGTAGGTAGAAGTATTATCCATGCCAGATGGGATTGAGAACACCCACCATGGAAAACAGGATTTCTAAAACAAGAATGATAGATGTACGTGTGACATTACAGAGACTGTGGCAGCATGCACAGGGCCTGCATGCTTCTGTTCAAAATGGGGTCTCAATATTGAGAGGGGAATGGAACTGCATCCCCATTCCAATCCAGTTGATATCCATTTCAAAAATCAATATTAATTGTTTTTATAGTATAAAATGCTTTATGAGATGAAGGATGGCACAAAACTGTAGCATCTATCCCATGAAGTTGAGGATAGCATCCTATGTGTAGAAATCATTTTCTACAAACGTAATGACCACCAAATGAAAGAAAAAGGAGACATTAAAGTTCATGTCTATATTAAAGATGACTTAACAGACTTGGTTTCAGGTATGATTTACAAGAATCTCTTTTTTCAAGAGATGTGCTCAATAATAGGACATTCACAGGGTATTCAAACTATTCTTAAGGGCAAATCTTTTGCCCAGCATCAGATGGGAAACACAAAAGAAACTCAAAGGCATTGTTGAGAGTTCTTTGTCTCATAATGCTTTCCCGGACTATTAAATTTGTTTAGTTTTTGTGTTCTTTGGTTTTCGTATGTATTGTTATTTATTGTTGCTGTTGTTGTTACCTCAAAGTTCTTTTTAAGTATATTGTGACTTACACTTTTGTGTTTTCATATAATTTCTTGTTCTGAATTTGAGTTTGTGAATGGTTAAGTTTTTTAGACATTTTCTTCATATTCTTTTCATCTTTTCTTTTTAATTTTGTCCTATTACAGGTTTTTTGTTTTTATAATTACTACTACTACCACTACTAGTATTACTACTATCACTGATGCTGTTGCTGCTGCTGCTGCTGCTGCTGCTGATGATGATGATAACAATAATAATTTAGATATTTTGTCTATAATAAGAAAAAGAAAGACAGGGTATGGAATGAATTGAATGGGGCAGGAAAATCTGGTAACAGAATTTATTGTATGAAAACATCTATGTTCAATAATAGAAAAATGAGAGACAAAAGATAAGATCATCAATGTTCATTGTAGCACTCCATTCCTGTGATGAATTAAATAAAAGACTCTATGACATTAAGGATTACACCATACCTTGGCATCAGTCCCTTCATGAAGTTCTCCAGGATGGCGTCCTGTATGTATAAATCATTTCCTAGAAATGTAATGGCCGCCAGATGAATGAAAAATATGAAACATCAAAGTTCATGTCTAAATTATCAATGATTATACAGACTTGCTTTTGGGTGTGGTTCACAAGAATCTCTTTTGTGATTGTCAATTTGTGTTTATGATTAAACTAACAAAAGCACCTTTAAAGGGAAAAGTAATTGTCACAGAGAATGTGGCCATGCTTAATCGAGCAAGCAAAATACACATGTGATGTTTTATCCCTAACAGACTCCTGAAGCTTCACTCTAAGTAGTCGGAAATCAATCTGACATTAAAACACCACTTGTTAGGGAGAATGAAAACTCATTATACCACACAGTGTTATTAAAGTACTGTCACAGGGTATGATTTTGGTCAACTGCCATCTTTTGGCTTCTTTAAATCTGCAGCATATTCGATCTTATTTACCATTTTAGTTGGAATTGCAATACATTACTGTTGCATTTACTACAGTTGCCTTGTCTTTCCAATCTGTTTTTTGCTATTTTCTCTCAATTACCATAACCTGGCCTTCCTGTTCTGTTGTGGTCACCAGAAAGATCTTAATTTTATATAATAGAGACAATTATATTTCCTTTTATATTAATCATTTTATTTGTTTACATTTCAGATGTTCACCCCCTTCCCTGTTATCCCCACACACACTCCCCATACTGTCCCCCTGTCCTCTTTGCCTCCACCTACTCCCCCTCTCCAGCTCACTGCTCTAGCATAGCCCTAGACTAGAGCATCCAATCTCCACAGGACCGAGTTTTCCCCTCCCACTGATGTCATATAAGGCCATCCTCTGCTTCATATGCAGCTGCAGCCATGGGCTATCCGTGCTTACTCTTTGGTTGGTGGTTTAGTCCCAAGATGCTCTGTGTGGTCCACTTAGTTGATATTGTTCTTCCCATGGGGCTGCCCTCCCCTTCAGCTCCTTCAGTCCTTCCCCTGAGTCTTGTGATGGTATCTTGCCTTTCTTCAGACAGGAAGTATTCTGAGTTATAGTTTTGATATAGACGGGTGATCCTGCTCCACAAAGGTTGTTGATGTCTATCTATAGGAAGTGGTCTCTACAGGTTCTATCTCCCCTTTGTTGGATATTTGGCTGAGGTCATTCCCCTAGTGCCCTGGGAAACTCTCACTTCGTTGGTGTCTGGGACTTTCTACAGGCTACCCCCTCTGCTTCGGTGTTCCCCATCTTCCAGTGTGACATATTTATATTATTTCCTGACCCACTGTATGTCTCTCTCATCTCTTTGCACACCTGATCCTGACCACCTTTTTTGTATCCCCCCCACTCCCTCTTAGGCACCCACAGAGTGAAGTCACTGGAAAATTTCACCTCAGGGAACGGCTAATAGCCTTGCACTGTGTAAACAAATAATTTTGTTGCTTCTTCCATACAAGACTTTTTAGGACTTTTAATCATTATATTTACATTATTCATTGCATAGATATTTCATTAGCTGATCCCTCTGCAATCCCTGACCCTGTGACTCCTGACCATGCAATCCCTGACCACATCACCCTGCCTGAGCACTGCCCATCAACTCCCTGTCAGTTCCTGATCCTGCGATATCATCGCGGGTGACTCCCGCTCTCAAATATCAAAGCCTCTGAGCAAACGAAATGAAATTCCTAATGATGAAGAATCATTGGATAATAGAAATAAATAAGAGATTAGAGGAGTGACACATATAGAAAACAAAATAAAAAAGTAATACCAACAATAGACTTTGAAAAAATAAATATATTTAAAAAACCATAGAGGTATACTAATTTTGAAATAGAGCATACATTCCCTGATAGATGGAATGACACTAATAAGACAGTATTTGACCTTGTCCCTATGTGCAATGTTACTGTAGACAAACACAGCACAGCCAGTGGATTGTGTCTCAAATTTCTGAGGTCTCTTAACTATATCAGTAAGCATTCAATATGTCTCCGCAGGAGAGTCCCAAAATTTGTAATTCAATAATCAATGGCTCAAATTACCCTACCCAAATTGCACACCCCCACAATCTTATCTGTCTTCCATCACATCACATAAGCTGACTTTCTTAAATTTTAAACTGTGATATACCTATTGCCTATCCTACTTCACCTGATACTTATGTCCTGTTCTGAAGGTAAAAGCCATGTTTCACTTGCAAATTCATTTTCTGTTGCTGCAATGGACAGTTCACTACTTGATTCCAATGGGTAATTTTAAAACTCTATTATAGTACAGCCTTTTAACTAAAGAATGCAGAAAGTTTACTAAAGAGGAAAGCAAGGTGATTTCCCTGGGGAGCATCATAATGGCAGCCAGGTGACCTGAGTCTTCAAAATGTTTTTTTTTTTTTTTTTTTTTTTTTTTTTTTTTGGAAACATTTTTCTAAAAGACCGAAAATACAGCTGTCTTAGAAGAAATATGCTTTCACAGGGAAAAATTACTCTTCATACAGTTAAATGTTACTTAAATTATCTTTAATGACAGTATGAATTTTGCTCTGGCTAATGATCTTTTAGTTTTAAGCCCCTTGTTACACTTTAGACAACTAAAAAAGGGGAAGGAGATTGCAAGTCTAGTCAATTAGGAAGATGGAAAATTTACACAGAAAAGATATCCCAGAAATCATTTCCAAATTACATGAGTACCCTAATACAAAGGGTCATTTTTCAGTGACAGGGTCATAAGTCAGAGGTTTCAGATGATGGAAAAGAGAACAACTATAAGGTAAGATATGTAAATGTTGTTGTGGGAAGGTCTTAGGGAAACGATGCCTTATGCTAAGTAAAGCTCTTAAGAATAGCATCTTGTGAACTACTTAAAGAGTGAAAATGGAAAGAAATTGGAGACCTTTATGAAGCCAGCAGAAGCTATCATACAATAGGACAAACTTCGGGGGAGTCTCATAAGCAATGTTGCACTAGGAGAATACACCATATCTCAAGAGCATTACTGCCCAAGCCATGACTTATCCTAAGAAAAACACTTAAGAATAGCATCTTGTGAACTACTTACAAAGGAAAAATGGAAAGAAATTGGAGACTTCTATGAAACCAGCAGAAACTATCATACAATAGGACAAACGTGGTGTGGGGTTTTCATAAACAATGTTTCAAAAGGAGAATATACCATATCTCAAGAACATTACTGACCAAGCCTACAGTGGCTTTAGGACTAATAACTGCAACCCAATATGGTGGACAGAGTTGGGTTCTAAGGATATAAAATGTCCTGAAGGCCCTGGCCCCAGGCCATTAGCAACTCTCCCTAGCACATTCCTAGCTTTAGAAAATGAGCTTTATTTTATTCTCAGTGTTTTGTGGCCTCAGGAAAAGCTCCCAAAGCCCACACCCAGGCTGTTATTGCCTCTGCCAAGTGTGTGCCTGGGTTTGAGAAGAGCTATGTCAGTCTACATACATGAGGGCCTTATGGAAAGACATTCTGGATAAGGCTAGCCCTCCATATAATTCCCTCTCTCTCTCTCTCTCTCTCTCTCTCTCTCTCTCTCTCTCTCTCTCTCTCTCTCTCTCTCCACAAACCCCTCTCAAATGCATTTTTTACTTACGTTACAAATGTTGCCCAACTTTCCTATTTCACCTCCCAGCATTCTTTACCACATTCCCCTTCCCCTTTTACTTTGAGAGGGTGCTCTATCACCCCACCACCACTCCTGCTATCCATGCACCCAGAACCACCTCACATCTGCCATTCTCTTTGATGGCATCAAGTCTCTACAGGACTAGGTGTATAGTCTCCCCCTAAGTACAGACAATGCAGTCCTCTGCTATATATGTTCCTGGGACCATGCACCAGTCCATACATGGTCTTTGGTGGATTACTTATTCTCTGTGAGCTCCCAGGGATCTGGGTTACTAGATACTGTTGGTCTTCTTAAGAGATGGGCTTCTCTCATAGCCATCCTCATTCCTTCCCCTAAGTTGTCCCTTAACTCTGACCTGAGTCCAATGATTGGCTGTAAGTATTTGCATCTGTCTCAGTTGTTGTTAGAGCCTTTCAGAAGACAGTCATGCTCAGCTCCTGACTGCAAGTTCATAGGTGTTTTTCCTTCTCAAATGGCTGTCAGCTAGTGCAGTCTTTCCAATGAGGCAGAACTATGCTTTTCCCAATTAGAAAATGGACATTTGAGGCACACCAGGCCTTAATGTTGGTTACGATGTTGTAATGACCCATGGAAATGCTTATTACACTCATGATTTTTGCTATGGGCATGTGCCAAGCAAATGGACATTTGTGTTGTACATTACAGTTGCCTCACCTGCTATAGTTTGCAGCCATATATCTCGACAATCCTGGTGAACAAATATGTGAATCCTAGCGTCCTAGTCTCTAGCCAGCTGGCTTAGCACGCTACTCATCTGTGGGGTGTTTTTGAAGCAGTCACTATCAAATAGATGCTACTTACTGTAACTATTTCTTAAGCTTGGAAAGTCCTTTACATTATAAGTTCTACTCTTCTACATCACAGGTTTATATGGTAGTGCTCCCCAATATATGAGATGCCTTTTAACAGCTCTATAAAATTAACTGCAGGTGGATATTATACATAAATATTAAATGTTGAGGGCAGAACTTGTATAAGAATCAAGAGAAATTAGGGCTGTCCATGTTTGGCATCCTACCCATGACATTTCTACAAGCAAGTCCCTGGTCCAAATGTTTTAAGCAGATTCAGCCCTGGTAGTGAAGCTATTCAGAGGTCATCACCTGACGTACCAAATGAGGAGCACCACAAGGGACCTCACAGGTGACCATATTTGGCTACATCTGACTGATGCTTCCCATCCAGCACCAGTGAGGACCCACCACCCCTGTTCCACTGCTCATTCACATTCTCCTCATTACGGGCAGAGACACTGTGCTCAACATGTCTCAAAAACAGAACATACTTGAGGTCACCAAACAGCACCCAAGAGCAGCATTCAAAGCAGGACACAGAGAACCATTCAGGCCTGCACATCCAAAACAAACTTCAACATGGCACCAGGAAGAACCATCCTCTTAGTCTGACTGCCAGTTCTGCCTGGTGTTCTTGATAGGCCAGTGAGTCTTACCCATCCTCAAGTTTAGAAGGTGCTTTCATTCCTGTGCCAGATCTTTCATATATCTCAGTTCAGGACTGCACACACATACCATTTGTGCCTGTCCTCCAAGAACCTCATCCATCTGTACTCCCACTCAGCATTGGAGGAGGACACACCATTTCAACTGAGGCTGTTCAGCTGCTTTCTCCTCCATTTTGTTGGCAGTGATCCTGCACTCATCATGACCTGACTTCATAGCTTTCTTGAAAATTCCTCACAGCACTTCCCTTTCTTCCTGAAATCAAGGTGGATAACCTGTTACTTGAATTGAAGTAGAGGTATAAAACTGTCCCATCAGTAGAAGGAGCCCAGGTAAGAGCCCAGGCTCTTAACATTAAAGAGGGATTTTAGGAAACATGTGTTTGCTATGCGATTTCAGGCAATTCCCTTCTACTAGGTGATACTTATGAACAAAACACGGGATAAAACCAGGAAACAGAGGACAAACACTGTGGAACACTATTGATAGTCAGCATATCTTTTTCAATGGTGAAGTGGGGAAAAAACAGTTGTGTTAACACAGGTTTTCTAGGTCAAAATATCTCATACAGAGAGTAAATTTTTCTGTGTATGTAAAAAGGAGATTTATTATAATGTCTCAGAGATAGTTGTTCTTTTCTTCTAATAATGGCTGTTTGCCAAAGGAAACTTCAAAATCAAGGACTTATCTTCTGAGGAAATGGAGCTGCAACTTTCCTGAACCCAGCATGAAGTCAGAAAACAAAACTCCTGTTTCCAAAATTCACTTGTTAACATTAATAGCCTGGGCACCCTTCCCCTTGTTGGTCAGATTGATACCTCCACTGCACCTGAGGAATAGGCAATGCAAGCTATTCACCTTGATTACAGGAAGAGTAAGACAAGTGCTGTGAGGAAAGCTCAAGAAAGGTTTGAATTTAGGTCCTGTTAAGTTAATGGCCATAGCTAATGAGGGGAGGAGCAGGCAGCTAAGTAGATTGCACTGGAATTATGGGTTCTCCCCAAGGCCTGGGTGGTGTGAGATTCCTCTTGCAAGGCAGACACAAATGCTAAGGGAGTTCAAACCACTTCTAAGGTCTGGAAGAAAGTTTGGCCCTGGAGAAGCACACTTTAACTTTGAGGAGTGGTAAGGCTTATTGGCCAATCCAGACCTCCAGGCAGGCCTGTCATTCAAAGAAAGAGGTGGGATCTACCGGGCACCTTTCTTCAAGTTCACTGTGGCTGTGCAGGCCAGGATAGTTCACTGTTCCTGCTCTGAGTGCTGCTGTTCTGTGATGTGCTGTGAGGGGATCTCAGGGAAGCTCTGAAATCGAGACATGGAAAGCACAAGATATCTGCCCACAGTGGTGAGAAACAGGTGACTGAGCAGTGGGTGCTGGGGTGAAGGCTCCTATCAGGGGTTGGATGGGAAACATTGGTTTGATATGACTATGTGTGAGGTTTGTAATGGTGCTTCTTAATTGCTAAATCAGGCAGTGACATCTGAATATCTTCCCTATCATGGCTGAATCTTCCCAAATCATTTGAACCCTTGGTTTGCTTGTAGAAACATCATGGCTCCTTTTTTTTTTTTTTTTTTTTTTTTTTTTTTTTTTTTACTTTTTTTGATTCTGCAGCACATGTCCAAAACTTTTTGTGTTTTACACTGCACATTGAGAGGGAAGGTATGAATCTAATAGTCCCATTTTAACACGTGGCTTTTTTTGCAGTTTTTATGTTTCTTTGCATATATAGTATTTTGTATATTGTGTGGCAAGGAGACTGTATTTTTTTCAATCTTTTTGATATTTTGGGTGCTTCATGTACCTTAATAGAAATCTTTGTCTTTAGTTTAGAAATTGTTCATTTATGATTTCATTAAAACTATTTTCTTGACCTTTGAGCTGATATTCTTCTTCTATTAGAGTCAATTGTAGTATTTGCTATTGTTATATTGCAGTGTTCCTGGTTATTTAGTGCCAGGAAACTTTTAGACACCAACAATTTTTTGACTAATAAGTAGAGTTATTATATTTATCTTCCTTTCCCTGTTTGATGTGTGAAACTTGCCTTTGTAGTTGTCCTTGTCCAGGCAATTTCAATGGCCTGAACTCAGGGACTTAACACCTGCTTAAATCATTACCTGCCTCCATTAACTGCTGTAGTTTTTAGGTGTGCTTTATATACATGGAGCACTAGCTTCAGCTGTTCTCTGAATTTGTTCCCTGTTTCTGTTCTCTACACACAGCCCATCTATAGTCTTTCTCTCTTCTGATCACATTCTCTCTACTCCCTATCTGTGTTCTATTCTGCAGGTCCTCTTGTGTGCCTATATCCCTTCCCC
This sequence comes from Apodemus sylvaticus, assembly GCF_947179515.1. Lineage (NCBI taxonomy): Eukaryota > Metazoa > Chordata > Mammalia > Rodentia > Muridae > Apodemus > Apodemus sylvaticus. Next base: position 61,943,337 of record NC_067490.1, read on the forward strand.
AGGTTCTCACTCCTGTCCTTTCCACAAAACAACCTCTTTCGTATCAGATCTCTTGGATATTTTAATTTTTGAGGGCCTGCTGTAACAGGATACCAAGGATTTCTTGGTGGCATATTTTCCTGGCTTATCTTCCTTATATTCCGGTGCTGATATCTAGGTGTCTGAGTTTGTGGTGATAATAGGTCTAGATACTGATCTCTGGGTTTGTCTTGTTAGGATCATAATATTATTCCTGAATAACTATTTGCTGTCTGAATTTTCAGAGAATATTGGGTGAGTGTTGCCCCTTTTACTGACCTGTTTGGTGGATATTTTCAAGAGGGAATGTTTGCTAATGTTGAAAGCTGGAATAAATGGCAAGCAGAAAGATGTGATCTTAGCAGTCCACCAGGAGACATGGTCAGGAGAGAGTTTAAGCTGACTCTGGTGTCTGTACAGTGTTAGGGACAGTTGTATAAATTCCATGTGGGATAACAAACAGTGTGGTAAATCTTATGGAAAGCATACATTGTCTTCTGGAAGGCATGGCAGGTGGTTGAAATAGGAGTGAACATTCCTGTCTACTGGTAGAGGAAGGGGTATTCTGTAACAGTGTATGTTGGAAAATATGACTTGCTTTCTGATTTTAAAAGATTTGACTTTCAAGATATTGCCTTGAGTGTCAGAAGACTCTTTAGACATTTGAACTGTGTAGGAGCTCTTGCAGACTATTAGAATCACTGTGGACTGAATGCATTTTCATCACAGGATAAATATGAGCCTATAGCATCCAGGGTCAGAATGGAGTTGATTGGGGCCCCTGGGTACCCCACACCGTGGGGCTTCACGTTTCTGCTGGGTTAAGTGCTTCCTCTCCCACTGAGTGCAGACATTGGAGTTCAGTTAAAGGAACAGCTACCAAAGATAGGCAGAAGCTTTAGGGGCAGCCCCTGTTCTAGTTGTTGGAGGCCCCTCATGAAGACTAACCTAAACTTCTTCTACTTACATGCCAGGAGCTCTTAGTCCAGCTTTTGGGTGCTATTTGGTTGTTTGCTCAGTCTTTCAATGTCCCCAAGGTTAAAGGTTCATTGAGACTGCTAGACTACCTGTGAAGTTCCTAACATCTTCAGGGCATTCAATACTTCCCCAAATCATTGTTAGGAGTCTCCAAGGTCCATCCCACTTTTCACTGTGGTTCTCTGCATCCATTTCAGTCAGCTGCTGGGTGAAGACTCTCATTGGACACGTATGCAAGTCTTCTGTCTTGGAGCATAACAGAATATCCCTAATAATTTCATGGATTGGAGATTGCACATAAATTGTTTCTCCATTTGGCTAGTTTTCATTGAGTATTGGCAATGAAATTCAGTTTCTGCTCCAGGTGATTCCTGCTTTTTTAGTAAAGGACAGATTTTGTTCTGTGTATCTACTGTGTTGTGGTTGGCACTGATCCTTCAGGCTTCTTCTCATGCTCTCATACAGTCACCATTTGGATTCTGTCCCTAAGTCACATAAAATGATGTAGACATATTTGTTATTCAATGCTAAGATAATTTGCCAAGAACAGTGGTTTAATATTTTTAATTTTATTCCCTTGTTTTTAAAAGGATGCTGAATTTTGTCAAAAGCTTTTTCAGGATTTAATGAAAAGGCCATGAGATTTTTTTCTTTGAATTTGATTATGTAGTGGATTACATTGATGGATTTCTGTAACTGAAAGATCGCAGCTTCCCTGGGATGAAGACTACTTGATTACCATGAATGATTGTTTTGATGTGTTCTTGGATTCAGTTGGTAAGAGTATTATTAAGTATTTTTACATTGATAGTCACAAGAGAAATTTTTCTGAAGCTCTCTTACTTTGTTGAATTTTGTGTGGTTTTGGAATCAGCATAATTGTGGCTATATAAAATGAGTTGATAGTGTTTTTTCTGTTTCTATTTTGTGGAACAGTTTAAGAGCATTGATATTTGGTCTTCATTTAAGGTCTGATAGAATTCTCCACTAAAACCATCTGGTCCCGTGTTTTTTTTTTTTTTTTTGGTTGGAAGACTTTCAATTACTACTTTTATTTCTTTAGGGATACTAGATCATGTTTCTGATCGTTATTTAGCTTTGGAATTTGTTATTTATCCAAAAAATTGCTCATTTCATCAGATTTTCCAATTATGTTGAGCTTTTGTAGTGGGATTTGATAATTTTTTTGAATTTCCTCAGTTTCTGTTGTTATATTTCCCTTTTTATTTCTAATTTTTTAATTTGCATACTATATCTGTGCCATCTGGTTAGCCTCGAAGAACCAGCTCCTACTTTTCTTGATTCTTTATATAGTACTTTTTGTTTCTAATTGGTTGATTTGAGCCCTGAGTTTGATTATTTCCTGTCTTCTACTCCTCTTGGGTCTATTAGCTTCTTGTTCTAATGTTTTCAGGTGTTCTGTTAATCTGCTAGTGTATGTTCTCTCCAGCATTTTTTGGTGGTACTCAGAGCTGTGACTTTTTATCTTAGCACTACTTTCATTGTGTCATACAAGTTTGAGTACTCTGTGCCTTCATTTTCAATAAATTCTAAAAGACTTCTATCCTTTTTTCTTCTTTGACCAAGTCATCATTGAGTAGAGCATCATTCAGCTTCTATGTGTATGTGGGCTTTGGGTTGTTTTTGTTGCTATTAAAGACAGGCCTTAATCCATAGTGTTCAGATAGGATGCATAGCATTAATTCAATCTTATATCTGTTGTGACCAATTATATGGTTAATTTTGGAGAAGGTACAATGAGGTGCTGAGAAGAAGGTATATTCTTTTGATTTAGGTAATCCATTTGGTCCATTACTTCTGTTAATTTCACTATGTCTCTGTTTCATTAGTATTTTGTTCATATGTCCATTGATGAGTATGGGTTGTTGAAGTCTCTCAAAATTATTGCGTGAGGTCCACTGTGTGCTTTAAACTTTAGCTGGCCCATCAGTGGAAGGATGTCCAGGCTTTTAACATTAAATAGTGATTTTAGGAAACACTTGTTTTGTTTTGTAGCTTCATATAATTCTCTTACACCAGATGATAGGTATGGCAACAAACACTGTGGAGCGCTATTGTTTGTCAGCACATCATCCTCACTGGCAAGGTGGAGAAAAACAACAATTGTATTAGCACAGGTTCTCTAGGTCAACATAGCTCACAGAGAGAGTGAATTTTTTGTGTATGTAGAAAAGAGATTTATTATAATGTCTCAGAGACAATTGGACACTTTTTCAAATGATGGCTGTCTGCCAAGGTAAACTTCAAAATCAAGGATTTATCTTCTGGTGAAAGGGAGTTGTAATTTCCCTCAGCCCAGCATGAAGCCAGAAAACAAAACTTTTGTTTCTAAGGTCACTCTTTAAAGGTAATAGCCTGGTCACCCTTCCCCTTTTGGGTCAGATTGATACCTGCACTGCACATGAGGAATTGGCTATGCAAGCTATTCAATTTGATTGCAGGAAGAAGCAGGCAAATGCTGTGAGGAAACCTCAGTATAGTTCTTAGAACAGCTCCTGGTAAATGCAGGATCATTGCTCACAGAGGGGAGGATCAGGCAGCTGACTATCCAGAGCTGGAATAGTTCATTGTCCCTTAGGGCTGGGTGGTGTGAGAGTCCCCTTGCAAGGCAGGCACAAATGCTAAGGGAGTGCAAACCACTTTTAAGATCTGGAAAAAACGTTGGCCCTGAACTGTCCAGTCCAGATCTCCAAGCACACCTGCCATTCAAAGAAATATGTGGGATCTTCTGGGTCCCTTTCTGCAAGTTCACTGTGGCTGTGCAGTCCAGAATAGTTCACTGTTTCGTGATCTCAGCTCTGCTGCTCTATGCTGTACTGTGAGGGGATCTCAGGGAAGCTCTGAAATCGAGAAATGGTAAGCACAGGGAGCATATTCCACAATGGGGTGGAAGAGGTGGCTGAGCAGTGGGTGCTAGGGTGGAGGGTCCTATACACTCTTGTGTTTGAACAATCATATGGAGCCAGGCAGTGGAATGTGGTACTTATGATTTAAGTGGGGGAGGGAGTGGCACTAATAGCAGGTATGCTTTTTGCAGAAAGATTAACAGTGTTGGGGTGGGCTTTGGGGTTCCTCCCAGTGCTGAAGAAACCCTCCTTTTAGCACCCTAGAAGATGTCTCTTCCTAACTTTCTTTAGATCAAGATGCAGAACTCTCATATGCTTCTCCATCATTATGTTTGCCTGTATGCATACCATGTTTCCTCCTATGAGGAAAATGTTCTAAACTTCTGAAACTGAAAGACAGTCCCAATTAAATGTTTGCTTTTATAAAAGTTGCATTGTCATTTCATCTATTCTTAGTAATTGAAAATCTAATTTAGAAATAAAGTGAGTGAATTTAGATTGGTGAAGCTTCTGCACGGTTCTTCAATCTTCTTCATCATGTAAGAATTTATACTGCAGATAATCCTTGTGAATATATTTGGTATGGTGAAGGCTTTGCAAAAATCTGTAGTCTTTATCATTATGAAATTATGCATGCTGGAGAGAAATTATATGAAATACAGCAATGTGGTAAAGCATTTATATTGTTTGTCCACTAAAATCCATCACAACTCAAACATCAAAAGAATGCAAATGATATGAAATTATTGTAATCAAGTCAGTACTGATAAATCTGGGCAAGAAAAATACACTCCCATGCTTATCTGACATATTATACTCCTATCCACACATAGTCTGAAAGTTATGTAGCTTCCATTCTTGTAATCCACAAATACCAGTGACAAGTTATATCTATATTTTCCCCTCAATCACTACATTTTTTCTATTCTTAGTCTATTTCAACTGATACAGAATATAGATGTTATGTTCTTGCCTATCATAGTCATATGTTCTTTGGTGCAGAGGAACAAGCTTTATATTTTGAGGAATAAAACAGGAGTAATGGAAATTACTGTTATGAATAGTTGTTATGTTTTGGGGAACAAAACATGAGTAATGAAAGCTACCTATATATGGTGAAGTACTAAGGTCAACAATCACCTGGCCCTTAAATTGAGTTTGAACTTACATTTAAATGAATATTGTTAACAAAAAGGCAGTCCTTAGGACAAATTTCTTTTTTGCTTGTTCCCAACATTTATATATTATAGTCATACACACACACACACACACACACACACACACACACACACAGATACTACCTAGAACAAAATTATGTTACATGAAGAACCAATGGATACCAAGAGAGAATTGTATTAAGAAATTAAAGCCAAACATACCAACCAGTTTCCCTTGTGAAGTGTTTGCTTCAGTAATCTAAGGACTAAGAAGGCAAAGAAGCAGATTATGTGCCCAAGGCCAGCCTGGTTTATAGAGTATGTTACAAGACTGACATTTCTAGGAATATATAAAGATGGCGTGTTGTATAGTGCTAGGGGTCATGACTCAGGTTTTTCTGATAATAAAGCGAACTTTCATCCACTGGGAGAACATTCAGTCCCACAGTGGCATTTTCAAGGCATCTATAGAACAGTTGCTCATAAATGTTTGGAAACCCAGACTGCAGGAGGGCAGAGTCTAGTTGTAACATCATACTTGTTCCTCAGTCTGTGTTCTTTACAATACAAGCTTTGTTGATCCCCTTCCCAGGACTCGCTCAGCATCTAACACCACTAGAATAAAGGGAAGCAACCCCACTTCCAATCTGTCCCTCTGAGATGCTAGGTTAAAGTATTTGTCTGACTTATTGGAATGAATGAGTGTATCCAAGAATTAATTCATCTCCATCAGCAGAAACCCTATTACACGGTTATTTTATTCCCTAGGGATGTGAGTCCTGAGGTACTTTAAGTATAAAATTGAGGTCTTCGATCCACTTGGACTTGAGTTTTCTGCAGGGTGACAAATATGGGTCTATTTGCATTCATCCACATGCAGACATCCAGTTCGACCGGCAGCAGTTGATGAATATGCACTGCTTTCCTCTTGGAATTATTTTTGCGTCTTTGTAAAAAATCAATTGTCTGCTGGCCCTCCCCCCTCAGCTCTCTGAGCAAGGATTTCCAGACCTCAGTTAGCCACAAGCCTCCCCGACCTGGAGGGGGCAGCCCGCAGACCAGGGTGAAGCCCACTGCTCTCCAAGCACCTGCCACTTCCTGAGAGATACCAGCTGCTACCTGACTCCAGCCTCCTGTGGAGCAAGCACAACCAGCTATGCAGACCTGTTTCCAGCCTTTGGGGGAAGGGTCTTCCCTCATATATTTATTTGGAGACCCCAATAAAATTTTGAGACTTGAGCAGGAAATCTTTTCTTGGCTCCATGTTTCTCTCACCACCCTATTCCTATCCGCATTTTTCCTTCCAGGGAACCCAGGGAACCTTTTCAAATGCAGCCACAGGCGCCAACAGTCTGCAACTGTATGGTGTTATTTCTGGCATTTTTATTTTAATCCACTGATAAACTGTCTGTTCCTGTATCAATACGATATATTTTCATTACTCTAGCTCTGTTAGACACAAACAGCTTGAAGTCAGATTTTGAGATCTTTATGGCTGCTTCTTTTTCTTTCAGAATAGTATGTTTATTTGAAACACTGATTTTTTTAAATATTTTTATTCGATATAATTTATTTACATTTCTAATGATTTCCCCTTTTCTAGCCGCCCCCCCACTCCCTGAAAGTCCCGTAAGCCCCCTTCTCTTCCCCTGTCCTCCCACCCACCCCTTCCCACTTCCCCGTTCTGGTTTTGCCGAATACTGTTTCACTGAGTCTTTCCAGAACCAGGGGCCACTCCTTCTTTCTTCTTGTACCTCATTTGATGTGTGGATTATGTTTTGGGTATTTCAGTTTTCTAGGTTAATATCCACTTATTAGTGAGTGCATACCATGATTCACATTTTGAGTCTGGGTTACCTCACTTAGTATGATGTTCTCTAGCTCCATCCATTTGCCTAAGAATTTCATGAATTCATTGTTTCTAATGGCTGAATAGTACTCCATTGTGTAGATATACCACATTTTTTGCATCCACTCTTCTGTTGAGGGATACCTGGGTTCTTTCCAGCATCTGGCAATTATAAATAGGGCTGCTATGAACATAGTAGAGCATGTATCCTTATTACATGGTGGGGAGTCTTCTGGGTATATGCCCAGGAGTGGTATAGCAGGATCTTCTGGAAGTGAGGTGCCCAGTTTTCGGAGGAACCGCCAGACTGCTTTCCAGAGTGGTTGTACCAATTTGCAACCCCACCAGCAGTGGAGGAGTGTTCCTCTTTCTCCACACCCTCTCCAACACTTGCTGTCTCCTGAATTTTTAATCTTAGACATTCTGACTGGTGTAAGATGAACAAATGCTACTGGTTCAACTGGAGGGCAGCATGCAGAAGAATGCGAATTGATCCATCCTTGTCTCCTTGTACTAAGCTCAAATCCAAATGGATCAAGGACCTCCACATAAAGCCAGACACTCTGAAGCTAATAGAAAAGAAACTGGGGAAGACCCTTGAGGACATCGGTACAGGGAGAAAGTTTCTGAACAGAACACCAATAGCGTATGCTCTAAGAGCAAGAATTGACAAATGGGACCTCATAAAATTACAAAGTTTCTGTAAGGCAAAGGACACCATCAAGAGGACAAATCGGCAACCAACAAATTGGGAAAAGATCTTCACCAATCCTACATCAGATAGAGGGCTAATATCCAATATATATAAAGAACTCAAGAAGTTAGACTCCAGAAACCCGAACAACCCTATTAAAAAATGGGGTACAGAGTTAAACAAAGAATTCTCACCTGAAGAACTTCGGATGGCCGAGAAGCATCTTAAAAAATGCTCAACTTCATTAGTCATTAGAGAAATGCAAATCAAAACAACCCTAAGAAACGCTGATTTTTACATGACCAAAATTTTCTAAGATATACCTATTGAGAATATTAAACATTTCTCTTGAGTTTCTTGAGTTTTTTAATTTAATTGAGTACAGAATATTAATGAATGCCTTCATGATTCTTGGAGTTATTTGGTGCTTCTTCTGATGTCCCTCTTTCACTCCTGATTTTATTAATTTGGATTTTCTCTCATGATCTTTTATTTAGAATGGCTAAATTTTGACTGTCTTAAGCTATTTAAAAAACAAACTTATTTTTCTTTGTTTATTTGTATTCTTTGGTTCTATCTTATTTATTTTCCCCCTTATGCTGATTATGTTTTTATAATGTACTCCTCTTATGATTCTTGAGTTCTTTTTTGTTGTAATGTTTTTAAGTGTGCTGTTAAGTTATTCTTAGTGTAATGAAGGTTCTTCTTACCCCCGCTTCATTTTTTCCCATAAGTTTCGGTATGTTTTACATCATTTTCAATTAATTATAGGAAGTCTTTAATTTCATTTCTTTTTTTTCTTTTTGTCTTGCTCTAATACTCACAAAATTTGCTCCGCTTACCTTAGTTTGAAAGGTTTCTGTATATTCTATTATTGCTGATACTCTGTAGTTATATATGTCAGACTGTTAATATATATGGTTTTTCAAATTTCCTATATGTGTATGGATTGGTTTTATGACTGGGTAAGTGGTAATTTCAAAGAATAATCCATGCATGAAAAGAATAATATTTGTTCTTCTGTGATTATTTGCAATGCTCTTTACATATTTGTTAGGTCATTTTGTTTGAAAGCATCTATTACCTATAGCATTTTTTATTTACTCTTTTTTCTTAATGACAATTCTATTACTGAGAAAAATGTATTGAAGTCTTCTGCTATCAACGTGTAAAGGTAAAGTGTGATTTAAGCTTTACCTGTGTTTCTTCTACAAAATTGTGTATCCTTGTGTTTGTGGCAAAAAAATTATAAGAATCAAAGCAATTTGATGAATATGTAGTATTCTTTATACCTTATGATTGGTTTTCAATTCAAGTCTATTGTATTACCAATGGAATGTTTCCACCAGTTTGCTCCATAGTTCCATTTGTGTCAAAGTTTTTCCAGCATTTTAATCTGAGGTAATATTTATCTTTTTTTTAATTTTTTTTATTCGATATAATTTATTTACATTTCAAATGATTTCCCCTTTTCTAGCCCCTCCCACTTCGCGAAAGTCCCGTAAGCCCCCTTCTCTTCCCCTGTCCTCCCTCTCACCCCTTCCCAGTTCCCCGTTCTGTTTTTGCCGAATACTGTTTCACTGAGTCTTTCCAGAACCAGGGACCGCTCCTCCTTTCTTCTTGTATCTCATTTGATGTGTGGATTATGTTTTGGGTATTCCAGTTTTCTAGGTTAATAACCACTTATTAGTGAGTGCATACCATGATTCACCTTTTGAGTCTTGGTTACCTCACTTAGTATGATGTTCTCTAGCTCCATCCATTTACCTAAGAATTTCATGAATTCATTGTTTCTAATGGCTGAATAGTACTCCATTGTGTAGATATACCACATTTTTTGCATCCACTCTTCTGTTGAGGGATACCTGGGTTCTTTCCAGCATCTGGCAATTATAAATAGGGCTGCTATGAACATAGTAGAGCATATATCCTTATTACATGGTGGGGAATCCTCTGGGTATATGCCCCGGAGTGGTATAGCAGGATCTTCTGGAAGTGAGGTGCCCAGTTGCATCCTTCTGTTGCTTACAATTAACAAACATCAACACAAAGATTAATATTACCCAGTTTTCCGAAAACTGGGTAATATTTATCTTTGTGTTGATGTTTGTTAATTGTAAGCAACAGAAGGATGCATTAGATGAAGAAAGTATTTGAAAATACGCAACACCACTTCATAATAAAATGAAGGCAGCCAGTAGAGATAGGTGTGAACTACCTAAACATGAGAATTATTGTTTATAGGAATAATTATTGTAACATAGACATCATTTATGATTTTGATATATTTTTAAAGTAGTACTTAGTTTTTAAATCAAGCTTTCAAATTATGGAGAATTACATAAGTATGACTGGTCATTAAGTACCCCAAATAAAATCATAGTTGAATTAGGAGGTGAATTTCTTCACTTTGGGAAAGGTTAGGTAAACAGAGACCAACTAATATATTGAGCATAAAAGTTTTGTGCAAAGTCTTACAAAATATTTCAATATGAGAGGCAGTATATGTAGGGGTATGTTCTAGTTTATTAAAAACTCTGGTGAATTTCTCTGGAAGTAACCATGAGTCATCATACCACATATATAAATTTCTATTAATGTGTTCTTGTTTATGATTAATTATAATACTCAAGATTGCATGAATCTTGCATTTGCATATAACAAAGGAGTAAATGAAGCTTATCATATAAAAGTAAGTTATTTTATTTTCCAAAATTGGATATTCATTATTTGTTAATTATTGCCATGTAATCTACATTCTTAAAATTTTAACAGTGAAATTCAATGAATATCCATGTTAAAAATAAATATTTAGAATAAATCTGACAAACCAATCTAATATATGTTTAAGTAAATAGAACTTATGTAATATAGAAATACTGAAAATAATGGATGCTATAAAACATAAGATTTGTGGGTCTACTGTTCTCGTATTCATATTACAATTTAGATGACAGACATGAAGGTTCTACATACACATAAGAAAATGCTCTCCAACCCACAAGTATATGTTCCTGTTAACAATAATTGAGGATAAAATAACGGGGGGGTCATCATTTCAAACTAAAGACTGAGGAAATCCAATGGGCTTGAGTCTAGATGAAACAGTGTGTGTCTTTTTATCAGTGTGTGTGGGGGGGTTGTGTGTGGGTGTGTGTGTGTGTGTGTTTGCACATCTTTGCACAAAGGATGCAGGAGAGGTATTATGTCAAAACTGAAAATGCATGAAGGAATTGGTAACAGGTGAATCATGTAAAGTGGATAGTAAGAAAATATAGGTGAAAATGACATTCTTGCATTGGAAATTTAGCATACACAAAATGTCATGAATGGAAAAGGAGGTTGATTGAACTGACGAATGAGTCACTAAGAAGATGGGCAAAAGAGGCAATAGATAATGATGAGGACAGTACACATAATAGCAAAGTACATGATACTTTCATGTTAGTGTGTTGTAATGACACTGAAAATAATGTTTGGTATTTACAAAAGAAATAATAATCATTAGCCAGAAAAATATGGATCCTAAATCTGAACTAATAGAAACTCATTTGCAGTCTTTTTCTCTTGTCCTTATTTATTTATTTATTTATTTATTTATTTATTTATATTTCACATATTATCCCCATTTTCAGTTTCCCTTAAGGAAACCCATGAGCCATGTCCCCTCCTCCTGCTTCTGTGAGGGTGCCCTCCCACCCTTGCCCTCCTGCCTAACCAACTGCCTCAGCATTCCCCTACAATGGGAAATTGAGTCTTTGCAGGACCAAGGGCCTCTCGTCTCACTGATGCCAGATAAGTTCATCCTCTGCTAACTATGCAGCTGGAGCCATTTCTCCCTCCATGTGTAAACGTTGGTTCATAGTTTAGTCACTGGGAGCTCTGGGGTGTGTGTTTGGTTGATATTGTTGTTTATCCTAAGGAGTTGCAAACCCCTTCAGCTTCTTCAGTACTTCCCCTAACTCCTCCACTGTGGTCCCTGTGTTCAGTCTGAAGGTTAGCTACAATAATCTGCATCTGTATTGGTCAAGCTCTGGCACAGTTTCTCAGGGAAAAGAGATGTGAGGCTCCTGTTTTCAAGTACTTCCTGCAATCAGAAATAGTGTCTGGGTTTATGGCTGCATATGAGATGGATCCCTAGGAGAGGCAGTCTCTGGATGGCCTTTCCTTCAGTCCCTGCTCCAGACTTTTTGCCTGTATTTCCTATAGAAAGGAGCAACCATGGCTTAAAGTATTTGAGATTGATGGGTGGATCTGTCACTTACTCTTAAAAGGCAACTTTAGTCAGTAGTCTTATGAAAGAGTTCTCCATTCGCATTCCTCAAGATAAAAGTCTCAGCACTCTAGGACAGCTTATCCCAAAACCGAAAGTCATACATATGGAGAACATTGACTTTTAAGTGTAAAGCAATAGCGAGTGTAAAACCCTAAACTTGTTTGTGTCCTTAAAACACATACTAGGGCAAACCAATAAATTGCCTATATATCTATGCTTTCTTTCAGTCCATATCCACTTAAAGAGGTTCATGATTGTACAGTCTTCAGGAAACACTTCAATGGTCAGTGTTGATTGTACAATGCAAGCAAGAATAGATGGGAACAAAAAACTATGAGAAAAGCTTACACATTAGAACACAGTGTTGCTTCACAGTCACTATTTACTTGCAAGACACTAAGAAGATATTTCTAAACAGCACTTCCACACAGCCACTACTGCCATGGAAAATGAGCAAAAGCAATGTAAGAAAATAAAGATAAAGTAGAAAAGATGGATCAGCACAAATTATTACTTTGAAAAAATAACAACTCTCGGGATCAGGGAGGAAGATCATAATTTGGAATTCAAATATTTAGATTATGTTCTCATTAGTATTGAAGGATTGTAAGGTGGAGTACAGGGAGCTAATCCACCAACCACTGAGTACTCAAGGGGGGGAGGACGCATGGCTCTACCTGGATATGTAGCAGCGGATAGTCTTATCTAGCATCACTGGAAGAGGGGCCCCTTAGTCATATGGAGGATAAATGACCCAGAGCAGCAGAATGCTATGGTGCTGAGCAGGAGTTACTGGGTGGGCAGGGGAGCACCTTCATAGAGGCTGGAGAGGTGGGAAGTGATGGGAGGGTTGTTGAGAAGAAACCTGGAAGGAGGACAAAACTTGAAATGTAAATTAATAAAATAACCAATAAAAAGAAAGAATGATAAAAGAAAGCACACTGCATTTTCTCTGGATCTGGTTGAACCTTTAAAATCAATCTTTCATCATGTAAATTAACTGTGGATTTCTGAAGAACTGTAAAATTTTGGATAGAGCAGGATTAAATATATTTCTGATTTGGTCTGTTTATTGATCCTGAAGACAATGTAAGCACAATCCTTGTTTAGACCATCTGTTAATATCACTGGCATGATATAGTCCATACTGTACATGGTCAGTGGATTTTAGTGACTGAACATGAGACTGCCTCTCCCTGTCTTGGACTTTGTAATACAATGTCCTGTGTGTATCAAGCAGCTAAGATTGTAGTATTACTGGATGTCCCTCTGTGAGTCATTGGATACAATGCACTGACATCATTTTTAACTGTGCTCATAATCACCTCATTGAAACTTTCCAAGGATCAAAATCAAATTTTTCAAAAATGCCGGAAGCCTTTGAACAAAAAAGTTTCCATTCAGGCATTCACAAGCAGGCATGATATCATTGACCCTGAGAATTAATTATCTTATCTGTCAGCTCTTGTTTATTACATGGACTATGGAGACCAGGTGCAGTGCCCCAGGGAAGAGAGTGTTTAAGAGATCTCTGCGGCTCAGTAGCAATCTGGAAAAAAAAAGAATTATTGATATGTAGCAAACTCTCCTTTGCCAAGAGAAATAAAAGCAGGCAGAATGTGATGTGCTGATATACAAGGCAACTAACAATACACACTGCCCAGGTTTAAGGCAGGACAAACATGTTCATATTGATTGTAGTCCTCTTCCTCCTCAACATTCCACTTCTTATGGCCAGTTACATTGATCCCATGTGCTTTTGGAGAATAAATCTGAGTGAAGTCAAGGATGAGTATTTGGGGTTAACTTGTTCCTTCGTCCTTGGAGCAGTTCAGACACCTATGGAGAAAGATTATTTCAACCAGGCTCTGAATGTCCTGTAAGTGCATTTGTATTTTCTATGTAAGTGACATCTAGAGTATTTCTTGTGTGGTATCAGCAGGAATATTAGACAAATCATTAAGTCTTATGTCCTGTTGCTAAATTTGAACACCAACAAACAACCTTAATTCTTTAACAGATACAATGCTATTTTTCCCAGTGAAGTACGGAAGCTTAAGAATAAAGAATTGTCTATATTGAATCTTTACACAAAGCCCTCCTATTAAGAGTTTATATTGCACTCTAGAGAGTGATGGTTTATTGAAATTGATCTCAAAATATTTCACTGTCTTTTTTCCCAAGTACATGCAAACAAATGAACATAAACCTTGCTCAATGGCTTTCCACCATTGTGTTGCTCCTAGAACATATGCTGATTCTTGTAATATTCATAGCACAGAGAGTTGTCAAGAACCTTACATAATATACAAATTTACTCTCTCAGATTTATTGCATGTGGTCACTTCTTGCCTTGTAAACTTCACCAAGTTTGGAAAGGGAAGGTCATTTCTCTCAGAAATTCATACTCTATATGAATTCCTGAATGGATATTTTTGTATATATATGAGCAAGGGATATTTAGGTCATTAGAGGGCTAGATGTCCAAGTGTTTAAAAAGATAATCCAAAAGCACTGTGGATTTTTTCATCATACTCTTCATGTAATATTACTGACTTCTCTGCTTCATCAAGTTCTGTTTGGCATTCACTCTTTAGAGTAACACATATTTTGAACATATGGATCCAATCATATGTTTACAGTCTTTGAATAGTGAGGCTATCAATAACAGTAATGACTGATTATGTCCCTTGTCAGTGGCATAGGTGACAGTTGTTGTGTTGACTAGTTGGGACACTTGGCAGTGATACAAGAAGTGTCTACTAGATTTCTGTCATTATTTAAGAAACCATTCTTCTCTTTTCATATTTAAGTTGGTGAATCTCTGACCCTTTAATAATATTTAAACCATATAGTGCCTTTTTCAGTAAGTTTAGTAAATATAGGAGCACATGTTGTCAATGTATTAATGATATCCATTTTTGAAGATTGCTGATAGTTGCTTTAAAACACAGCCTTTCAGACTAATAGGCTACACAGACAGTTTCGGTAACTGATACTTCCTTAAGTTTAGTGGTAGGAAATATTTCAAGCATTGTATAAGGTCTATTGTCAAATTTTTTGTGTGTATTAGTAAAATTTTTAATTGAATTTTTTGAGTGTGATGATAAACCCTATTTTAAAATGGGTTTATAGGGCATATAATGAACACAACACGACTATACAATTTTTTGAAAACCTGATAGTATTCATCTCAAATTAAATTAAAGAATATATAGGTGTATGGTTAGTGTTAATTGATAAGATTATATGAACTGGCAAGTATGAGACAGGAGATATTATTCTTTACATAAACGTAAATACAATATAGTATTATTCTATTCCCACTGATTTGTGGCCCACGTTTTTTGTTTTTTTTACAAAAAAAAGTTAACATATTCTTTACAATTTACACCTAAATCTCTTCTATTTTATACACACATACTACTGGCACATACAGGTATCATTGCAATTTCCTTATTTTTCTACTTCTCAGTATAATGCTCATATTGTTTTATTGTAACTGTAAATTTTATCAATGATGTTTCTTATAAATTAAGTTATAATGTTGAGAAGTACCCAGAGTTAATATATCACATTCCTTTGTTAATAGAAATAGGTGAATGATATTTGGATGGTGCATCAAGCCCTTAATCTCTGCCCTAAGTACTTAGCTTAAGGGTATACCTGTGCATTTGAAGGAAGGGTAATCTACAGCAAAGTATGTTATAAAACACTTAGATGCATTTTCTTCTTTTGGTCTACATAATTCTTGCTCAAGTACATTCAAACACGCATAGACATTTATCATTTACCAAAGCATGTTTGATATTTGAATGTATTTAAATCTAAATCTTTAGAAAAAAATCTTTCAACAAAAGGTTGAAAGAAAAAATAAACAAGATGTGGATAGTTATGAGTGGACATGGTAAGAACATTGGCCACTAATTGTAAGTGATTGTAAGTACAGGAACCAAATTTTACTGCAGAGATACTTTTATGCACTGATAAATCATGTTTTCACTTCCTTAACCAATTCAGTTAATTTTATAAGAAAAAAATGAGTAATTTCATAAATTCAATGGTTCTCATAACACACACACACACACATACACACACATACACACACACACACACACACACACACACATATATATATATATATATATATATTTCAATAATTTCTAAATAATGTCATGATCTATATTACTGTTTTGTAAATATCTCTGATTTTTTCTTTACATTCTGATCAAGCACTTAAAAAGGGAAATGGGGGGCTGGAGAGATGGCTCAGCTGGTAAGAGCACCGACTGCACTTCCAAAGGTCATGAGTTCAAATCCCAGCATCCACATGGTGGCTCACAACCATCCATAAAGAGATCTGGCATCTGAAGACAGCTACAGTGTACTTACATATAATAAATAAATAAATAAATAAATAAATAAATAAACATTAAAAAAAGGGAAATGGGAATATTGTCTGTGGATGAGGCCAATACCATACCTTATTAATGGGAGCCACACTGTCATTAATTGTTAAAGTGTTTGCTATTATCCAGGTTTTCAAGTCAATCCAATTTCACATTTGATTCCATCTTTAGAGGTCACATGCAGAAACTTCCAATACAGAATAGTGCTTCTATTGAGTACAAATGATCATGTATAGACATCTGTCTGTAATAAACACTGTACTCTTTTCCAGAAAAACAACTAAAATCCACAAATATGCTTTGGCATTGGCCTTTTCAATGGAAGAAATCAATAGGAATCCTGATATTTTACCAAATATGTCTTTGATTATAAAACACATTTTCGGCCACTGTGATGGAGAAAGTGTAAACGATTCATTTCTTGAAAAAAATTGTAAGCCCTTGTCTAATTATTTGTGTAACAAAGAGACTATGTGCTCATTTCTGCTTTCAGGACCTCACTGGTTTCAAACTTTTGAATTATCATTACTCTTGGACATCTTCTTATCTCCACGTGTGAGTTATCCTAGGCCAGGAATTCTCAACCTCATGTCTCTTTGGGTGATTTTGATAGATATTAAGAAAGTTAATGGATGAGATTGGATTTATTTTTATGTCAATCTATGTAGTAAGTTCAAGAGTATGTACTAATCACAGACATAATAGGCTTTCTGCTAGAGGCCCCCTCCAGAAGTTGAAAGACTCCGGAAAGGAGAAAGAATAGGGGAGACCATGAAGAACTGAGTCTGGTATGGAGGTAGAGAGAATCTTGCAGTCTTGACCAACTGGCATCCAGAGTGGTTATTTATACAAATCTCAGTAAGCAGAGATTGATTCATTTTGTTCCAAATCACAGACAATATTATTTCTGTCCCCGGATAAGTGTTATCTTCATTTGCTCATACTATTAAATTATCATTAGTAAACTGTGAAACAGCAGATTATCATTTACAATCATGGTGGTGTTGTAACTTTAGTCATCAGTTATAAACTGCGATGGTACAGAAATATATTTAACAATCCTATTCTCTATAACCCACCTTTAAGTATCTGGAGTATTATTTTTGCAAAGTCACGGCAGCCATTCTTAGCCTGTCCACTCGTGACCTGTAAGTGGCACTAAACAGGATGAAAACCTCAAATCCATTCTGTGGAATTAGCCATTTTACTAACAGTGTGTGTATGACCAATTATTTTCTTAAATATATATTTGTCATTCTGGGAGAAGTTTAATTTGCTCAATATAATCATGTTCAGTTGCATCTATCTTCTTTTTTTTTCATTCGATATATTTTTTATTTACATTTCAAATGGTTTCCCCTTTTCTGGTCCCCCACTCCCCAAAAGTCACATAAGCCCCCTTCACTCCCCCTATTCTCCCATCCAAACCTTCCCACTCCCTATTCTGGTTTTACCTTATACTGCTACACTGAGTCTTCCCAGAACCAGGGGCCACTCCTCCGTTCTTCCTGTATCTCATTTGATGTGTGGATTATGTTTTAGGTATTCCAGTTTTCCAGGCTAATATCCACTTATTAGTGAGTACATACCATGATTGATCTTTTGAGACTGGGTTACCTCACTTAGTATGATGTTCTCCAGCTTCATCCATTTGCCTAAGAATTTCATGAATTCATTGTTTCTAATGGGTAAATAGTACTCTGTTGTGTATATATACTACATTTTTTGCATCCATTCTTCTGTTGAGGGATACCTGGGTTCTTTCCAGCTTCTGGCTATTATAAATAGTGCTGCTATGAACATAGTAGAGCATATATATTTATTACTTGCTGCGGAATCCTCTGGGTGTATGACAAATTATTAAGGGGCAGAGAGCGAATTTTTAGTAGACAATTGGCAAAAATTTCAGCAACATATTGCTTTAGTTATTATAATTCATTTTCTTTATATTATATTATTACAATGGTTATGCCACATCACTATGATATTATTGCTATATCTTATCTTGTTTTTCTTTTGGTCCTTCATAACATACAAAAATGGGCCTTCACAAGCAAACTTGTCTAAGAAAGAGGGGTTATGGAGTTCCAATACCTTGTTCTTTCATAAGAAAAATAATCATGTTTTCCTCCATGATTATTTTTGCTTCATTATAAGACAATTTTATGGAGATGATAAATCCATCAAATATAAATTTGTTTCTGTATATTCTCCTCAGGTCACACAACTTATGACTCTTATATAGTTTGCCAAAAGATTTCCTCGGTATTTAGTAGGATGAGGTTTTTCTTTTTTCTTTTTTTTCTTTTTTTTCTTTTTTTTTTAAATCTTATATTCTGCTAACCTTTTTAGGCGGCCAACTGTTGTTTACATTTTTAATTTTAGTTTGTTTTGATTATCTGTTTCCTGAAGAGTCACAGAATAAGATAGTCACAGAATATTTTGGAGACTTATCCTAAAAAGTAGATCTCTGGCATCCCTATGTGAATCACAACCTCTAGTGTACAAGGAATGACATCTAGTAGCAAGATAAGAATATTTTTCCTAAAAGCTAAAGCAATATTTTGCATAGGATTCGGCTGTTAAATCTTAGAGGAAATACTTCAAGATTAAGGTATAAATGACATTATAAAATATTAGAGAAATATCCCCAAGTTGAAAATATATCAATATCACTCAAAACCTTGAAGACACTGATATCAAACTAAATCAGAAAGACAGTAAAGTTATTATAACATGTGAATACATTTTATAAGTCTTTGTCAAACAGTTATGCTTGCTTTTCCCATTAGAAGTGGAGGTTCCAGGCTTCCATATTTGCTCATTTGAATCAGAGATGAAAGGAAAAGTCAAATATAATCAACTGTTTGCAGGTAAATATGATTCCAAGTTTTCAAAAGTGCACTACACATCATGCTGCTTTCTGTGTTGTAGCTCCTACAGTTTGCCTATGGACCTTTCCAATCTACCTTAAATGATCAGGAACAATTTCCTTATCTCTATCAGATGGGCCCAAAAGACACATCTCTAGCATTGGCAATGGTCTCCTTCATACTTTACTTCAAGTGGAACTGGGTTGGGCTTGTCATCTCAGATGATGATCAAGGCCATCAATTTCTATCAGAGTTGAGAAAAGAGAGTCAAAAGAAGGAAATTTGCTTTGCCTTTGTGAACATGATGTCAGTCCAAGAAATTTCATTCTATCAAAAAACTGAAATATATTACAAACAAATTGTGATGTCATCCACAAATGTTATTATCATTTATGGGGAAACATACAGTATTATTGAATTCAGCTTCAGAATTTGGGAATCTCCTGTTATAAAGAGAATATGGGTTACCACAAAACGATGGGATTGCCCTACAAGTAAGAGAGACTTACCCCATGGTACATTCTATGGGACTCTTACTTTTCTACACCACCATGGTGAGATTTCTGGCTTTAAAAATTTTGTACAAACATGGTATCATCTCAGAAACACAGACTTATATTTAGTAATGCCAGAGTGGAAGTACTTTAACTATGAATCCTCAGCATCTAACTGTGAAAAATTGAAGAACTATTCATCCAGTGCCTCATTGGATTGGCTAATGGAACAGACATTGGACATGTCCTTTAGTGATGTTAGTCATAACATATACAATGCTGTATATGCCTTGGCCCATGCACTCCATCAGGTGAATCTGCAACAGGTTGATAATCAGGCAATAACCAATGAGAGAGGAGCCAGTTCTCACTGCTTGAAGGTAGAGTTTCTTCTATCAGATGATGTATGGTGACTTAAAGTGCATAATTGTTAAGTGTCCCAGATGCCCACACTTAATGAAATAGGAAATATTTTCCAAAAGAGATAAGTTTCTGAACCGTTTTCCTTAACAAAAAGGTAATCTAGTAATGGTTATAAATGTGAATTGAAAAAGAAGTCAGTTTATTAATGAAAATTTGAGGATTCATAAAGAACGCTTCAATATCCATCAGCACACCACTTCCAACATTGGATACAGACAGTCTTTCCTCGTGAATGTTCTACATGAAGAGAAGACACATGTTTATATATATTTGTCAATTACATGAAAATCATTTTAAGTAATGTTTTTTATTAGAGCTTTCTAGTAATTATGCCTCCAGTGTAGGCTATTGCTAACTTATTCAGTTTTCTGAGAGTAATTAAACAAGAAATAGTGTTGATATTAAGTTTTGGCTACAGAAATGTGTTTATTCCTGTGAATGTATCTTTATCACTGTGTACATGTATATGTTTGCTCTTTCTGTTTTTCTGTGTTTCTATTTGTGTTGTTATGTACAAAGGAGTTTATGTTTCTGTACGCCTGTAGAAGTGAGGTACAATATTTTTCTAAATGTGAATTTTATTTCCATAAATGTGTTTATATGTGTGCGTTTCTGTGTGTTTTTGTCAGAGCCTGTGACTCTGTGTGTGTGTGTGTGTGTGTGTGTGTGTGTGTGTGTGTGTGTATATATATATATATATATATATATATATATATACACATAGTGTGAGTGTTTGTATGTACATATATGTATTTGTATCTGCTTTACTGTGTTTGTGTCTGACTATTTCTTTGTGCTTTGTATGGCCTCTGCCTGGATTTTTTTCATTATATGTGAGTATAAATTTCTCTATGTGTCTATATCATTCCTGGCTGGTGCTTGCACATTTGCACCTCTCCCTGTGAGTTGCTTTTAGGCTGTGGATGTAGGTGTGTTTATTTTAATGTATTTTGTGTGATTTTTATCTGTGTTTTTAGTTGAGTGCATATATATGTCTTTTTGTGCCTGAGTGTTTACCTGTTGGTGTTAATATGTATGTATATTTTTGTGTAAATAAGTTTATAGCTCTGTTGTATGTGTGACTCAGAAAAGATGTGATCACCTCTCTCTGTTATTATGTGTAAGTGTGTATGTGTGTATGTGTATATGTGTGTGCGTGTGTGTGTGTGTGTGCATGTGTGTATGTTGCATACCTGTCTTTGGTTCTGCCATTTTGGCTGGGCTTGGCAGTCTTCACTGAAAAAAACTAAAATTCTTGGAATATTGTGATGATTTCATTTATCCAATTGCTCATGTTGAAATTGCTTTTTCATTTTTTAAATGAAGTTTCCTTTTCTATGAAATCAGAACACATTTTATGACTTGAAGTAATCACATATGCATTATATTGCAATGTTTGTATTTTAGATAAACTCCTTTCTTAGAAAGACCCACTTCATTAATCCTCATGGGGAGAAAGTGACTATGAAACAGAGAGTACTACTGAAGGAAGACTATGACATTTTTCACTTTTGGAATATCTCTCAAAGCCTTGGGATTAAGGTGAAGGTAGGAAATTTCAGCCCATATTTTCCACATGGTCAACAACTTCATTTATATGGAGACATGATTGAGTTGGCCACAGGAAGTAGAAAGGTGGGTTGTATGAATTTATTGACTTAAAATACACTTTGGTAAACACTGGCAAGTGAATACATTGCATCATTTTGAAATGAAATATTCATCACATCAGGAAGCAATTTCTCAGCTCCTGCATTGTGTTTCTTTTTTACATTATTGACATATTTTTTTACTAATTCTTTGAAGAGTTCATACATGCATAAATTATACCTTTTTCATATCAGAATGATTTTCTGAAATTTACTAAACATTAATCTATTTTTCACCACTGATTGATATTCTTTCCTTTAAATTAAAGGAAATTCTTTTCAGATCATTGTTGTTATTACACAGTAATCTCCTCCCTTATATTAAAACACGTTAAGAGAAGTTTATGAATGTGAGACTAATATTACAGTCATGAAACACAAAATTCGTAACTGCTAAACCTTGTCACTATTCCCAAAAATATTTCCCCATATGATAACAGCACACTTACCAAGCTCAATAATGAACAAAATTTCAGAAATTAATATTCACAGAGTCATCACTTTTTAATTAATTTTAAGAATTCCTTCACACTTGTCAATATGATGAACACAAAGTCCAAGGAACACATAGAAGCTCTGGAGCAAGAGACAAAAAAATGACATTAAAATAAATCACATCCAGCAATAACACCAACCAGACAAAATTAACAAATAATTTTCATTTATACTTGAACATTTTTGTTAATATTCTCTAAATAAAATCAAAGACAACATGGCTCATTTATTTTTAAGACATTCATTTGTGATCTGCACGGCATAGGGAGACTCAGGGACATAAAGGAGGAAACCTTTTCTTTATCAAAAAAATCTATGCAAGCATATTAATGTGTAATAAGAGGGAAAAGGTAATTAAAGAACAATACCTTTGATGGATATGTACTTAATAATTCTTGACAAAAACACCTAACAAAAGAACATAACATGCAACAGAAAAATCATTCTCTGAGAACAGGGAGAATTTTTTTGCAATTGTTATGTTTTTATTTATTGAAAATAGCTTGTTCTTTTCATATAATATATCCTAAATACAGGTTTACTTCCTTCTATTGTGATGTTACCAATTCTCAACTTTGTTTGCAAATATATCCGAGTTAAAACTTCCACTTCCTTCCTAACTGCCTCTCCCATCACATCCACATTATGTCTCTTATTAAAAAAAAATAACAGGATTCTATGGGAGAATAAAATCAAGATTAAACAAAAACAAATACATTAAAGTAGGACAAATATTTCATTACACATTATGGTATCTAGACATATGAAAGAATCAAAAAATCTTACTTCATGTTTTGTATGAATAGTAGTGATTGAAGCATGAGATGGTGATAGACAATTAAGCGATAGTTACTCCCATTTTAATACTAAGAATACTTTATTATTGGAACTAAAATTAAAACTCTAACTTTTATAATCTGGAAATATTAATGTCAATTATTTATGACACATGTGCATGTGAATAAGTGTAGTATGACACAATTATAAACTATTCATGGTGAACTGCAAAAGGAAATCTTTGGGCACAATGATGTTCTATGTCAATTGCAATTCTACATGAAAAACCTGAAATAGACTGACCTTATTATTGGTAGCCCAAACACAAATATCTGGTAGTCAAATTCTGTTGGCATCTTCTTCTATCACTGATTAATCATAATTCCCAAATGCAAAGGACAGTGGGTAAGTTTTTGTTGTTCTGCCGGGAAATTAATCTTATGTAAACTGAATGACCTCAGGCCTTGGGAGCATAAGTGTCAAAATAAAATCACATTGACTTTTGTGCCCAAATAGGACCAAATCAATGCTTCTCTTTGACTGTTCCATCTTTTGTAGACAGGACTTCTTGAGGTTTATGGGATGCAGGTAATTGTCACTTTTGCTTGCAAATATATCAGAGTTAGTGCTCCTCCACAACTGCTGATCCCCTGGATTGCTCATTCTTTTCCCTACTTTGGATTTTTGCCAACACTCTATTCAGTTAGAAAATTATTATTATTTTGGAGTAGTGCTACTTATAACATATTTAAGGAAGTACTACTTGACCATAAATGTGAGTTCGATACCCCTCGCATGTGTCCATGGGGCACACCATAGGGACATATAAAGCATCATTTATCACAGTGTACTTGAATATTTTATATGATGTAACAGTAAGTAAATAGCAAGGTTACTTACTCAGAAAACTATTATTTTACCTTTGTGCCTTGAATAGGGCCTGATATGCAGTAGGGATTTCATAGAAAAATTTGCAATCTTCCTCCTAACATTCAATTGGTGTACATTTTGGTTCATGTTTTTATCCAAGCACTTTAGAGGCAGAGGTCTGAAAATCTCCGTTTCTGTCCAGTCTGCCCTATATTGTGGGTCCAAACCAGCCATGTTTAATAGGGAGACATTATATTAAAATACATTAACATAAATTACAAAAACATGCCTATTTTCTTTTTTCTAAATTAAAATAGTCTTTAAAATTTACACAAAAACGATTAAATGTTTACACAGTGTTATCATAAATTTAAAGAGAATGGTGGAGAAAAAGGTAAAATGTACTCTGAACATCATTGGAATATTACTATACCAAAACTTCATGGTAAGATCCTTTTTTTTAACAATATCAAAAATGTAGGAATAATATTTAAAATCATCAATTAACTTTAAGCAATCTAATTTTTATGCAGTCTTTTCCAATATTTGTAGCCACTTTAGAGCATTTTTATCCCATGAAACCCTTCATGTTTAAGGTCACTACACATGAATTCATTGGTTCCAAACATATTAAGCCAACATCAGCATGTTCAACTATTATTTATATATACAGTTTCTCATGGTTTACAATGGTAATTTATTTAAGGTTATATTTTGTTTTCTGTAATTTATGGACCTATTTTTCTGGTTTCAAATTTCTTCAAATACCTACTTGCTTCTCTGTTGCTTTAATTAAGTTTTGGTCATATAGTGAGGATGAAATTGTAATTTGACATGTGGCTAATAGTCATAGAAAGACACGTGTGGAGATTTGGAAACTGGAACTAAAGATTGGATCTCAAAAAAAAATATGTGACCAGCCCTATATCAATTATAAAATAAGAAAATGCTTCAAATATATGAGGACATGGTAGTGCTGGCTGAGAAAATATCTCAATGAAAGTTCCCAGTTTCTTTTCACATCACTTACTGCTAATTAACACAATAATTAACTAAAAACACCAGGTTGCATTCTCTACAGTTTTTTGCACATGTCTCATAGTGAGAATTTTTCCTGATTTATTAGACATTCAGAAACTATCCAATGTTTCTTCAATGTATTTTCAGTATTCATAGCTGATCATTAAACAATGGGCAGCCTGAAATTTTAATTGGTTGTGTATATAAAATAAGCTAATTGAAAACTTAATTAATCCATTAATGTCAAACATAATACGAATACCTGAAACTTGTTATCAGTATGTGTCTAATTTTTTTCTCAGATGCCATCCTCTGTGTGCAGTGCAGATTGTGGTCCTGGTTTTAGAAGATTATGGAAGGAAGGAATGGCAACCTGCTGTTTTGTTTGCAGATCCTGCCCTGAAAATGAAATTTCTAATGAAACAAGTGAGTGTTTGTTGTACCACACTGGGATGATGAAGTCAAAAAATGGCAACTGCAAATATAAACTATATTTCATATACATTTTACTACTTGTAGAGAGAAAAATCATTAACAAAGTCCTGACAAAAACATATAAACAAACACACATAGCTTGTGCCTTGACCCACATGTTGACACATTGTAAATTCATGGCAGATTATATTTTGGCAAAGACATATTTTAGAAAATATAACTGAAATTTGAAGGATTGTCCATGAGATTTTCCCAATAATTAATCTATTGAAAAACTACAGGTACATTAGATTTTAATTGCTATTTTTAACAGCATTAGTTTAGTCATATTTCATGAATATATCTGTGTTATATTTCATTATGCATACCCTTTACAGATAGGAACCCATAAAGAACAAAATTTAATATATTACATATATATTGGATGAGGGCATGAGCCTGCTAGGTACACATTCCATTTTCTCTGTAAGATTAATATAGAAGACTAAAGTATTTGCAAAGTTATGAGAAACTGCTAAGAATGTAATATTCAGAGGGCCATATTCAAAACCCAATGGATATGAATCCAGGAAATAGTGGAAAAGACTTCACCCAAAATGTAGCGTATATGACAAGACTCATATTCAGTATATTACATACCACACTGAATATTTAGGGTTGGCCAAATGCAAGTAGTTTATAGTTAGCTATTCAAATATTTTGCCTTTCATTCTATATAATGAAGCAAAATTCTTAAAATACGTAGCATGTCTGTGAGATGGTTCAACAGTTAAATCATTTGTTGCTAATGCTTACAATCTGAGTTTATTCCCATGATGCATTTAGTAAACCCAAGCAACCTACTCAGAAGATGCCTTTTGGAGCATACATTTCAAAGTATATCATACTCATAAATAATTTTAAGACAACTGATATTGTTTTAGATGTAAAACACAAAGAATTAATACTCAACATCAAAAACTGCATCCTCAAAAATTCCATAAAATATGTATACTACATTAATTGCTTATGTGTGGGATGGTTAACATGTGCTCAGGCACACAAATGGGCAAAAAAAATATTCCTGTAGTTATACTTATATGCACTTGTGAGATACCTGGCATGGGTATTGAGATCTGAACCAGGTTCTCTGTTGGAGCAAAATATCATATTTATAGCTAATCCAACTTCTTAGGTATTTAGGCAACTTACCAAATAATAATTCTCAACAAATGAATTGTTCTAGATGAGAATTCTGAAAACCAAGGAGGGACATCAACATTCTCTGAAATGACATGAAAATCAAGTCTACTTGCAAACATAGTTCATATTGTTGGCATGATTGGTATTTCTATATAGGAATAGGGTATTGAAACTTAAGAGCTTGCCACTCTGGCTTGAGGATTCCTCTGTTATATTGCTCATTAAGCTACTCATTGCTGATTTAATACCTGTGTTATTCATAGACACTGAATTTCATAAGATTGGAGATTAGGCAAGGATGAAAGTGCTTAGCTTTCAAAATGAGGAAGTAATCAAGATGAAGGACAAAGTATATACTGAGCTTTTTTGTTTTGTTTTGTTTTGTTTTTTTCTGCACTAATATTAGTGCATCTCATGAACAATAATCATGTTTTTGTTTACTTATTTCCAGATGAGGATATATCTGAGGGCCAGTTTCTTTAATGTTTTCTCCATTTCAAACATTAATATTTCATTACCTCTATGTTTCCAACTTCATCTTATGTCAGGAATTACAAAATTTAATAATGCACTTGTTACTTTTACATGAACACACACATATATATGTACATATATGTGTGTGTATATATATACACACACACACACCCAACTGTTCAATTCAGTGCTGTTTTTATGTTAATGAGTCTAAGGTAGTGAATTCTCAATTGCCTACTACAGGTCCTGTACCAGTAGAATTCAGAGTCTCAATGTGTCATAGAGAATGAATTAATAATACATTCAACGACCTCAGAAAACTGTGTCTGTAGGGTTTTGTATTTATAAAATATACCCAACCACACTGGGGTTTATGATTGTATCTTCTCTAAATTCAATGCTCTACTTGATATCAACATATTCAAAAGATGGTTTAGAAAATCTTTGCTTTCTGAAAACATTGTAAATGATAAAATCAACAAAGATACATAGACAAATAAATAATTGCTTCATTTTATTCTCCCTTAAATCTTTATGAATATTAAGAAGTGAAAGCAATGTTGTGCATCAATGTCTTTCAAATACATTCTTAGCATCAAATTCAATATTGAAAGACTTTTTCAACACCCTTAATTAAAATAGCTAGTCAATAAATTTTGAAAGCACTACTAACTTTACTTTTCTTTGAATATCAGATATGGATCAGTGTGTGAATTGTCCAAAATACCAGTATGCAAACACAGAACGGAACAAATGCATTCACAAAGGTTTGATGTTTCTAAGCTATGAAGACCCCTTGGGTATGGCTCTTGCTTTAATAGCCTTCTGTTTTTCTGCATTCACAGCTGTAGTGCTTTGGGTCTTTGTGAAGCACCATGACACTCCTATTGTGAGGGCCAATAATAGAATCCTCAGCTACCTATTACTCATGTCACTCATGTTCTGTTTTCTGTGCTCCTTTTTCTTCATTGGCCATCCTAACAGAGCGACCTGTATCTTACAGCAAATCACATTTGGAATTGTGTTCACTGTGGCTGTTTCCACAGTTCTGGCCAAAACAATTACTGTGGTTCTGGCTTTCAAAGTCACAGACCCAGGAAGAAAGTTGAGAAACTTCCTAGTATCTGGGACACCCAATTACATTATCCCCATATGTTCTCTATTCCAATGTATTCTGTGTGCAATATGGCTAGCAGTTTCTTCTCCCTTCGTTGATATTGATGAACATTCTGAGCATGGCTACATCATCATTGTTTGCAACAAGGGCTCAGTTACTGCATTCTACTGTGTCCTGGGATACTTGGCCTGTCTGTCCCTTGGAAGTTTCACTGTTGCATTCTTTGCAAGGAATCTGCCTGACACATTCAATGAAGCCAAGTACTTGAGCTTCAGCATGCTAGTGTTCTGCAGTGTTTGGGTCACCTTCCTCCCTGTCTACCATAGCACCAAGGGCAAGGACATGGTTGCTGTGGAGATCTTCTCCATCTTAGCATCCAGTGCAGGAATTCTTGGTTGCATCTTTGTACCCAAGATCTACATCATTTTAATAAGACCAGACAGAAATTCTATCCAAAAGGTCAGGGAGAAATCATGTTTGAATAAATAAGGATTTCTGTCAAATGTTGGCACATATCTATCAATTCTTGGATTATAGTGCATGTATCTAGTTTTTAAAACACTCTCACTGTCTCTTCTAGTGATGACTAGAAGTATCATATCTGCTGATCTTGTGAACGTTCTCCATAAAATCTTCGCTCATTCACATGCTTTGTTTACTCTGGAAGAATAAAATTCTCAAATCCTTATTAAAAATGTATTCATCATTTTGCTTTTGTGGACACTTCTCCCCTGGTAACTTCCAATAAAATTGTTAAGACAGTTGAATCTATGACCTTGTACAGAAAGTGCTTTCCAGAACAGACATGGTTACAAATACAAACCATCTATGAATCTCACAAATTAACTAAATAATTTACAAAGACGAAATCAGATCATGTCTTCTTATTTCCTCTAGAAACACATATATGGCAGAATACTGCCTGCTTTCCACCTATTCTTCAATATTTTGGCCAGTAGTCTGAGGTAGAACTGTTCTTTTTCTTCTCTCAAAGACAAAAACATTATATCCAACAATGTGTAGAAGTTGTGGAACCCAGTGGTTGAATTAGGGAATAGTTTTAATAAGCGGAGGAGGAGGGTGACCCATAGGAAGACCCACAGTCTCAACTACCCTGGACAACCAAGATCTCTCAGACACTATGCCACTAACTGATATGAGGCACTCAACACATATATGGCATAGGACGGCCTGGTTTGGCCTCAGTGGGAGAAGACACATCTAAGCCACTGAGAAACGTGAGGCCCCAGGGATTGGGAAGGTCTGGGAGTTGGGAAGTGTGGATATCCTCTTGGAGATGGGGGAGGAGATATGGTGCTCTATCATCCCACCTCCACTCCTGTTATCCATGTTCCCAGAACCACCTCACATCTGACATTCTCCTTGATGGCATCACATTTCTACAAGATTAGGTGTATAGTCTCCCACTGAGTACAGACAATGCAGTCCTCGGCTATATATGTTGCTGGGGCCATGCACCATTCCATATATCCTCTTTGGTAAATTGCTTAGTCTCTGTGAGCTCCTTGGGATCTGGGTTACTAGATACTGTTAATCTTCTTAAGGGATTGGCATCTCTCAGAGCCTCTTCATTCCTTCCCCTAAGTTTTCCCCTGACTCTTACCTGAGTCCAGTGATTGGCTGTATTTGCATCTGTCTCAGTTGTTGTTAGAGCCTTTCAGAAGACAGTCATGCTCAGCTCCTGACTGCAAGCACATAGGTGTTTTTCCCTCTCAAATGGCTGTCAGCTAGTATAGTATTTCCAATGAGGCAGAACTATCCTTTTCTCAATTAGAAAATGGGCACTTGAGGCACACCAGGCCTTAATGTTGGTTATGATGCTGTAATGACCCACGGAAATGCTTATTACTGTCCTGATTTTTGCTATGTGCATGTTCCAAGAAAATGGACATTTGTGTTGTGCATTACTGTTGCCTCACCTGTTATGGTTTGCAGCCATATATCTAGACAAACCTGGGAAACAAATATGTGAATCCTAGCATCCTAGTCTCTCACTGGCCTGCTTAGCATACTACTCATTTGTGGAGTGTTTTTGAG
Organism: Apodemus sylvaticus; assembly: GCF_947179515.1. Lineage (NCBI taxonomy): Eukaryota > Metazoa > Chordata > Mammalia > Rodentia > Muridae > Apodemus > Apodemus sylvaticus. The sequence goes on from NC_067490.1 coordinate 61,973,452, forward strand.
GCAGTCTTCTATCAAATAAATGCTACTTACAGTCACTAATTTCTAATCTTGGTAAGTCATTTACATTATAAATTTTACTCTTCTATATCACAGGTTAATATGGTAGTGCTGCTCAATATATGAGATGCCTTTTAACAGCTCTACACAATTAACTGCAGGTGGATCTTACACATAAGTGGTAAATGCTGAGGGCAGAACTTGTATAAATATCAAAAGAGACTAGGGTTGTCCATGTTTGGCATCCTGCCCATGACATTTCTATGAGCAAGCCCCTGTTGCAAATGTTTTAAGCAGATTCAGCCCTGGTAGTGAAGTTATTCAGAGGTTACCACCTGCTGTACCAAATGAGGAGCACCACAAGGGACCTCACAGGTGGCCAAATCTGGCTACATCTGAGGGATGGTTCCTATCTAGCATTAGAGTCAACCCATCACCCCAGCTCAAATGCTCATCCACATTCTCCTAATTATGGGCAGAGACCATGTGCTCAACATCTTTCAAAAACAGAACTTGCTTGAGGTCACCACAGAGCACCCAAGAGCAGCACTCAAAGCAGGACACAGAGAACCATTCAAGCCTGTGCAGCCAAAACAAACTTCAACAAGGCACGAAGAAAAACCCTCCTCTTAGCCTGACTGGCATGTTTGCCTGGTGTCCTTGATTGGCCATTGAGTCTTACCCCTCCTCAAGGTTAGAGTGTGCTTCCAGTCCTATGCCAGAACTTTCACATATCTCAGGTCAGGTTTGCGCTCCCATAGCATTTGTGCCTGTCCTCCAAAAACTCATCCATCTGCACTCCCACCCAGCACTGGAGGAGGACACACCATTGCAACGGAGGCAGTTCAGCTGCTTTCTCCTCACCTTTTTGGGCAGTGATCCTGCATTCATCATGACCTGACTTCATAGCTTGCTTAAGAATTCCTCACAGCACTTCCCCTCCTTATTCTTCCTGAAATCAAGGTGGATAACCTATTACTTGAATTGCAGTGGAGGTATAAAGCTGGCCCATCAGTAGAAGGAGCCCAGTTAATAGCCCAGGCTCTTAACATTAAAGACGGATTTTAGGAAACACATGTTCTCTCCGATTCTAGATCCAGATCGGCCTGAAAGAGGCAGGTGGGGCTTCCGGGCGGCCATCAGGAGAGGTCGGTGTGCTCCGGTGAATCCAGCGGGCCCCAGCAGGAGCCTCAGGCGCCTGCTTTGGGATCTGAACAGCCTGGGCCACAGCACTCGGTCTCCAGGAAGTGCGGGGGACCTGGTGTGCGCCCAGAGGCAGCCTGGGAGCTCACAGCACAGCTCATTCCCTGTGGCACAGAGCTTAGGCTTCAGTCCTGAGGCCTCTGGCGGTAGCCCTCGGACCTCTACACTTCCGGATCCAGATCAGCCTGAGCAGCAACACCACATCTCCAAGTCCTGAAAGAGGCAAGTGGGACTTCCAGGCGGCCAGCGAGGAGAAGTCCGTGTGCTCCAGTGAATCCAGCGGGCCCCAGCAGGAGCCTTCAGGTGTCTGCTTCGGGGTCTGAACAGCCTGTACAACAACACCCTGTCTCCAGGCAGTGCAGGAGGTAAGCTGTGCACCAGAGGCCACCTGGGAAGGGGCAGCTTGCACTGGTGAGTCCAGCATTGACAACACCAACTAACACCAGTGAGAACTAGATGGCAAAAGGCAGAGGCAGGAACGTCACTAACAGAAATCAAGGCAATATGGCAACATCTGAACCCAATTCTCCTTTACCAACATGTCCTGGATACCCCATCACACCAGTAAAACAAGATTTGGATTTAAAATCACTGGTCATGATGCTGGTACAGGAACACATGAAGGACATACTTAAAGAAATTCAGGAGAAAATGGATCAAAAGTTAGAAGCCCTTGCAAGGGAAACACAAAAATCATTGAAAGAAATCCAGGAGAATACAAAAGCCAATAATGAGGAAACACAAAAAACACTTAAAGAAATACAGTAGAACTTTGGTCAACAGGCTGCGGTCATGAAAGAGGAAACACAAAAATCTCTTAAAGAATTACAGGAAAGCACAAACAAGCAAGTGAAGGAGCTAAGCAAAATCATCCAGGATCTAAAATCAGAAGTAGAAACAACTAAGAAAACTCAAAGGGAGACAACTTTGGAGATAGAAAGCCTTGGGAAGAAATCAGGGGACGTAGATGCAAACATCAAAAACAGAATACAAGAGATAGAAGAAAGAATCTCAGATGCTGAAGATACCATAGAAACCATGGACTCAACAGTTAAAGAAAATGCAAAAAGCAAAAAGCTTATAACCCAAAATATCCAGGAAATCCAGGACCCAATGAGAAGACCAAACCTAAGGATTATAGGCATAGATGAGAGTGAAGATGTACAGCTTAAAGGGCCAGCAAATATCTTCAATAAAATTATGAAAGAAAACTTCCCTAACCTAAAGAGAGAGATGCCCATGAATATACAAGAAGCCTACAGAACTCCAAACAGACTGGACCAAAACAGAAATACTTCCCGTCACATAATAATCAAAACACCAAATGTACTAAACAAAGAAAGAATATTAAAGGCAGTAAGAGAAAAAGGCCAAGTAACATATAAAGGAAGACCTATCAGAATCACAGCAGACTTTTCACCTGAGACTATGAAGGCTAGAAGATCCTGGGCTGATCTCATGCAGACTCTAAGAGAACACAAATGCCAGCCAAAACTACTATATCCAGCAAAACTCTCAATCACCGTAGATGGAGAAACTAAGATATTCCATGACAAAACCAAGTTTAACCAATATCTATCCACAAACCCAGCCCTACAAAGGATAATAGGAGGAAAACACCAATACTAGGAGGGAAACTTCACCCTGGAAAAAGCAAGATAGCAACCTTTCATCAAACCCAAAAGAAGTTAAGCAATCAAATTTAAAAAATAACGTCAAAAATGATAGGAAGTAACAATCACTATTCCTTAATATCTCTTAACATCAATGGACTTAATGCCCGAATAAAAAGACATAGACTAACTGACTGGATACGTAAACAGGACCCAACATTTTGCTGCTTACAGGAAACACACCTCAGGGTCAAAGAAAACACTACCTTAGAGTAAAAGGCTGGAAGACAATTTTACAAGCAAATGGTCTCAGGAAACAAGCTGGAGTAGCATTTTAATATCAGATAAAATTGACTTTCAACCCAAAGTCATAAAAAGAGATTCTGAGGGACACTTCTTGCTGGTCAAAAGAAAAATACAACAAGAAGAGCTCTCAATCCTGAACATCTATCCTCCAAATGCAAGGGCACCCTCTTTTGTAAAAGAAACTTTATTAAAACTCAAAGCACACATTGCACCTAACACAATAATTGTGGGTGACTTCAACACTGCACTTTCCTCAATGGACCGATCAGGAAAGCAGAAACTAAACAGGGACACAATGTAACTAATTGAATCTTTAGACCAATTAGATTTAACACACACACACACACACACACACACACACACACACACATATATATATATATATATATATATATATATATATATATATATATATATATATATATATATATATATAACATTCTATCCTAAAGCAAAAGAATATACCTTTTTCTCAGCACCTCATGGTACCTTCTCCAAAATCGACCATATAATTGGTCACAAGACAGACCTCAACAAATATAAGAAGATCGAACTAATCCCATGCCTCCTATCAGATCACTATGGAGTAAAAGTGGTCTTCAATAGCAACAAAAACAACAGAAAACCCACATACACGTGGAAATTGAACAATATTCTACTCAATGATACCTTGGTCAAGGAAGAAATAAAGAAAGAAATTAAAGACTTTTAAGAACACAATGAAAATGAAGACACAACATACCCAAATCTATGGGACACAATGAAAGCAGTGCTAAGAGGAAAACTCATAGCCCTGAGTGCCTCCAAAAAGAAAATGGAGAGAGCATACATTACCAACTTAATGACACACCTGAAAGCCCTGGAACAAAAAGAAGCTATTTCACCCAGGAGGAGGAGAAGGCAGGAAATCATCAAACTCAGGGCTGAAATCAATCAAGTAGAAACAAAGAGAACCATACAAAGAATCAACAAAACCAGGAGCTGGTTCTTCGAGAAAATCAACAAGATAGATAAACCCTTAGCCAGACTGACCAAAGGGCACAGAGAAATTATCCAAATTAAGAAACTTAGAAATGAAAAGGGAGATATAACAACGGAAGTTGAGGAAATCCAAAAAATCATCAGATCCTACTACAAGAGCCTGTACTCAAGACAACTGAAGAACCTGGAGGAAATGGACAATTTCCTTGACAGATACCAAATACCAAAATTAAATCAGGACCAAATAGATAATCTAAACAGTCCCATAATGCCTAAAGAAAATGAAGGAGTCATAGGAAGTCTTCCAACAAAAAAAGCACAGGACCAGATGGTTTCAGTGCAGAATTCTATCAGACCTTCAAAGAAGAGTTAACACCAATACTCTTCAAATTATTCCACAAAATAGAAACAGAAGGAACACTACCCAATTCCTTCCACGAAGCCACAATTACGCTGATACCAAAACCACACAAAGATCCAACAAAGAAAGAGAACTTCAGACCAATTTCCCTTATGAACATCGATGCAAAAACACTCAATAAAATTCTTGCCAACCGAATCCAAGAACATATCAAAATGATCATCCACCATGATCAAGTAGGCTTTATCCCGGGAATGCAGGGTTGGTTCAATATACGGAAATCCATCAATGCAATCCACTACATAAACAAACTCAAAGAAAAAAACCACATGGTCATTTCATTGGATGCTGAAAAAGCATTTGACAAAATTCAGCATCCTTTCATGCTTAAAGTCTTGGAAAGAACAGGAATTCAAGGCCCATACCTAAACATAGTAAAAGCAATATACAGCAAACCGGTAGCCAGCATCAAACTAAATGGAGAGAAACTTGAAGCAATCCCATTAAAATCAGGGACTAGACAGGGATGCCCCCTCTCTCCTTATCTTTTCAATATTGTACTTGAGGTACTAGCTCAGGCAATTAGACAACATAAGGAGTTCAAAGGGATACAAATTGGAAAGGAAGAAGTCAAACTATCATTATTTGCAGATGGCATGATAGTCTACCTAAGTGACCCAAAAAACTCCACTAGAGAACTCCTACAGCTGATAAACAACTTCAGCAAAGTGGCAGGTTGTAAAATCAACTCAAGCAAATCAGTGGCCTTCCTATACTCAAAGGATAAGCAGGCTGAGAAAGACATTAGGTAAATGACCCTCTTCACAATAGCCACAAATAGTATAAAGTATCTTGGGGTGACTCTTACCAAACATGTGAAAGATCTGTATGACAAGAACTTCTAGACTCTGAAGAAGGAAATGGAAGAAGACCTCAAAAAATGGGAAAACCTCCCATGCTCACGGATCGGTAGAATCAATATAGTTAAAATGGCCATTTTGCCAAAAGTAATCTACAGATTCAATGCAATACCCATCAAAATCCCAACTCAATTTTTCACAGAGTTAGAAAGAGCAATTATCAAATTCATCTGGAATAACAAAAAACCCAGGATAGTTAAAACTATTCTCAGCAACAAAAGAAAATCTGGGGGAATCAGTATCCCTGACCTCAAGCAATACTACAGAGCAATAGTGTCAAAAACTGCGTGGTATTGGCACAGTGACAGGCAGGAGGATCAATGGAACAGGATTGAAGATCCATAAATGAACCCACACACCAATGGCCAATTGATCCTCGACAAATAGGCTGAAAACATCCAATGGAAAAAGGATAGCCTTTTCAACAAATGGTGCTGGTTCAACTGGAAGTCAGCATGCAGAAGAATGCGAATGGATCCATCCTTGTCTCCTTGTACTAAGCTCAAATCCAAATGGATCAAGGACCTCCACATAAAGCCAGACACTCTGAAGTTAATAGCAAAGAAACTGGGGAAGACCCTTGAGGACATTGGTACAGGGAAAAAGTTTCTGAACAGAACACCAATAGCGTAGGCTCTAAGGTCAAGAATTGACAAATGGGACCTCATAAAATTACAAAGTTTCTGTAAGGCAAAGGACACCATCAAGAGGACAAATCGGCAACCAACAAATTGGGAAAAGATCTTCACCAATCCTACATCAGATAGAGGGCTAATATCTAATATATATAAAGAACTCAAGAAGTTAGACTCCAGAAAACCAAACAACCCTATTAAAAAATGGGGTACAGAGTTTAACAAAGAATTCTCACCTGAAGGACATCGAATGGCGGAGAAGCATCTTAAAAAATGCGCAACTTCATTGGTCATTAGGGAAATGCAAATCAAAACAACCCTGAGATTTCACCTTACACCAGTCAGAATGGCTAAGATTAAAAATTCCGGAGATAGTAGGTGTTGGAGAGGGTGCGGAGAAAGAGGAACACTCTTCCACTGCTGGTGGGGTTGCAAATTGTTACAACCACTCTGGAAATCAGTCTGGCGGTTCCCCCGAAAACTGCACACCTCATTTCCAGAAGATCCTGCTATACCACTCCTGGACATATACCCAGAGGATTCCCCACTATGTAATAAGGATACATGCTCTACTATGTTCATAGCAGCCCTATTTATAATTGCCAGATGCTGGAAAGAACCCAGGCATCCCTCAACAGAAGAGTGGATGCAAAAAAATGTGGTATATCTACACAATGGACTACTTTCAGCCATTAGAAACAATGAATTCATGAAATTCTTAGGCAAATGGATGGACCTAGATAACATCATACTAAGTGAGGTAACCCAGACTCAAAAGATGAATCATGGTATGCACTCACTAATAAGTGGATATCAACCTAGAAACCTGGATTACCCAAAACATAATCTACACATCAAATGAGGTAAAAGAAGAAAGGAAGAGTGGCCCCTTGTTCTGGAAAGACTCAATGAAGGAGTATTCAGCAAAACCAGAACAGGGAAGTGGGAAGGGGTGGGTGGGGGGACAGGGGGAGAGAAGGGTGCTTACGGGACTTTTTGGGAGTGGGGGGGCTAGGAAAGTGGAAATCATTTGAAATGTAAGTAAAAAATATACCAAATTAAAAAAAAAATGGAAACACGTGTTTTCTATGTTCCTTCATTCAATTTCCTTCTAGTAAATGATACGTATGAATAAAACAAGGGAGAAAACCACGAAACCGATGACAAACACTGTGGAACACTATTGATAGTCAGCACATCTTTTTCAATGGCAAGGTGAGGAAAAACACAGTTGTGTTAGCACAGGTTCTCTAGGTCAACATATCTCATAGAGTGAATTTTTCTTTGTATGTAGAAATAAGATGTATTATAATGTCTCAGAGATAATTATCCTCTTCACCCAATAATGGTGGTCTGCCAAGTGAAACTTCAAAATCAAGGACTTATCTTCTGTTTTAAAGGAGCTGCAATTTCCCTGAAGACAGCATGAAGTCATACCATAAGACTCTTGTTTCCAAAATTCACTCTTTAAAGATAATAGCCTGGGTACCCTTCCCCTTGTGGGTCAGATTGATAGCTTCCCTGCACCTGAGGAATGGGCTATGCAAGCTATTCACCTTGATTACAGGAAGAGGAAGGCAAGTAATGTGAGGAAAGCTCAAGCAAGGTCTGAATTTAGGTCCTGTTAATTGCATGGTCATTGCTCACAAGGGGAGCAGCAGGCAGCTGAGCTCCCTGAGGTGGAATAGTAGGTTCTCCCCTCGGCCTGGGTGGTGTGAAAGCTCTCTTACAAGGCAGGCACAAATGCTAAGGGAGTGAAAACTCCTCCTAAGATCTGGAAAAACGTTTGGCCCTGGACTAGAAGCACACTTTAATCTTGAGGAGTGGTAAGGCTTACTGGCCAATCCAGACCTCCAGGCAGACCTGCCTTTCATAGAAAGAGGCGGGATATTCTGGGAACCTTTCTGTAAGTTTATTGTGGCTGTGCAGGACAGAATAGTTCATTGTTTCCTGCTCTGAGTTCTGTTGTCCCATGCTGTGCTGCGAGGGGACCTCAGGGAAGCGCTGAAATTGAGACATGGTAAGCACAAGATATCTGCCCACAGTGCGGAGGAACAGGTGGCTGAGCAGTGGGTGCTGGGGAGGAGAGTCCTATCAGGAGTTGCATGGGAAACATTAGCTAGATATGACTATATATGAGGTTTCTAGTGCAGCTTCCTACTTGCTAAATCAGGCAGTGACCTCTGAATATTTCCCTATCAGGGCTAAATCTTCCCAAATCATTTGGACCATTGGTTTGCTTTTAGAAATATCATGGCGGCTTTTTTTTTTTTTTTTTTTTAAATCTGCAGCACGTTTCCAAAACATTTTGTGTTTTACACTACACACTGATAGGGCTGATATGAATCTAATAGGTCTATTTTAACATGAGACTGGTTTTTGTTTTGTTTTGTTTTGTTTTTCTTTTTTTGCACTATTCCTATTTCTATATATAGTGTTTTGAATATTGTGTGTAAAGGGGGCATTTTTTTTGTTCCAATCTATTTAGTATTTTGGATGCTTCTTGTACCTTAATAGGAATCAAAGTTTTAATTTAGAAATTATTCATGTAGAATTTCATTAAAACTGCTTCCTTGTCATTTGTGCTGATATTTGTCTTTTATTACAGTCAATTGTAGTATATGCTTTTGATATATGGCAGTGTTCCTGGTTATTTACTGCCAGGGAAATTTTAGACTCCAAATATTTTTTGACCAATAAGTCCATTTATTCTATTTATCTTCCTTTTCCTGTTCGGTGTATGAACCTTGTTTCTGTAGCTGTCCATGTGCAAGCAATTTCAATGGTTTGTGCTAAGGGACATAGCACCTGCATAACTCATTACCTGTCTCCATCAACTGCTGCTGTTGTCAGGTGTGTTTTAGATACAGGGGGCACTAGCTTGAGCTGCTCTCTATATTTGTTCCCTGTTTCTGTTTTCTACACAAGCCCTCTCTATAGTCTTTTCTCTACTCTCATCCCACTCTCTCTGCTTCATATATGTGTTCCAGTCTGCATGTCCTCTTGTGTACCTCTATCCCTTCCTCAGGTTATCACTCCTGTCCTTTCCAAAACACAACCTCTTTTGTATCAGATCTCTTGCATGTTTTAAATTTTGAGGGCCTGCTGTTACAGGATACCTTGGATTTCTTGTTGACATATTTTCTTGGCTTATCCTCATTATATTCCTATGCTGATGTCTAAGCATTTGGATTTGTGATGATAATAGATCTAGAAACTTGTCTCTGGGTTTGTCTTGTTTGGGTTTTAATTTTATTCCTGGGTACTGTTTTCTGTCTGCATTTTCAAAGAATGTTGGCTGAGTGTTGTCCCTTTTACTGACCAATTTGATGGGTATGTTCAAGAAAGAATGCTTGCTAATGTTGATAGCTGGAAGAAGTGGCAGAAGGAAGATATGATCATAGTAATCAACCCGGAGACATAGTCAGGAAAGAATTTAAGCTGTCTCTGGTGTTTGTACAGTGTTAGGGACAGTTGTATAAATTGCATGTGAGATAACAAATAGTGCGGTAAATCTCATGGAAAGCATGCATTATCTCCTGGCAGGCATGGCATGTGGTTGGACAAGCAGTATACATTCCTCTCTACTAGAAGAGGATGGGATATTCTGTATCATTGCATGTCAGAAAGATAAGACTTGATTTCTGATTTTAAAAGATTTGATTTTCAAGATATTGCCTTGAGTGTCAGAAGACACTTTAGACATTAGAACTATGTATAAGATCCTGCAGACTATTAGGATCACTGTAGACTGAATGCATTTTCATCACAGGATAAACATGAGCCTATGGCATCCAGGGTCAGAATGGAGTTGATTTGGTCACCTGGGTCACCACACCGTGGTGCTTCAAGTTTCTGCTGGGTTAAATGCATTCTATCCCACTGACACCAGAAATTGTAGTCCAGTTAAAGAAACAGATACCAAAGATAGGCAGCAGCTTTATGGATAGCCCCTGTTCCAGTTGTTGGAGGACCCACATGAAGAATAACCTGAACTTCTGCTATTTATGTGCCAGGTGTCTTAGTCCATCTGGTATCTACTATTCAGGGGCTTTTGTCCAGCCATTGTCTGCTATTTGGATGGTGGCTCAGTCTCTCAGTGTCACCAATGTTATAGGTTTGTTGAGTCTGCTAGACTACCTGTGGAGTTCCTACCCTCTTCAGTTCCTTCAATACTTCCCAAACTCTTCGTTGGGGTCTCCAATGTCCACCCCATATTTCAATGTGGTTTTCCGAATCCCTTTCTGTCAGCTACTGGGTGGAGCCTCTCAGTGGTCACTTATTCAAGGCTCCTGTCTGGAAGCATAGCATTGTATCGATAATAAAGTCATGTATTGGAGCTTGCCCATAAACTACATTTCCAGTTGGGTGAGTTTTCGTTGTGCCTTCCCTCAGTCTCTGCTCCCAGTGTGTCCCTGCTTTTTTAGGACAGGGTAGATTTTGTTCTGTGTGTCTACTGTGTTGAGGTTGAAACTGATCCTTCACCTTTCTTCTCATTCTCTCATACAGTCACCATTTGGACTCTGTCCCTAAATCACATAAGTTGTAGACATATGTGTTATTCAATGCTAAGGTACTTTGCATCCTAGTGGTTTAATATTTTTAATTTTATTTCTTTGATTTTGTTTTTCAATAGAAAATTTCTCTGTGAAGCTCTTCCTGTCCTGATAGTCGATATAGAAACCACATAAGCCAGCTGACATGGTTTTGTACAGTAATCATATGCTTTTGTGCAATTCTTTATTTTGCCTTTAATTTTGAAATTTGGCCAAAAATTTAACATATATTGTATTTCTCAAGATAGCATATTCTCATAATCTCAATAATACCTGAGGCTTCAGAGTCCTTGGATTCCAGGTGTATGATGGTCTTCCACACTCTTGTGTTTGTCCTGAAATGGTTGAGTAAATAGGAGTATTTTGCCTGTGTGCAGGAATATGACTATCTTGTCTGCATCCTCATTACTGTTATCACTAGATGGTCACAGAACCTTTGATCTTGAAGTAATAACTAGTGGTTGGTCCCCATATTTATGCGATAAATTTATGATCACAATATAGAAGACCGGCTAGAGCTTTCCACTGCTGAGCTCTCTGCCTTGCCCTACTTTCATTTAATATTTATGATCAAGATTTATACTTGAGCATGGGACACTAACCAAGAAGGAAAGCAAGCCAGGACACAATGTTTGTCCATGCTTTTACCTTCAGTGTGTAGCCTCAGTTTCTACTCTAAACTCCCAATGACTGTGATCTGACAGAACCATTCACAACAAATATTTAGTACCTGAGGTGCTTTTACTCAGAGGATTCCATCATAGCACCAAAGTAGCAAGTTAGAACAACAACAAGTAAAGCAACAACAACAATAACAACAACAACAAAACTGGTATCAATATGCAATTTTGCTGTCGGACAAAATCTGTTCTTTTTTGTTGGCATGTGGACAATATCAGAAATTGAGATGGCAAAAGACAGAGAAAGCTGTAAATGGAACTTAATCAGCTGTTCTCAAAGGACTTTAAAGATTGTAGTGTTGATAGTAATGCAACCAGAGGAAATTGAGATCATACCATTTCAGTGCAAAAAAAGACAGTGTGTAAACTTTAGAAAGAGGACATTTGTGTGACATTTTGGCCAATAAAATCTTTCCTACTTAGCTTATAATCTGAAATATCGAGTGGTGTAAAATTTAAAAATAATGAACTGATTTCTACAGTTTCCTAAATTTCTATATTTGCCTGAATTTCTTGTAGACAGAAAAAAATTGGGTGGAAAGGATTTGGGTTCAGGTGGTGTCCTTGACTGTCTACCCGAGGTCCTGCCTGGCTTCAGTATATGACCTCTTCAGGATCAATATCTCACTGCCATGAATTATAGCTAAGATTACCATTATAAACTCCTTAGTGCCCTCCAATTTTTCATCTACCTAAAGATACCCCACTCTTTCACCTCCACCTGCTACAGATTCCAATTCATTTTCGCGGGCCTCTGCCCTCTCTTGTCTCTCACCACACTTCTTCCTGTTCTCTACCACTTCCCCTTTCTTATTTGATCTCTTATGCAGTTCTCTGTCTTCCATCTGCCTCCTATGACTGTTTTATTCCCCCTTCTGAGACTGAACTTTGTTAATTTGGGTCTTCACTCTTATTTAGCTTCTTTTGGTCTATGGAGAGTAGTGTGGATATCCTGTCCATTATATTTAATATTCTTTTTGTACATGCATCCTTTTCCATTTGTGTCTGGGTTATTTGAGTCTGGATGATAGTTTATAGTTGTATTGCCTGTAACTTTCCACTCCTGAGTCAGATTGATAGCTCCACTGCCCTTGAATAATGAGCTATGCAAGATATTCACTTTGATTTATGGAAGAAGCAGGCAAGTGCTGTGAGGAAATTTCAGGAAAGGTCTAAATTTCAGGAAAGGTCTAAATGTCTAAAGTCAGGATTATTGCTAACAGATGGTAGGAGCGGGCAGCCAGAATGGTAAGCACTACCACAGGGCTGGGTGGTGTGAGATTCCTCCTGAAGCGTGGGCCTAAATGCTAATTGAGTGTAATCCAGTCCTGAGATCTGGAAACGGTCTGGCTTTGGGCAGAAAGGACACTTTAACCTTTAGGAGGATTAGACTCACAGGTCAATCAAGGCCGCCACACAGACCTGCCAGTCAGACAAAGAGGCGGGATCATGTAGCTGCCTTTCTGTGGTGTTTGCTGTGGCTGTGCAGGCTTGACTGATTCTCTGTGTCCTGCTTTGAGCACTGCTGTTGGGTTTTGTGAGGGGTCTTCAGGGAAACTCTGAAGTGTCTTCAGGGAAACTCTGAAGTCAAGACATGGTGAGCACAAGTTATCTACCCAAAAATGCAGAGAAACAGGTGGCTGAACAGTGGGCGCTGGGTTGGTGGGTCCTCTATGGAGTTGGATCAGAAACATCAGCCATATGTGACTTCCTGTGAGATTTCTAGAGGTGCTTCTTACTTTTAGTTCAGGCTATGACATCTTAATAACTTCACTGTCAGGGCTGATGGTAAATCTGTCCAAAACTTCTGGACAAGTTGCTTTCTTATAGAAACATGGATGTTTTCTGTGACTATGCAGCAACTGTGTCCAAACCTTTTTGACTTTTATAATATACATTAAGAAAGCAGGAAAAGGCTGAAGAGATGGCTCAGAGGTTAAGAGTTCTGGCTGTTCTTACACAGGTCATGAATTCAATTCTTACCAAACATATAACTATATGTAATGGATTTGGTGCCCTCTTCTGGCCTGCAGGAATACATCCAGAGAGAACATTTCATACTTAATGGATTAATTTTTTTAAAAAGAAGACACATATGAATCTAATAGTTATGATTTTATACATTACTAGTTTTTGTTTTGTTTAAGTTGTTAAGATTTTTTTCTGATTTTTTTTTATATTTCTTTGATTTATATGTTTAGTGGTTTGATAATTATGTGGCATAGGGACTCTTCCCAATATGTTTGGTATTTTTTTGATGCTTCTTCTACATTAACAGGCACATTCTTTTGTTTAGGAAAATTTTCATTTATGATATTATTGGAAATATTTTCCAGACCTTTATCTTATTTTTCTCCTCCTCCTCCTCTTCCTCCTCCTCCTGCTTCTCCTCCTCCTTATTCTCTCTCTCTCTCTCTCTCTCTCTCTCTCTCTCTCTCCTCTCTCTCTCTCTCTCTCTCTCTCTCTCTCTCTCTCTCATCTCTCTCTCTCTCTGAGACAGGGTTTCTCTGTGTAGCACTGGCTGTCCTGGAACTCACTCTGTAGACCAGGCTGGCCTTGAACTCAGAAATCCACCTACCTCTGCCTCCCAAGTGCTGGGATTAAAGGTGTGTGCCACCACTGCCTGACACTCCTTCTCCTTCTCCTTCTCCTTCTACTTCCTCTTCCTGCTCCCACTCCTTCCTTCTCTTCCTATTTCTTCTCCTCTTCCTCCTCCTCCTTATTCTCCACACATTTGTGTTTTTGACTTCTCTTATGTTCCACAACACTTGGTTGTTTAGTGCCAGTAAAGTTTTAGAATCTAGATTTTTTTGAATAATTTATCCATTCTTTCTACCCATTTTTAATGCTTCTGATTCTCTCTTCCATTCTTACTCTGTGAGTGAGCCTTGGCCTTAATAATTGTCAGTGTACAGAAAATTTCAATGCTCTGTTCTTAGTGACATAGGAAATTCTCAAGCCATTATCTGCCTCCATCACCTGCTGCTCTTTCTAGTTTTTGCATTATATACATGGACAGACTGTTATTTTTGTTCCCTGTCTCTGTTCCCTGGACGTGCACTCTCTCTATTCTCTTTCTCTTCCTTCATTGCTCTTCTCTGCTCCCCATCTGTCTGCCTATCTACAGCTTCTCTTGTGAACCTCTATCTCATCCTCAGGTTCTTAATCTTCTTCTTTCCCCCATAGAACCTCTTTTCCACCACTCTTGCATGTTTTAATTTCTTAGGACCTGCTGTGAAAGCATAACTTGGCTTTCTTGTGACATAGCTTCATGGCTGTTACTCATTATATTCCTGTGTTGGTGTCTAGCCATCTGGGTTTGTGGTGATAATAGCTCTAGGAATTAGAGCTTGTCTTGTTTGTGTGAGAGTTTTATTCCTGGGTTAGAGTTTGTCATCTGGACTTTCAGAGATGGTTGGCTAAGTGCTGTCTCTGATCTGTTTGGTGTGTATGTTCAAGAGGGAATGCTAGCTAATGTTGAACGCTAAGAGAAGAGGTGGGTAGTAAGAGATAATCTTAGCAATCCACAATGAATGTAGTCAAGAGAGAGTTGAAGCTGTCAACATTTCAAATTTTCAGAGCTACAGTCATCTGAAGGAGCCTCTCTTCAGGTTGAGGGTGTGCTCTCGTCATAATGGCTGGTTGCTATGTCTGTGTGAGATAGTGTAGATGATTGATTTGCAAACGCTCTTCACTGAGGGTGACAATATTCATAAGGAAGTGGGTGTGGACTAAAGGAGAAAGCTGCCTGAGCATGGGACACTAACCAAGTACAGAAGCAAGTCAGGAGACAATGTTTGTCCATGTTTTAATCTTCAGTTTTTACTTTTCAGTTTCTACTCTAAGTGCCCAAAATG
Source organism: Apodemus sylvaticus (assembly GCF_947179515.1). NCBI lineage: Eukaryota > Metazoa > Chordata > Mammalia > Rodentia > Muridae > Apodemus > Apodemus sylvaticus. The sequence continues at coordinate 61,988,561 of NC_067490.1, forward strand.
GTGAACTGTGATCTGACAGAACCATTCAAAACAACCATTTATTACCTGAAATGCTTTTGCTCAGAGGATTACATCATAGCAACAGAGTAGCAAGTTAGAAAAACAACAAAAACAACAAAAGCAGTATCAAAATGTAATTTTGCTGCTGGACAGAATCTATATTCTCTTTTGAAAGAATGTTGAAATTATCATAAATTGAGATAGCAAACGTCATAGAAAACTGTTCATGCGATCTTAATTGGTTGTTCTCAGAGGACTTGAGAGATTGGAGTCTTGACAGTATGCAGCAAGTGGAAATTGAGATCATATCATTTCAAAGGAAAATAGACACTACGTATATTTTAGTGAGAGGTCATTTGTGTGATATTTTGGTTAAAAATCTTTTCTTCTTGGCTTACACAGTGAAATATTGAGTGGTTTAAATTTTTAAAATAATGGGCTAATTTCTATATTTTTATCCTATTTATATATATTTGTTCATTTTCCCTACTTATTTAGTTATTATTTATTTATTTAATATAAATTCCACTTTCTCACATCTCTCCATTCAACCCAACATAGTCCTTCATTCCTAACTCTTTTTATCTCTCCAAGGCACAGGAGTATCGACGAATCATGGCAGTTCAAGTCTCTGTATGGATAGGTATATCTCTCCTTCTGAGGTCAGAAAAGGCAGTCAAGTTAGGGAAATAGTTTCGACAGACAGGCAACAGGATAAGAAATATCTCCCGCTCCATTTGTTGGGGGGAGCCACATGAAGAATGAGTAGCCTATGTACTACATATATGCTGGGAGACTAAGTCCATCCTGTGTATGCTCTTTAGTTGGTGACTCAGTCTCTGAGAGTATCCTAGTGTCCAGGTTAATTAATACTGAGCATCTTCTTGTGGACTTCCGGTTCCTTTAGAGGCCCTCAATCCTTTCCCCAACTCTTCCAAAAGATCCTCTGTGTTCTGATCCAATGTTAGGCTGTGTTTCTCTGCACCTGTATTTGTCAGGTGCTGGGTGGAGACTCTCAGAGGAAAATTATGCTAAGCTACTCTCTGGAAGTATAACAAAATATATCCTTAGTAATGTCAGGGATTGGTGCTTGCCCATGGGATGGGTCTAAAGCTGGGCAGGGTGTAGTCTGGCCATTCCTTCATTTTCTACTCCATATTTTCACCTGCATTTCTTGTAGACAGGACAAATTTTGGAAGTTTTGCCTGGAAAGGTTTTTGGTTCAGGTGGTGTCCTTTACTCTCCACTGGGGATCCTGCCTGGCTGGAAGATGTCTCCTTGTTTCCCACCCATTTTGTCATTTTTGCACATCATAAAGATACCCCAACCTTCCACCCCTACCTGCTGCAGATTTCAATTAATTTTCCTGGCCCTCTGGTCCTCTCTTGTCTCTCACCATACTTGTTCCTTTTCTCTCCCCCTTCCTCTTTCTTATCTGATCTTTTATCCAGTTCTCTCTCTTCCATCTGCCTCCTATGACTGTTTTATTCCCCCTGCTGAGTGAGAATCAACCATGCTCATGTGGGTCTTCCTTCTTGTTTAGCTTCTTTTGGTTTATGGAGAGTAGTGTGGATATCCTGTACTTTATGGTTAATATTCACATGTAACTGAATACATACATCCTTGTTCTTTTGCGTCTGGCTTATCTCAGTCTGGATGATAGTTTCTAGTTATATCCATTTGCCTAGAAAATTCATAATGTCCTTGTTTTTAATAGATAAATAGTATTCAATTTTGAAAATGAAACACATTTTATGTATCCATATTTAATTTAACAGACATCTGGACATTTTCGAGTTTCTAGCTGTTACAAATAAAACAGACATAAACATTGTGGAGCAAATATGCTGGTGGGTATAAGCCTCAGGAGGTACCCTAAGTGAAATACTTTCGCCTGCTAAGTCATAAATTATTGGAAGGAGTGAGAAAATTATTTCCTACTTTAAGGAAGGAACTTTAAATAACACCTGCTTGAACTGTAGTCCAAGTGAGACATGGTCCATCAACATAGAAGCCAAACTTGTTAGGATCGCCCATTTTATGCTGGTTCTGGAAACTAAGAGATGAAGATTTCAAGGTCGTGGTTTCTTCCTTTATGATTTCAGTTTTGCACTGTTCCAGTCATCTTTTGGCAGAGTCAGAGCCTCCATTAAGGCTTTGAGAGGGCATTGCATTGAATTTGTGAGGACAATGCTTAAGTTGCCTTTTGCGATCAGAAGATGTTGAGATACATAAGGCATTGATAAATTTGCTATGAAGAGAGGCATAGAGGAAGAAATAATACACAAACTGGAAGATATTGGGGAAGCTACAGGAAGAGGACTACCTAAGCTTTTAGAAACTGAAGTCCACTGTGTTTAAAACAAAGCTACATGACTTGGTGTTTGTCCTACAATGTTTCTTGCATTGGTCCAATCTTCCCTCCATATGTGCTCATTCATATTTATTGGAATGAGAAGGCATATTCTGTGCCATTGTGTATTGGAAAGATACAACCTGTTTTCTGATTTTACAATAGGTGACTTTCAAGATATTTCCTTGAGTATCAGAGGAGACTTTAGAACTTTGAACAATGTGGGAGCTCCTAAAGACTATGAGGATCACAGGAGACTGAAGGCATTTTCACCACAGAATGAGAATGAAACTATCATGACAAGTGCCACAATGTTCAGTTGATTGAAACATTAAGCTTCTAGATAAGATGAGGTTTGTGACTGCCTGTCTGTCTTTTCTGTCTCTCTTTGTGGATTTTATGGATGCTCTTGTATGAGGAGCCTTTCCAGATACCTATTGGGGGACATGACAGTAGGTTTAGCCTTAAAATATTTCTTTCTTCCTTACATTTTTGTATCTCCAATAGTTTACATAATGGTCAAATCTCAGATCACTGAACCCACTCTAGGACACTTGCCTTCACAATTTTCTTCATCTGAATCACCTCTGATTTTCCTTTTAGACGGTGTGGGCCACATGGTTATCCCCACACCAATTTCCATTATAAATGACATGATGAGTAGATTATAACTTCTGTATCAGAAAATAAGTAAAGGAAGTACCATAATTAAATGAATATATTGTCAAGAAAGCATACATTTACTTTACATTGATATCAGTATCATGCTATGTGTTTTACATGTGTGTGGGGTATTTTAGGAAGCAGTGACTTATGATGATGTGCATGTGAGCTTCAGTGCAGAAGAGTGGAATTACTTGATCCTTCCCAGAAGAATCTCTACAAAGATGTGATGCTGGAGACCTACTGGAACCTCACCCTTATAAGTAAGACTGTGAATTTACTTTTGATTTTCAAAATAATGGACAGATATTTCTGGGTTATTGATGATCTTCTGTATTTTAGTTGAGAACAAAGAAGAGTGAACTGAAGCACAAAGGGGTTGGGCTTTGAAGTAATTACTAGTGATGAAGAGACCCTCCTATTAGGTCCCTAGAAGACAGTCTTTTCATGGGTGTCTTTGGATAAAGATGCAGAACTCTCAGTCTCCATCATCATGTATGTCTGTATTCCTGTCATTCTTCCTGCTATGATAAAGTAGAATAAACCTTTGTAATCCAAACCCAATCAAATGGTTGCTTTTTATAGGAGTTGTCTTGTTCATTATGACGTTTCATAACAGTAGACACAATATGATAGAAACACTGTGAGTATATTTAAAGTGTTTAAGACTTTGAACAATTCTTTGTTCTCAATGAAAGAGTATGTGCTAGAGAGAAACCTCATCTCTCCTTATCTTTTCAATATTGTACTTGAGTTACTAGCTCAGGCAATTCGACAACATAAGGAGGTCAAAGGGATACAAATTGGAAAGGAAGAAGTCAAACTATCATTATTTGCAGATGACATGATAGTCTACCTAAGTGACCCAAAAAACTCCACTAGAGAACTCCTACAGCTGATAAACAACTTCAGCAAAGAGGCAGGTTATAAAATCAACTCAAGCAAATCAGTGGCCTTCCTATACTCAAAGGATAAGCAGGCTGAGAAAGAAATTAGGGAAATGACCCCCTTCACAATAGCCACAAACAGTATAAAGTATCTTGGGGTGACTCTTACCAAACATGTGAAAGATCTGTATGACAAGAACTTCAATACTCTGAAGAAGGAAATGAAAGAAGACCTCAAAAATTGGGAAAACCTCCCATGCTCATGGATCGGTAGAATCAATATAGTTAAAATGGCCATTTTGACAAAAGTAATCTACAGATTCAATGCAATACCCATCAAAATCCCAACTCAATTCTTCACAGAGTTAGAAAGAGCAATTATCAAATTCATCTGAAATAACCAAAAATCCAGGATAGTTAAAACTATTCTCAGCAACAAAAGAAAGTCTGGGGGAATCAGTATCCCTGACCTCAAGCAATACTACAGAGCAATAGTGTTAAAAACTGCATGGTATTGGTACAGTGACAGGCAAGAGGATCAATGGGACAGGAATGAAGATCCAGAAATGAACCCACACACCTATGGCCACTTGATCCTCGACAAATAGGCTGAAAACATCCAATGGAAAAAAGATAGCCTTTTCAACAAATTGTGCTGGTTCAACTGGAGGTCAGCATGCAGAAGAATGTGAATTGATCCATCCTTGTCTCCTTGTACTAAGCTCAAATCCAAAAGGATCAAGGACCTCCACATAAAGCCAGACACTCTGAAGCTAATAGAAAAGTAACTGGGGAAGACCCTTGTGGACATCGGTACAGGGAGAAAGTTTCTTAACAGAACACCAATAGCGTATGCTCTAAGATCAAGAATTGACAAATGGGACCTCATAAAATTACAAACTTTCTGTAAGGCAAAGGACACCATCAAGTGGACAAATCGGCAACCAACAAATTGGGAAAAGATCTTCACTAACCCTACATAAGATAGAGGGCTAATATCCAATATATATAAAGAACTTGTACATACTTTCTAAAACATACTTAAAATGATTGACTTGGTAGACATAGTGAAGGCAATGGGAGAGCACAAGACATAATAAAATATATTTTATTTAAAAGGTCAAATAATTTTTCAATAAAAGTGCAGGTAGACAGGCAGAATGCTAGTGAAGAACATTGTGAACTAAAAGAAAATATATTTCATTCCCAGAACAACTTGGTAGGTGATCCACTCCTGTAAATACAGTCCCAAAGGATCTGATGCTCCTCTGGCCTTGCAGGTACTGCACAAAAATATACGCAGGCAACACATCCAAGCACATAAAATAAAAAATTAAACTAAAAAGTATTTCACTATAGTCCTGACTTCGCCCTGAGACAGAGCACAGTCAGGGCTAGTTAAAATGTAATCCTTCTGGTCTGGATTTAGGTACAGCTGTGGCCATCCTTGGAACCATCCTCCTTAGAGTCAAAACTGAACATATAACAGAACTTATGAACCAAATATATCTGGCAGATATTTGTAGATATTCCATCCTAAATCAAAACAATATACCTTATTCTCAGCAGCACACGGTGCCTTCTCTAAATTTGATCACATGATCAGTAGCAAAACAGGACTCAACAAATAGGAGAAGATTGAAGATAACTCAATGCATTCTATCACATCACCAAAGACTTAGGCTGGGTTTGAAAAACAAACAAACAAACAAAAAAACAAAAAAAAAAAACAGAAATTCCACATAAACATGGAAATTGAGCAACATCCTACTAATGATATCTGGAACAAGGAAGAAATAAAGAAAGTAAAGACTTTTTAGAATTTAATGAAAATGAAGGCACAACATACACAAAATTTGGCACACAATGAAAGCAGTGCTAAGAAGACTCATAGCTATGAGTTTTTGTAATTCCTGCAAAAAAACCATGGAGATTAGGGGACACTCATTCCCTAATGTCTTTCCATTCACACTAAGCAGTAGGGCCCAGCCTTAGAGGAGGTTTGTGACTATTTTGAAGGAACATTGCAGCAGAGGCAGGATTAAGTCTTCAAAACAAGTCTTAATTGCAAATAATAATCCAAGTCTCAGCTACAGAAGACATTGCTCTAACCAGAAATAAATATTAAATACCAAAGCTTCTGAACAAAAAGAATGAAATTCTTAAATATGAGGAAACTATGGAGAATAGAAACAAGTGATTAGAGCATTTACACATAGAGAAAATGAAATTCAAAAAGCAGTAGGAACCATTGACTTTTTAAAAAGATAAACATGGTTGAAAAAGTCTCATAGGTATATTAACTTTTAAAAAGAGCAGACATTTGTTGGTAGAGGGCATAACAGTAAAAAATTATTTTTTACTTTGTCCCTATGGGCAATGTTACTGGGAACAATCCCAGCACAGTCAATGTTTTGTCTCACAAATTTCTTTGCTGGCTTAACTATAGCATTGAACATTCCACATATCTCTACAGGAGAATCCCATAATTGGTAATTCAATATTCACTGGATTAAGCTGCTCTACCCAAATTTTGCACCCCCACAATCTGGTGTGTTTTCTTTTACTTACATGCATTAATACAAGCTGGGAAATTACAAAATCACTCAATCTGCTTGCATCAGGGCTTTCTTCAAAATTGTGTCCCCAGCAACTGACTCCCTTAAGCCTTGATTTGTGATGTAGCTGTTGCCTATCATGTTTCACTGTGTCTCATCCACACTAACCTGTTACTCATGTTCTAGACTGAAGTCAGAAGCCATGTTTCACTTTCAAATCCTTTTCTTGTTGCTGCAATTGACAGTTCACTACATGATTCCAATGTGGAATTGCAAAACTCTGCTCTGGTACAGCCTTTTAATGATAGAATTTATGAAGTTTAATAAAGAGAAAAGTAAGGTAATTTACCTGGGGAGCATCATACTGGCAGCAAAGTGACTTGTGTCAACATAACTTTTTTGGAAACATTGTTCTAAGAGGCTGAAGATACAGCTGTATTACAATTAATATGCCTTCCAATGGAGAAATCACTCTACACACAATTATATATTACTTAAAAAGATCTTTTTTGATTGTTTGTTTTTTTCAAGACAGGGTTTCTCTGTGTAGCCCTCGAATCCTGGAACTCACTCTGTAGACCAGGCTGGCCTCAAACTCAGAAATCTGCATGGCTCTGCCTCCCACATGCTGGGATTAAAAGCATGTACCACCATGTCTCGGCAAAAATATCTTTAATGACAGCTTGAATTCAGCTCTGACTAATGCTTTTTTAGTTTCATGCCCCACGTTATACTTTAGACAATTAAATAGGGACATGAGACTGAAAGTCTCATCTATTAGGTAGATGGAAGTTTTACACAGAAAAGATATTCCTGAAATTATTTCCTAAGGACATCAGTGCCCTCATACAAAGGGTCATTCTTCAGTGATATGGTCGTAAGTCGTAAGTCTCAAAGGAAGAAAATGGAAATAAATATATATATATACATTTGTGCTGGGAAAGTCTTACAGAAGCCATGCCTTATGCCTTATGGTAAGTAGATCTCTTAATAATAGCAATTTGTCTTTCAGTGTGGGGTGAATTGGTCAGTCTGTTGACCATGTTCTCCCCAGCATGGAATTTTAATTTACTCATAGGTATAGAGTGACCAGGATGGAGATATGGGCATCTCCACAGCACCTGAGTTGATGTGAACTGTGACATTGTTCTTCTGACTTTGGAAACCATGGGCTGGAGACCTCTAAGGAGAAGGACCTTTCTATGTAGTAGGGAATAAGCCTAAAAAGACATTTCCTGTGGTGGCTTGAATCACAAGTAGGAAGGCAGAGAAAACACCTGCTACTTAGATCTCCACTTCCCCACAGAGATGCAAGAGATGTGACCTTTAGAGCAGGCATCTCTCTCCTGGATCAAAATCTTTGGTGAGATACTGGGTGCCAGGCATGCCAGGCATACTCTTTTCTCTTTGGAATTAATTCATGGTGTTCAGTCCATTCTGTATGTCTTCTATCTGTTGAAGATCACTTGTGTTCTTGTACTTAAAAATGCTGTTGGATGACCATCATCCCAAGCAGCCCTCCCAAAAGTGAAGCAGATAAAGACAGGAATGAAATGCTGACTATAGACCTACTGCTGGTAACCAATAAGAGAAATGACTTGTGAAATTACCTGGTCAAAATCACTTAAGGATTCTTGAACAATATGTCTATATTGTTTCAAACACCACGGAGTTGGTCTTGGGTCTACAATGTCATACTCATCTTATCATTTTAAGTTCTTGTGTTATAAGAGCTGAAACTTACACGTGTCTCTTTTATAAATTTGGAACATTGGTAAAGAAAGTTGGCTTAATACTTTTAACTCAGAGTAATTGAGAACATTTGGCATGAGCCAATGCAGGGAAACAGGTCTCTAAGTTACTTCTAAATTGGGTAATATTTTATGCAATTCTTATTCAAAATCCAGACTTATAAAAGAAAGGATTTAGAGCAATTACTCTTTGGTGAGGTATTACAGGCAGCACCATTGTGAGCAGGTATTGGCAACCAAACGTTTTAATGCGCGATTAATGCTTTTGGTGTTGATTTTAAAGCGAATGGATTTTTTTAAACTGTGTTTTGCCTTCCAAACTTATGGTTATACTCTAGTATTGAAAAAAAAACAGTTAATCTACAAAACTGTTAATCTACCAGTGGTCCATTGAAAGTAGCTTGCAGATTGATCACAGGCTCACGATTCTTAATTTACCAATATTTCATAATTAGGATGGTTATCAGAGTTATAAAAGTTACAAACAGCTGTGGCCAGTATGGGATGCTGCCCCCTTTACACGAGCTTTATTGGATGTAGTAGTATAAGCAAAATTTAACCACCCCATGTGTGGAAAGTTGATCTCAGTGGGAAATTATTTGATATCTCATAGGCTCCTAATGAACTGTTTCATGGAATTTATTGATAGACTACTAAACGCTACTGGTAGAATTTTCAGAGACCCTCAAGCTGGGGTTCCTTTTGTTACACAGTTGGCTTATGAGAATGCTATTGTAGTCTTCCATACAACCATACAAAGCAAAAACAGACTCATATTCATCTTTGTGCAGAAATCCGATGCTCGTACAATCAGGATCTGTCTATGGCTGTTCCCGTGTAGGGTTCTACAAGTAAAAGTAATTCTTTCTTAGCACAGATGTGGTAAGGAATATTTTAAGTATCAGGGCATTAATAATTTTAGGAAAGATTGTCCAAAAAAATAAAGACATAGAGAGACAGTAGAACTGCTCTCCTGAAGTATTTCCTCACTGCTGGAGGTGTAATCATTTGCCCTGACCTCAGACAATAGGCTCAGATTAAGAAACTCACATTTACATCTGAGTTAATGCAAACCTCAGCGAGGCCTAGAGAGGTTTGTTAGGCACTGCTTTGTCTTGCATATTCCACCCAGGGAAGTTACAGGCTGGAACCACATTACTAACAGATTTTTCCAGATGTTGTTCAAAATATAGTTCAAACTTGAGACTTATGAAAGGTTAATGAGGCTGTGGAACTTAAGAAGACAGTGAGGTCTGGCCTGCCTACTCCTCCATATAGAGTTATTATGGATTTGGAGCCTTGTTTCATTTTAATTCTCATTTCTGCTCTGGGGAACATTTTGAGCTGGTTTGGTCGTCATCATGTCAGATAATCTGTCCTAGTTGAGTAGTTGTCAGAGAAGGCTTACTGTAAAGCACAGACAAAACGAAAACTACCCTGGGACTCCAAATTCAGGAGCTGCTTTCCTGGTAACTGATATAGTCATTTATAATGGATGCTGATAGGCAAATTTACCAAGGTCACATTTCTCAGTGTAGAATCCAATCACCTCTTATGATTTTCCCTAAATGTAACCAGAGGAGCAAGAGCCTGCCAAGCAGAGTTGACATCCTAGAGACATTTGTAAATTTAATTCTCTTCTCTTCCCAGTTTGGCATCAAACACATAAAACACTTGGCATTATCCCTTATTTCACCCATCTTGAAGAGATTATTAAAAACAATTGACTACTGCCTGGACAAAGAGGCATGGCAAGATTCAGGGTTATATAAAGTTGGGATAATGCAAGAATTTGTTCATTTCTTCAAGGAAGCAGGGTACATGCAAGTCCAGTTATGAGTTCTTATTGTGGACCCCCTCACTACACATGGAAGAGAGAAAGTGATGTTGTGGGGGCATGGGGTGGGAGTCCAGACATCTTGTCTGTTAACAAGTAGAATCCACTGGGCTGTGTCAGGGTGAGAGACCCCCAACTCAATGTTTTTAGACCTCTAAACAACTAGTCCAGCACAGAGTAACTTGTTTTTCTGCTTTCAGCTTGAAAAAGATAGCCCACCCTGTTCTATTTCCAATGTTTAACAACACAAAGCCCCAAGGATGTTTGCTCCAGATAAACTCTAACCTTCCTTACTTCCTCATTCTCTACTTCCCCATTCTGTGCATGTTTTGTCCTCCACCTCTTGCCTTGTGAATTGTGTCCTCCAACCCTTCTCTTGTGATTTTTCGCCTTTAAATAGCGCTGGCATCAGTTGCACGGGGTCCTCAGTCCTCTACCCTGCGCGGTATACGGCTGTGGAACCCAGAATTCTGGAATAAAGAAATCCTCATGCTATTGCATCGAGACTGTTTCTCGCGAGTGATTCGGTGTTGCCTTCCGAGGTGTGGGTTGCTGGGGCACCCTCGGTTTTTGGGGGGTCTTACAAGGGCACAGTCCGCAAGAGCAGGTGCTGATAAAATATTTTATTATAAGTCTCATTTAGAAAAGGTCTTTGAATGAACGAACAGTAGGGCTGTGACTTACCTTAAAATAGAAACAGAGGGTTCTGTGTGTGATAGAAACTTTAGTTCAATACTGGGTGTACAATATTTCTTCTGTCCTCCTGTAATGACAAACACATTGATGGTGCTGTGGCTAAAGAAAGGAGGCAATGATTCAAGCCAAAGGTGTGGCAGAAGAATGCCTCTTAGGGTATCAGTGGAAGGAGTGGTCCTTGGCAAGGGAAAGGCTCAATAGATGCCCCAACAAAGAGAAATCGAAAGAGGGGTAGGTGGGAGTGTGTCAGGTGGAGGGGCACATATGTGGAGGCAGGGGGTGGGTGGAGGCATTATGGGTCTTTGCGCAAGGGGGAAATTGGGAAAGGATTTACCTTTGGAAATATAAATGAAGATGATATTCAATAAATCCAATTAAAAAGAAAAAAAGAAACAAGATCAAATCTCAAAAAATATTCTTTCTATAATGGTAAATATGAGTAAAATAATATATAAATAATAGCATTTTATCTATTTTGTATCACAATAAATCCAACTCCCTGTTTAACAATTTTAAATTTAAAACACTAAACATCCTTTTGGAAAAAAAGAACGGAGGCAATAAAAATGTGTGGGTGCAGGAACCCTTGCTTTGTTCCTTGGCTGATTCTTATAATGAATTATGGCTTCCACACATTTTCCAGCAGTATTGCAATATGTGATGGTGGGCCGGGTGGTGGTGGTGCACACCTTTAATCCCAACCCTTGGGAGGTAGAGGCAGGTGGATTTCTGAGTTTGAGGTCAGCCTAGTTTACAAGGTGAGTTCCAGGACAGTAAAAGTGACACAGAGAAACCTTGTCTCAAAAAACCAAAATCAACAACAACAACAACAACAAATGAAATGTGATGGTGCTTGGCAGGCTGCTAGAGGTGTCCAGAAAAGTGTAATGTCTATTTTACCATCTCGCTTGAGTGAAATAATGAGTGTAGTTCTGTGATATACTGAAGAAGCAAGGTTTACAGATGCGAGGGCGTTCTAATTCACCCTTGTGCTTTTGTACATTACACTTTTCTTATATATGTTTTTACCTCCCCTCTGACTATGTTTTTGCCTTTTCCCTCTTAGGGCTTTCAGTTTACTGTTGGAGTTTTGTCCTTGATAACATATTTTCTTTTCTTTTCTTTCTTTTTTTTTCTTTTCTTTTCCTTTTTTAAATTTTTTTAATTTTTTTTTTTGCTCTTTTACTTAAATTTTGCCTGATATTAGCACTGTTATTTTTGTCTGACTGGCATTTAAAAATGAAGACATTGGGCAAGAAAATGGAAAATGTAAGGAGAGCACAAACAAGACTCCTGATGCCTCCAAAGATGTTGAGTATGGTGAGGGCTTCAGCAACCTCTGCTCGTTGCCCTGGGCAGCGGAGTCGTGCAGCTAAGACGGCTTCTCAGAGAACCCTCAAGCTGTTCTGTGTCATGGTCCATCCCTCCATGAATATCTTACAAACTAATATGCTTAGGGAGAAATATTAGACGAAATTTCAGATTGAATTTTAGAATCTGTTACAAATCCGTTCACTATCTATGCCAGCACTACATCTTTCTGAAGACTTGATGAAATGTGCTGTGTCAGTATCCTTTAATCCTGTGTATATGTTGGATGCCTACGAGAATACCAATCTTGTGTTAATAATGTGTGTTGGCCCAGTGTGGTTTTCCATATTGGGACTCCAAATGGTAGACCTTGCTGTGTATACCTACTGCTCAGGTATAGGCAGTCTCTATGATCTTTATGAAATTGTCTTTATGAACTGACCCAGACACAGAAAGTACCATCTACAGACACACTGTAATCTAGGTGAGACTAGCACTGGGAACCAGAACTAAGTGACTCTTATACAGAGTGGGTCTCATTGTCTATCCTAGTACCTGTAAATATCCTGAGCCTCACTGTACCTTACTCACCTGGGGTCCTCTCTATAGTTTTTAGTGTCTTTGGTAAATAATACCAGGTGGATATACTGACCTCGCTACCTCTACGAGTGCCATGTTCTGTTAGACGGTAGCTTGATATCAGTATTTCCCAGACTAAACCCTCCTTAGTAAACAGCATGGCCTGAGGGATATCTATTCTATCCAGGTGGCAAACCATTCCCTGTCTTCATAATATTCTGTCAGCCATTCCCACAGACCAGATTTGGGATGGCCAAAACAGAAACCGAGTGTCTTCATTCAGTCTGCCCTGTAACTGTCAAAGAATGGGGTTAGAGTCATGAAGTCTACCTCAGTGGTAGAGTATTTCTCTAACAAGAATGATGTCCTAGAAACAATCTGAGCCATATTTTTTTAGTAATTTAACCATTTGTTTTCCTACTATCAGACATCTCTTCATTAGAATCTCTCTCCAAGGTAAGTCTGTTCCTTGACAAATGATTTATGACTCATGAAGTGTCACTGATTTACTGATACTGAATGTAAGCCAGAGAGTAAATCATGGAGGAAGTGATATAATGGAACCCAAGACAGTTTCTGGCACACTGGGGCTTTTCAAAATCAACATCCATTGTAAATCTCTGCCTTAAGAGAGTCATCTTCTCTTTCTAAGCTGACTTTACCAGAGAAAGGACACACTAGAAACTTTGTGAGACTAGGTTAAGACACACTACCAAGGAACTAGTATACTAAGTAGGTCTTTATGTCAATACTAATACCTGGAAGGAGCTTGGACCTGGCTATGACATATTCTCCTGTGGGTCCTCAGCATAATGTGTGTTTGCTTTGGATAATGCTAATAGATGAATAGATTAACATGGTATCTTCTACTGGCACATGTGCAGGTATAGAATAAGTTCATACCAGACTTTACCAGAATGAAATGTCCTTATTACACACTTTGGAGTCGAGTTTCTCTATCAGGTAGCTAAACACTGCCAATCTTGAGAGCATCCTTTCAGTCATTCTCTATGATATCCAATCTATGGATGGACAGATTCCAAGCTAAATGCCTTCACTCAATCTGCCCTGCAATTTTGTAGAAGATAAATGGGATTTTGTACCTACAACTCATTGTTAGAGTATTTGGATGGCATGTACAGTGCCCTATGAACATTCAATCCTATCCCAAGAGAATCCAGGCAAAGGATAATGAAGAGACCAATTTACAGCTAAGATGTAGGCTTCAAGAAAAGATGTGTCTCTATAGAGACTATAGTTCGCTCTAACACTCTAACCTCAATTCTCCACTGGTCCTATCAGGATTATATATATATAATACACACACACACACACACACACACACACACACACACACACACACAAAGAACATAAAAATAGATGAAGATCTTGTAAAATTCCTTGCATGAAATGATCAGATTGCCGGGTGGTGGTGGCACACTCCTTTAATCCCAGCACTTGGGAGGCAGAAGCTGGCATATTTCTGAGTTCAAGGCTAGCCTAGTCTACAGAGTGAGTTCCAGGACAGCCATGGCTACACAGAGAAACCCTGTCTTGAGGAAAAAGAAAAAAGAAAAAGAAATGATCATATAAAGGGACAGATTTGTTGTCAGAACACATCCAGGCCACAGGAGCCCATGAAGACTAGAAAAGGACAGAAAAAGCCCTGAGAGCTCATATGCCCAGACCATAAACAATACATATAGATGTCCCTCCAAAGCAAGGTGGGATCTCCAGCTTTTCCTGACTGATAAAGTTAATGGGAAAACTACAAAATTATGTGTGGTAAAATAGTACAGGAATCTCAAGCAGAGGATATTCTATGTACCTATTCAATAACAATCCACTCTGTAAACTCTGCCTAATCCAAGAGCTGCCATACATTTTATTTTAATCTTGAGTCCCATTAGGCTGACAAGACAATTCTTAGAGGGACAACAGTCTCATTCACATTTAGCAAAACTTATGCCAAATCTCACAAGGTTATCTGATGGACAAGAGGCAGAAGGGATAAAATAAGGCCTACAGATGATGCAGTCAAAAAATATGCAGAAACATCCATTCCACAACTGGTGGGCTCCCTGAGAGACCCTTACAGGAGAAACATTTCTTCTTCTTGAGCTTCACGTAGTTCTCTAAGGCTCAATTGTTCTCATTTGCAAATCTCTGCAGGTGTGATATTACCTGCTCATGACCTAATTCCAGAATCTTGAAAGAATATGCCCTGTGGTAGGACATTTCCCTAGGAGTGTAGACTCATATGAACACTGGCCCTAAAACATCACATCAGCACAGGGTTGTCCTCAAAGAACACATACCATGGGATGAAATATCTTGGATCCTGTGTACTGCCAAATTATTGCAATTATAAAACATGTTATACTGACACTAGGTGAACAAAGGCTATGTGTCCAACTGGGGTATGCTGGGGTTGCATGTGGTCACTCAGCAGGATTGGAAATGCAGTCTATCCCATTAGGTTCTGGGGAGCAAAGTCAGTCAGAAATTGCAAGTTATTGTGGGGATGAGAACCAAGAACAGAACAACTTTATAAACTGCCAAGAGTCTCAAAAGTGTACCAAGGTGAACTCTTCCTTTGAGAAGCATTTATGGATATGAGATGGGGCATAGTGACATCCTCGAGGTGCAGCCACTTAGAACAAAATACCTGAAAAATATGAGTGGGGCATTGCATACCCAAGGATGACACTATGGTATTTGAAATAATGAATTGCTGTAGTCCAGGGATCCATCAGTAATGACTGTCAAGCGATCTTGCAGCTCATTTCTCTCACTGGGCATCAGGTAAGTGGTCAGATTCTCTATTTACTTTTCCTGCTTCTTGATGACAATTGTTGGTAGGAGGTGGTTGTGGCATATGCCAGCCTTTGTAACTAGAGGAATACAATTGAACTTGCTTAATGAGAAGGAGTAGAGAGTGGACAGACCAGACTGAGGCCCAAAGAGAAAAGAGAGAATGCCTCTATTTACTTTTCCTGCTTCCTATTTTTTGGATTTTGTTTTTTCAAGACAGGGTTTCTTTTTGTCACCCTGACTGTCCTGGAACTCACTCTGTAGACCTGGCCTCAAACTTAGAAATCCACATGCCTCTGCCTCTCAGAGTGCTGGGTTTACAGTTGTGTGTCACACCCCCCCCCCCGCCTTACTTTTCCCTGTTTCTTGATGACAATTGTTGGTAGGAGGTGGTTGTGGCATATGTAGCCTCTGTAGCTAGAGGAACACAATTGACCTTGCTTAATGAGAAGGAGTACAGTGTGGACAGACAAGGCTGAGGCCCAAACAGAAAATGAGAATGCCTGGAATCCAGTGAGACACCAAAGATTTGGAACAGGCTCGAAATGCCTGCTCTGTGGATCTTAGCTCTCCCATCATCCTGTAGAGATTTGGGTATCTATGCAGCCAGGTGTTTTATCTGCCTCTCTACACATGCTAATTATGACCTCACAGAGGGCCTCCCCAGGCTTGTTAACAACTGCACAGGGAACAACTCAGGTTCAGAGCCCCCAACCATGTAGCTACAGAAACTAGGAAAAATGGCACAGTCCCATAGCACCCGTATGCAGTGTTCATAACCAGATGCCTTGTCATGGATTCTAGGCTCATGACTGTGCATTAAATAGTCATGTATGACAAACCACCATCAAAATCTGAAAAATTTATGCACCTATAAGACTAAAACAATACTGAGCTGGAGAAAGTACCCAGTCTCTGATCCTGACAGTTGTTTGGCTGCATTAGAGATATGTCTGACACCCAATCTGCTGATTCAGGAAACTCAAGGCATCATTCTCAAGCATAAAGTTGTCAGAGGAGGTCTGAGAATGTAAGGTGTCAAAATAATATTTTGCTCTGAGTTGCTATAGTCGATAGCCACTATATCTAGAAAAAACAAACTGGGAGTAAAGTATTGAGCTGATATAAACTGTGAAATATTTCCTCCCTGGATATTTATGGTCTCCTTATGTCCCCAGGTTACACCCCAATGACCAGTAACAGGGAAATATAAAAATTCACTATATAATATCTTTGGAATACCCAGCTCCTATCTTCTGGGATGACCACAAGTAATGGCATGAGTCAGGGGGATGTCCATGAGTGAGGGATGTGAGGCATGGTATGATTACAAGTGCAGTGTGTGATGTGTGTGAGGCAGGGGGATGGATATGAGCTCTGGATAGTTGGCTATTGATAAATTATCATTCATTGATCAAGTATCAATCAACCTCAGTTTTGATCACAAATTAATTATTGACAGGCTGTGGTTTAGTCCATGACTGGCTGTATAGCAACTATGACTCAATTGTCGAATAAGTATCAATTATCAATCGATTGGTGATTACTGATCAACTAGCAATCGAATTTCTGTCATAGCTTCAACATATGCATGCTACAGGCTGGGATGCTCAGGCGAGGTCAAGTTTGCATATGCTGACTTTTCCTTCATGGGACCGAGATAGAGGCTAGGAGAGCATTGTACTGTAGACCTGGGTGCACTATTTCCTGTTACCCACTCCTAGGAAGCCAGGCTCAAGCGGCCAAATCCAGGAATTTTCAAATCACTGATCCATGACTCCCTGTGCCTTTCCCAGGACCACATCTTCCTCGCTGGTTTACAGTGAGATTGAAAGTCAACCTTTTTTGGGCTGTCACTTCTCTTAAGCTCCCCATTCTCACTCTTAAGTAGACTCCTCCTGCATCTTGCAGGCATAAATATGTGTGAACTCTCTAGGGACTAATTGAAAGCCCTGAGAGCAGTGGGTGCTGTGACATCACTGGTGACATCACAGGGGATGCCTAGAGTTCTCCAGGATACACGAGAATGTTAAGACAAGGGATTGTGTATGTCATGGGGAACAGGCTTTGCCTTCCTGTTAATGCTCTCCCTCTACTGAACAGAAGCTGAGGGGCCCATACCGGGAGACTCTCCTGGGACACAAATGCTGATCACCTTCCTTTCAAAAGTCAGAGGTCTCAGCCACTGAGATTTGTCATTGTCAGAACAATGGGAAAGTGCTGTGCTTTATTTCTAAATGTGTTAGCTGTGGAGACCTGGGTCAGGATGGAGAGAAGAGCCAGCCATTCAAGATGGCAGCAGAAGACTTGAGATGTCCACTTCTTCCTAGGCTTTGGCTGCACAAACTTGTTAGAATGCAGTTCCAGGGTCACCTTCAGCATGTGGAGATTCAGGACGGGAGAGACGTTCTCAGGACGGTCTTGCTTGGAGATGATGACTGTGGAGAGGGAATAGGAAAACAAGATGACTCAGATTTGACACTCTGACCAAAAGATGAAAACAAAGGGTATAGTGCATTCTCTGTATTCCCTGCTCTGTCAGTCAGACTATGAGAGACCCATCTCACCAGACACTCACCAACAGTTGTGTATCCAAATTTGTGAACAAATGTTGAAATTCTCCATTTCTCACACAGCTCTCCCCTTTCCCTCAGCCACTTCCAACCTATTTAAAAACTGAATTAACCACAGTATACCACACCCGACTGTCGCCAATGGTGGTCTAAATGTCTCAAATCTAACAACACCCCACTAAATCAAATCCCAGCAACTACATGGTGGCTCACAACCATCTAAAATGAGATCTGATGACTTCTTCTGGAGTTTCTTAAAGACATCTACAGGATATTTACATACAATAAATAAATAAATCTTTTAAAAAAGAAAACTTAAAATAAGGGATGGTCTTATTTCCAAAAATTCAATTATTGTCCAAGAATGTTTTAGATATCTTAGAAGTTTTTCCCCCTATGAAATTGAGTACAGTCCTTGAAGTATCTGCAAAAAAAATTAAGCTGAAAATGTGAGGGGGCTTGTATAAAATCTGACGATTGCTTTTAGTTTATTGTCCTCATATTATGTTAAGTTTTCATATTCTTGAAAATGGGAGATCTTTCAGTCTTATTTATTTATTTATTTATTTATTTATTTTCATTTTTATTACTTTAATTTTTTCAGTCCAGTTCTTAGCTCTCTCCTGGCACACCATCCCAGAATTACCCATCCCATTCCTCTTACCCCCTGTCTCCAACAGCATGTCTCAATCCTCCAACACACAACTCATAGTACTAGAAAAAGGTCATCAATAAAATCATTAAAAAAAAAATCCTTCTCCAACTTAAAACAATTTAGGCAAAAAAAAATAAAATTTTCTTGTCATACAATATTCAAAACATGAAATGTGAGAGCTGATCTGTCCCGCGCTACCGTCTCGCCAGCAAAACGACGCGGCACACTCAGGATCCTTCTGTAGAATGGCTTTAATGGCTCTTGAGAGGTAGAGCATAAGCTTAAACAACGGAGACTCCAACGGTCTGAAAAACCGTCCCTTATATAGGCTGGTAAGCCCGCCTAGGACGTGGCACTTCCTAATTGGTTGCAGCTCATCAGCCCATTTACGCCACGAGGTAGGCAGAGACCGAAGGACGTTAAATCACTTCAGGCATGCGCACTGATTTGAATCGCTGGTTAATGACACATTTTAACTAGATGCGAACGCCACCTTGTAGTGGAGTTTGCAGGAGCAGCGGGCGGCCCCTCACATATCCCTCTTTTTGTTTTATTATGCAGCAAATAGATCTCCCAATAGAGAGGGTAGAGACAGTGGTCGCACCTCCCAGCCAAAAATATTGATCAGACCATGTGCGGGAGTTATCCCTAGGCCTATTCTGGAGCCCGAGATACTCTCGACCTGTCCTCTGCCGTTTTTCTGGGAAAGGGAGACTTGGGCAGGCAACCCTTATGCGGAACGACATGTCTCTCAGAGGGATAGTGGCCCTCTGTGCGATACCTTGTTCAACAACCCTCTTTGGGTACTGTGTTGGACACTCTGCCCAGTGCAATGAACCTGAGTTCCGGGCGTGCAAGAGCTGTCCGGTCAGCCATCTATTGCTTGAGCATAGTTAACCATACATCAGTGGAAGCCCCATGTTCCAGGGCTGCAAGCGCCTGAGTAATAACCACCTTGTCTTGCTTATTTTGGGTTCTGAGTCTGCACACCATTTATAGGAGAAACACCAGTCCACAGCAGACGGCCATGCCAAACAATCCAACCCCCACCATTTCTTTGAAATAGGAGACGGCCGAAGAGATCCAAGATGACAGCAAGACATGTGGAGTTGATCTGGAGCACGGCCATCCTTAATTCGCAAAGCGTTTGCTCAAACTCAAAAGTCCAATTCTGCAAAATGAACTGAAAAATGAACTGAAAAAGATTCTTAGACAAATTAGTAAAATTTTCAACAATGGCTGAGATTCCAAAATCTCTTTTTTGTCTAAACAATGACATGCTATTAGGGGTTTCCACCGGAACGGGCACAAAACGTGGCATTCGGGTTACCACTGCAATGGGGAACTTTTCAGCATCCCAGCATAGGGTGTAATAACAATCCCCTTCTCCACAGCTCAATTCAGTATCTACACGGCTTTTGTTGCTAACAATCCATATGAATGGCGGCCAGACACAGACAGGGGTGGCAACATAATCCTCATGGGCAAAGGTCTTAGCAGGTGTCATAGAATCTCTTGCCAACCTATCCAATTGTGCTAATGTAAAGTTGGTGCAAACGCCATACTTTCTGACTGATTCTGCTAATTCTTTTATCTGATTATATTCTACGGGCGCATATACCCGCCCGTCCTCTAGGCCTTCAAAAACAGGGAAGGCCGAGCGTAGCTTCCTTCTCACCTTATGAGGTAGGAGGGAGAAGGATCCTCGGCGGACCTCATACAGAGGGGGTGCCGAAGGGACCACCTGTGAAGTGGCTATCCCATAATGTGAATGTCTTTGGTGTATCTTATTGCCCTGCAAATGATGATAACTCTCCTCTTCATATTTTGCCACTTCCTCATCTAGCTCAGCCTCCTCCTCGGGTCGAGGCTCTCATCCTCTGAGCTTCCAGGGCTGTCTGAACTACTTAATTGCAGAGCTTTCAGCTCTTGGACGGGGTATAAATTAGTCCCCTTGTCCGACTTTTCAACAAATAAAGAGTCTCTAGGTTCCTTAAAATACGCTCCCTTGTCAGCAGACTTTCCGGGAGGGCCGTTTTCCTTATATCTAGGTTCCTTAGAATACGCTCCCTTGTCAGCAGACTTTCCGGGAGGTCCATTTTCCTTATACTGGGTTCCTTAGAGTACTCTCCCTTGTCAGCAGACTTTCCGGGAGGTCCATTTTCCTTATACTGGGCCCCTTTTCTTCCTTTGCGCGCCTAACCTCTCACTGCGTTCAGTTTCTGACATGCTATCCTGGACTTCCTCAAGAACACTTCCTCCATTCTTCTAACGAGGTCCCTACCCAGCTTATTCCAAGAGGCCAAAGTTAGTGAGCCGGAACAGGCATCTGAGCGTTCGGTTGGCAATCTAAAAACCTGCGCGGAAAGCGAAAGTAAAAACCTGCCTGGAAAGCGAAAGTATCTACTTCGGTCTTATTGCACTTAACACCAACCTTGATGGATACAAATGTTACCACAAGTGCCCCTAGAACAATAACCAAGGCCTCAATACTATCTTCCTGAAGCGGAGAAAACTCAAGCCAAAGTCCGGAAAAGACATACCTCTCTGAACATCTTTACCTACAGTTCTGAAACCTGAATTTAAGGGGTCTCCACTTTGGTGCTGACGATGGTCTGGTCGTATTCCCGGGTTTTCTGCACCAGTTGTCCCGCGCTACCGTCTCGCCAGCAAAACGACGTGGCACACTCAGGATCCTTCTGTAGAATGGCTTTAATGGCTCTTGAGAGGGAGAGCATAAGCTTAAACAATGGAGACTCCAACGGTCTGAAAAACCGTCCCTTATATAGGCTGGTAAGCCCGCCTAGGACGTGGCACTTCCTAATTGGTTGCAGCTCATCAGCCCATATTACGCCACAAGGTAGGCAGAGACCGAAGGACGTTAAATCACTTCAGGCATGCGCACTGATTTGAATTGCTGGTTAATGATACATTTTAACTAGATGCGAACGCCACCTTGTAGTGGAGTTTGCAGGAGCAGCGGGCGGCCCCTCACACTGATCCTGTACCACAGTTCTCCATACCCAAATACTGCAGTGAGAGAGCCGGTCTCCCAGGAGTACTGACAAGCCTGTGAGTAGAGGTAAGAATAACACTTCTGTTCAAAGGGACCCAGACAGAGCACTCAGTTCGAAAGAACTGAGCAGCAGCCTGGGCCATGATCCTTTTATTCTCTGCCTGCACCCAGAGCTGATCCTCTGCCACAGTGCTCCATATCCAAATTCTGTGTGGAGAGAGTTGATCTCCCAGAAATTCCATCAAACCTGTAAGCTCCACTTCTGCTCAAATCCCCAGACCATGAGAGAGCCACACAGAGCCATCAGAACCCAGGAACCAAGGGACAGCTGGGGACAGGATCTTTCTGGATTCTGTCTGAACCTTGGAGGTAGCTGATTATGTGCCAATTATTTCCATACAAAAATTCCTCCTGGAGAGAATGGTTCTCTCAGAAATACTGACACACAGGCTCACAGGAGAGACAAGACTCTGTCAGAGACAGATCATCTAACATCAGAGATAACCAGAGAGCAGGACAGGAGGGCAAGATCATAAGCAACAGAACCCATGGCAAATTGGTATCATCAACATCTAGTTCTCCCACCAGAGCAAGCCCTGGATACCCCAACACACAAGAGAAGGAAGTCTCTGATTTAAAATCATATCTCATGATGATAATAGAGGACTTTAAGAAGAGCATAAATAACTCTCTTAAAGAAATACATAACACAGGAAAACAACCAGTATCCCTTAATGAGGGCACACAAAAATCCCTTAATGGTTTTCAGAAAAAGGCAAATAAAAAGGGGAAGGAATTGAACAAAACCATCCGGGATTAAAAATGGAAATAGATACAATAAAGAATTCATAAAGGGAGATAACCCTGGAGATAGAATACCTAGGAAAGAGATCTGGAGTCATAGATGCAAACATCAATAAAATGCAAGAAAGAGAAGAAAGAATCTCAGGTGTAGAAGATGCCATAGAAAATACTGACAGAAAAGTCAAAGAAAATATAAATGCAAAACTTCCTTAACCAAAAATATCCAGGAAATCCAGGATAAAATGAGAAGGCCAAATCTAAGGTAATATTTAGAGAAGAGAGCAAAAATTGCCACCCTAAAGGGCCAGTAAATATCTTCAACAAAATTACAGAGTAAAACTTCCCTAACCTTAAGAAAGAGATGCCCATGAATATACCAGACGAATAAAGAACTCCAAATAGACTGGACTAGAAAAGAAATTTCTACTCTCACATAATCTATGCACCAAATGCACAATTCAAAGAAAGAATATTTAAAGCACTAAGGGAAAATGGTCAAGTAACATATAAACACAGGTCTATGAGAATTTCATCAGACTCAGAAAATATGAAAGACAGAAGATCCTGGGCAGGTGTCATATAGACCCTAAGAGACCACAAATTCCAGCCCAGGCTACTATACCCAGCAAAACTCAACGTTAACATAAATGGAAAAACAACATATTCCATGACAAAAACAAATGTACACAATATACTTCCACAAATTCAGCCCTAAAATGTATAATAAATGGAAAATGCCAACACAAGGAGGGAAACCACCCTAGAAAAAGCAATAAAGTAGTCTTTCAAAAAGCTCAAAATAAGCTAACCATACAAACATAAAAAAAAAAAAACCAGGAAGCAGCAATCACTACTCCTTAATAACTATTAATAACAATGACTGATTAAAAGACAGACTAATGGACTGGATATGCAAACAAGACCCAGCATTTTGCTGCATACAGGAAACACATCTCAGTGACAAAGACAGACACTACTTTAGAGTAAAAGGTTGAGCTCAGTGACCTTTGACTTTATAGTGTGCACATTGATCTTTTTCCAAGTGCGGTTCATCTCTTCTGGGTCTCCTTGTCCCCTGTATTTTCTGTCTCCCAGGTCCCCTGACTGCCAAATCCTGTCTCTTTTATCTCTGTCCACTACTGTGGCCAGTATTCTAGTCAAAGTCTTTTCTTGCTTTGTCTTTTCTCCTCTCCCTCTTTTCTCTTTCTTGTTTCTCTTCCTCTGTCTCCCTCTTGTGGTATACTTTCTCAGCCTCTTTAACCACATCCCTTATAGTACAATCTTGCAGTCCCTCAATCCACTGAAATTTCTTTCTGATGTCAGGAGCTGACTGCCCAATAAAGGCAATAATCACAGAGGCTCGCTGCCCTACAGACATGGGGTCAAAAGGGGTGTACCTTTTGTAAGCATTCATGAGCCTCTCCAGAAAGACTGAAGGGGGATCAGTCAGCACCTGCATGACCTCTCTCACCTTAGCTAGATGTGGGCCTTTGTACGGCACCCCTGAGACCCGCCTCTAGAGCCCAACAGTAATTGGACAGCTGTTTTCTACCTTGTGCCATGTTATAGTCCCATTGAGGACGCATCAAGGGGAATCCTTCATCTATCCCAGCCGGAGCCTGGACAGGACATCCGGCATTGTCCCGGGCATTCTTCTGAGCTTCGAGGAGAATTCTTTCTTTCTCCTCGGTGGTGAACAGTGTTTGTAAAAGTTGTTGGCAGTCATCCCAGGTAGGCTGATGCGAAAACATCAGGGACTCTATTAGACCTGTAAGCCCTGCAGGGTTTTCTGAAAAGGGAGGGGAGATTAACTTTCCAGTTAGAAAAATCCGAGGAAGAGAAAGGCCTGTCCTGTAAAAGTTGTAAACCATCTTGGTCATCTGGATTTGGAGGTGGTCCAACAGCCCTAAGGGGAAGCGCCACACCCAGGGACGCTACAGTGGAGTTGGCCAGTCCTTCGGAGGTGGCTCCCCATCGACTCCTTGTCCCTGCATCAGGACCCCTTCGCTGGCCCCAGGAACTGGAGCTAGAAGGGGGGCCAGCGGAGCTGAGGTTTGGGGTTCTGGTAGTGGGGCTGCAAGGTAAAGTGGGAGTGGGGGAGCAGGCCACTCAGGGGGTTCTTCTATTTCAGGGTAGATCTTAGGAACAGGTGCTAGTGGAGTGCTGCGCTTGCCCCCCTCCTTAGGCTTCAGTTTCATTTTCTTATCTGTAGCATATCCTCTGGCAGCCAGGATCCTGGAGCCGGAACAACTGGGTGGAAGGAATGGTTGGGCCCACTGAGGTGGGGATCGCATCAAGTCCTCCCATACCGTGATATACGGCTGGTGGTCTGGATGTCGTCCTGGTCCTTCATGAAAAACAACGGCCTTCACGGCCCTAATGGTAGGCAAACCAAAAATTCCTATGGGCGGCCATCCTACCCCAAAATCAGGCCATTCCGAGGCACAAAAGGTCTGCAATTGTTTTTTCTTAATTTCTATTGATAAATCCGTCCTCTTGCCCTAATTTCCATCCAGTGGTCCTTAGTCAAAGACAAAGAGGTTGTCACTGTCTTCCCCATGACAAAAACAAAAAACAAAAGGTACAAGAGCAAAACACAAACAATAAGCACTAGCACCTCCAAGTACATTCTTCTGTGTCTGGACTTAAAGAGCCAAACCCAACTTCTGACGGGGTGGGATTCTGCTTCCACTCCCTTCTTGGTAGAAGAAGCACTCTGTCCCCCTTGTTCCTGAAAACCACAGTCAGGTCCCCCTGACTGTCCCTCCCTCACCCTTGGAGAGTCCTCCAAGGTTGCAGCCTCTGGAACTCTAGGACATCTCCCTCTACAGCAGCTGGCACGGCCCGCAGCGGCAGCTGCAAACAAACTGTAGAGTGGAATTCTGCTTCCACTCCTATCTGTTAACAAAGTGAAACCAAAACACTTACACAGAGATGCCACACTCAGACACTCAGGACATTTAGAACAAAAACATTGCCAGCACACACACACAAGCATACCTCCAAGAGGGTCTTCGAGGTTCCTGGGTGCCACCTATATCACCATACAGGCCACCAAATGTAGGACCTCCTTTTTTGGGAGTCCCCCACTCCATTCTCAGGATAGCGTACACCCAAGGAAATATGAGAGACCAACTTGACCGAAACACAAGAGGCAGTTTATTATCCGAGCTCCGGGCCTACACGTATCTTACACAGGAGACAGAGGAGTCGACCCTGAGGCTCATAAGTTAGGGGTTTATATAGGAAAAGTCAAGGGATTTTGGCGTAGTTACACATGATTTGCTGATCCAAACATTAATGGGGGATTCTGGCGCACAGAGGGGACTTTTTGGCATACATACAGCTTGGGCCATCAGCAATGTAAGAGGGTGATTTATTTTGTTACCAGGAAGGTCACTTCAACATTAGTAAACTGCATCCAAGGGACAGGAGACAGGAGACTCCAGTCTAGATGGTATATGACCCATAGGAGTTTCCCAGGCATGCCCCTTATCTTTTTATGACTGGTCTGTTTGTGGAATGACTCAATCACAACCTTGCCTCAAGCTTGTCTGGCTTGCCCTGGCTCTAAGTCTGCCTGCTGCCTCTAGTATGGATTCTGAGAAATCCTAACTCCTTTCAATGTCTACCATTTATCTGTATTATTTTTCAATTAAAACCTGCACTATTTCAAGTTCTACTTAATTTTTCACAAATATTTTCAGTAAATGTTTCTACTATCTTTTTTCAATTAGTTTAGAAATATTTTATATGTCCAATATTTTATCTGTATTATCTTTTCTGATATCTTAAATTATAAATTAGAATATATTTCCTGTATATTATTTCAATTGTATTAGAAATATTTTCCATCAAAATCTTCAATTGTATTAAAATTGTTTCTAGGTTCTTGGACAATGTTCTAGGTATATTTTCTATGTTTACTATTTTACTATTATTTTCCAACTAATTCTTCAATTTTAACACATATCTATATATATTTCTTCAATATTACTTGAATAGTAGTTAAGAGAAACTTTAATTTTATCAGAAAATATTTCTATTTAATTTTTCAATTATTTAGAGATGTTTTTATATACACAATATTATCTGAATAATTTCCCATGAAAAATCTTTAATTTAACACTACTTTTCTATACACTGCTTCAATTTTATCAGAAATATTTTCCATGAAAATCATCATTTTAATAAGAAAATGTTTGTAAGTGCTTGATTTAGTAAAGATGATTTCTCTTTTACCATTATTATTTTCCAACAGATTCTTCAATTTTAACACTTTATTTTTCAATTTTTTTCCTAAAATTGAGTTTGCCTACACAGTTAGTTTTCTTTGTCAACATTTTATGTGTATTTATTTTCAATGCCAAATCTTAATTTTAAATAAATTTTCTGTATATTTCTTCAATTTTATAAGAAGTATTTTCCATGAAAGCCATCAATTTGATTAGAATTTTTTTACATGGTTTGTCAATCAGTTTTGATGTATTATCTATGTGTACACTTTCATGTGTATTATTTTACATCAAATTCTTCAATTTTAATACACATATTTATATATTTCTTCATATTCAGTGAAAATGTCACATTGGCATCACTGGCAGTCACTCAGAGACTGCTGGGCCTTCCCCTGACATCACGCCAACCCCACCCCTCGCCCATCTATCTCAGCCTCAGGCGGGAGCCATGTTGGATTCCCTGACTGTCACCCGGCAACCGCTGGCCACGCCCCCTGACGGCCCCCAAGCCCTGCCACCGCCCCGTGATTATGCACCTTGGGCGCCATGTTGGCATCCCTGTCCATCACCCGGCAACCGCTGGCACCACCCCTGACATCACAGCAGCGCCTGCCCTGCATCCAGCCTCCTGGAATGTCGTCATTTCCTGTCTTTAATTTTTATGAATGAAAGTGGGCTGGGAGTTTGAACGTGTGTGTTGGTCAGAGGTCTGGCAGAGGCGAGAAGGAGTTGAGTGCACACATTTAGCGACTGCTGGGATTGCTGAGCTTCCCCTGCTCTGAGCAGCCCGGCCTGAAATTGTGGAAGGGGACCGCATTTGCTTGTGCATTTGGATGAAGATAGTGCTCCATGTTGCGGGTTTTTTTTTTTTTAGCTCTGGAGTAACTCCGCACTATCCTCCTGTTGTCTCCGCAGATGCGGTCTGTGAGTTTGGAGAGGCCGGCAAGGCAGGGCTTCCTGCTCTACTCTGGAAAGTTTGCAGGGGGACGGAGTGCAAATTCTCTCTGTGCTCCTCCAGGCAGGGACAATGGCCGGGCGAGGCGCGGGCTTTCTGCTCTGGAAAGTTTGCAGCGGGGCGGAGTGCAAACCCTCTCTGTGGTCTGGGCTGGGACAGTGGCTGGGAAAGATGCAGGCTTCCCGCTCTGGAAAGTTTACAGTGGGGTGGAATGCAAACCCTCTCTGTGCTTAGGGCAGGGACAGTGGACAGGCAAGGCGCGGGCTTCCCGTTCTGGAAAGTTTGCAGCAGGGCAGAGTGCAAACCCTCTCTGTGCTTCTCCAGGCAGGGACAGTGGCTGGGCAAGGCGCGGCTTCCTGCTCTGCTCTGGAAAGTTTGCAGGGAGACAGAGTGCAAACTCTCTCTGTGCTCCTCGCAGGGACAGTGGCTGGGCAAGGCGGGGGCTTCCTGCTCTGGAAAGTTTGCAGCGGTGCAGAGTGCAAACCCTCTCCATGCTCCTCCAGGCGGGGACAGTGGCTGGGAAAGGCATAGGCTTCCTGCTCTGGAGAATTTACAGTGGGGCAGAGTGCAAACCCTCTCTGTGCTCCCTGCAGGGACAGTGGATGGGCAAGGTGCTGGCTTCCCGCTCTGCAAAGTTTGCAGTGGGGCGGAGTGCAAACCCTCTCTATGCTCCTCCAGGCGGGGACAGTGGCCTCCTGGCATGACCCTCTTGTGGGAACGGAATAAGAGCATGGCCACCCTGGATCACTGAGCTGTATGCCCAGCCCTCGCTTCTACATGTGAGCTGCTGAGACAGGTAGGGAATTCACAGGCCAATAAACTGAATCAGGTTCCTTAATGAGACAGGCCGGGCTGTGAAATGACAAAGACCTTGTAGAGTTTACAGAGGTCTGGGCTGGCGCTTTCCTAAGGAACATCAATAATCAGGTTGGAGCTGGCTGGTGTCAAGGGCTGTGGGATGGGCGGGGCTAGGTCCTAGGGTAACTTGTCCCCCCCCCCCCTTTGGTTTAGTTAATTATTTCTCTAGTAGTTTTTTTTGTTTGTTTGTTTTTATATTGCTTTACTTTAGATGTTTAGAGTTTTGATTATTGTGCAGCAAAGGGACAATTCCCCAATCTGTTTGGTATTTTGGATGCTTTTACATTAACTCTGGCTATATATTTATAATAACTCTGGCTATTCTTATACAGGCACCTTTAGTTTAGAAAATTTTCATTTAGGATTTTATTGGAAATGTTTTCTAGACATTGATGCTGATTGATCTTCTTCACTCTCGCCCTCAACTTCTCCTTCTCAGGTGTTCCCTGTGGGTGTGCAGCTTGAATGATTCTCTGTGTCCTGCTCAGAGCTCTGCTGTTTTGTGCTGTGAGGGGACCTCAGGGAAGCTCTGAAATCCAGACATAGTGAGTACATGATATCTGCTCACAATGGGAAGGAACATACAGCTGAGCAGTGGGTGCTGGGGTTGTGGATCCTCTATGGGGTTGGGTCGGAAGCATCATTAAGATGTGACTTCCTGTGAGGTTTCTATTGATGCTTCTTACCTGCTAATTCAGGCCATGAAATCTAAATACCTTAATTTTCATGGTTGATTGTAGTTCTGTCCAGAACATCTGGACTAGTTGCTTTCCTGTAGCAGCGTGGGTGCTTTCTGTGACTATGCAGCACCTGGGGACAAACCTTTTTGTCTCTTATAATATACATTAAGAAGGCAGGGTTAGGCCTGGAGAGATGGCTCAAAGGTTAAGAGCTCTGGCTATTCTTACAGAGGCCATGAGTTCAATTCTTACCAACCACATGGTGGCTCATAACTATGTAATGGGAACTGGTGGCCTCTTCTGGCCTGCAGGAATACATGTACTGAGAATTTTGTATAAATAATGAATTCAATCCTTAAAAAAAGAAGATGGATATGAATCTAATAGTTCTGATTTCATGCATTAATAATTTTTGTTTTGTTTAGATTGTTATTTTTTCTCCTGTAACTTTTTTTATATTTCTTTAAATTATATGTTTAGTGTGTTGATTTTTATGTGTCAAAGAGACACTTTCCCAATCTGTTTGATATTTTTGATGCTTCTTGTACATTAACAGTCATCATCTTTAGGTTAGGAAAGTTTTCATTTATGATTTCTGTGGAAATATTTTCTAGACCTTTATGTTTATTGATCTTCTTCTTCTTCTTCTTCTTCTTCTTCTTCTTCTTCTTCTTCTTCTTCTTCTTCTTCTTCTTCTTCTTCTTCTTCTTCTCTTCCTCCTTCTCCTCCTCCTCATCTCCTTTCTCCTTCTCTTTCTCCTCCTCCTTCCCTAATATGTCTTGAGAAACTAAACTAAACTAAATGATGCAAAAGAGGCTGTATGAAGCAAGGCAGAGTATTAAAAATCGGAGGATGTTGAATTATTTTCCTGACTGGAATACCTTATCTTTATGTGCTGGTGTCTAGGCATCTGCATGTGTGGTTATTTTAGGTTAGGTAAGGTTTCTCAGTTTTTCTAGTTTGGATGGGAGGTTATTCCTGGGTTATAGTTTGCTGTCTAGATTATCAGATAGTGTTGACTGAGTGTTGCTCCTTTTACTGCTCTGTTTGTTGGGTATGTTCAAGAGGCAATGCTGGCTAATGTTGAAAGCTAGGAGAGGAGTTTGGCAGGAAGACATAATCTAATCAATATACATGGAGATGTAGTCAGGAGAGAGGTGAAGCTGCCAACATTTCAATATTCCAGAGCTACAGTCATCTGAACGGGCCTCAGTTGAAAGTGTGCCTTTGTCATAATTGCTGGTTGCTCTATCTGTGTGAGATAGTGTTGATGATTGATGTGGGAAGGCTCTTCCACTAAGGGTGACAATATTCCTAAACAAGTGGGTGTGGGATGCATGAAACAGCTACCTGAGCATGGGACACTAACCAAGCAGGACAGCAAGACAGGAGACAATGTTTGTCCATGCTTTTACCTTCAGTTTGTCCTTTCAGTTTCTACTCTAACCTCCCAAATTAGTGAACTGTAGTCTGACAGAAGCATTCACAACCACCATTTATTACCTGAGATCCTTTTGCCCAGAGGATTCCAGCACAGAAGCAGAGTAGCAAGTTAGAACAGCAACAACAAATGGTATCAATATATGATTTTGCTGCTGGACAGAATCTATGTTCTCTTTTGAAGGAATATGGAATATATCAGAAATTGAGATGGTGAAAGTCATAGAAATCTGTAGATGGTATTTAATCATTTTTTCTCATAGGACCTGGAAGATGGAAGTCTTGACAGTATGCAGCCAGAAAAAATTGAGAACATAGCATATCAAAGGAATACAGAAATTGTAAATTTTAGTGAGAGGTCATTTGTGTGATATTTTGCCAAAAATCCTTTTGCCTTGTCTCATTCCTGAATATAGAGTGGGCTAAATTTTAAAAATAATTGGCTGATTTCTTAATATTTATTCTATTTATATGTATTTGTTTTCACTTCCCCACTAATTTATTTATTTATTTATTTATTTATTTATTTATTTATTTATTTATTTATTTGATCTAAATTCCATTTTCTCCCATCTCTCTTTTCCACCTTACATAGTCTGTCATCTCTAATTGCTTTATCTCTTCAAGAAGCATGGGCACCACTGGCGTATCAAACACCTATGGAATTTCAACTCTCTGCATGGTTAGGCATAGCTCTCTTACTGAATTTAGACAAGGCAGCCAAGTGAGTGGAAGAGTGTACTGGCTGGTTTTGTGTGTCAACTTGACTCAGACTGGAGTTATCACAGAGAAAGGTGCTTCAGTTTGGGAAGTGCCTCCAGGAGATCCAACTGTGGGGCATTTTCTCAATTAGTGATCATGGGGAGAGGGCCTCTTTTAGGTCGTGCCATCCCTGGACTGGTACTCTTAGGATACATAAGAGAGCAGGCTGAGCAAGCCAGGGGAAGCAAGCCAGTAAGAAACATCCCTCCATGGCTTTTGCATCAGCTCCTGCTTCTTGACCTGCTTGAGTTCCAATCCTGACCTCCCTTAGTAATGAACAGCTGTATGGAAGTATAAGCTAAATAAACCCTTTCCTCCCCAACTTGCTTCTTGGTCATGATCTTTGTGCAGGAATTGAAACCCTGACTAAGAGAAATTTGTACCCGCATAGTGGGGTATCCCTGTGAAAACCTGGGCATTGTTTTGGGGAGGAATGTGCAAAGATTTTGGAACTTTGGGTTAGAAGAACCATTGCTTGTTAAGAGCTCTGTGGAATTTTCTGTAGGAGCTTGTATGATAATGTTGAGAACAGTTCAGAGAATGATGACCTGGCTCGTGAAATTTCAGAAGGAAAATTTAAGATTCTTTTCAGGGTTGCTGCTGTTTTGATTGTGAAGATTCTGTGAGTTTGGTTAGCTTGGGCTGAAGAATCAGCTGAGATTAACAAGATACTAGAACTATTAAAGCAAACCTTTTTGCATTACTGGGACTATTGATAGCTCCTTCTCTGGAGCTAAGAAATTAGTTGTGATTAAGAAGAGACCAGCAACACTGAGCTCAAATCTTCTGGGAAGTGTTTTCTGAGAGTACACAGGCTGTGTTCCAGAAATAACCACAGTTGTACTTTGTGCTGTAGTTGGAATTGATAATGTGAATATGTGTAACACAGACGATACTGGTTTTGAAGGTGTGAAGCTGTGCAGAAGAACAGCTGAAGCTCAGCACTGTGAGAGGCCAGCCATGTAAGCCCTTTGGTGAAGGTGCAATCTCAGTTGCAATTGATGGCCCAGGACTCAAGGGATCATGCACAGGAGTTGAGGCTTGTCACCATGAAAAGTGCCTCTGAGAGGCTATATGTGAAGTCTAGTTATGGCAGAAAACGCCAGTGTTTTGGAGATGCCAGTGCCATGAGATGACCACCAAGAACAGCAGCAGTAGTGGAATACAGGCAGCTGGAGCCTAGAAGAAAAGTTGTGTGCTACAAAGGGCAGAGTGGGAGAAATGACCCCAGCCCTCAGAGGAGCCTGGAAGTTCTTGAGTTGGATTCCAGACATTAAAGCATTTAAGTTTGAGTTTTGCTTTTGATTGTGACTGTGCCCTGATATTTTTCCCTCTTGAAGGAAGAAAGTATTTTAGTGGAGCCCACAATTATGAGAATTTGAAGTTTTAAAGTACTTTGAATTTTAAAAGATATTGGACCATTTAAACGAATTGAAGTTTTAATATGTAAAGAGTGTGGGACTTGTAAAGTTATTTAGATCTTAGGGATGAATAAGAAAGTAAGGGTATAGGATTAATAGTGATATGTTGGTGTGTCAAGTTGACAAAGGGTCAAATGTACTGGCTGGATTTGTGTGTCAACTTGACACAGGCTGAAGTTATCACAGAGAAATGAGCTTAGCTTGGGGAATTTCCTCCAAGAGATCCAGCTGTGGGCCATGTTTTTCAATTAATGATCAAGAGCAGAGGGTCTCTTGTGCATTGGGACCAACCCTGGACTAGTATTCTGAGGTTATATAAGAGAGCAGACTGAGCAAGCCAGTAAGTAACATCCCACCATGGCCTCTGCATCAGCCTCTGCTTCTTGACCTGCTTGAGTTCCAGTCCTGACTTCCTTTAGTGATGAACAGCAGCATGGAAGTGTAAGCTGAATAAACCCTTTCCTCCCCAACTTGCTTCTTGGTCAAGATGTTTGTGCAGGAATATAAACCTTGACTAGGACAAGGCATAATGAAAATGAGTGGCAGTTGAGCCTTTCTAGTATGAGAGGCCAAGAAAGGTCAGTGGAGAGGTGAAGACACAGGGGCAGTTGAAGATTCAGGACTGAAGAGATTTTGAAATGAAGCTGGGTCTTGGAGAGCTGTGTGTGTGTGTGTGTGTTGGGGGGACATGCTAGTCCTGATCTGGATACCCATTTTCTTTTTCTATTTTCTTATCATGGAGGTTCACCATTCTTTATGTCTGAGTGTATTCTTCCTTTCCTTTTGGAGTAACATGGATACACTGTTTTGCCATTGGTAAGGCAGTGGTGAAACTTACTGGATTGTTGAAGAGCTTCCTTGCCTTCCTTTAAAAACAAAACAAAAGTAGAATTGCCCATCTGTTGAGTCTGGCATTCAAAACAGTGAAAAAATATATAACAGCACTTTATCATAACCATCATCATCATTATTATTATTATTGATTTTCAAGACAGTTTGTGTGTGTGTGTGTGTGTGTGTGAGAGAGAGAGAGAGAGAGAGAGAGAGAGAGAGAGAGAGAGAGAGAGAGAAAGAGTGTGTGTGTGTGTCTGTGTGTGTGTGTGTGTAGCCCTGGCTGTTCTGGAACTTGCTCTGTAGACCAGGCTGGCCTTGATCTCACAAGAGATCTACCTGCCTCTGCCTACAGAGTGCTGGGATTAAAGACTTGCACCATCACCACCAGTCTTAAGAGTTCAGGAGAAAGGCATTTCACTTTTTTGTTGACATGCTAATCATCATGTTTGGGGAAATTTAATTTACAGTTATGATGAGAATTAAATATCTGGGTGCTTAAGATATTGTTCATCTACCTGTAGAAAGGACTGTAAGTTGACATCACTTAATCATGGCTTTACCTGTTTTGCTCACACAGATGGCAGACACTGCAGTTCCCTCAGCATTGCTGATGGAGACAGTGCTTACAATAACATGGGCTGAGTTGGACAATGCATTTGTGTTAGGCATTAGGGATTCCATACAGCACCAGTATCCAGATATCTCTGTGATAACTTTCATGGCTTCTGCTTATGCCCGGCATGGCAGAGATGATGAGAGTTTTTTGGTTAAACAAATGAGATAGTGGAGTTGATGTGTTAAGCAGGGAGCCTGGCATCTAATAAGTTATCGAGTGCCTAGGGAATGGTTATAAGGCAAGCTTAGGCAGAGCCTTATTCAAGTATGCATGCATAAATTTTAAAAATAACAGCAGTGCATTTAACATGTTGACAGACCCTAAAATAAAATTTCTTCCAGGAAATAGGACAGCTTTTTCTATTAACTTTGAAAAATAACATAAAATAAAAATGAGTGAATGTCCCAGATGTCTAGAAAAGACAAAGATATATAAGTTTTGTCTCTTTTTCCCCTTAAAGGCCTCTGTAATAGACATGCTATGAATAGGATTTCATTAGAAAACTAAAACCTTACAATATTTTTTATTTAAAAAACTAACACATTTGGAAGTGGGATTTACCTTGCAATAAAACGCAGACGTGTGACCCTTGAGGCTCAGTCTTAAGGCATCAGGCAGTCAGCTTGCTGGGAATTGAAGTGCTGTTGACTTGTCAGGATGAGATGAGGCTGTGGGGAAAGATGATATGAATGGGTACTCAATGAATGGGTAAGAGGATGGTCTTGGAGCATGTTTGAGACAGATGGGACATTTTTGCATGCTTGTCAAGGGTTTTTGTTTGTTTACTTGGTTAGTTTTTTTTTCTTTGAGACAGCGTCTCATCATTAGCCAAAACTGTCCCTAGATCTTGTTCTGTGGACCAGGCTGGCCTGGAACACACAAGAAATCCATTTGCCTTTGCTTGCCATGTGCTGGGATTAAGGGTGTGTACCACCAATGTATGGCTGTCCAATTTCCTTTTAAAAATGAGAGGACATAGGCTAACACTGAGAGCCACCTGAGACCTGAGATCACATGGCAACTGCTAAGTGCAAAACCTGTTCTTGCTGTCCTATTGTTTAGTTGATCTGGTAGAGATAAGATAGAGGTTTAGAAGGGTGGTAACTTCAGCAGCCAAGCCTTTAGCTCAGTGGTGAAACATTTGACCCATGTTTTTTTTTTAATTGTGTTTGAGGTTATTACTGTAAATCTCAGGCAGTGTTATTTAATATTTTCTCTGAGAAAGGAATCCAAGCCCAGTATCCAGAGGTTGCTGCACTGAAGTAACTTGCTGTAATTTCTAAATGTTGCCTGCAACCTTTGTTCTCAAACTGAAGACCTTTGAGTAGGATACATGGAGTGTGTGATGTTTATTAACTTGAGTGTTGAGGTTGTTCTTACACAGTCCATGAGTTCAATTCTTAGCAACCACATGGTGTTTCATGACCATATGTAATGGTATCTGGTGCCCTCTTCTGGCCTGCAGCAATACTTGCAGGGAGAACATTGTATAAGTAATGAATTTATTCCTTTAATGCCCGCAATTGGGTGGCAGAGGCAGGCAGATTTCTGAGTTCAATGCCAGCCTGGTCTACAGAATGAGTTCCAGGACAGCCAGGGTTACACAAAGAAACTCTGTCTTAAAAAAAAAAAGTCCAAAAAAAACCCCCAAAAAATTAAAAAAAAATCAACAGTTGTATAGTCTCCCACTAGGTACAGACAATGCAGTCCTCTGCTACATATGTTCCTGGGACCATGCACCAGCCCATGTGTGCTCTTCAGTTGATGGATCCATCTCTCTCATCTCCCAGTGGTCTGAGTTTCTTGATACTGATGGTCTTCTTAAGGGATTGGCATCCTCTACAGCTCCTTCCATCCTCCCCTAACTCTCCATAGGGATCCATGAACTGAGTCCAATGGTTGGCTGTGAGTATCTGTATCTATCTCAGTCAGTCGCTGGTGTTGTCTCTCAGAGGACAGCCATGCTAGGCTCATGTCTACAAGTACATACATATTTTTCCATCTCAAATGGCGGTCACCCAGTGTAGTCTGTCCCATGTGGAAGAACTCAGCTTTCCTCAATTAGAAAATGGGGGCTTCAGGCGCATGAGGCCTTACTGTTGGTTGTGACTCTGTAATGATCTTTGATCAGCTTGTGATACACCTGTCTTTTAATATGAACATGTGTGCAGTTGTGGGATGTACATCACAGTTGTCTCCTTTGTTATAATTTGGAGATAGATTTCTAAACAAACCTGGTGAACAAACACGTGAATCCCAGCCTCCTAGTCTCTAACCACCCTGCTTAGCACACTATTCATCCATGGGGTATGTTTAAGGCCGTCATCCATCCGCTAAATGCTACTTACTGTCACTATTCCTAAGCTTGGTAAGCACTTTACATCACAAATTCTACTCTTATACATCTCAGTTTAATATGGCAGTGCTCCCCAGTATATGAGAGGCCTTTTAACAGCTCTACAAAATTAATTGCACGTGGATCTTACTTCTAAGTGGTGAATACTAAAGGAAAAACTTGTAGAAGATTCTAGAGAAACCAAGGCTGTCCAAGTTTGGCATCCTGCCCATGATATTTCTTCAAGCAAGCCCCTGGTCCAAGTATTTTGAGCAGATTCAGGCTGGAGAGTGAAGTTATTCAGAGGTCATGTCCTGATCTAGCAAGGGAGGAGTACCACAAGAGACCTCACAAGTACAAACATCTGGCTACACCTGGCTAATGCTTCCCATACAGCTCTAGGGAGGACCAACCACCACTGCTCCCACTGCTCATATGTCTGCTCTTCCTTACTATGGGCAGTGACTCTGTGCTTAACATGTCTCAAAAATGGAGCTTACTTGAGGTCCCCTCACAGCACCTCAATTTTATTAGGATTATTATCCATGTAAATATTCAATTTTATCAAAAATTTCTAATTCCCTATTTTTAATTTAGAAATATTTTTATGTCTATCCTTTTAGAACTATCCCTTTCTTTGCCAGTTTTCAATTTTCATACTTTTATCTATGCATTTCTTTATTTTTATTAGGAGTATATTCCATGAAAATCTTCCCTTTCATCCCAAAAGTTTTCTATGTCCTTGGTCATTTAGTAAAGAGAAAATTACTTAAATTTTTATAACAATATTTTCCACCAAATTCTTTAATTTTATCACATTTTTTCGATATATTCAATGTTCTCAGGAATTTTTTACATGTTAACTCTCGATTTTACAGAAAATGTTTCTACTTTACTGTTCAAACATTTTAGGAATTTTTTATGTCTACTATTTATCTGTATTATTTTTCAATTAAAACTTTCACTATTTCAAGTTCTACTTCATTTTTCACAAATATTTTCAGTAATGTTTCTACTACCTTTTTCAATTAGTATAGAAATATTTTATATGTCTAATATTTTATCTGTATTTTCTTTTCTGATATCTTAAATTATAATATATTTCCTGTATATTACTTCAATTGTATTATAAATATTTTCCATAAAAATCTTCAATTTTATCAAATTTTTTTCTTGGTTCTTGCACAATGTTCTAGGTATATTTTCTAAGTTTACTATTTTACTATTATTATTTTCCAACCAATTTTCAATTTTAACACATATCTGCATATATTTCTTCAATATTACTTGAATATTAGTTAAGAGAAACTAATTTTATCAGAAAATATTTCTATTTAATTTTTCAATTATTTATAGATGTTTTATGTACACAATATTATCTGAATAATTTCCCATGAAAATCTTCAATTTAACAGTATTTTTCTATATATTTCTTCAATTTTATCAGAAACATTTTCTATGAAAATCACCAGTTTAATAAGAAAATGTTTGTAGGTGCTTGATTTAGAAAAGATGATTTATCCTTTACCATTATTATTGTACAACAGATTCTTCAAATATAACACTTTATTTTTCAATTTTTTCCTAAAATTGAATTTGCCTACACATTTAGTTTTCTTTGTCAACTTCTCATGTGTATTCATTTTCAATGCAACATCTCAATTTGAAAAAAAATTCCGTATATTTCTTCAATTTTAAAAGAATTTTTCATGAAAGCCAGGCGACTGCTGGCCCAGCCCCTGACTTCATGCCAACCCCACCCCTCTCCTGTCTATCTCTGCCCATGGCGGGAGTAATGTTGGAATCTGTCTCTGTCACCTGGAGACCGCTGGCCCCGCCCCCTGACATCACCCAGAGCACCAGCCCCACCCAGCTTCTCTTCCTCTGCAGCCCCAGGCTTGTGCCATTGTGAGCTTCCCTGTCTGTCACCTGGTAACCACTGGCCCCAACCTTGATGTCACCCTGCCCCTGTCCTACATCTGTCCATCTCAGCCCTGGTGGCGCCATGTGCCATCCGTGTCTGTCACCTGGCGACCCCTGGCCCCACCCACGTCCAGCCTCCTGGAATGATGTAATTTCCTGTCTTTCTTTTTTATAAATGAAAGTGGGCCTAGAGTTTGAAACGGTGAGTGGGTCCGCGGTGTGGCAGAGGTGGTAGGGAAGTGATCATGTGCTTTTAGCGACTGCTGGGATTGCCAAGCTTCCCCAGGTTGGCTGGGAATGGCCAGGCTCTGAATGACTGGATGGGACTGCATTCGCATGTGCATTTGGATGAAGATAGTGCTCCATGCTTCGAGTGTCTGTGAGCTCTGGAGTCACTCTATGTTATCCTCCTGTTGTCTCTGCAGAAACGGTCTATGAGTTTGGAGAGGCCCAGAAAGGTGCTGGCTTCCAGCTCTAGAAAATTTGCAGTAGGGCAGAATGCAAACACTCTTGGTGCTCTGGGCGGGGACAGTGGCCTCCTGGCATGACCCTCCTGTGGGAACAGAAAAAGAGCCTGGCCCCCATGGATCGTTGGGCTGTGCGCCCGGCCCTTGCTTCTGAGTGTGAGCTGCTGAGACAGGTAGGGAATTCACAGGCCAGTAAACTGAATCTGGTTCCTTAAAGAAACAGGCCAGGCCAGGCTCTGAAATGTGAAAGACCTGGTAGAGTTTACAGAGGTCTGGCTGGCAAAGAATGTAAATAATCAAGTTGGAGCTGGCTGGGGTCAAGGGCTGTGGGATTGGCGGGGCTAGGTCCCAGGCTAACTTTAGTTTTGTTAATTATTTCTGTTGTAGTTTTTTATATTGCTTCACTTTAGATATTTAGTGTTTAATTATTGTTTGTCATAAGGACTCTTTCGCAATCTGTTTGGTATTTTGGATCCTTCTTTTACATTAACAGGCACCTTCTTTAGTTTAAGAAAGTTTTCATTTATGATTTTAGAAATGGGATACTGAATAGAGATAAATTTATACCCAACACATTCTAATAAGCAAATAGTCCATAGAAAATTTGGTGATACTCATATTCTTGTAGTAATATGGTTATGTTTGGTGAGAGGGCATTTTATGAGAATCAAGAATGTTGTTGTGGAGAAACATTAGTCTATATTACACATGTTATGAGAAACAAAAATTCAAACAGTGTGAACGAAATGTGTAAACCTTTCATTTATTACTTTTTTTATTAGGTATGTCATGTGTCAAAGTGGATAAAAATCATGTGAACATAGGGATATTGAAAGAGGAAACATTAAATATTTGTTCTAAAACAACAAGATACGCAGTATTCTGCCTTTGATAGAAACTAGGGATATGAAAGACATTTGCAATTAGTCAGTTTTCTAGTTTTATGGGGAGTTTCCCCGAACTCATAGTGTAGAAAATTTGTATGTGTACTAGGAATTTGTAAATTTGTCTGTGTGTCCTGGTTCACAGTCAAATGTGTTGTAATTCACACTAGAGGAAAAATATGAATACAATCAATGTTATAAAGATCATAGTTTTTCTGACTTTCTTCAGATATCTAAAGCATATCATATAAAAATACCATATAAAATGAGTGTGTTATGAATTTGAGCCATGTAATAACCTTCACAGGTGTCTTGAACAACTCATGATGAGGGAGAACAGCATGAATATACAAAAGGCTGAAACCTTAAGATCAGATGCTTCTTTAACATTAGACCAAATTGTAAACATCATTCATATTGATTACATGATTGATCAGAGTAATGAATATGGTAATGATTTCACATGTGCTAATTATTGTTGTAGGCATGTAAGAAGATATACTGGAGTGAAACCCTATCAGTATAATCAATGTGGTAAAGCCTTTAAAATATCCAGTCATCTCCAATATCATAAAATAACACATACTGGAGAGAAACCTTATGAATGTAATCAATGTGGTAAAGCCTTTGCAAGACCCATTTATCTCCAAACACATAAAATGACACATGCTGGAGAGAAACCTTATGAATGCAATCAATGTCCTAAAAGCCTTTGCAGCTCACAGTTATCTACAAAGACATAAAAGATTACACACAGGAGAGAAACCTTATAAATGTAATCAATGTGGTAAAGCTTTTGCACATCACAATAATCTCCAATATCATAAAAGAACACATACTGGAAAGAAACCTTATGAACCTAATCAATGTGGTAAAGCGTTTGCAAGACCCAGTGATCTCCAATATCATAAAAGAACACATTCTGGAGAGAAACCTTATGAGTGCAATCAATGTGGTAAAGCTTTTGCACAGCACAGTCATCTCCAATATCATAAAAGAACACATACTGGAGAGAAACCTTTTGAATGCAATCAATGTGGTAAAGCCTCTGCACATCGCAGTCATGTCCAATATCATAAAAGAATACATATTGGAGAGAAACCTTATGAATGTAATCAATGTCGTAAAGCCTTTACAAGACCCAATATCTCCAGTATCATAAAGGAACACACAACGGACAGAAACCTTATTAATGTAATCAATGTGGTAAAGTGTTTTCACCAGGGATAAGTCTCCAAAATTCGTGTGCTGGAGAGAAACATAATAAATATGATCATGAATTAAGTGGGAATTAGGAGGGTACCATAGTAGGATATGATGGACATGGGTGCTTGGGATTATTTTCACTCTGGAGATTTTTTTTTCATGCTTTTTGATGTTTTTGCTGCCCTTGTCTGAAGAGTTTCCTTGAGGTTAAGGAAAATATGTTTACATTAATTGTATTGATAAATTAAGTCATGAAAATCACCACATAGAATTTGGCCTGAAAGTTTTTAACAAGCATAGAAACTAAGAAAGGAAAAAAAAAAAAAGGTTCAAAATATAAGGCATCATCAGGAAGTTGAATGAAGTTTAATCTTGTGATCAAGGATATTCAAGGGCATTAAAGGAATGCTTACATTAGGTCAAGATTGCATTCAGCTAAACATATGGATTTGCAGTTGTATGAAAGAGAACTGTATCATGTTAGGAATTATTATTACCTGGTTATTGTTTTGATATAGACATATGAAGATTTAAGTATGTGTCAAATTGTCAAGGGATAGATTTGGATTCTGGGTTCTGAATTTAAAATATAAACAGAAAAGTTCAAGGCAGTTCAAGGCATGGTGTTACATGCTTTTTAACGCACCATTCACGAGACAGAGTCATGCAGATCTTTGAGATCAGGGAGATATCTAAGCATGTTCCAGGAAAGCCAAGATTAGGCAGTGATGTATTTGAAATATTGAAAGCTGCTGATAATGGAATGGAAGGAGCCACGTTCCAGCCCCAGTAAGTAGCAGAACTCAGCAGCTCGGTCTTAAATGGTAAGAATAGAAGGAACTACTGAGACAATTGATGCTGGCTAGCTAGTAATTATAAGTGATGAAGAAGAAATCAGCATCACTGTGGTGAAAACTGACTAGTAATTTCTGAGTGACAAAAAAAGGTGTGTTCTAGAGCTCACCAAGGTTGGACCTAATGGTGCAGCTGGGCTTGGTCATGTGTAACCCAGGCGGTACTGACCACCAATTCATGAATTTGTCATGCAGAGCATCTGAGGCTTTGCACCATTGAGCAAGCATAGGGGGGGGGGGGGTTATGGGTCAAGACTAGTTCTAGCAGAAGAACACAGCATCTTGAAGTTGGAAGTACCATGGGATGAACAACAAGAACAAAAGGAGAAGTAGAATGGAGTCAACTAGAGCTTAAAGTGATAAAGAGGGAAGAGCTGGAAAAGTGACCGAATCTCTTTGGAGGAGCAGAGAAGATCATGTGTGGATACAGGACATTGAAACAATAACCTGTGATATTGAAGTTATCTTAGAGACCCCAAGTTTTTCAGATGTTAGAACTGTGTGATACCTGCTCAGAATATGAATAAAACTAGTTAAAGAGAACAAATTATGCTTCAGTGACAAAGCAGAAAGTAGTTGGCGACCTGAAGAACACTTTGACATCGGACATGAAGATGCAGAGTTTGGAGATTGTTCTGCTGGCTTTGCTCTTCTTTAGGTCCGGTATTTCCTCATGATTATCTTTAGGAATAATAAAGTATATCCTGTGAATTTCAAGGTATATGGTGTGCTTTATTATTTCCGAAAATAAAGCGGATTACTCTTGCATGTCAGGATTAATCACAGAAGAGTCTTTGACCTTCGGACTTTTAACATTTTTGAGACATTGATAGATGATGGTGCCTTTTGACATTGGAGATCATGGATTTTGCAATATGCTTTCTTTAAGTATAGTCTGCATACAGTCTTGTGATTGAACAATCATATGGGGTCAGGCAGTGGTATGTGGTAGTTATGATTTATGTGGGGGAGTGAGTGGCACTAATAGAAGGTGTGTTTTTTTGCAGAAAGTTTAACAGTGTTGGGGTGGGCTTTGGGGTTCCTCCCAGTGCTGAAGAAACCTTCCTTTTAGCACCCTGGAAGTTGTCTCTTCCTAACTTTCTTTTGATCAAGATGCAGAGCTCTCATATGCTTCTCCAGCATTATGTTTGCCTGTATGTGTACCATGTTTCCTGCTATAAAAAAAAATGTTCTAAACTTCTGAAACTGAAAGGCGTCCCCAATTAAATGTTTTCTTTTATAAATGTTGCATTGATCATTTTATCTATTCTTAGTAATTGAAAATCTAATTTAGAAATAAAGTGAGCAAATTTAGGTTGGTGAAGCTTCTGCATAATTCTTCAATCTTCATCATGTAAGAATTAATACTTCAGATAATCCTTGTGAATATATTTGGTATGGTGAAGGCTTTACAGAATCTGTAGTCTTCATCATTATGAAACTATGAATGCTGAAGAGAAATTATATAAAATACACTAATGTGGTAAAGCATTTATGTTGTGTGTCCACTGAAGTCCATCACAACTCAAACATCAGAAGAATGCAAGTGATTTAAAATTACTGTAATCAAGTCAGTATTGATAAACCAGGGCAAGAAAAATACAATCCCAATCTGAAATATTCTACTCCTATCCACACAGAGTCTGAATGTTATGGAGCTTCCATTCTTGAAATCCACAAATACCAGTGACAAGTTATATCTATATTTTCCCCTAAATCACTACATTTTTTCTATTCTTAATCTATTTCAACTGATATAGAATATAGATGTTATGTTCTCACCTATCATAGTCATATGTTCTTTGATGGATAGGAACAGGCATTACATTTTGAGGAATAAAACAGGAGTAATGAAAATTACAGTTATGAATAGTTGTTATATTTTGGGGAACAAAACATGAATAATGAAATCTACGT
Source organism: Apodemus sylvaticus (assembly GCF_947179515.1). Taxonomy (NCBI): domain Eukaryota; kingdom Metazoa; phylum Chordata; class Mammalia; order Rodentia; family Muridae; genus Apodemus; species Apodemus sylvaticus. Next base: position 62,032,448 of record NC_067490.1, read on the forward strand.
AGATAGTAGATATTGTTAAGTACTAAGGTCAGCTATCAGCTGGCACTTAAATTTAGTTTGAACTTACATTTAGATGAACATTGTTAATGAAAAGGCAGTCCTTAGGACAAATTTCTTTTCGCTTGTTCCCAACATTTATATATTATAGTCATATATATATATATATATATATATATATATATATATATATATATATATATATATACACATACATATGTATATACATATACACATATGTATATATATTTATATATATGCACACATATGTATATATATGTATACATAAGTCATCATATATATTATATGCATCATATCAAATGTATAATAGAACACATCTTACAAATGCAATAAGTGTGGTAAGACATTTTCACTACACATTTATCTTTAAATATATAAATGAACCCATCCTGGAGACAAGTGCTATGCATAAGCAATGTGTTAAAGTCTCTGCATGTAACAGCACTCTTAGAAAAATACTATGAAAAAGTCATAAGAAAAAGTCATAATTCAGATAAACCCCATAAACATAGACGATGGGTTAATGTTTTGCACTTTCTGGTATCCTTGTGCAAGAGGAAACTCTTTGGTATGCAATCAATCTACTAAAGCCCTTACATATTATAGTAGTCTTTGAAAACAATCAAGAATACCAAATGTAATCTGTGACTACAAAGAATTTGACAAGATCTGAAGCAACACACATACATTGTTTCACTCAAGATTATTTATTTTGTTAAAAAAAACTGTGACAAGTGTCAAGAATCAATTTAGACTTTATGATGCCCCAGAATTTTATTTGTACTTGTAAACATGTATTGAGAAAAGACACATGAAGGCAACAGTAAGGAAACCTTTTTGTAGTTCACAATTCTCTTAAGTTACATGAAAGACCTTTTGTACTTGTAAAAAATTTATGGTGTGTACTAGTGCCTTTTGTGTTGTAATCATAAATTATAGTGTCTAAGGTTACCTCCGAAAGAGTATAATTTGATTTAGGATTCCAGAGGGTTGACCATGAAAGTGGAAACACAGAAAGTGTCTCGCAAGTGGGAGAATTAGCCTGAAGCAGAGAGAGCTTTCAAATTGCTTATCCAATGCATGTGTTCATCTAATGTTCATCCCTGGATCATATACAAACAACCAACAGAAATGCACTCAGCATATTGTATTCTCATATTTGTACATACAATCTAAAACATACTGACTTGAAATGAATGATTTGGAAGGGAAGAAGTGGGGAAAGCATTGAGAGATAGCAAGGTATAGCAACATGTACTTCAAGTAAAATGTCAAATAATTTTTCAGTAAAGTCACAAGTAGACAGGCAGCATGCTAGTGAAGAAGATTGTGAACTGAATGAAGATAAGGTTCAGTCCCATAAACGACTTGGTAGGTAATCAAGTACTGTAAATACAGTCCCAAGGGATCTGATGCTCCTCTGGCCTTGCAGGTACTGCACACAGATATACTCAAGCAACACAACCATGCACATAAAAATGAAACTATAAAGGAACTGACTATAATTCTGACTTAGCTCTGAGACAGAGCATAGTTAAGGCTAGTTAAAATCAATTCCTTCTGGTATGGATTTAGGGACAGCTGTGGACATTCTTGGAACCAGCCTCCTTAGAGTCAAAACCAGCCATTATCTAAGGATAGAATAACACAGTGTAGCTGTTCATCTGAGATCTGCATCCACAGTGCTGTTACAGCACTTTCCTTGATGTTATCTGTATTCGTTGTCCTTGAAATGTCTGCAAAAAAACTGAGCTGAGAATTTGAGGAGACTTGTCTTAAATCTGATGACTGCTGCTTTTGGATTATTGTCACCATATTAGGTTAAATCTGCATATTTTTGAATACGAGAGTTTTTTCAGTCTTATTTTTATTTACTATTAATTTTTATTACTTCCATTTTTTTAGTCCAGTCATTACCACTCTCCTGGTACACAATCCCAGAATTCCCCATCCCATTCCTCTTCTCTTGTCTCCAATAGCATGTCTCAATCCTCCAATGCACAGCTCAAAGTATTAGAAAACATCTTCAATAAACTCATTAAAAAACCCTTCCCCAAACTAAAAAAAAAAAAAAATATGTAATGGCCATCAATATATAAGGACCCTATAGATACCCAAACAATTTAGAGCATAAATATAATTTTCTTGACACACAATATTCAAAACACTAAATGTAAGAGCTGATCCGGTGCCACAGTTCTCCATACTCAAATACTGCAGTGAGCAAGAGGGTATCCCAGGAGTGCTGAGGAGCTTGTGAGTACAGGTAAGACTACCACTAATGCTCAAAGGGACCCCACAGAGCACTCAATTCAAACTCAGATCAAAAGAACTGAGGAGAAGCCTGGGCCATGATCTTTCCATTCTCTACCTGTACCCAGAGCTGATCCTGTACCACAGTGTTCCATATCCAAATTCGGTGGGGAGTGATCTGATCTCCCAGGAATTCCCTCACACCTGTAAGCTCAGGTAAGACTCCACTTCTGCTCAAATCCCAGGATCATGAGGGATCCACACAGAGCAATCAGAACCCAGGAACCAAAGGACAGCTGGGTACAGGATCCTTCTGGATTCTGCCTTCACCTTGGAGGTAGCTGATTATGTGCCAATGATTTACATACAAACATTATTCTAGGAGAGAACTGTTCTCTCTGGACTACTGACACACAGGCTCACAGAAGAGACAAGCCTCTATCAGAGACAGATCAGCTAACATCAGAGATAACCAGAGAGCAGGACACAAGGGCAAGGTCATAAGCAACAGAATCCAAGGCAAATTGTTATCATCAACATTTAGTTCTCCCACCAGAGCAAGCCCTAACTACCCCCAACATACAAGAAAAGGAAGACTCTGTTTTAAAATCATATCTCATGATCATAGAGGACTGTAAGAAGAGCATAAATAACTCCCTTAAAGAAATGCAGAACACAGGAAAACAGCCAGTATCCCTTAATGAGCGCACGCAAAAATCCCTTAATGATTTTCAGAAAAAGACAAATAAAAAGGGGAAAGAATTGAACAAAACCAGCCAGAATTTAAAAATGGAAATAGATACAATAAAGAAATCACAAACGGAGACAACCCTGGAGATAGAATACCTAGGAAAGAGATCGGGAGTCAGAGATGGAATCATTGCCAACATAATGCAAGAAACAGAAGAAAGAATCTCAGGTGTACAAGATGCCCTAGGAACCATTGACAGAAAAGTCAATAAAAATGAAAAATGCAAAAAGTTCTTAACTAAAACTGTCCAGGAAATCCAGGACACAATGAGAAGGCCAAATCTAAGCTAAAATGTAGAGAAGAGAACAAAAATTCCCAACATAAAGGGCCAGTAAATATCTTCAACAAATTACAGAGGAAATCTTTCCTAATCTAAAGAAAGAAATGCCTACAGAACTCCAAATATACTGGACTAGAAAACAGATTCCTTCTGTTGCATAATAATTAAAGCACCAAATACACAATTCAAAGAAAGAATATTTAAACCAGTAAGGGAAAATGGTGAAGTAACATGTAAAGACAGGCCTATCAGAATTACACCAGACTTCACAACAGAAACTATGAAAGCCAGAAGATCTTGGGCAGGTGTCATATAGAACACAAATGCCCGCCCCAGGCTACTGTACTCAGCAAAACTCTCAGTAACCATAAATGGAGAAAACACGATATTCCATGACAGAAAAAAATTCTATATGATATGTTAGCACACATCCAGTCCTACAAAATGGAAAATGCTAACACATTGAAGAAAACTCCAACTCTAGAATAAGTGAATAAATTAATCTTTAAAAAAAAACCCAAAGAAGATAACCATACAAACATAAAAATAACAGGAATCAACAATCACTATTCCTTAATATCTCTTAACATCAATGGCCAATAAAAAGACAGACTAATAGACTGGATAAGCAAACAGGAACCAGCATTTTATTGCTTACAGGAAATGCACTTCAATGACAAAGACAGGCACTACCTCAAAGTAAAAGGTTGGAAAATAATTTACAAGCAAATGATACCAATAAACAAGCTGGAGTAGACATTATAATAGTGAACATAGTGGATTTTCAACCAAAAGTTATCAAACAAGATAAGGAAGGAACTTACACACTCATTAAAGAAAAATCTACCAAGATGTACTCTCAATTCTGAAACTCTATGCTCCAAATACAAGGGAAGCCTCATTTATAAAAAAAACTTTACTAAAGCTCAAAGCACACATTAAACCCCAAACAATAATAGTGGGAGACACCCCACTCTTAGAAATGGAATGATCATGGAAACAGAAACTAAATAGAGACACAGTGAAACTAATAGAAATTATGAACTAAATGTATCTATCAGATATTTGTAGAATATTTCATCCTAAAGCAAAAGAATATACCTTATTCTCAGCACTTCATGGTGCTTTCTTTACATTTGCCCACATGATCAGTCACAAAACAGGCCTCAGCAGGTACAAGATGTTTGAAGATAATCCCATGCATCCCATCACATCACCAAAGATTTAGGCAGGGTTTGAAAACACAACAAAAAGAAAGGAACGAACAAAAAACAGAAATCCCAAATAAGCATGGAAACTGAACAACACCCTCCTAAGTGATAACTTGATCAAGGCAGTAATAAAGGAATGAAAAACATTTTAGTATTTAATGAAAACGGAGGCACAACATACACAAACCTTTGGTATACAATGAAAGAAGTGCTAAGAAGACACATAACTCTGGGTATTTGTAATTCCCACAAAAACATGGAGATTAGAGGACAGTCATTCACTCATGTCTTTTTCATTCACACTGAGCAGTAGGGCCCAGCCTTAGAGGAGGTGTAAGACTGTCTAGAAGCCACAGTGCAGCAGACGCAGGATTAGGTCTTCAAAGCAAGTCTATTTACATATGATAAGCCAAGTCTCAGCTACAGAAGATACTGCTTTAAACAGAAAAAAATTACCAAGTACAAAAGCCTCTGAGTAAAAGGAATGAAAGACTTAATGATGTGGATATTATGGAGAACAGAAACAAATAAGTGATTAGAGAAGTTACACATAGAGAAAATGAAACTCAAAAAGTAATAGGAACCAGCAATTTTTTAAAAAGATTTATTTATTTAATATATGTGAGTACACTGTAGCTGTCTTTAGACACCCCAGAAGAGGTTGTGAGATCTCATTACAGATGCTTGTGAGCCACCATGTGGTTGCTGGTATTTGAAATCAGGACCTCTGGAAGAACAGTTAGTACTCTTAATTGCTGAGCCATCTTTCCAGCCCCCTATGAATTTTTAAAAAAGAAACATGTTTTAAAAAAGCAGATAGATTTGCTAACTTTGTAATAGAACAGATATTCGCTGGTAGATGGAATGACCATAAGAAGATAGTTTTTGACTTTGTCCCTATGGGAAATGTAACTGCACAATCACAGCACAGCCTGTTGTCTGTGTCTCAAATATCTGTGCTGACTTAGCTATATCAGTGAGCATTCCACATATCTCTACAGGAAAATCCCCTAATTAGAAATTCATTATTCACTGGCTCAAGCTAACATACCCAATTTGTACAGCCCCACAATCTGATCTGTTTGCCTTCACATACATGAATTAATACAAACTGGGAATTTACACAATTGTATTCTCCTTGTATCAGGTCTTTCTTCATCATTTTGTTCCCTGAAACTGACTCCCTTAGACATCGATCTGGGATGTAACTATTGTCTATCATGTTTCACTCTGTATTGCCCACACTAACCTGTTCATCATGTTCTAGACTGAAGGCAGAAGAGATGCTTCACAGGCAAATCCATTTCCTGTTGCTGCAATGGATAGTTCACTACATGATTCCAATGGGAAATTGTAAAACTCTGTTGTCTCAGCCTTTTAACCAAAGAATTTAGGATGTCTAATTAAGAGGAAAGCAAAGGTCATTTCCCTGGGGAGCAACAGACTAGCAGCCAGCTGACCTGAGTCAGCACAGATTTCCTTGGGAACATTTTTCTAAAAGGCTGAAGACACAGCTGGCTTAGGCTTAATATGCCTTCCCAGACAGAAATCACACTACACACAATTAAACATTAATTTAAAAGTGACAGAAGACCACAATTCTAGCTTACCACACCACTTCCATTCAGTTCTGTGTGACAAGTTCCAAAGATTGGGACATTTGACCTTAACAGGGTGAGGCCTCCTGGAACCGGTTGTGGACCAATTCACAGGAGAAAAATCATTGAGCCTTAGTTCACTTGGCAACTTATCTGTCTCATGTTTCCTCTTCCTTTTCTCATTTGCAAGATGTTCCTGTTAGCCTAGGCTAGAATCTTGAGCAGGAATAATGGGTCAGAAACCATCTCCTGAGATGGACCCATTAACCATGACATCACAACCAGGTAAACCAGTGCTTCACTGTATAAATCATTTATGAAATAATATTGATAAATATAAACTTCCCAGCAATAACACTTCATTTGGCTGCACATGCATCATCAGAAATACATTTTGGTATATTGTTTAAGAAAGCTCAAAATAGCCAGGCAGTGGTAGTGCTCGCCTGTAATCCCAGTACTTGCGAGGCAGAGGCAGGCAGGTTTCTGATTTCCAGGCCAGCCAGGTCTACAGAGTGAGTTACAGGACAGCCAGGGCTATTCATAGAACCCCTGTCTCGAAAAACCAAAAAATAATTTTTTTTAAAAAAAGCTCTAAATAGAAGAGAATTAAAATAGGAACTGGAAGTTACACAGTAACTGATCATAAAAATATTATTTTATTTTGGAAATGTGCCACAAGCCTGGGTGATTTTTTCTTTGAAGATCATAACAATATCCGCTCCGCTAGGCTGCCTCGTTGAATATATCTTATTGAGGTTGTACTATTTGAATGATTTTGTATATTGCTGTGCTGAATGATGATTGCAATGTCTGCCCTGTCAATCACTAAACAAAGCATTTCAGCGTTGAAAAACCAGTTTCTTTATGTATAAAAAGCCTTGCTTGAGAGCTTCAAAATACACTCAGATTCAAACTACCACAATGTGTGTTTCTGTGTGTCACCACAGAACTCTTACCCACCTGGCTTCAAGATCCACATTTTAGGTACCATCATACCTGGCTGGGGTGGTCCCTGTCAGGGCAATGTGATGGGACAGTGGGGGCACAGTGATGGGACAGAGGGTCACTATGATGGGACAGTCGTGCACTGTGATGGGACAGTGATGCACTGTGATGGGACAGTGGGGCACTGTGATGGGAAAGTGAGGCCCTGTGATTGGACAGTGGGGCACTGTGACGGGACAGTGGGGCCCTGTGATGGGACAGTGGTGCACTGTGATGGGACAGTGGTGCACTGTGATGGGACAGTGGGGCACTATGATGGGACAGTGAGGCACTGTGATGGGACAGTGTGGCACTGTGATGGGACAGTGGGGCCCTGTGATGGGACAGTGGGGCACTGGGATGGGACGATGGGGCACTGTGATGGGACAGTGGGGCACTGAGATGGGAGAATGGGGCATTGTGATGGGACAGTGGGGCCCTGTGATGGGAGAGTGGGGTAGTGTGATGGGATAGTGGAGCCCTGTGATGGGACAGTGGGGCACTGTGATAGGACAGTGGGGCACTCTGATCGGACAGTGAGGCACTCTGATTAGACAATGGGGCACTATGATGGGACAGTGGGGCACTGTGATGGGACAGTGGGGCACTGAGATGGGACAGTGGGGCACTGGGATGGGACGGTGGGGCACTGTGATGGGACAGTGGGGCACTGAGATGGGAGAATGGGGCATTGTGATGGGACAGTGGGGCCCTGTGATGGGAGAGTTGGTTATTGTGATGGGACAGTGTGGCACTGTTTTGGGACAGTGTGGCACTGTGATGGGACATTCCATTTGGTTGAATCAGTTTAGGAAGAAAATATTTTAAATTGCTACGACCTGAAAGTTACATATATAATATTAAATGATGTAGAAAATATTGTGTGACTACAGGGAAATACAAAATAATAATGTGCCTGAAATTGCTAAGAAATATTGGTTAATGGAGGAATATTTACAGTCATATCTGTTAACGTTCCATAGATCAATCTATGGGTCAGTATACATGTTATGTATAAATGAACTAGACACACACACACACGCCCACACACACACTTTCTCTTAGAAACACACATATTATATAATATTTATATATTATCTCAAGTTCCCTCCTCTTTATGTAGTGTGCCATGTACTGCTGGATTTAGGAAAATTCATCAGAAAGAAACAGCAGACTGCTGCTTTGATTGTGTTCAGTGCCCAGAAAATGAGGTTTCCAATGAAACAGGAACATACTTGCATGCAGAAAGAAATGCTGATTTTGAATCCTTCTCTCTCCAAACTAGAACTATGATATGGCCTAGATGGAAAATTAAGTTCTAAAATCTCCGTGTTTCAGAAATTAATCAGCTAAATAATATCAGCTTCTTTTGGACCTAGCAAGTAACCTGCAGTATCTTCCACAAACAATCCATTTCTCACACAATATGTTGGTTAATGGTTCTATACTATGCAGGAAACATTTAGGAGGATATGCAGTGTGCCAGTTTTTAAAGAAAAACTATGAGGCATGGAGTCAAGAATGAAAATTTTCCTTTAGGCAAACATTACTTGCAAGAAGAATTGTTTTTTCTGGTTCCTATAAAGAGATACAGAAATATGGCAGAACCCAAAAAGCAAACAAAGTACGTAATGCATTTCATCTACTGAGATCAATAATTTTATCTGCACACTACCCTTGACGGTGAATAGTGATTTTATTGTTTGAAAAATTGAAAAATCTGAGATCATTCATATTATTATTTATCATATTTTATTATATTTTGTTTCATGCATAATTTTTCCATTCCACTCCCTATTATGATGTTTTGTTTCACTACCAAACATAGTAACTACAGAGCAATATTAAGTCAGTGGTCCCTGCAGCAAGAAGGAATGGGTGAGATGCTCAATACCCAATTATTTATTGATATATAATATGAAAAATACAAATATATAATTATTAACTAAATAATTATATTTATGAGGTTTTATTGGTCTTTTTGGAGCTGATATGGAACAATGTGTGAAGTGTCCAGATGATAAGTTTGCCAACTTGGAGCAAACCCACTGTCTCCAAAAGGCTGTGTCATTTTTGGCATATGAAGACCCACTGGGGCTTGCTCTAGGCTTCATGGCCCTGTCCTTCACATCCATCATAATTCTAGGACTATTCACTTTTGTGAAGTGCAAAGATACTCCTATTGTGAGGGCCAATAATCTCATTCTCAGCTACATCCAGCTCATCTCTCTAGTTTTCTGCTTTCTCTGTTCATTGCTCTTCATTGAACATCCCAACCAGGCCACCTGCATTCTGCAGCATACCATATTTGGAGTGTTTTTCACAGTCACTGTTTTTACAGTGTTGGCCAAAACAATAACTATGGTCATGGCTTTCTAGCTCACTACTCCAGGGAGAAGGATGAGAGGAATGCTGACATCAGGGGCATCGAACTTGGTCATTCCCATTTGTACCCTGATCCAACTTGTTCTTTGCAGCATCTGGTTGGTAACATCGCCTCCCTTTATTGACAGAGATATACAATCTGAACATGGAAAGATTGTCATTATTTGCAACAAAGGCTCAGTCATTGCCTTCCATGTTGTCCTGAGGTACTTGGGTTCCTTGGCTATGGGAAGCTTCAAGTGGTTTTCCTGGCTAGAGTCAATGAATCCAAGTTCCTAACTTTCAGAATTCTGGTGTTCTGCAGTGTCTGGATCACCTTTCTCCCTGTCTACCATAGCATCATGGGGAAAGTCATGGTGGTTGTGGGAGTCTTCTCCATCTTGGCTTCTAGTGCAGGGTTGCTAGGGTGTATCTTTGTCACAAAGTGTTATGTTATTTTAGTATGACAAGATTCAAATTTTGTACAGAAGTGCAAAGATAAATTGCTTCATTGAAAGTTTCATTGTATGAATATGTTAGATGATTTTAGATGACACTTAACATTTTTTTGTCTTAAACAACATAGTACTTAATATATAAATTTTTAAGGAATAAGCAAATTTGAACTTACATATGGGATAATGCTATTCATTGTGATACCAATGAACAACGTTTTGTAGAAAATGGGTTTATAAATATGTACACAATCCTGTAGAAATTGAGAATGAAGAATCTCAACTTAGGAATGGCTACCATCATTTTGACTTGTGGTTTTGTGTGTAAACCATGTACTTAATAAACGATTAATATAAGGTGATGATAGTGATGGTGTATTGTACCCAGTCTAGGTGAGTTATTCTTGGACTTATAAGAAAGAGGACTGCAAAGAACATGGACATGAAGTCAGTAAACAACATTATTCCACCTGATTTCGTGGAGTGCTTGCATCCAGTTTCATGCCTTGGCTACATTCGATATTCTGTGACCAAGGTACATGAAAAATAAACACTATTCTCAAATGTTTCTCCTGAGCATGGTGTTTTGTTTTAAAGTAACAGAATCAAAGATATCACCTAAATGTTAAAATGCCTCTATTGGGATTTTGGATATCATAGATTTCTGATGCAATAAAATCACTTGAAAAGAGAAACAAGAGGGAAATTATCAGAGTGTGAAGCACAGGGACAGTGTTGCATATGACAGCATAGAAGTATTGGACTTTGGAGTAGCTTTAGAATGCACTAAAAATATCTTAAGAATATCAATTAGCCTAAAAAGAAGGGAATATTTTAAGAAAAGTTTAATGGAGTTCAGATTGTGCTCTATAAATTTCTGTAAAAAGACACAATTTCATTATGAAATGAAAGTGTTTCATTAAGTGAGTAAAATCACTAATGAAAATGTCCCCAACAATACTTTTACCACGTTAAGGGTGGCTCTGGTATTATATGTAGCAGAGGAAGTCCTTGATCATCAATGGGAGAAGAGGCCCCTGGTCCCATGAAAGCTCAATGCCCCAGTGTAGGAGAATTCCAAGGTAAGCAGGCAGGAGTGGGTGTGTGGGGGCACACACCCTCATTGAAAGAGGAGCAAGGGTGTGATACAGAGTTTCTGGGGGTAATTAGAAAAGGGGATAACATTTGAAATGTAAATACATAAAATATCCAATTAAGAAATGATACCACAAGGATCCTGGAATTCCTCTAATAGAGCCAATCAACTATCACAGATAATGAACCAAATCGACACTGCATCATTTTTGCAACCTCTGTGTTGTTTACGTTATTCAGTGTTGTGCATTGATTGGCCTATAGGCAATGTGCTTCCTCTTCATGACATTTTCCCCTTTTATTTTAGCCTCCCTACCACTCAAACACCCCCCCCCCACAGATGCAGTCATACGGAAGCTGGAATTTAATCTTATTCATCCCAAAGCTCCCAGCAGTGTCTTCCATTATTTGAGATCCAATTGTTCTTGACAGAGGGGTGTGACTCACTCATACAAGGGAAAATGTGGCTTTGACCTTTTTGCACAGGCCTGCTCAGAAAACCACATCCTTGTTGCACAAGAAATAGGTAAGGCAGGGCTCTTGTCGAAATTTTTGATGCTAAAATCATTCAGAGTTCTCTGTATAAACTCATCCAGCTTCTCTGTATAAAAGATAGTTCCACACTGTTAATTCATGACACATTTTTAAAATCTGGGCCTTTCTATTTCACTGAAATGTTAGGACATAACAAAACAAAAACGTAAAGTCATCCATGTTTAATATAGAATACAAACTCTGAGCAGTCTGTCGATCAACAGAGTTGATAAAAACATGAAGTAAGATTGTAATGAGGCAGTATGATTGCATTGTTCCCGCACACACAGACTTTTAACAAGTTTCACCTTAACAGCAATTAAGTTGACCTAGCATATGTGGTTACTTAAGAATTGCACTGTTGTTGTTACATTATATTAACAACACCTTGCAGACTGAGAGCAGCTGAGTGCAGGGTTTCTGAGTCCAGTATTACCTTGGTGAAATTTCGCTCTATTCAAACAATGTCTGCTGTGCTTCTAACAAAAGCCGGCACTGTGCTAGAAAAGGCTGCTGGGTAAACACCATTGGCATTGACCTCACTTTTTTCTTTTCTTTTCTTATCTTTTTTAATATTTGCTTTATTTACATGTCAAATATTTACATGTCCATGATCTGAATGAGCTATCCCTCTGAAAACTGCCTATTACATCCCCCTCCCCTGATGAAACCCCTCCCCCAATTACCTGACCTGCATTCCCCTATTCTGGGGAATTGAGCCTTCACTGGACCAGAGACCTTTCCTCTCACTAATACCTAAAATGGTCATCTTCTGCTACATAGGTAGCTGGAGCCAATGTTCCCTCCATGTGTACTCTTTGGTTGGTGATTTAGACCCTGGGATCTCTTGGGTTACTTGTTGGCACATTTTATTGTTCCTTCTGCAGGGATACAAATCTCTTCAGGTCCTCAGGCCCTTTCTCCAGCTACTCCTTTGGGGAACCTATGCTCATTCTATCGGTTGGCTGTAAGTCATGGGTATTTTGATCCACTTTTCAATAAGGATCAACGTATTCACACTTTGGTCTTCCTTCTTCTTGAGCTTCATGTAGTGTGTGAGTTGTATCTTGGGTATTCCGAGCTTTTGGGCTAATGGCCACTAATCAACATTGGTAGACCATGTGTTTTCTTTTGTGATTGGTTTATCTCACTCAGGATAATAGTTTCTAGCTACTTCTATTTGTCTTGGAATTTCATGAATTCATTATTTTTAATAGCTGATTAGTAATATATGTGTAAATACACCACATTTTCTGTATCCATTCCTCTGTTGAAGGACATCTGTGCTCTTTCTGGGTTTTGGCTATTATAAATAAGGCTGCTCTGAACATAGTGGAACGAGTTTCCTTATTACATGTTGAAGCATCTTCTGGGTATATGTCCAGGAGTGGTATAGCTGGTTCCTCAGGTAGTACTATGTTCAACTTTCTGGGGAATCGCTAAACTGATTTCCAGAGTGGATTTACCAGTGTTTAATCCCACCAGCAATGGAGGAATGTCCCTTTTCCACATCCTTTCCAGCATTTGCATCCCTCTGAGTTTTTGATCTTGACCATTCTGACTGGTATGAGGTGGAATCTCAGGGTTGTTTTGATTTACATTTCCCTGATGATTAAGGATGTTGAACATTTATTTAGGTGGCTCCTAACCATCCATTATTCCTCAGTTGAAAATTCTTTGTTTAGCTCTGTACCCCATTTTTAAAAGGGCTATCTGGTTCTCAGCAGTTTAACTTCTTGAGTTCTTTGTATATATTGGATATTAGTCCTGTATAAAATGTAGGGTTGGTAAAGATCTCTTCTCAGTCTGTAGGTTGCCATTTTGTTCTATTGATGGTGTCCTTTGCCTTAGAGAAGCTTTGCGATTTTATGAGGTCCCATTTGTCAATTCTCGATCTTTGAGCATAATCTATTGATGTTCCGTTCTGGAAAATTTCGCATATTTTCATGTGCTTCAGTTACTTCCCCACTTTCTCTTCTATTTGTTTCAGAGTATAAGTGTGTATGAGCCAAAAAGTTTAGAATACCCATAATACAATTGACAGACCACATGAAGCTCAAAGAGACGGGAGATCAAAGTGTGGATTCTTTGGTTCTTTGAGAAGGGGACACGATTCCCACAGGAAGAAATATGGAGATAAAGTTAGAGAAGAGACTGAAGGAAAGGTCATCCAGACAAGGCCCCACATGTGGATTCATCCCATATACAATCATCCTGGCATTATTGAAGATGCCAAGTAATGCTTGCTGAAAGGAGCCTGATATGGCTGTCTCCTGAGACGCCCTGCTGGAGACTTCAAATACAGAGACAGATACTCACAGCCAAACATTCATATGAACATAAGGTCCCCAAAGGATATGTTAGAGAAAGGACTGAAGGAGCTTAAGGGGTTTGCAACCTCAAAGGAAGAACAACAACATCAGAGCTCCCAGGGACTTAGCCATCAACCAAGGAGTGCACAAGGGTACATATGTAGAAGAGGATTGCCTTGTTAGGCATCAATGGGAGGAGATGTGCTTGGTCCTATGAAGGCTTGATAGATGCCCCAGTGTAGGACAATTGAGGTTGGGGAGGTGGGACTGTGGTGGGTGAAGGCACACACTCATATAAGCTGGGGGAGGGAGGATGGGATTGACGATTTTTGAGAGGGGGAACCCTGGAAAGGCGTTAACACTTGAAATATATATAAAGAAAACATCTAGTAAAAAGGTAAATAAACCCACATACTTTAAACAACTTATTATTATCAATAGATATTTTATTTCTAATTCTTCACCCTGCAGACCATCTTAGTTATTCAGGTGTGCTGTCATACTCCTGTAACTTCAGAACACGCAGGCAAAGAGGATTCCTTGTAAATTATGGGTACACAGAGCTCTATTGTGATTTTTTTCAGCAAGCTAGAGATACTCAGAGGGTTGTGTCTATTGTGTGGATGACATGGCTTACTCCATGGATACACACTTTATGTTGCAATCCATATCAAATTATAGTCATACCACCATGTTTCTTGTGACCCCTAAAACATATACTCTATAACCCACATTCATTATTGGCATTGTGGAATCATTTATTAGAAATACAGTCCCCTTACTCTTAATATAACAAGGAAATAAAAATAATAACAAGAAATTATAAAAGAAATCCAGAAATGCACATAATTTTACTATTTTTTTTTGTAATATAGCATCAGTGATAACCACACAACAGAGATAATTACTTCTAAGTCATGTAAGGAAAGAACTTTTTATAGATGGTGGTCTTGATGTGATTCTTTTGCTGTTTGTGTTGTTGCTCATGTATATTTTTATATTTATTTTATATGAAAGAGTGGTTCTTTTTGCTTAAATTTCTTTATCCTTACCATTTGGCTATGGCCATCTTGTAACCAGTTCCCACAGCTGCCAAAAGAGGTTATCAGATCCTCTATTTTCAGGTGGTCTTTGTTAAACACCATATACGTCCTCCCAGAGGACAACAAATTCTCTTTGAGCTATTACTCCAAATTCCACATTAGGCCTTTGTCTTCCAGCACTTGTGCTGCTCTAATTGAACTGTATCACTCCCACTTAAATGGAGATACCTCTTCAGATGTGAAGGTACAGGTACGTGAGGTATGCATGCTAATTATATTAGGATACCACAATTTTATCCAGGGCTCTATTATCCCCAATGATCTCTGTGGGTTCAAAATTACGGCCCAGCATCACTTACTTTAGCATCAGTTTTGGAGGAAATTGCTGACATGTACTCTAGAATGGAAATATAGATTAAGCACATCTATAAAGCACAGAATTGATATTATCCACCTTCAGGCTGGAGTATTATAATGAATCCTTCTTGAAAACAAGAAAATAATATTTATCTAAACAGTATTAGAAGGAAGCTCCAATGTATCCACAGTGTATTGATCTACAGTCTAGACTACAGGTTTCTGTGGGAAAGCATGTCTGTCCAAGCTTGGAAAATTAGAGGGGCAGTTAAAGAGGCCCTTTTGCCAAGGAAGGTATCCGTATATGGAGGAAATATATCTTCTAACTGACAAGGAGGGCTATAGGGGGTTGACTGGCATGGCCTTGTTAGATAAAAATGTCATGTTTTCTATCTTTGGAATAGAGCCAGCAGGCAGAAACCTCCAGGAGTGTGAATAATTGATGTGGGTATAAATCTTCTTTATATAATAATGTACATATTTTACATTCCTCCTTTGAGGAATGTCCTTCTCGTTAATGTCATTGACTCCATCATAATTATAGCTAGCTGGAGTCCAGAGGCAAGGAATAGGATACTTTCTCAGCAAATGGTCAAGGCTTGAATCTTCTGAACAGCCATTTAGGATATGGAACATTCTTTAAATTATGACTTGGAAAAGAGATAATTTCTCAAATATGTGAAAATATAAAGATGCAATATGAATTGTATATGGGGTCTCATGAAACTAAAGTAACAAAAGCAGCTGAACTGTGTACCAAATTGCTGGAATCATATTAAGAAAATAAAGAGATTTAGGTTTTTTTTTTTTCTAAAAAGACAGTTATATTACTGAGATGAAGATCAGCCTGGAAGAAAGCAAGGTTAGGCCCTTGTGTTGTAGAAGTTATAATCTCAAGAAAGGATAGCCACATCTTGCTTATCATTTGTGCTTGACAGAAGAATGCAGATCTCTATTATTTTGCAAAGTTCAAGAGAAATCTGTGAATATTTTCTCCTAAGAAGCAAGGAGTTATGTTCAGAGAATGCTGATTTTTAGGGTAATCAAAAAGAGAGTAGGAGTAATTAACTAACTGCATTTATATGTAAAAATATAAATGGCCTTATGAGCAGCAAGAGAAATGCTAACAACAGAATGTTTTTAGAATAGCAAAAGAGAACTGCAAATAGAAAGAGAGGTGCTTGGAGATCTTCAGAGAAAGCTGATCAAAGAGAAAGGAAATAGAACAAAAACAAAACACATTGTAAAGCTTTCTTGAGCAGAACATAGGCCACAGTTCTAGTGATGTGTTTTTCTTCTATCAAATACGTCATCCTTAGAATCTCCCTCCAAGCTAACTCTGTTCCTTGACAACTGATTTATGATTTATGGAGTGTCAATAACTTACTGACACTTGATGTAAGCCTGAAAGTAAAATGTGGAGGAAGTGATCTAATAGGCCCCCAGAGAGTTCCTGGCAAACCAGGCCTTTTCAAAGATCAACATCCATTGTAACTTTCTGCCTTAAGGGAGTTACCTTGCCTTTCTAAGCTCACTCTGACAGAGAATGGAAACACTAGAAACTTTGCGAGACTAGTTTTAAGACACACTACCAAGGAACTGTGTAGTCCTCAAAGAACAAATATCATTGGGTGTGATATCCTGGATCCTATGTCCTGTCAAATTGTGGTGATTAAAATGCATGTTCTCCTGACACTAGGAAGATAAGACTATGTACCCAGAAGGATGTCTGGTTGCATGGGGCCACTCAGTAGGATTGGGAGTGCAGTCTATAACATTATGTTCTCAGAAGCAAAGTCAGTCAGAAATTGCATGTTATTGTGGGGATGATAACTAAGAACAATTCAACTGTATAAACTACATAGGGTTTCAAAAGTGTTCCAAGGTACACTCATCCTTGGAGAAGAATTTATGGACATTTAATTGTGCATAGTGACATTCTGGAGGTTACAGCCATATAGAACAAAAGAATTGAAAAATATAAGATGAGCAGGGTATTGAGGACCCAAGAATGACACCATGAGATTTGAAACAATGAATAACTATAGTCCAATTATCTGTCCATTTATCAGTGATAAATGCCAGATAACCTTGCAGCTTATTTCTCTCACTAGGCTTCAATTTAAAATAGATTCTCCAATTTATTTTCCTACTTCTTGATAACAAAATTTTGGGGGAGGTGATTTGTGGCATACCCCAACCTCTGTAGCTAGAGGAACACAAGTGAACTTGCAAAGTGGGAAGGCATAGAGAATGCACAGAGCAGGCTGAGGACCAAACAGAAAGAGAGCACACCTGGAATCCACTGCAAAACCAAAGACTTTGGCACAGAATTGACATGCCTGCTCTGTGGATCTCAGTTCTCCCATCATCCTGTAGAGATTTGGGTATCTAAGCAGTCAGGTATTTTGTCTGCCTCCCTACACATGCTTATGGTGACCACACAGATGGCCTCTCCAGGCTTGTTAACAATTGTAGAGGCTGCAACTTGGATTCAGAACTCCCAAACATGTAGCTACAGAAACCAGGAAAAATGGGACAGTCCCCCAGTACCCATATGCGCTGTTCATGAACAGATGCTCTACTATGAAGTTTGAAGATATTTTGTAAACATGACTAGCATACGATAGCATATGAACAACAGAGAGAATGTTCAACTCCTGGCTCAGTGTGTCCTGTGAGACTGCGCTTCCCTACACTAGACAACGGAAGACACAATGTCTCAGGATTCTTCTCAGAGTGTGAATGATATTGAACTTTTATGACCTTCTAAACTCTGGGCTATGGAAGTTGGGGGCAGGGTGAGTACTGAGTGTGGCAGAAGGGGCGTGGTTTTCCAAAGCTGCTATGGGGCAGGGCTGGCTGAGAGTGACAGGAAAGTTCAGGTGTGGCCTGAGTTGGCCTGTGACCCAGTGGTGACCCTCTGACCCCACCCCGTCTTTGATGCTGTGGTCCCCTGACTTTCTCCTGACCCAGTGACCCCACGACCTTTCCTTCCTCGCAGGACCTCGAGATGCTGCCCCACAGGTTCACGCCCACAGGGAGGAGCCCCAACCGCCGGCCCCGCCCCTGGCCGAAGCATCCCTGCATCTACTTCCCCTGTGAGCTCAGCTCCGCGGAGGTGGGAGGGGCCCAGGTACCCGAGGGCGGGACCTCTCAGGGCGTGGGCAGAGCAAGATATGAATACTGAACAAGCTCACTGCCCTGTCTGTCAGTCACTGCCAGCCACGCCCCCTCGCACAGCCACGCCCCTAGCCCTCTGTACAGGAAAGCCTTGGGGTTCTACCCTGAGTCAATAGAATAGCTGGAGACAGGCAGGCAACGGGCAGGAGAGCTGTCCCACAGTGATGACGTCACGGCCCCGCCCCCAGGGCCCTGATTCAGCAGGAAGTTCCTGTGGCTGCTGAGCAGTACAGGGAGAAGTCGCCTCCTGCAGGAGGACTTCCTGCCCTTCTTGCAGGTGGGGAAATTCATCCTTGCTGTGCAGCTTGAATGGTTCTCCGTGTCCTGTTCTGAGCTCTGCTGTTGGCTGTAGTGAGGGAACCTCAGGGAAGCTCTGAAATCACAACATGGTGAGCACAGGATCACTTCCCACAATGGGTAGGGACAGGCGGCTGAGCAGTGGGTGTTGGGGTGGGGGTCCTCTCTGTGGCTGGATGGGAAACATCAGCCAGATGTGCACATCTGTGAGGTCCCTTGTGCTGCTCCTCACTTGACACATCAGCCAGTGACCTCTGAGTGACCTCACTATCATGGCTGATTCTGAATCTGCCCAAAACATTCAGACCCGTGGCTTTCTTGTAGGAACATGTGTGGTTTCTCTGACTCTGCAGCACGTGTGCAAGCCCTTTTGTGTTTTATAACATTCATTAAAAAGACAGGTATAAATTGAGTAGTTCTGCTTTCATATGTTACTTGTTTTTGTTTTAAGATTTGTTAATTATTTCTGTGTTACATTTTATTATTGCTTTACTTTACTTAGATGTTTAGTGTTTTGATTACTGTGTGGCAAAGCGACTTTTTTCCCAATCTGTTTGGTATTTTTGATGCTTCTTTCCCTTTAACAGGCACCTTCTTTAGTTTAAGAAAGTTTATATTTAGGATTTTATTGGAAATGTTTTCTAGACCATTATGCTGATTGATCTTCTTCACCCTTGCCCTAACCCTCTCCTTCTTCTCTTTTGCCTTTTTTTTCTTCTCCAGTCAGTTGTGTCTTTGCCTTCTCATATATGCAGAACTCTTGGATGTTTAGTTCCAGGGAAGTTTTAGAATCCAGACTTTTTTTTTGACCAATGCATCCATTTTTTTCACTCAGTGTTAATGCTTGTGATTCTCTCTTTCATCCTTGTTCTATAGGTGTGTCTTGCCTCAATAGTTGACAGTGTACAGGTAATTTCAATGGCCTGCTTTTAGTGATTTAGGAAACACTTAAGCCAATAGCTGTTTCCATCACCTGCTGCTTATTCCAGTTTGAGCATTATGTACATGGACATCCTGATATATTAGTTCCTGTCTGTGTTCCCTGCACATGCACTCTCTCTATTTTCTTTCTCTTTCTTGATTGCTCATTCTCTGCTCCCTGTTTGTCTGCCTGTCTGCAGGTTCTCCTGTGTACCTCTATCCCATGCTCAGGTTCTCACTCCTCTCCCTTCCCCCATACAACCTCCTTTGCATCAAATGTCTTGCACGTTTTTGTTTCTCGGCACCTGCTATGAAGACATAGCTTGGCTTTCTTGGTGACATATTTTTCTGGCTGTGATTCATTATGTTACTATGTTTGTGTCTAGCCATCTGGGTTTGGGATGATAATAGGCCTAGGTATTACTTTATGGGTTTGTATTGTTTGGGTCTTAGTTTTATTCTAGGGTTACAGTTTGCTGTCTAGATTTTCAGAGAGTGTTTGACTGAAACTCTCTTTTACTGAACTGTTTGGTGTCTATGTTTAAGAGGGAGTGCTTGCTAATGTTGACAGCTAGGAGAGGAGGTGGACACGAAGAGATAATCTTAGCAATCCCTACGGAGACATAGTCAGGAGAGAGGTGAAGCTCGTAGCATTTCAGAATTTCAGAGCTACAGTCATCTGAAGGAGCCTTAGTTGATGATGTGCTCTCATCAGAGTGGTTGGTTGCTATGTCTGTGTGAGATAGTGTGGATGATTGACATGGGATTGACATGTGGATGATTTCTACTGAGGGTGACAAAATTCATAAGCAAGTGTGCCTGGCCTGGATGAGAGAGGTAACTGAGCATGGGACACTGACCAAGAAGGACAGAAAGCCAGGAGATAAGGTTTGTTGATGCTTTTGCCTTCAGTTTGTAGCTTCAGTTTCTACTCTAAGCTCCTAATGCGATGATCTGTGATCTGACAGAACCATTCACAACAACCGTTTATTACCTGAGATGCATTTGAGCAGAGGATTCCATCACAGCAGCAGAGGAGCAAGTTAGAACAAGAAGAACAACAAATAATAAAAGCAAAAAAAACCTGGCATCAATAAGTGATTTTTTGCTATTGGACAGAATCTATGTTCTTTTTTGAGGGAATGTGGAAAATATTAGAAATTGAGATGGCAAAAGATATCGAAAGCTGTTTATGTGACTTAATCAGCTGGACTTGGAAGATTGTAGTGTTGTTAGCATGCAGCCAGAGGAACTTGAGATCATAGTATTTCAGTGCAAAATAGACCCTGTGTATACTCTAGCGAGAGGTCATTTGTGTGACATTTTGTTCAAAAAAATCTTTCCTAATTAGCATATAATCTGAATTATTGAGTGCGGTAAAATTCAAACATTATGGGCTGATTTCTATATTTTTATTCTATTAATATTCATTTGTTCACTCTTTTAAATTATTTATTTATTTATTATTTATTTATTTAATTTAAATTCCAATTGCCACCATCTCTCCATTATACCTTACACAGACCTTCATCCATACCAGCGTTTATCTCTTCAAGGAGGGTGGGGTCCACTGGAGTATCCACCAACCATGACATTTCAAGTCTCTGCATCTTAGGCACATCCTCTCTTACTGAGGTCAGAAAAGGCAGCCAAGTTAGGCAAACAGTTTGGAAAGACAGGTAACTACATAAGGGACATTTCCCGCACCATTTGTTGGGTGAACCACATAAAGAGTTAGTAGTTCAGATTGCAAGTATGGTGGGGGACTCAGTCCATTCTGTGCATGCTCTTTAGTTGGTGACTCAGTCTCTGAGAGTCTCCTAGTGTTCAGGTTAGTCTGAGGGTCTTCTTATGCACTTCCTGTTCCTTCAGAGGCCTTCAATCCTTTCCCCAACTCTTCCAGAAGAATCCCTGGGCGCCTTCCAATGATAGTATGTGGGCCTCTGCATCTTTTTCAGTCAGGTGCTGGGTGGAGATTCTCAGAGGAGAATTATGCTAAACTACTCTCTGGAAGTATAACAATGTATATCCTCAGTAATATCAGGACTTGGTGCTTGCCCATGGGATGGGTCTCAAATTGGTCAGGGTGTAATCTGGCCACTCCCTCATTCTCTGCTCCATCTTTTTACCTGCGCTTCTTGTAGACAGGACAAATTTTGGGGGGAAATGTTAATGGTTCTGTTTGTGTCCTTAACTCTCTACCAGGGGTCCTGCCTAGCTGCAGGATGTGGCCTCTTCAGGGTCCATACTTCACTGCTATGCCTCACAGCTATGATCATCCCCATAGACTCCTTGTTGCCCTCCCTTTCATGGTCGGTGGCACATCCTAATGAAGCCTGAACCCTTCCACTCCTGCCCCATGCAGACATCAATTCATTTTCCTGACCCTATAGCTCTTCCTTTTCTTTCAGCACACCTGCTCCTCACCTCCCCTGCCCCTGTATTAACTACTGGCCCTTCCATTTCTCTCTCTTTTATCTTCCTCCTATGACTCCTTTATTTCCACTTCTGAGTGAGATTCAACCATTCTCCTTTTAGCCTTTCTTCTTCCTTTTAAAGATTTATTTATGTATTTATTTATGTATTTATGTATGTATGTATGTATTTATTTATTATATATAATCACACTGTAACTGTCTTCAGACACAATAGAAGAGACACACACATCAGATCGCATTATGGGTGGTTATTACCATGTGCTTGCTGGGATTTGAACTCAGGACCTTAACAAGAGCAGTCAGTGCTCTTAGCTGCTGAGTCATCTGTCCAGCCTCTTAGCCTTCCTTCTTGTTTAGTTTCTTCAGGACCAATAAATGTAGTGTGGATATCCTGTACATTATGATTATTATTTATTTGTAAGTCAGTACAAACATGCATGTCATTTTGGGTCTGATATACATCACTCAGGATGATAGTATCTAGACGTATCTGTTTGCCTTCAAAATTCATAATGTCTTTGTTTTTACTGGCTAAATAGTATTCCATTTTGTAAATGATCCACATATTCTCTATCCAGATTTTGGTTGAGGGACATCTTGTTTTTTTTTTTCAGTTTCTAGCTGTTATAAATAAAACAGATATGAACTTAGTGGAGCACATGCTCTAGAGGGTAGATGCCCTAAGGATATAACATAAGTGTAGCACTTCCTCCTGCTAAATCTGAAATTAATGGAAGGAGTAGGTAAAGTGTTTCCTAGTTACAAGAAAAAACTCTGAATAAAACCTGCTGCAACTATGATTCAAGTGAGGCAGGGTACATCAACATAGAAGCAAAACTTGAGAGGATCATTTATATGGTGCTTCTTCTGAAAATTGATAGATTAATAATTCAAGGTCATGGATTCTTCCTCTATGTTTGCAGTTTGGCACAATTCCAGCCATCTTTTGGTAGAGTCAGGGCCCAAGGGAAGACTCTGAGAGTTCATTGCAGTGAAGTTATGCGGATGATGCATGAGTTGCATTTTGTGTCCACAACTTGTTGAAATACCTAAATCATTGAGAAATCTGCCATGGAGAGTTGTATACAGGGAGAAAAGTACCCAAACTGAGACACATATGAGAAATTACAGAAATAGAGCCATCTGAGTCTTTAGAAAGTGAAGTCCAGTGTATCTCAGACAAAGCAATAGGATTTGATGTTTCCCCACTCTGTTTCTTGCCTTGGTCTAATATTCTCTCTACCTATGTTCATATCCCTATCTATTGGAATGGGAAGGAATATTGTGTGCCATTATAATTTGGAAAGATATAACTTGCTGTCTAATATTAAAAGATGTGATTTTCAAGATTTTTCTTGAGTGTCAGAAGAGACTTGAGACATCTGAACAGTGTAGGAGCTCCGACAGACTATTGGGATCACTGTAGACTGAATGCATTTTCATCACAGCATGAGTATGATACTTTTGTGTCAAGGGTTCAGTATGCATTTGATTGAAACAAAAAGCTTCTAGATCAAATTGTGTCTTTGGCCTCCTGTCTGTCCTTTCTGACTTTCTTTGTGGAGCTTATGGAAAACCTTGTAGGAGGAGCCTGTCCAGATATGATCCAGGACAGTGTTTACAAGCTGAATTTTTTTCTTTTTCTCTTTTTTTGTTTCTCTAATAATTTATGTATTTATTATCACCCTGATCACTGTCCCATTTATAGGTCCCTTCCTATCACAGTGTTTCTCCCCCCCCCCAGTCTACTCTGTTTCTTCTTTGAGAGGTTGTGAGGCCTCAAATATCCCCCAAATTGGTGCATCAAGTGTCTTGTGATTTAAATAAATCCTCTCACATTGCGGCCAGACATGGTAGTCCAGTTAAGGAATCAGATACCAGAGATAGCCTGCAGCTAACTTCTTCAGTTAGCTGGTAGGTGGAGCCTCTCCGTGGAAAATTATTCAAGGCTCCTGTGTGGGAGTATAGCACAGTATTATTAATAATAATGTCATAGATTGGTGTTTATCCATAGGATGGCACTCAGGTTGGGCAAATTTTCATTGGCCATCACCTCAGTCACTGATCTAGATTTACCCCTGTATTTCTTTTAGTGAGGAAACATTGTATTCTTAATATCTACTGTATTGCAGTTGAAACTAACCCTTCAGCTTTCTTCTAATGCTCCCATACAATCATTATAATATCTTTCCCTAAATCACATAAGATGCAATAGACACATCTGCTAGTGTAAATCTAATTAACAAGTCAGGTGGTTTTATATTTTAAATTTAATTTTATTTTTTGCTTTTCTTTTTGAAAAAAAAATCTCTGTGACACATTGCCTGTCCTTATAGTAGGTACGGAAAATGCAAAAGCCACCTGGCACGTTTTTGTAAAGTAAGCATATGATTTTGTGTGTTTTTTTCATCCACATCTTTAGTTTTGAAATTGGCCCACTATATATGTTATATTCTATTTCTCAGGATGGCATATGTTCATGACATCAATATTATCCGATGTTTTAGAATCATTGGGTGACAAGTGTATGAGGTTGTGCCTCAGTCTTGTTTTTTTTCTGAAAAGTCTGAATAAATAGGAGTATTTTGCCTGTGTGCATGGATAATAATATCACGTGTCTCATCTTTATTGTTGTCAGAAAATTGCCTCAGATCTCCTGATCTTAAAGTAATGAGTAGTTGTCAGACCCAATGTGTTTGCACGAAATTGACCAACATTATGTAGAGGAACAACAGCAGGAGCTCTCCAATTTCTGAGCTCTCTCTTTCTCTCTCTCTCTCTCTTTCTCTCTCTCTGTCTGTCTGTCTGTCTCTCTGTCTCTCTCTTTCTCTTGCCCTACTTTGCTTATTTATGGTCAACATTTATATTACTATTATTTTCATCTGTTCATTTGTAACTACTGAAGTGTGCATTCCCTTTTAGTAAAATTTTATTATAATGTTATAGTTTAGACTGTTACACTTCATGTTTCTGCAAGATGAATACAGATTGGAAGTGAATGCATAATTATTTGTAGGAACTTTTAGTAAAGGACTGTGAGGTCTCTATCATTTTGGATTCCTTGGTTGATTTTTGTAGGGGATTGAGGGTCTTAATATATAATTTTGATCTGCTAGAACACATTACATAGGCCATGCTGGAGTCAAGCTAAATGACATATACCTGCCTGTACCTCTGCGATTAAAGGCATGAACAAATCACACCCAGCTTGTCCATCATTTTTGTAGTTAACAATTGTTCGTATGATTTTTCAAATGTGTGCTCAGTATTGTGGATCTGTTTCCCCTGCATCTCCCAATCAATTGGCATTTCTCTAGCAAGGCTGTATCCTATTCAAATTCTTCAAACATGATACACATAAATTGTATAATTCAAGGTCCACCTAAAATGACACAGTGATTATAAATTCTGAGTCAGAATATAAGTGGAGCAAGTGAAAAAATTAAATGAATATGCTTTTGAGGAAGCATATAGTTATTTCCTTTACAGTGATGTTAGTATGATGATTTGTGTTATACACATGTATGTGATATTTAGGATGCAGTGACTTTTGATGATGTGCATATGAACTTCACTGGGGAAGAGTGGAATTTGCTGGATCCTTCCCAGAAGAATCTCTATAAAGATGTGATGTTGGAAACCTACATGAACCTCAAAGCTATAGGTAAGAATATTATTTTTTCCTAATGGAAAGAAAGGATTCTTGGGAATTGATGGTCTTCTATTATTTTAATTGTGAAACATAAAGATCGATCTGAGTAATTCAGTTCACTGTATTTACATTGTAAATTTCATAGTGCAGTGAAAATTCACAGTACCTTGAATTTTGCCTAATTTCCAATAGTATATCATTGATTTTCTGGTACTGTGTTTTAGGCTATTATCAGGAAGCCCATCATCTTGAAGGACATTGTCAAAGTAGTAGAAGACATGAAAGGTAATTTTCATGTGCAAGCTGATACAAATTTGCCTCTGAGGAAATTTTAATATGTTTTGAAATCACCAACGTAATGAATAGTGTAAAATAACAATCTTTTAAGTGTAGCTATGATTATAATATTTTTACAAAACTATCTACCTCAAGAACCAATATCTGATTTGTGTATCAATTTGATATGCAGCTCCATTAGAGCAATACTGTGCACCTGACGATCTGTATAGTCTCATAGTACTTAGAAATTGCATATTGAATAGTGACATAGATAGTGCATAGTAAAATTGGTGATATTCATATTCTAGTAGTAATATATTTAAGTTTGGTGAGAGGGAATTTTATGATAATCAAGATTGTTGTTGTAGAGAAACATTAGTTTATATTGCACATGTTATGAGAAACAAAAATTTGAACAGTGTGAATGCAATGGTTAAACATTTCATTTGTCATTCTTTTTTCTGTTAGGTATACTATGTGTCACAATGGATAAAATCTATGTTAGCATAGGGACATAGAAAGGTGCAACATAAAATTTTGGTTCTAAATTAATGGGAACATATGCATTATTCTGCCTTTGAAAGACATAAGGATCATGCTAGACATTTGCAAATAATAGGTTTTATAATTTTATGGGGCATATCCCAAACTCATAGTGTAGAAAACCTTTATGATTACTAGGAATTTGGAAATTCTTCTGTGTGTCCTGGTTCACAGTCAACTGTGTTGTAATTTACATTATAGGAAAAGTATGAATGAAATCAGTGTTATAAAGTTCTTAGTTGCTCAAATTTTCTTCAGATAACTGAAATACATCATATAGAACCCAATTTAAAAAGAGGATGTTATAAATATGAGCCACTTAATAACCATGAGGGAGAACACCATAAACATACAAAGGGTTATAAACTTAAGATCAGATGCTTCTTTATCATTAGACCAAATTGTAAACATAATTCAAATTGGTTAAATGACTGACCAGCATAATGCATGCAGTAAACATTTCACAAGTGCTAATTATCATTGCAGGAATGTAAGATGTCATAATGGAGAGAAACCATATGAGTGTAATCAATGTGGTAAAGCCTTTGCAAGATCCAGTCATCTCCAATATAATAAAACAACACATACTGGAGAGAAACGTTTTGAATGTAGTCAATGTGGTAAAGCCTTTGCAAGACCAAGCAATCTCCAAAGACATAAAATGACACATACTGGAGAGAAACCTTTTGAATGTAATCAATGTGGTAAAGCCTTTGCACAGCACGATACTTACCAATATCATAAAAGAACACATAGTGGAGAGAAACCTTATGAATGCAATCAATGTGGTAAAACCTTTGCACATAACAGTACTTTCCAATATCATAAAAGAACACATACTGGAGAGAAACCTTATCAGTGTAATCAATGTGGTAAAGCCTTTGCAGGTCACAGTGTTCTCCAAAGACATAAAATGACACATACTGGAAATAAACCTTATGAATGTAATCAATGTGGTAAAACTTTCGCAAGATCCAGTTATCTCCAATATCATAAAAGAACACATACTGGAGAGAAACCTTATGAATGTAATCAATGTGGTAAAGGCTTTGCAGGTCACAGTGATCTCCAAAGACATAAAAAGACACATACTGGAGAGAAACCTTATGAATGTAATGAATGTGGTAAAGCCTTTGCAAGACCCAGTCATCTCCAAAGACATAAAATGACACATACTGGAGAGAAACCTTTTGAATGTAATCGATGTGGTAAAGCCTTTGCACAGCGCAGTACTTACCAATGTCATAAAAGAATACATACTGGAGAGAAACCTTATGAATGCAAACAGTGTGGTAAAGTCTTTGCACAGCACAGTGCTTTCCAATATCATAAAAGAACACATACTGGAGAGAAACCTTATGAATGTAATCAATGTGGTAAAGGCTTTGCAGGTCACAGTGATCTCTAAAGACATAACATGACACATACTGGAGAGAAACCTTATGAATGTAATAAATGTGGTAAAGCTTTTGCACATCACAATGATCTCCGAAGACATAAAATGACACATACTGGAGAGAAACCTTATGAATGTAACTAATGTTTTAAAACCTTTGCAAAACCCAGTCATTTCCAATATCATAAAAGAACACATACTGGTGAGAAACCTTAGGAATGCAATCGATGTTGTAAAGCCTTTTCAAGACCCAGTCATCTCCAATATCATGAAAGGACACATAATGGAGAGAAACGTTCTGAATGTACTCAATATTTTAAAGCCTTTTTAAATGACAGTAATTTCCAAAGACATAAAAGAACACATAGAGAAGAGAAATTTTACAAATGTAATCAATGTGGTAGTCATCTCCAATATCATAAAAGAACATATATGAATTAGAAACTTTATCAATGTAATCAGTGTATTCACAAGGGAGTATTCACAAAGTATATTCACAAGGGAGAAATCTCCAAATTCTTTGTGCTGAAGAAAAACCTAATGAATATAATCACGAATTAAGTGGGAGTTAAGGGGCTATCATAGTACTAATATGATAGACATGTGTGCTTGGGATTATTTCAACTCTGGAGATGTTTCTTTTGATGCTTTGGCAACGGTGGCTGCTGCCTTTTAGCCTTGTCTGAAGAGTTTTCTTGAGGATAAGGTAAAGAGGTTTACATTAATTGCATTGACCAATTAAATCATGAATATCACCACATAGAATTTGGCCTGATAGTTTTTATCAAACAGAAACTAAGAAAGGAAAAATGCAAAATGTAAGTTGCAAAATGGAAAACCTCAGTAAGTTGAATGAAGTAAATACTTTAATAAAAGATATTAAGTGATATTAAAAGAATAGTTACATTAGGGTAATATTCCATGCAGCTAATCTTACAGTATTGCACCTGTTTGATAGTGAAATGTATCATGTTAGGAATTATTGTTACCTGGTTATTGTTTTCATGTGGCAATATGAAGATACAAGTGTGTGTCAAATAGAGAAGGAATGGATCTTGATTGCTATTCAGCGTTTTCAATTTAAGATCTAAAACGAAAAACTTAGGTCCAGGCATGGTGTTCCATAATTTTTATCCCTACCTTCAGGAGACAGAGCCCTGTGGATCTCTGAGTCAAGGTTAGTCTCCTGAGCCAGTTCCACGGCATCCAAGATCAGGCAGTAAAGTTTTTGAAAAATAGAAAATGGGTGATAATGTAATGGAAGGGGCCATATTTCAGCCACATCAAATGACAGAACTCAGCAGCTTTGTCTATGTGGCTCTGATTTAGAGACAAGAATTGAAGTGACAAGTGAGACAATAGTGGATAGCTATAGTTCAAGAATTAGAGGCGATGGACAAGAAATCAGCATCACTGAGGTGACATCTTCCGGGTAGTATTTTCTGAGTGACACAGAAGGAGTGTTTCAGAGAGCACCAAGGTTGGACCTAGTGTTGTAGCTGGACTTAGTCATTTGTAAGAATCATCCAGGTGGTCATGGTTTGAAATTCATGAAATGGCATGCAGAGCAGCTGAGGCTTGGCACCATTGAGCAAGCATAAGGGAAGCTATTGGTCAAGCGTAGTTGCAGCAGAAGAAACCAGCATTCTGAAGAAGCAAGTACCATGGAATGAGCAGCAAGAATAGCAGGAGCAGTAGAGTGGAGTCAAGCAGAGCTTAGAGTGATACAGAGGACAGAGCTGGAAAAGTGGCCCAGTCTCTTTGGAGGAGCAATGAAGATCATGTGTGGATCTAGGACATTGAAGAAAGAGGCTGTGATATTGAAGTTTTCTTGGAAACCCCAAGTGTTTTAGATGTTAGAACTGTATGATACCTGCTCAGGAATTGAGTAAAACCAGTCAAGGAGAACAAATAGTGCTTCACTGAACGAAGCAGAAAGGAGTTGGAGACCTGAGTCACGCTTTGGCATCAGACATGGAGAATCAGAGCGTGGAAATTGCTCAGCTGGCAATATTTAGAATTCTTTAGGCCTCATATGTCTTCATGATTACCTTTAGGAATGATTAAGTACATCCTGTGAAATTCAAGGTATACGTTGTGCTTTTTGTTTTTGAAAGTATAGGGTATCACTTTTGCACAATAGGATTAATCACAGAAGAGTCTTTGACCCTTGGCCTTTTAACATGTTTGAGAGTTCTATAGATGATAGTGCCTTTTGAAGTTGGAGCTCATGTGTTTTGCATTATGCTTTGTTTAAGTATGGTCCTCATACACTCCTGTGTTTGAGCAATCATATGGGGCCAGGCAGTCGAATGTGAGAGTTAGGATTTATATGGGGGAGGGAGTGGCACTATTAGGAGGTGTTATTTTTTGCAGAAAGTTTATCACTGTTGGTGTGGGCTTTAGGGTTCCTCCATGTGCAGAAGAAACCCTCCTATTAGCTTCCTGGCAAAGATCTCTTCCTAACTTTCTTTGGATCAAGATGCAGAACTCTCATATGTTTCTCCAGCATTGGTTGCCTGCATGCGCACCATGTTTATGTTATAAGAAATATGTAGTAAACTTCTGAAACTGTAAGGATGCACAAAATAAAAATTGTTTTTTAAAAGATGCATTGATCATTTCATCTATTTTTAGTAATGGAAAATCTAATTTTGAAATACAGTGAATGAATTTAGGGTGGTGAATCTTTTGCACAATTTTTTCATCATGTAAGAATTAGTATTGTGGAGAAACATTGTGAATCTATTTAGTATGGTGAAGCCTTTGCACACCTCTCTTGTCTTTGTCATTATGAAATTATGGATGCTGGAAAGAAATAATATGAATTACAGCAATGTAATAAAGCCTTTATGGTATGCGGTCCAACTCAATAATCAGGAAAATGCCAATGATAAGAACTTATTTTAATCAATCCAGTATTGATAAATCACAGCCTAGAAAATACACTCCAAAGCTTGTCTGAAATAACCCACTCCTACCCACACTGAGCATGAAAGTTAGTCCCCCTGTCAGCTTGTCCACACTTATAGAGGCCAGAGCTGGAGCAGAGACCAAGGACAGATCCAGAAGATCTAAAACACATGGTCACTCAAATCCATCCATAATTGAATTTCATGCCCTCTTCTAGTGTGTCTGAAGTTAGTGACAGTGTTCTTATATACATTAAATAAATAAATAGATAGATAAATAAATAAATCTTTTTTGAAGAAAAAATTGTCTATGATTTAATTATGGTAAGTGGACCCTATCCAGGAAATTACTTATTTCTTTTAATTGACAAAGTGCATAGACTTTTTTTCTGGCTGGGCAGTGGTAGCGCACTTCAGTAATCCCAGCACTTGGGAGGAAGAGGCAGGAGGATTTCTGAGTTTGATACCAGCCTGGTCTACAATGTGAGTTCCAGGACAGTCAGGGCTATACTGAGAAACTCTGTCTCGAAACCCCCCCCCCCCAAAAAAAAAAGAGTTTATAGAATTTTTTTCTGGTAAAATTGGAGATTTTGATGAAACATACTTATAAAATTGAAGAAATATATGGAAAAATATGTTAAAATAATAATATTTGTTAGAAAAATAATGATAAAATGTAAACATATCAAATGCATCTTTACTGAATGACAAAGAACATAGAAAAGTTTTCTGATAAAATTGAAGGTTCTGATGAAAAATATTTCTGATAAAATTGAAGAATTATAGAAAAAATGTTGAAGATTTTCATGGAAAAAATACAGATAAAATGATAGACATAAAACATTTCTCAACTAATTAAAAAGTCAATTAGAAACATTTTCTGATAACATTGAAGATTTACTTCGAATATATTTCTGAAAATAATTAAGAAATATACAAAAATGTGTTATTGAAGATTTCAATGGAAATATTGATAAAATTAAAGAAATATGTAGGAAAAGAGTTAAAATTGAAGTTGTTGGAAAATAATAATAATAAAATAGTAAACATAAAAATATATCTTTACTAATTGACCAAGCACATAAAAAATATTCTAATAAAATGGAAGGGTGTGATGGAAAATGTCTGATTAAATTGAAGAAGTACAGAAAAAAGTATTAAAATTAAGATATATATGAAAGTAATAGAGATAGAATTATAGACATATTAATATGTCTAATCTATTTGAATTGGTAAATAGAAATATTTTCTGATAAAATTGAAGAGTTACATGGAAAATATTTGTGAATTGGAGAAATATATATGAAAAGATATTAAATTAGAAGAATTTGATGGAAAATAATAATGACAAATTTGTAAACATAGAAAATATTTCTTTACTAATTGACTAATCACATAGATAATATTTCTGATAAAACTGGAGATATTGATAGAAAATATTTCTGATAAAATAGAACCAAATATATAGAAAAAGTGTTCAAATTGAAAATACTCATGCAAAATAATACAGATAAGTGGGTAGACATAGAAAGAAATTCTACTCTACTTAACGAGTTAATTAGAAATATTTTCTGATAAAGTTGAAAATTTTCAAGGAAATTATTGTTGATAAGAGTGAGGAAAAATACAGTGGCTGAGACTACATATCCCACAATGCTCTGCAGTACTTCTTACTGGTGATGTCATATTTATGCTGGCATGGGAGAACAGGGGTTGTGGGGGGGAGGAGGGCCACGGATGTGGGGGTGGGAGGGGGGAGGATTTAAACTGCAGTGGTTTGGATGGTGTTAATGCAGCTCAGTATCAGTAGAGTCGTGGTTTACAAGCTTCTTGCATTTGTATTACCCATTGCTGTTCCTAAGTCAATGGAGTGGCTTCATGCAGGCAGGCTCCTGAGTTCAAGGGCACACAAAAGGACTGAGACTACCAAGGTGTTCATCCAAATCCACATATGGCAAACTTTGAGACACTTTCCATTATCCCACACTGAGGGGTTCATGTCACTACACTGGCAGTCTGTGTCCCCTACACAGGAGGAAAATGCTACCATGATTGTAGGTCCATTGCTTACTTTCTTAGTGTGGGCGGAACACCTATGAGGTCATTGGTGTGCCTAGATAGGTTACAGCGAATGGATGCACTTCCTTCTGAAATCTTTCTCTGAAAATGTTCTGCTCTGTTGGACCCTTGGCTTCTGATCTCCTAGACTGTACTGTAGACAGTGCTGTGGCAATAAGTCAGGTGCAGGGAATAAAAGTAAATGAACAGGATTCCTGGTTTTTGTTTTTCTCTTGGTTATTCCATTGGTTGGTTTGTGTAAGGTTTCTGTGTTTATCCCTGTCTGTCCTGGAACTCACTCTGTAGACCAGGCTGGCCTTGAACTCAGAAATCTTTCAGCCTCTGCCTCCCAAGTGCTGAAATTAAAGCCATCTGCCACTACTGACTGGCAGGATTCTTGTTCTTGATAGTAAAAAAACTTGATTTTATCAAGCTATTTCTACAAGTCTAATAATGAATCATTCATGAAATAGCCAGACAACCACTGTAAAAATGAATCAGCTCTTCACAGATGTGTTCAGGAACAGCTCCTCAATGGTTCACTTTCTTGCTCAAGTGAACCTTTATTCTGATGGAGTGGTGATGAAATCTTACGCTCTGTAGCTGGGGTTTAAGGCCCATTCCCTATTTTCTTCCTCTGTGGGATGATCTAAAAGTGAATGCCATTTGGAATCCTAGTATTTGTGTTAAATTTGTTTTGCTTTTTGGAAAAGTTTCTCTGCATAACAGAGCCCTTGCTGCCCTGGACCTTGTCAGGAGCCATAATGGGACAAGATAAATACTAGCAGGTGATATCCTGAAACGCCTTGTTTCGGATTCCTATATAATCTGTGACAGGTGTGCCCTTATCAAGAAAAGCTGTAAGGGATATATTTTAGGAAAGATTCCTGCTATTAATATGCTTTTCCTGTTATTATTAAACATATATAAAAATCACTAAGTAGTAGCACACCCCTTTGGAGAAGATCTCTGCTGATCCACAAAGATGTGCTCTCTTGTAATGATGCTATATAGACAATTCGGTGACTTCTTAAGTCTTAATGATGATCCTAAGATTTCCTAAAATTATATCTGTGATTATTAAGCTCTTTTTAGTGGGACTACTATTAGGTCCTTTTCTGATAGTCAAAATTGAAATGAGAACTCTGACAGTCTCCCATGTGTCAGCAGTTAATAGGTCTTAGATGATAACCAGACTTTTTCCTACTCAGAGCACATTCCAAGAGGTTGTAACACAATTAACCAAAGGTTATAAAACAGGAACTAGGATTTATTATAGGTACTAGGACAGAAGATAAACTATTGACTGGATTTATCTCTACATAACTTCACTAATAGCTTAGTAATGGTTTTAAACCTTCAGTCAACCTGTGGAGGCTAGAGAGGTGATTGTCTTTTACCTAGATAATTACTACTAATGGAAATTCATGCAAACATTCTCTGTTGTAAACTTCTATTTCAATTTATAATTTGATTTTTTATGGGAACTTGTGATAAACCTTTTAACGTGATCATGTTTTCTGAAAAAAAAATGTATATAAGTACTGAGGACAAAGAGATGAGAGACAGAGTAGAATTTTTCCCCTTCCTCACTTAGACTAGATTATTTTTTTACTAAATTATTTTTACTAGATTAAATTATTATTTTTTACTAGATTATTTTTCCCACTTAGACTATAATTTTCCCCTTTCCGCACTTTGGATCTTTTTGCTTTTCCCCTTAGATAGCATGTATAGGAAACTTTTTACAACTTAATAATACATGCTGTAGTAACTTCTCTAAGTGTCACTTTTTACTCCCATGACTTCCAACTATCAGACTGAGAGAGTGTCTGCTGAGATAGAACAAAGGACACATTGCTCAGTCCTCCCCTCTTAGGCTACAGGTGTTAGTCACCTAAGGCAGCAGTCTTTCACCCTCAGAAAGAATGAGAAAGTTTTTAGGATGATTTGGAAGTTGTATTAGCATTTCAGTACAGTTAGAGAGCTAGAAAGCCCTGAAAGCCCCAGACTTTAACGCTAACACCCAAATTCTACTCTGTGACCCTTCCATTACCTCCAGGCTGAGAGGCTGTTGGCAGCACCTGGTCTTGCCTTGTAGACTGGGCTGACCTCAAACTCACAGAGATCCCCTGCTGTACTTTGAAAGTGCTAGAATTAAAGGCATGCACAACCACAGGTCTAGTTCTTTGTTGGTTTGATGGTTTGGTGGTTTGTTTGTTACTTTTTATATTTATTATTAGTATTGTTGTTGTTGTTGTTGTTGTTGCTGTTGTTGTTTTGTCATATCATCTGGAACTGGAATTACATTTGATAACAGGGTTTCTCTGTGTAGCCCTAGCTGTTCTGGAACTCACATTGTAGACCAGGCTGGCCTCACTCACAGAAATCCTTAAACCTCTGCCTCCTGAATTTTGTGATTAAATGAGAGCACCTCCACTGTCTTGTTTGTGGTTTTTAAAAGAGGAGAAGTAATTTTTCCCTTAGAAGGTAAACTCTACATTGGAAGTCCATAGGATCCTGAAGGCAAAGTGGAGGCTAGAAATTAAGTTCTCAAAAAAATAAAAATAAAAATAAAATAAAATAAACCCATAAGAAGTAAAAACAAAAAACAAAAACAAAACCTTTTATTAAAAACCTCACTTCTTAGGATGGATAACTTCTGACCTTTTCACACATAGTTTTAATTCACAGTGCCAATGTAAGCACAGTGAACTTGGAGAAATCCTGTATTTCACTGGAATGGAATGAAGGAGGTTCCACAAAAGGCAAAGAGGTGAGTCCACTGAGCACACTTGTGTGGCATTTCACACGGTCCTGTGCAGAGCATCTGTGTGGAACCGGTGACAGTCCAGGCTGATGCTGTGCTGTCCTCTCCAGGCTTAAGAAATGGTTCTCCCTGCACACATTGTGATTTCCTTCAGTCAAGTGTTCAAAATTGAAGCAATTAGCCAGTTCTGGTTTGTCTGTAGAGAGCAAATTGCAGAGAATCTCAACCAATTCTCTGCTCACTCGCCTTAGCTTGGGTCCTGAGTAAACACTACAGTGTCAGTTTGGGTAACAAAATCTGTATCCCAGGAAAGGAAATGAAGGTGTGTCCTTGACGTGCCAAGTCATAAAGCCATGGGTAATGGATGGCACAGGTGAGCTGTTTAAGAGCCGCTCCAGGGAGGGACCTGGAAGGACTGAGAGGGTTTAGCTGAAGCAGTGCAGTAGCCGCAGCCTGAGGTCTGAATGGCAGCACTGGCCATAGGCCGAGCAGACTGCGCATGCGCTCACAGCAGCAAAACTGACTGGAAAGAGATGGGAGGAAGGCACTGTGAAAATGTCTCTCTGGCCTGTGCATATAAAATCCCAGATTTCTCATCTGTCTCCGCCTCTCCTTTATATGTGCTCAGGCATGTATCCATCTATGAAGTGAAGATGACAATGTCTACCTCAGAATGTTGTGAGGATGTAACCACAAACTCCTTCTGGACTGATTCTAGAACAATAGACTGTGTGTTGAGGCCTGGCAGTGTAGGTGACTATTGTGCAGTCTCTGCTGTGGAGTTTTAGAGGGTGACACGGGCCGGCCTGCTATGGTGGTGCATTCCCTTAATCTCAGTGCCCAGCAGCCAGAGGTAGGCAGATTTCTATGTTCTTGAGGCTATTCGGGCCTACGTAGTGATAGTCTTGTCAAAAACAACAACAACAAAAAAAACTCATATGTAAGTCTTTTTCCTTTAACAATATTTTGCTTGGTGTGGTAGCACATGCCATTAATCAGAGCACTTGGGAGGCAGAGACAGTGAGCTCTGTGCCAGCCTGCTCTACAAATTGAATACCAGGACAGTTAGTTATCAAGTCTAAAAAAATTGTGTGTATGTGTAAGGAGGGAGGAAGCCATGTGCTTAAGAGTGTCATGTGGTATACATGCGCTTGATAGTATCATGTGTTAAGATTCTGAGACAACTTTGCTGAACTGTATTTTTTAAATGTATGTATTTATGTATTTAGGCATTCATGCATTTATGCATTTATAATTTATGTATTTGTGCATTTGTGAATTCGAGTGTTCATGTACTTGTTCATTTATGCATTTATGCATTAAAGTGCTTATGTGTCAATGTATTTATGTATTCATGTATTTATGTTTGTATGTTTTTCTGTATTTATGTATGAAATTATGCATTTATGTATTTATGTATTTATTTATGCATTTATGTACTTATATATTTATATATTTATGTATATATATATTTATGTATTTATATATTTATGTGATTATGTATTTTTGTATTTATTCATGTCTTTATGTGTTCATGTGTTCAGGTGTTTATGTGTTTATATTTTTACATATATATTTCTGTATTTATGTATGTATGTATTTATATATTTATATATTTATGTATTTTGTATGTATATATGCATGTATTAATGTACATTTATATATGTATTCATGTATATGTATGTATTTATGTATTTATGTATGTATTTGTGTATTTATGTATTTACATATGTGTTTGTGGTTTTATATAATTATGTATCATTTATGTAATTATGTATCATTTATGTATTTATGTATCATTTATATATTTATGTATTTATGTATGTATGTATTTATGTATTTATGTATGTATGGATGGATGTGTGTTTATGTGTTTATGTGTATATGTGTTTGTGTGTGTATGTATTTATGTATTTATGTGTTTATGTGTTTATGAGTTTGTGTTTATATGTTTCTGTGTTTATGTATTTATGTATTTATGTGTTTATATGTTTATTTATGTATTTATGTAGCATTTAAGTAATTATGTATGTATGTGTGTTTATGTCTTTATGTGTTTGTGTTTATGTATTTATGTATGTGTTTATGTGTTTATGTGTTTATGCATTTATGCGTTTATGTGTTTATAAGTTTATATGTTTGTGTTTATGTGTTTATTTATGCATTTATGTATTTATGTATTTATATATTTATGTATTTTGTATTTATGTATTTATGTATTATTTATGTATTATTTATGTATGTATGTATTTATTTATTTATTTATGTATTATTTATTTAATGGCATATACAATTGCATGCCAGATGAGGGCATCAGATCCCATTAAAGATGTGGTTGCTGGGAATTGAACTCAGTACCTCTAGAAGAGCATTCAGTGCTCTGGATTGCTGAGCCACCTCTCCAGACCTGGGGAAGTATATTCGTAAGTTTTATCAGTTTTAAAGATAAACAAAAGTGGGATCAATTTGATGTCTTGTGTCATGTGTGGTGCTGAACAGTGAAGTCAAGCCCCCTCTCCTGCAAAGGGAACACTGCCGCTGAGCCACACCCCTCAGCCCAGTTTGCTGCTTCACGTTATGCTGGTAAAATCTGAGTTGTTCCTAAAGAGTTCCAGGACGCTGGTGACTTAAACACAGAATTGTTACGTCATTGTGAGAGTGACCAGGGTCTAGGAAAGGCATCAACTGCAAGGTGTGTCTGAGAAGAAGTCTCACAGCCCATTAGAAAATGTAGGTAGACTCAGGGTTAGGTAGCAGCTTTTGGGGACTTATTCCTGCTTATAAGATCCTGAGAGGCCCTCCATTTTGATATCAGCAGCCAGTTAGAACTTGTTTTCCTCCTTCATGTCAGCCAGCAAGAAGTGCTCAGGGGGCTGTGGCCAGCAGGACATCACTGCCCAGCAGAGCAGTAGGAGATCCAAGTGATGTGTGTCTACTGTGGAATTTGTGTGTCTGTCTGTCTGCTTTCTTTTCCGCCTCATTCTCCTCACTCTCCTCACTCACAATCTCCCATTGGCTTGGAGACTGGAAACCCATTCCTTCGAGATGGGAAACCATGACTAAGGAATAACTACTGTGCGGTTGTCAGTGCGTTCATGGAACTTCTGTTTGGTAAAGCCCAGAATTGGGTGATCTTGGTCACAGCAATTCATTTATATCAAGCAGTGTTGCTTCACTGGGACTTACTGCCCTTGCAGATTGATATTGATGATGTGGCTGCAATAAACCCAAAGCTCTTACAGCTTCTTCCCTTAAAACTGAAGGACAATCGGCCACTGCAGGAAAATGGAGCCGTCCCAGTGAGGATAGCGGCTGCTGTCCGTGAATAACCTCTTAGCTTAGAACCTTTTTTTTGCTGATTTTTGTCTGAGTCCACCTGGGGCCTGATCCCAATACACAGGCTCATTATAGAACCGTGGTGAGTGAGGAGAGCCATAGATTGTGGGGATTTGTTCTGTTTGTCAGAAGCAAAAACTCCAATCAGCCAATTCCAAAATTCCAGCTCCAAAAGAAGGTAATGATTGACTGTAGTCATGATGTTTTTCCTGTGGGCGAGATTAGTAGGGCACAAAGTGGGAAACCAGAGTAGTTACATTTGGAAACCCTAATTGAGCATGTGACTTCACTATAACCTGAATTCTGTTATTTGTTCATAGCAGTCTCATTTATACTAGCCAGAAGCCGGAAAGTACCCAGATGTCCTTTAACAGAGGAATGAATACTGAAAATGTGGTACATTTACACAATGGAGTACTACTCAGCTATTAAATACAAAGAATTAATGAAAAGTGCAGGCAAGTGGATGGAACTAGAACATATCATCCAAGTGAGGTAACCCAGACACAAAATAACACATGTGGTATATACTCATTAATAAGTGTATACTAAATCAAAAGCTCACAGTACATATGGCACAACCTACAGAGCATATGCAGTGAAGAAGGAAGGAAGATGAAGGTTGGGTGCTTCAGTCCTGCATTGGGGGGCAAACAAGTCAATCGTGGAGGAATAGAAGGAGAGTGGGACAAGGGAGTGAGAAAGGGTGAGAAGGAAATAAGGGTGACTGCATCAAAATCTGGAAGAGACATGAGAGATGTACAGAGTCTTTACATCCATGTAGAGTGATGAGTGCAGATACTCAAAACTGCTTCAATGCTTTGAATAAATCATATTTCTGTGCCACATCAAACCTTGTTTCAAATGATTGAAGAAACAAAAACCAGTATCTGATTAATGGGAAAGAAACAGGGCAAGAAGGTTTTATTAATAAATGATATCAACCATTTAATTTAATTTCAACCCCAACATTTCAGAGATTATTCTATAAAATGACAATGAGATAGAGACTATCTCGTGTTCCACGTAGCACAACATGGAAGCAGATATCTGATTCCAACATAAAATAATGGGACCACAAACTGAACAGAAGATACGGAATATTATTTGTGAGACATGGAAGAACATTTTATTTTATACACTCATAAAGTACTGTAGGGGATATCTTAAGATTGCCATCCATTAATTTACCTTAAAGGAAAAAGAAAAGAAAACAATCAGGATAATGAGGATAACCCTGATAATCAGGAAGGATACAGTGGTGGGTGGTGTTCCTTCTTTCTACCATGTCAAGGCAATAACATGATCTTAAAGCAGAAGGAAAAGAATTTCAAGAAATACTATTTGTGTTCAAAGGACATGGAGAATTTCTCTTTAGAAAACAACATGGAGTCTCAACACTCAATCTTGGCAAAAGCAAATTCAAATTTATTGAAGGATCTTTATGTTTGACCTGTAGTCTGACTATAATGAGTATGGCATGGATCCAACTCCAATGCTCATGTGCACCAAATTACTTCCAAAAGACTGCCACAGCCCAGCATGGCATTTCAATAGTAGTCACAATGGAGTGAAGAGTCAGTCTCCATGCACATTACCAACTCATTTGACATGGTATTACCCCTCAGTATACAACAAGTATAGAATATCACATTATCAAGGTACTCAATTTTCCCAATATGCAGATCTTCAAAAGTACTGAAAAATATTTAAGTTGACAAAATCATAATTCAACCAATGTATGACACAAATTTTTATACATACTAACCAAGATGGTGCAATAAACTTCATAGCAAGACATAGCAACCTTTCAAAAAATGGAGATAAAGATTGTTTAATTCTGTGTGTATATTATGGGTCAAAAATGTAGTTGAAACAAATATAAATCAAATTCAGTGTTCCATCTGTCTCACTGATTGTAATCTAACAAGTTACATAAATTGGCATAATAGCCACACATTTTTGTTGTTGCAATGTAATCTAACACAGTACTGTTTCAAAACAAATACCAGCTAGACATGAATGAAAAATTATAAGGTGTATACTAACATTAGCAATGCAATTCTCTCACAGAAATGGCATGTCAATTTTGTCATTTCTTTGGAAATGTGTGAAATTTTTCTCAAACTTCTTAATGAGGTGTGAACAAACATCAACACAGAAATATTTCTTCAAATGTCACTGACTGCCAGGGACTGATTATCACCCAAGAGATCAGCATAATAATTCAGTGAAAGTCTGCACAGGTACTGATATTGGACAGGACGGGTATTGAATCTTTATAATCCAGGCATTTTGGATTTTGCATAATGACATGTTCTGCAGATGGCAGGAGTCACAGGAAGTTTGGAGATATTTTGTAAATATGACTAGCGTACGATAGTATATGAACAACAGAGAGAATGTTCAACTCCTGGCTCAGTGTGTCCTGTGAGACTGCACTTCCCTACACTAGACAGTGTAAGACACAATGCCCCATGATTCTTCTCAGAGTGTGAATGATATCGAACTTTTCTGACCTTCTAAATTCTGGGCTATGGAAGCTGGGGGCAGGGCCAGGGCTGAGAGTGCCAGGTGGGGGCGTGGTTCCCAAAGCTGCTATGGGGCGGAGCGGGGTGAGAGTGACAGGAAGGTTCAGGTGTGGCCTGAGTTGGCCTATAACCATGTGGTGACCCCCTGAGCCCACTCTGTAACTCTGCATACCCCTGCCTTTCCCCTGACCCTGTGACCCCACAACCTTTGCTTCCTACCTGGACATCGATACCCTGCCCCCACAGGTTCACGCCCACAGGGAGGAGCTCCAGGCAATGGCCCCACCCCCCACCACAGCATCATTGCATCTCTTTTTCCTGTGAGCTCAGCTCCTTTGAGGTGGGCGGGGCCCAGGGCCAGATGGCAGGGCCTCGCAGGGTGTGGGCAGGCCAAGACATGAATACTGAACAAGCTCAGTGCCCTGTCTGTCCATCACTGCCGGACCCGCCCACTATCACGGCCCCACCCCTAGGCCACTGTACAGGAAGGCCCTGGTGTTCTACCCTGCACCCACAGCAGGAGACAGGCAGGCGATGGGCAGGAGAGCAGTCCCACAGTGATGACATCACGGCCCCGCCCCCAGGGTCCTGATTCACCAGAAAGTTCCTGCAGCTGCTGAGCTGCACAGGGAGAAGCCGCCTGGTGCAGGAGGACTTCCTGCCCTTCCTGCGGGTGGGGAAATTCATCCTTGCTGTTCAGCTTGAATGATTCTCCGTGTCCTGCTCTGATCTCTGCTGTGGGCTGCTGTGAGGGGACCTCAGGGAAGTTCTGAAATCGCGACATGGTGAGCACAGGATCACTGCCCACAATGGGTAGGGACAGGCAGCTGAGCAGTGGGCACTGGGGTGTGGCATCCTCTCTGGCTGGATGGGAAACATCAGCCAGATGTGCACACCTGTGAGGTCCCTTGTGCTGCTCCTCACTTGCCACATCAGCCAGTGGTCTCTGAGTGACCTTACTATCATGGCTGATTCTGAATCTGCCCAAAACATTCAGACCCGTGGCTTTCCTGTAGGAACATGTGTGGTTTCTCTGACTCTGCAGCACGTGTCCAAACCCTTTTGTGTTTTATAGCATTCATTAAAAAGACAGGTATAAATCGAGTAGCTCTGCTTTCACGTGTTACTTGTTTTTGTTTTCTCTAGTTTTGTTAATTATTTCTGTTGCAGTTTTTTATTGCTTTGCTTTAGATGATTAGTGTTTGGATTATTATGTAGCAAAAGGGTTTTCCCCAATGTATTTGGTATTTTGGATGCTTCTTTTACATTAACAAGCATTAGTTTAGAATATTTTCATTATGATTTCATTGGAAATATTTTTTAGACCTGTATGTTGATTGTTGATTGATCTTATTTGCCCTCTCCAGCTCCTCCTTCTCTTCTTCTTCTTCTTCTTCTTCTTCTTCTTCTTCTTCTTCTTCTTCTTCTTCTTCTTCTTCTTCTTCTTCTTCTTCTTCTTCTTCTTCTTCTTCTTCTCCTTCTTCTCCTTCTTCTCCTTCTTCTCCTTCTTCTCCTTCTTCTCCTTCTTCTCCTTCTTCTCCCTCTCCCTCTCCCTCCCCCCCTCTCCCTCCCCCTCCCTCTCCCTCTCCTCCTCCTCCCTCCTCTTCCTTCTCCTCCTCCTCCTTCTCCTCCCTCCTCTTCCTTCTCCTCCTCCTCCTCTTCCTTCTCCTTCTCCTCCTCCTTCTTCTTTTCCTCCTCCGCTTCTTACTCCTCCTTCTCCTCATCTTCCTCCTCTTTCTTCTCCCATCATTTGTGTTTCTCCTTCTCATATGTATCAAACTCATGGTTGTTTAGTGCTAGGAATATTTTAGAATCCAAATTTTTTGAATAATGTATTCATTTTTCTGTTTATTTTTAATTTTTGTGATTCTCTCTTCCATTCTTGTTCTGTGGGTGAGCCTTTCCTCAATAGTTGTCAGTTAACAGGAAATTGAAATGGCCTGCTCTTAGTGACTTAGGAAATGCTAAAGCCATTAGCTGCCTCCATCACCTGCTGCCATTGCCATTTTGTGCATTATATACCTGTGTATCCTAATATATTTGTTCTCTGTCTCTGTTCCGTGCACAAGTACTCTCTCTATTCTCTTTCTTTTCCTTCTGTCTGCCTGTCTTCAGGTTCTTTTGTGTACCTCTAGCCCATGCTCAGGTTCTCACTCCTCTCCCTTCCTGCATACAACCTCCTTTGAATCACATCTCTTGCATGTTTTAGTTTCTCAGGACCTGCTGTGAAAACATAACATGGCTTTCTTTGTGACATATTTTCCTGTATGTTATTCCTTATATTCTATGTTGATGTCTAACCATCTTGGTGTGTGGTGATAATAGGCCTAGGTATTTGTTTCTGGCTTTGTCTTGTTCGGGTGGGAGTTTTATTAATGGGTTATAGTTTGCTGTCTAGATTTTCAGAGAGTGTTGGCTGAGTGTTTCTTCTTTTACTGACCTGTTTGGTGGCTATGTTTAAGAGGGAATACTTGATAATTTTGAAAGCTAGGGGATGAGGTGTGCAGGGTAAGAATATCTTAGCAATCCACAAGGAGACATAATCAGGAGAGAGGTGAAGCTGCCAACATCTCAACATTTCAGAGCTACAGTCATCTGAAGGAGCCTCAGT
Organism: Apodemus sylvaticus; assembly: GCF_947179515.1. Taxonomy (NCBI): domain Eukaryota; kingdom Metazoa; phylum Chordata; class Mammalia; order Rodentia; family Muridae; genus Apodemus; species Apodemus sylvaticus. Next base: position 62,076,633 of record NC_067490.1, read on the forward strand.
TGATGGTGTGCTCTTATCAGAATGGCTGGATGTTATGTCTGTGTGAGATAGTGTAGATGATTGATGTGGGAAGGCTCTTCCACTGAGGGTGACAATATTTATAAGCAAGTGGACCTTGGCTGGATAAGAGAGCTACCTGAACATGGGACACTGACCAAGCATGAGAGCAAGCCAGGAGACAATGTTTGTCCATGCTTTTACCTTTATTTTGTAACTTCAGTTTCTACTCTAAGATCCCAAAGTGAACTGTGATCTGACAGAACCATTCATAACAACTTTCTATTACCTGGGATGCTTTTGATCAAAGGATTCCATCATAGCAGCAGAGAAGAAAATAAGAACAACAACAAAAAATGGTATCAATAGTTGATTTTGCTGCTGGACAGAATCTATGTCCTCTTCTGAAGGAATGTAGAAAATATCAGAAATTGAGATGGCGAAAGTCATAGAAAGCTGACAATGGAGCTTAACCAATTGTTCTTATAGGACCTGGAAGATGGGAGTGTTGACAATATGCAACCAGAAAAAACTGAGTGGAAAGAAGACTCTGTAAACTTTAGTGAGGTCATTTGTGTGATATTTTGACCAAAATTTTTTTCCAACTTGGCTCATAAAATTTAAAAATAATGTGCTGATTTCCGTACTTTCATTCAATGTATAGGCATTTGTTCACCTTTCTCACTTATTGGAATTTCAATTCCAGTTCCTACCATCTCTCCAACTACCTTACACACTCCTTCATCCCTAACTCCTTTTATCTCTCCAAGGCACTCGGGGACCACTGGAGTATCCACCAACAATGGCATTTCAAGTCTCTGCATGAATATGCATATCTCTCTTACTGAGGTCAGAAAAGACAGCCACATTAGGAGAACAGTTTGGACAGAGAGGCAACAGCATAAAGGATATATCCTGCTCCATTTGTTGGGTGAACCACATGAAGACTGAGTAGCTCATGTACTACATATATGATAGGGGACTCATTCCATCCAGTGTATGCTCTTTGCTTGGTGGCTCAGTCTTTGAGAGTCTCCTAGTGTCCAGGTTAGTTGACACTGAGGGTCTTCTTATGGACATCCTGTTCCTTTAGAGGCCCTCAATCCTTTCCCCATCTCTTCCAAAAGACGCCCTGTGCTCTGTCCAATGTTAGGCTGTGGGTATCTGCATCTGTTTCAGTTAGGTTCTGGAGGGACACTCTCAGAGGACAATTATGCCAAGCTATTCTCTGGAAGTATTTCAAAGTATATCCTCAGTATTATCAGGGATCAGTGCTTGCCCATGGGATGGGTCTCAAGTTGGACAGGGTATAGTTTGGCCATTCCCTTATTCTATGATCCATCTTTTCACCTGCATTTTTGTAGACAGGACAAATTTTGGGTGGAAAGGTTATTGGATCAGCTTGTGTCCTTAACTCCCCACTGGGGGTCCTGCCTGGTTGCAGGATGTGGCCCTCTTCAGGGTCCATAGCTCATTGTCATGGATTTCAGGTAAGATCATCCTCATAGTGATCATACTTGGTGCCCTCCCATTTGTCATCTTTCACACTTCCTAAAGATTCTCCACCCTTCCACCCTCACCTGGTGCAGATTTCAATTCATTGTCCTGGCCCTCTGGTCCTCTCTTTTCTCTCAGCACACCTGTTCCTCTTCTCTCCCCATTCCCATTACTTATCTACACCCTTATCCATTTCTCTCTCTTCCATCTGCCTCCTATGACTGTTTAATTCACCCTTCTGAGTGAAAGTCAACAATGCTCATTTGGGTCTTCTTTCTAGTTTAGCTTCTTTTGGTTCGTGGAGAGTAGTATAGATATCTTGTACTTTATAGTTAATATTTACTTGTAAGTGAATACATACTTGCTTGTTCTTTTGTGTCTGGGTTATCTCAGTCTGGATGTTTCTTGTAGTATCCATTTGCTTTGAAAATTTATTATGTTCTTTTTCATAGCTGAATAGTGTTCAAATTTTAAAATGAAACACATTTTCTGCATCCATATTTTGGTTAAGGAACATCTGGACTTTTTCAAGTTTCTAGCTGTTATAAACAAAACAGATATGAACCTAGTGGAGCAAATGCTCTGGTGGGTTTATACCTGAGGAGGTATCCTAAGTGAAATTCATTCTCCTGCCAAGTCAAAAGTTAATGCAAGGAGTGGGCAAATTATTTCCTAGACCCATGAAGGAACTTTAAATAAAAGCTGCTGCAACCGTGGTCCAAGTGAGATAGGGTCCATCAACATAGAAGCCAAACTTGATAGGATCACCCATATTATATTGGTTCTGGAAACTGACAGATGAAAAATTCAAGGTCATGGATTCTTCCTTTATGGTTTCAGTTTTACACTATTCCAGCAATCCTTTGGCAGAGTCAGAGTCTCAGTTAAGGCTCTGAGAGTTCATTGAATTGCATTAAAGTTGTGAGGACAATGCTTAAGGTGCATTTTGGGACCAAAAGGTATTTATATACTAAGACATTGATAAATTTCCTAAGAAGAAAGACATACAGGGAGGGGAAATACACAAACTGGGAGATGTAGAAGTTACAGAAAGAGGAGCATCTAAGCCTTTAGAAACTAAATTCCAATGCATTTAAGACAAAGCTACAGGATTTAGTGTTTGTCCTGCTGTATTTCTTTCATTGGTCCAATCTTCCCTTCATATCTGCAAATTCCTATTTTATTGAGAAGCAGTATTCTGTATTTTTGCATGTTGGAAAGATACAACTGCTTTCTGATTTTACAATTTGTAGCCTTGAAGATATTTCTTTGAGTGTCAGAGGATACTTTAAAACTTTGAACAGACTATTAGGATAACAGTAGACTGAATGTGTTTTCACCATAGAATGAGCATGAAAATATGACCAGGGCCACAATGTGCACTTGATTGAAACATAAAGCTTCTAGATAGGATAATGTCTTTGGCTGCCTGTCTGTCTTTTCTCTCTTTCTTTGTGGAAGGTCTTATATGAGGAGCCTTTACAGATACCTATTGGGGGAGATAACATTGTGTTTAGCCTTAAAATATTTCTTTTTCCTTACATTTTTGTATCTCCAATAGTTTATATATTGGTCAAATCTCTGATAGTGATTACTCTAAGACCTTGCCCTCACAAATTCCTTCCTCCCAGTCACCTCTGCTTTTCCTTTTAGAGGGTGTGTGCCCCATGGGTATCCCCACACCATTCAATTTCCTTAAAAAATGACAAGGTAGGTAGATTATAACTTCTGTGTCAGGAAATAAATGGAGGAGACTGCAGAATAAAATGAATATATTGGCAAGAAAGCATACATTTACTTTACAGTGATAATCAGTATCATGCTTTGTGTTTTACATGTGTGTGGAATATTTTAGGATGCAGTGGCTTATGATGATGTGCATATGAACTTCACTGCAGAAGAGTGGGATTTACTCGATCCTTCCCAGAAGAATCTCTACAAAGATGTGATGCTGGATACCAACTGGAACCTCACTGTTATAGGTAAGACTGAATTTATTTTTGATTTTCAAAATAAGGGACAGATGTTTCTTGGTTATTGATGATCTTCATTTTTTTTAGTTAAGAACAAGTAAGATTATGCTGAATAAAGCAGGTTCAGAGCTGTCAAAATTCACAGTCCCTTGAACTTTACCTAATTTCCTAAAATATATCATTCCTTATCTGGAACTGTGTTTGAGGTTCCTATTGGGAAGACCAGCATATTGAAGAACAAGGTCAAATTTCTAGAAGTCTTGAAAGGTAATTTTCATGTGCAAACTGATACAAATATGCCTCTGTCGAAATTTTAATATTTTCTGGAATCTCCAAAGAAAAGCAACAGTGCTAATTTTCAGTCCATTAAGTGTAGCTATGATTAAAATATTCTCTCAAAACCATGCAAATCATTGCCAGTTATCTGATTCATGTCTGCAAGGCATTCCCTTAAGCAAGAAGACAAGGAAAAATGCATTTAGAGAAAACTTTATTTGATTTATAGCCCCATTAGTGCTTTGTGGTGGATCTTCCAATCCATATAGTCTCATAATATATAGGTGTTAAAAATTAAATAGTGATAAATGTATGACCAAAACACAGGAATAAGCTAATAGTCTATGTTAAAATTGTTGGCATTCATATAGATTATTGAGAGGTCAGTTTTGAGAATCTAGAATGTTGCCATGGAGAAACCTTCATCTACATATCAAACGTCTATGGGGAACAAAAAGTCAAACAGTGTGAATGCAATGCATGGGAAAACCTTTCATTTATTCTTCTTCTTTTAATAGGTACATATCATGTGTCTCAATGAATTATCGCTTAATGAGTATAGGGTTGTTGTCATAAGCAATCTATTTTTTTTCTATCTCAAAACAATGAAAGAATATGTAATATTCTGCATTTGGCAAATTTTCTGAATATGATAGATGTTTGCAAATATTTTGTTTCTAATTTTATGGCAAACTTACCCAAACTCACACTGTAGCAAATTGTTTTGGGTACTATAAATTGGAAAATCTTCACTTTCTCCTGGTTCATTTCAAATGTGGTATTATTTACAGTACAGGAAATATTATGAATACAAAAAGTGTTATAAAGCTCTGAGATGTTCTTTTTTTTCTTCAGATAGGAAGTACAATAGGAAGTATATTTCTTCATATAGCAATCCCAGGTACAAAACAGATGTTATAAATATGAACCATGCAATAACTATCATAGCTATCTTCTGTAATCCATAATGCAGGACAACACCATGAACATGTGATGTGATAAAAGCTTAAAATATGATTCTTCTATACCATTAAATCAAATTGTAAACTTAATTCATACTGATAAGATGATTGATCAGGGTTAAGAATATAGTAAAGATTTCACATGTGCCAATTATTATTGCAGGGATATAAGACGTCATAGTGGAGAAAAACCCTATGAGTGTAACCAATTTGGTAAAGCCTTTGAAAGACCCAGTCATCTCCAATATCATAAAAGAAAACATACTGGAGAGAAATATTTTGAATGTAATCAGTGTGGTAAAGTCTATAAACAGCGAAGTAGTTTCCAATATCATAAAAGAGCATACTGGAAAGAAAGCTTAGAAATTTAATCAAAATGACACATACTGGAGAGAAACCTTATGAATGTAATCAATGTGTTAAAGCCTTTGCAAGACACAGTTATCTCCAATATCATAAAAGAATACATAATGGAGAGAAACCTTATTAAGTAATCAATGTGTTAATGTATATTCACAAGGGAGAAACCTCCAAATTTTCTCAGTTGTAGAGAAACATAATAATTAAAATCATAAATTAAGTGGGAGTTTGGGTGATATCATAGTAGGAATATGATAGACATGCGTGCTTGGGGTTATGTCAACACTGGAGATGGTTCTTTTGATGCTTTGGAAAAGGCGGTTGTGGCCTTTTAACCTTATCTGAAGAGTTTCCTTGAGGATAAGGTAAAGAGGTTTACATTAATTGCGTTGACAAAGTAAGTCATGAAAATCAACACATAGAATTTGGCCAGACAGTTTCTATCAAGCATAGAAACTAAGAAAGGAAAAACACAAAATGTAAGGTTCAAAATGCAAGGCATCATCAGAAAGTTGAATAAAGTTAAATCCTATGATCAAGACTATTCAATGGTATTAAAAGAATGGTTACATAAGTGCAAGATTCCCTCCAGCAGAACATATGGATTTGCAGTTTTATGAATGTGAACTGTATCATGTTAAAATTAATATTACCTGGTAATTGTTTATATAGGGAGATAAGATACAGGTATGTGTCATGATGAGAAGAGATGCATTTTGATTGCTATTCTGGGTTTTCAATTTGCGATCTTATATCAAAAGGAAAATCTTATATCCAGGCATGCTGTTACATGACTTTTATCCCAGTATTCAGGGGATAGAGCAATACAGATCCCTGAGTTCAAGGTTAATCTACTAATCAAGTTTCAGGATAGACAAGTTCAGGCAGTGAAGCTTTTGAAAAATAGAAAGTGGGTGATAATGTAATGGAAGTGGCCATGTTTCAGTCACATCAAGCAGCACAACTTAGCAGCTTTGTTTATGTGGCTCTGGATTTAGAGGCAAGAATAGAAGGGACTACTGAGACAATTAATGCTGGATAGCTTTAGTTCAAGAATTAGAGGTGATGGAGAAGAAATCAGCATCACTGAGGTAAAATCTTCTGGGTAGTGTTTTCTGAGTGACAAAGCAGGTGTGTTCCAGAGATTTCCAAGATTGGACATAGTGATGAAGCTGGACTTGGTCATGTGTAAGAATCACCCAGGTGGTACTGGTTTCGAATGCACGAAGTTGTCATGCAGAGGAGCTGAAGCTTGGCACCATTGGCCGATCATAACAGAGGCTCTCTGTCCAGCTTAGATACTGCAAAGGAACCCAGAACCCTGAAGATGCAAGTACCATGGGATGAGCAGCAAGACCAGCAGGAGCAGGCAAGTGGAGTCAACCAGAGCTTAGAGTAATACAGAGGGCAGAGTTTGAGAGGTGACCCAAACTCATTGGAGGAGCAGTGAAAATCATGTGTGGATCCCGGACATTGAAAGAAGAAGATGTGATATTGAAATTACCTTGGAGACACAAGATTTTAAGATGTTAGAACTGTGGGATACCTGCTCAGGAAAAGGCTGTCAGGGAATAAAACCACTCAAAGTGAAAGAATTGTGCTTTCATAAACAAAGCAGAAAGCAGCAGGACATCTGAAGAACACTTTGACAACAGACATGAAGATGCAGAGTTTGGAGATTGCTCAGCTGTCTTTGGTCTTATTTAGGTCCAGTATTTCCTCATCCTGCCTTTAGGAATGGTGAAGTATACACTGAATTTTGAGTTACATGGTGTGCTTTTTGCTTTTTTGTTTTTGAACATGATTACATGATAGGATTTATTTCAGAAGAGTCTTTGATCTTTGGACATTTTTGAGATTGCTATAGACGATTGAGACATTTGAAGTAGGAACTCATGTATTCTACATGTTTAAGTATGATCCCTATACACCCTTGTGTTTGGACAATCATAAGGAGGTCAGGAAGTGGAATGTAGTAATTTAAATATGCCAAGATAAGTGAGTGGCATTATGAAGTGTATGGTCTTGTTGGAGGAAGTGCATCACTGTATGGGTGGGCTTTGAAATTCCTACCATTGTTAAAGAGTCCCACCTATTACATCCCTGGAAGACATTCTCATCTGAGTTGCCTTTGGATTAAGATGCAGAACTCTCAATTAAATGGGGCTTTTATAGAAGTTTCCTTGTTTATTATGAATTTTCCTAGAAATGGAAATGAAAGAAAGTAACACTTCAAGTCCATTTAATGTTCTCAAGACTGCACAATTCTGTAGTCTTCATTTTCATGAAAGAATATGTGTTAGAGAGAAACCTCATGAAAGTGTTTAGTATAATGAAGCCTTTGTACACTTCTATATTCTTCATCATTATGACACCATTCATACTGTAGGGAAATTCTGTAAAAGTTAGCAGTGTAGTAGAGCCTCTTTGTTATGGGATACACTGAGTCACAACACAAATCAAACACGAGGACAATTAAAACAACACAAATTTTTAGTAGTCAATTTGCTACTTTTAAATCAGGACCACAAACATATATTCAGAAGCTTAGCCATTGATTTTTGTTTGTATTTTTTAGTCAGTCATGTATGCAACAACTTTCCTGATAGTCTTTATTAGCTCAGGAATTGCCTTTGGGAAATTTTGGTTTACTTATGCATATGATCATGTCATCTTCAAATAAATGTAATTTCACTTACTGCTTTCTAAATCATATTGCTTTCATCCCCTAGTTTCATTACCCTAGTTAAGCATTTATGTAGTACATTGAATAGATACAGAATAAACTGCTTTGTCCTGTTTGTGAATTAGTGGAATTGATTGGAATATCTCTCCATTTAATTTGATTATGGCTATAGGGTTGATGTACTGTGATGTTAGTATATTTAGGTATATTCTTGTGTCTTTATTTACTCCTACTACAATTTTTCCATAAAGTGGTGTTGGGTATTGTCACATAATTTTCATCACCTAATGAGATGACCACTTATTTACTGTTTACACTTTAAGCAACTTATGTTTAACCATCCCAGCATCTCCTTAATTAAGCCTACCTCACTGAACATGATGGATGACCTTTTGATGAATTTTCTGTTTTATTTCATTTTATTGGATTTGTTTTGCTTTTTTAAGTATTTTACATATGTGGTTTTAGGGAAAATTTGTCTGTAATACTCTTTTGTTGCTTAGTCTTTTTTTGACTGGATATTTGAACAAGCATGTGTTCACATAATACATCGGCTAATGATTGTTCTGTGTCTATATTGTTGAATACTTTGAGGAGTATTCTTATTAACTCCTCTTTGGAACTGCTGTAGTTCTCTACCCTAAAATTCATGGTCCTGGGCTCTTTTGTTGGTAGATTTGTAGTGACTTCGCTTTTTCTAGATACTTAGATATGTATAAGTTGTTTAAGTTAGGGCTAAGGAGATAGTTCAGTGGATAAGAACACTGGCTCCTCTTCCAGAGGTCATGAGTTCAATGTCCAGAAAATACATGGTGGCTCACAATGATCCATAGTTGGATTTAATGCCCACTTCTTGTGTGTCTGAAGACAGGGACAGTGTACTCATGAACATTAAATAAATTAATTAATTAATAAATAATAAATAAATAAATAAATGTTTTTTTAAAAAGTTGTTTATCTTAATTTGATTTAATTATGGTATATGTATCCTATCCATGCAATTACCTATTTATTTTAGACTATCCAATTCGGTGGAGAACAGGTTTCTTAAAACTAGCTCTTTATCATTCTCTGAATTTCTGTCTTATTTTCTCCTCATTTTGATTTTACATTTCATTAATTTTGATATTCTCTGTCTTTAGATATGGGATTGCCTGTCTTGTTTAATATAATGCTCAAAGGATCAACTCCATGAATCACTGATTCCTTGTTTTCTTCTCTTTCTCTTTTATTGATTTCAGCCCCCAGTTTGATAGTTTCTTGATGTCTACTCCAGTTTATTATTGCTCATTCACTTTTTTCTGTACTGGACTTTAAGGTGTGCTCTTATATGACCAATATGTGAGCTCTCCATCTTTAAATGTAGACATTTGTGCTATGAACTCTCTTCTAAGCACTACTTTTATTTTCTTTGTGTTAAATAGGGTTGTACGTGTTGCATATTAATTTTCATTGAATTCTAGAAAATCTCTAATTTCTTCCTCTATTTCTGCTTTAACCTATTTTTCATTCTGTAGTGTGATGTGCAGTTTCCATGACTTTGTAAGCCTTGTGCTCTTTCTGGTTTTGTTGCTATCCAGCTGTAATTCGTGGTGGTCTGAAAAGACACATGGTGTTTCAATTTATTTGTATATATAGTTACATTGAGTCTGAAAATGTGGTCAGTTTATGAGTTTCACGATGCGGTAAGCCGGAGGCATATTCTCTTATACTTCAGTAGAATGTTCTCTAAATATCAGCTGGACTCATTTTCATTCTGTCAGTTAGCTGGAGTATTTCTGTTTAGTTTTGGTTTGGAGAATTTGTCCATTGTTGAGAGAGGGGTATTGAAATCACTGTGTATAAGTGGACGAGGGTCATTATGTGCTTTTACCTTTAATAAATGTGTCTTTTAACAAGGTTGGTGATGATGTGTTTAAGGCAAAGATATTAACGATTACAATGTCATCTTTGGGGATATTTATTCCTTTGAGGAATATGTAGTGTACTTCTACAATTCTTTAGATTATTTTTGGTTAAAATCTATTTTGCTAAATTTTAAAATGGCTACACCAGCTTGCTTCTTTGGCCCATTTGATTTGAATATATATTTATTCTTCTTTACCTTGAAGCAATGCCTATTCTTGATGTTAAGCTGTAATTCTTGTATGCAATGGAAGGATAGGTTTGTGTTAGCATCCATTCAGTTAGCCTGTGTCTTTTTATTGGTGAACTGAAATTATGGATATTGAAATGATTCATGAACAGGTATTGTTAACTCCTGGAATTTTGTTGTTGTTTTTCTTGTTGTTGTTTTTGTTGCTACAACAGGTTGTTTTGGTATTGGTGTGTGTGTGAGTATGTGTGTGTGTGTGTGTGTGTAGGTGTGTGTGTGTGTGTGTGTGTGTGTGTGTGTGTGAGTGAGTGTGTGTGCTTTACCTTCTTGTGTAGATAACACAAAACTTTTGACTACCTGTGTATAATTAACTACTTTGGGTTAGATTCTTCTTCAATCACTTTTTGTAGGTCTGTATTTGTAGGCAAATATTGTTCAAATTTGACTTTATCGTAGTCTATCTTTTTTATTTGTGCTGATTAAATTTTTCTACATATAATAATCTTGACATCTGTACATTCCACATCATGTGTGTGCACACCCTTTTGGCATCAACAGACTCCAATGAGAAGTCATCTGTGATTTCAACTGATCTTCCTTTATATGTTTTTTATGGCTTTTATACCTTTGTAGCATTTAGTATTTGTTCTTTGTATTGCATTTTTTGATTGTTATTCAGGGAAGAGACTTCATTTTATTATCCATTCTGTGTGGTGTTTTGGTGATTCTTATACTTTGTTAGGTACCTCCCTCTTTAGGTTAGGAAATTTTTCTTGTATGATTTTGTTGTCAATACGTTCTGAGACTTTGATCTAGTGTTCTTCCTCTATTACTAGTCTTCTAATGCTTTGACCTTTCATGATGTTCTTGATTTCATGGATATTATGTCAGGAAGTATTAGATTCAACATTTTTGGCTTATGTGTCCATCCCTTCTATTGTATCTTCAGTGCTTGAGATTTGTCTTCCATCTCTGTATTCTCTGACTGAACCTTGCCTCTCTTGTTCCAATGTGCACTCCTAAATTTTTATTTCCAGTATTCCCTCAGTTTGTGTTTGCTTCATTTTTTGTATTTCCTGGTCTCCAATATTGTGTTTCCTTCAATTCTTGGTTTATGTCTTCTTGACTTTATTTATAGAATTTATTGGTTTCCTCCACTTTTTTCATCGTGTTTTCCTGGGTGTCTTTGAGGTATTTATTGATTTCCTCCAATTGTTTGTGTTTTTCTGGATTTCTGTAAGTGATTTAGCCATTTCCTCATTAAGGACCTCCAGGAACTTTGTATAGTTAGCTTCAAAGTCTTTGTCTTATAATGCAGCTATGTTGGGATATTTAAGACCTTCATTGGTAATATAAATGACTTCACTGTCATTAACCAGAAGGGGATCAATGTTGGTTCTTATTACAGCATCTTTTGCCAACATCGTGGAATGAAATTTTGTTATCAATTCTCCAAGTGAAAAGTTCCTTTTCATGCAAATGAACTTGATATACAATAGTTTGTTTCCATACAATGACATTTATTGTGGGGAACTATTAAGAAACCATGATAGAAACAGTGAATACTACCTAATTGATTCTATCTTTTTTTGTTTAAAAAGTCAATACTTAATTTCAAATGCATTACTGCTATAATCTCTTGTTTGATTTTATTCCCCTACAATTCCAGATAATTAAGAATCCCTTAATTTATTTCAAATCCTATTGATTATTTATTTCTGTTGTCTGAAATGCTGCCTGTAGCTGAGGCTTCCTCTTTTCATGTAATTGAGAATTGCTTTGAACGCTCCATCATTTCTCTGCGGCTCAGTGCTGGAATGTGTGTCGTGAATCTCTTCCAGACTATTCATTTACTGTTCAGTGAAAAGCAATAATAAAACACTATGTGGGTTTCCTCAAAACTCCCTGGCTTTTCTTAGAGCTTAATATTAAGAGGTGCCTGTGCTAGAATCAATTTCTATGACCATTTTTGAAGCAGAGTTAGTCACAGTACAAAAAGGGTTGGAAAAAGAAGGTAAAAGATTCCCTGCTTTGACTGTGATTGATACTAGCAAGGAGTTGAGAGGTAATCAATTTTAGATGATCAATAAATGTTCTGACTGGCCATTTCTCTGATCTGCACAGTAGGTAAAAATAATCTGGATAAAATGTTGAACTTATGTTAAGCCTAATTACTGTAGTAACTCTACTTCAACCAAAATAGGAAATCTGGGTATCATGATGTGGCCCTATCTACAAGGACAATTTTTTTCTGGATTTAAAATATTCAGCTTGAGAGAAAAAAATATAAGCAAAATTTATGTGCTTTAATATGAGATTGTAGACTCTGGACATATTGCAAAGAAGCCTGGTATATTTTACAATAATTTTGGAATTACAATTACATCATTTCTTTCCTGCCTTCCAAGATTACTTAAGTGCATAAAGCCTAATAGTGGGAAGAAGAAAGGTAGATGGTGCTTCAGTTTCTAGGCTTGGTGTCTGGGGTTGAGAACACGAAGGAGAAAGAAGAGGAAGAAGAATGGGCCATGGGGTTGATGGATTGTCCAAGAGAACTGGCCTGGGTGTATGAGCAGCCTAGGTAGAACATGCCAAGTCATATCTCACTGTTATTAACAGGAACTATACAACATAGTCTGTCCAACTGTAGTTCTTTAAATCTTATTATAAATACCAAGTCTTTTGTATCTTTTATTTTTACCTCTATGATTCAAGTGTAGTAAAACACAAATAAAAATAATAATATTTACCGTAATAAGGTGTCTTTAATTATTGTTTCTGTCCAATGATTGAAATGGATTGAAAATTAAGATGGCAGAGGATATTCAATATTCCTGGCTCTTGTTATTTCCAAAAAAAGTCATTATTTAATCAAATGTACAAGCTGTGATAAATAGTCTACACAACAGGTATGTCCTAAAATATGTAATAATTTCATTCTAATTCCTATGGTTTTGTTGCTACTTTGCTTCCAACCCAATTCCCCAGTAAAAGAAAACTCAGCTCAATCAGTTAACAAAACAAGCTACAACCCTAGAATGGGCAGATCTCCAACGACTCTATTTCCATCTGTGTTATCCCATATAAGTTACAGTTTCTCCAGGTCCCCAGCTTCTCTTTCTACTGCCTCTCTGTTCAGCTCCTGTAGCTCCTCCCCCTCCTGTTTATCCCACAACTTGGAGAAATGGTGCTTTGCAGATCAGTTTTAGGGTTTGGATTCTCTGCTGCTGCTGCTGTTGCTGCTGCTGCTACCACCCTTCCAATTCTCTAGTAATGATTCAGCTTACAACTGAGAAGTTGTTGAGGGGATAAGGTAAGTTCATATCTTGAGGTTTCTCCTTATAGCCTACGAATGAGCCATCTGTCTTCAAAAGGAAGTATCTTGGCCTCCAGTTTCTTTTTATATTCTCCCAGCTGCCATCTTAGGAATCCCGTGCTTCCTTTCTGCCTGTAGGTGCCACTAAAGAGGATTCTGTTTAAAATGGTACTTTGGAGCAACTCCTGTCTATGTTGTTTGGAAATTGGCAGTTTGGTTCACAGGTCAGCAGTCAGTGACAGTGCGAGCCACTTACAAACACACCATGGATACATCAGCAGTCTATTTCAGTAGCGTCAGGTTAGCAACAATGGTGACCAGACCCCTCTTCTGAACCCAACCTTCATTCACAATGATAACATCGTTCATGATGGCTCCCCTCTGAGACTCCAAATTGGAAAGTAGCTACATGGTTTTTAAAAATATATTTATTAAATGCATATTTGTGGTCCAGATACAGAGGTTGCACATGGATCTGTAGGGTTTCTAGTATGGAAAGGCCGTGAAAATCTGCATTGTAAAATAAATCACATTATGGCCAGCATGAGATTTTGTTTTCCCATTAAGCAGCAGCAAAGCCTGCTTTCGAACAAGACACTGGCATTGCTTATCTAAAGAAAAGCTTAGTAAGGAAGAAGCAGAGATTGAGAGCTGGAACAAAAGCATCTGAAAATGATAAAGAAATCAGAAGCCTGTAGAGCAGTTCATGGCCTAGATGTCAGCAGTGTGATGAACAGTGAAGAGGGAAGGCAGCTAGGAAAAAAGGTGACTTAGTGCCATCCTTACTTCCGAAGATGAGCACATCTGTTGGTACATGGTGTGCAGTTACTGATCTAGTAAATTGCTTTTAGCCATTATTTCTCCATTAACGTCACCAGAAGCAATTTGCTTTGTTTGACATTGACAGTAGAATACCTTTACAGTTTTACGTTGAGGATATATTATGTTTAAATTCATGTGTAACTAAGTTTAGATCATAACTAAGGTAGAAGTTATCCTTATCATCTGCGTCTTCCAATAAGTAAGATATTAATGATCTAAAGTGCACATTATGTAGAAACTAGAGAGCACAAGGTGTCAATTAATTTGGACTCATTGGTAACCCATAAGGTCATCAGAGGACCCAAAATGAAACCAACTAAAATTTAGTAATCTTCTAATTTAGTAAAATGCTTAGAAATCTATTAGTGTAGGGAACACAGAAACATTATTTCCAAGGTGGAAAATAAGACATTGCACTTGGACACTCCCTCCACAAATAAAGAAGCACAACAGTTAGTGTGCATATCAGGATTCTGGAGACACTATACTCCTCACTTGGATTTGTTACCCTAGCCAGTATACCAAGTAGCCCTGAAAGCTGCTAGGTTTCTGTTGGGGGCTAAAAACAGGAGAAGGTTCTGTAATGGTAACAGGCTGCTGTGCAGACTGCTCTACCAGTTTCATGGTCAGATACAAATGTTTTTTGGAGTCTTTGGCAGGCCCTTATTGTGAACCATAGTTTTTGAATAATGGACCAATGACCTACAATCATCATCTCAATTGTACTATTTTCCCTTTTAAAGGCAGGTCTTGGCCTGCTATTCCATATTATTGGAAATTGAGCATGTTGAATCAGTGGAATGTTAGTGATTACAAAAAAAAGGCACATACAGGAGCTGATTAGATGTAACTCAAAGCAGGGTCTTTTTTCTATTAGATCTACCTCAGACTCCCTCCCCCAATGGACATAATGCTTTTGATGGTGGGAAAGCCCCTAGTGTCTATATGGGCAACCCTTTACAGAAACCATCAAACAGGGAGTACATGTGCAAGCATCTAACTGAAAATCTACTGTGGCTGGGTGGTGGTGGCACATGCTTGTAATCCCAGCACTCTGAGTTCAAGACCAGCCTGGTCTACAGAGTGAGCTCCAGGAAAGCCAGGGCTATACAGAGAAACCTTGTCTTGTAAAAACCAATACAAAAAAGAAAATCTACTGTAGCCTTTAATATAATTGGCTGGTGCTGGGAGTTATATCATATACTTAACTTCTGCTCCCATCTGCATTGATGGTCATTAGGCAAGGGATGGGCCTGTAAACTTGGGATGCAGGTTAGTTAGGTGGAATACCCTGAGTCATTGGTCTTGTTGAGGTTGTAACCTGGAAACTCTGGTCTTGTTGAGGATTAACCTACAGAATGGATTCAGTTTCAGGCTTTGTTGGGGGCAACTTGGAAACTAGTGCCAGGTATCTGCCTGTGAGTTTACCTGAGTTCAAAATAATGTCTGGTTCTCTAAACTGAAGTCTGACATGAAAAGTTTTGGCATTTTAGTGAGTCATGGCAAAGGAGATGTTTTAGATTCTGTAGGCCAAGACCTGGAACGACACTCACACAAAATTAGGTGAGAGTAGTTTCCTGTTATCCATGATTTTACAGCACCCACCTGGAGTCCCACAGGTCTCTTGTCCCACACATTGACTCTCTGATTCACTGTCAGTCTCAGAAAAGATTCTTTCTAGGAAACTTCACAAAAAGAGATCACTGAAAGAAACACTTTAAAGGACTTTAAAGGATAAATATAGTTTTAAATTAACATGTTTTTATCCATTTAAAATTATAAATATGTATATGTCATAATTTAAGGAACAGATATGTTTTTCTTGTATAAGTGAGTACTATGTCCAATTTGAATAACATCTCCTGGTCTAGGTTTTGTAACCAATTTAAAATTAATTTAGAACCTTAAGGGATACAGACTGTGTTATGTACTAGAATTTGGATAGGGATAAATGAGATACCATGTGAACCAGAATTGTATGTTTACAAATATCATGTCCTTAAAGGTAGACATTAAATTTTTTACATAATCTTATGTATTCCAAAGAAAGATTCATATCCATATGATTATTTTATATTTATTTTACCTATGTGGATTTATTGATTAAATATATTTTCACCTTTTCATATAAATTTTAACTTTAATGTCATAGGGAACAAAATGAAATAGGGTCATATTTGCAAGTTTAATTTACTTGTAATCCATTTGCTATTATGTACATTATATTAAATGCAAACCATGATCTCATGTTTATATTCTATACATAAGTAGTAAAAGAGCATATTTTAGTAAGCCATGAAATTGTGTTTATTGCTTGTTGGAATTCACGTTCAATAATTTTTACTGTCAATTTAAAATTTCACATAAATTCCTTTAGTAAACATACTGTTAGTCAGGGCAGAAAGTAAACCAGACATGTCTAGAGCAGAAGAGTACTGAAGGGATTTTATCTCAAAGGAAAATTAGCTGCAGAAATAGCTGACAGTGAGACCCAGCATAGTGTATCAAAAATGTTCCTTGCTGGCAGTAGTCTATCTGGCTCTAGGCAACTTATTCTTTGATTATCAGTTGTGTTCTGTGAATATCAAATTTTAGTTCCTTTGTTAGTATTCAACTGGAAGACTAAAACAATACTGAATTGGAAAAAGTGTCCAGTCTCTGATTCTGAGAGTAGTTTGGTTTCAGAAAAGATATGTGTGAAATAAAATCTGCAGATTCAGGAAGTTTAGGATTTCATTCTCATGGATAAGGTTGACAGAGGAGGTCTTAGAATGTAAGGTATCAAAATAGTATTTTGCTCTGAGTTACTAGAGTCTGATAGCCACTCTACCTAGAAAAACAAACTGGGGGTAAAATATTGAACCAATGTAAATTGGGAAATATTTCCTCCCTGACTCTTTATGTACTCCTTTTGCCCCCAGGTTACACCCCCATGGCCAGTAAGGAAATATAAAAATATAAAAATTTGCAGCTTTGGACTAGCTAGCGCATGTCATTGGGGAAGGACAAACTAATGTCCTAGAATCCTAACCTTTCAGGAATTACTATAAGCAGGAATATTCATTAAATTCACTGTGGCACCATTTCCTGTCACCCCCAATGGGAAGCCAGTCTCAAATGTGCCTAATCCAGGAATTTTCACATCACTGTTCCATGACTCCCTCTTCCCTTCCTGGGACCACATCTTCCTCCCTGGTTTACAGTGGGATGGAAGGCCAGCTTCCTTTGGCCTCTCTCATTTCTCTAAGCTCCCCATTCTCACTCTAAAGCAGACTCCTCCTCCATCTTGCAGACATAAACGTGGGTGAACTCTCTAGGGACTAATTGAAAGCCCTGAGAGCAGCAGGTGTTGTGACATCACTGGTGACATCACAGGGGATGCCTAGAGCTCTCCAGGATACACGAGAATGCTCAGACAAGGGATTATTTATGTCATGGGTAACAGACTTTGCCTTCCTGTTAAAGTTCTCCTTCTACTGAACAGAAGCTGAGGGGCCCATCTCGGGAGACACTCCTGGGACACAGATGTTGATCACCTCCTTTTCAAAAGTCAGAGGTCTCAGCCACTGAGATTTGTCAGGGTCAGAACAGTGGGAAAGTGTTGTGCTTTATTTCTAAATGTGTTAACTGTGGAGAACTGGGACAGGATGGAGAGAAGAGCCAGCCCATCGTTGGCAGCAGAAGACTTGAGATGTCCACTTTCTTGCTAGCTTTGGCCGCATGAACTTGTTAGAAGGCAGTTCCAGGGACACCTTCAGCATGTGGAGATGCAGGATGGGAGGGACATTCTCAGGACGGTCTTGCTTGGAGATGATGGCTGTGGACAGGGATCAGGAAAACAAGATGACTCAGATCTGACACTGTGAGAGATGAACACAAAGTGCATAGTGTATTCTCTGAATCCCATGCTTTGTAAGTCAGGCTGTGAGATACATTCCCCACCACATGTGTCTCCACATCTGTCAACAAATATCAAATTCTACTTGTCCCAACCAGCTCTTGTCTGTCTCTTAGCCTTAGAAATATGTACAAAAATGTTTTAAACTTGAAGATTTTCATGGAAATAATACGGATAAAATGGTGGACATATTAAACATTTCTAAACTAGTTGAAGTGTTAAATAGAAATATTTTCTGATAAAATTGTACATTTTCATCGAAAATATTTCTGATACAATTGAAGAAATATATAGATAAATGTGTTAAAATTGAAGAAATTCCTGGCAAATTATACAGATAATATGGAGGACATAGCAAACATTTCTAAGCTAAATGAAGAGATAAGTAGAAACATTTTCTGATATAATTGAATATATATATGAAAAGTATTTCTGAAAATATTGAAGAAGTTTATAAAAAATGTGTTAAAATAGAAGAATTAGTTAGTAAATAATAATGGTAAAATAGAAAACAGAGAAAATATGTCTTAATTAATTGGCCAAGCACATAGAAGCCCATAAAAGCATATTATCAAAAATTGAAGTTTTTGATAGAAAATATATTTGATAAAATTGAAGAAAAACATAGAAAAATGTTGAAATTAAAGATTTCATGGAATATAATACAGAAAAATTTTAGAGAAAATTAAATATTTCTAAAATTACTTAAGTGGTGAGAAGAAATAATTTATGATAAAATATAAGATTTACAGTGATAATATTTTGATAAAATTGAGGAAATATATAGAAAAACATGCTAAAATTGAAGTATTTGTTGGAAAAAATGTAAAATAGTAAACAAAGAAAATATATCTTTACTAATTGACCTAGCAGATAGAAAAAAATTCCTGATAAAATTGTAGAGTTGGAAGAAATATATTTCTGAAAAAAATTAAGAAATATAAAGTAAAATATTTTCATAGAATATTTTCATGGAAAATAATACCGATAAAATGTTTGACATAATAAACATTTATAAAATAATTTAAAGTTAAGTAGACATATTTATGGATAAAATTGAAAATTTATAAGGAAGTATTTTTGACCAAACTGAAGAAATATATAGAGAGAATTTAAATATAAGAAATTGTTAGAAAATAATACAGATAAAAAGTAAATATTGAAGAATTACTTTTACTTAATTACCAAGCATAGAAAAATTTTCTGATAACTTTGAAGGTTTTGATGGAAAATATGTATGAAAAAATTAAAAAACTCTAGAAAAAAGTGTTAACATAGATTTGCATAGAAATTAATACAGATAGAATGGGAGAAATAGAAAGCAATTTCAGGCTGGGTATGTGGCTCAGTGGTTAAGAGCACTGACTGCTCTTCCAAAGAACCTGAGTTCAAATCTCACTAACCACATGGTGGCTCACAACCATCTGTAATAAGACCTGACTCCCTCTTCTGCAGTGTCTGAAGACAGGTACAGTGTGCTTAAATATAATAATAAATAAATCTTAAAAAAAAGAAAAACATTCAAAATTAATTAAGGAGTAAACTAGGTTCATTTTCTGATGTAATTGAAGATTTTTATGGTAAATATTCCCAGTAAATTTTAAGGAAATATATACAAAACAGTGTTAGGATTGAAGATTTTCAATGAAAATTTTACAGACAGTATAGTAGACATATTAACCATTTCTAAACTAATCAAAGTGGTAAAAGGAAACATTTTCTGATAAAATAGAAGATCTTCATGGAAAGTATTGATAAAATTAAAGAAATTTGTGGGAATAAGCATTACAATTTTAGAATTTGTTGAAAAACAAAAATTGTAATATAGTACAAATACAAAATATCTTTTCTAATTGACCAAGCATATAAAAATTCTAATAATTAGATTTTGATGGAAAATATTTTTAAATTATTTTTATTAGGTATGTTATTTATTTAAATTTTAAATGATTTCCCCTTTCTTCTTTCCCCCTCTCTGAAAATCCCATAAGCTATTTCCCCTCCTGCAGTTCCTCAATCAATTCTGTCCTGCTTCCTTGTCCTGGTATTCCCCTATACTGCAGCATCAAGCCCGTGCAGGGCTCATTCCTCTCTCATTCCTTTTATGTCCAACATCTGAAGAAATCTAGAAAATGTGTTAAAATAGAAGATTTTCATGGAAAATAATGCAGATAAAACAATAAACATAGAAAATATTTCACAAATAATTAAAAGGTTCAGTAGAACTACTTTAAGATAAAATTGAAGATTTTGATGGAAAATGTTTTTGATAAATTTGAAGTGTTAAGGTTGAAGATTTACATGGAAAATAATACAGTGATAGAAAACTTTTCCAATTTATTTGAAGAATTTTGTAGAAATATTTTCTGAAAATTTCAAGATTTTAATTGAGAATATTTCTGATAAATTTGAAAAGTGTTAAGATTGAAGATTTTTTATGGAAAATAATACAAAAAATGGTTGATATTTAATCAATTCTAAACTAATTAACATAGTAAGTAGAAATATTTTCTGATATAATTTAAGATATTCAGCTGGGCAGTGGTGGTGCACAACTTTAATTCCAGCACTTGATAGGCAGAGGCAGGCAGATTTCTGAATTCAAGGCCAACCTGGTCTACAGAGTGAGTTCCAGAACAGCCAGGGCTACACCCTGTCTCAAAAAAAACTAAAATAAATAAATAAATATGTAAATAAAACTATTCATTAAAAATATGATTGATAAATTTTAAAAAAATATGTAGAAAAAGGTGAAAATTTGTATATGTTCTTGGAAAACAATAAAATAGTAGACATACAAAATATATCTTTACTAATTGATCAAGCACGTAGAAAAACATTCTAATAATATTGAGGGTTTTGATGGAAAATATTTCTGCTAAAATTGAAGAATTATAAGAAAATATATTGAAATTGAAGATTTTCATGGAAAATAATACAGATAAAATTGGAGACACAGAAAACATTTCTAAACTAAATAGTTAAGTAGAAGCTTTTTTTTCATAAAATGGAAGATTTACATTGAATATATTTCTGATAAAATTTAAGAAATATATACAAAAATGTCTTAAAATAGAAGAATTTTGTGGATAATAATACAGATAAAATGGTATACGTTTTAAGCATGCCTTAAATAATTGAAGTGGTCAATAGAAACATTGCTTCATAAAATTGAAGAAATACATAGAATAAAATGTTAAAATTGAAAATTTCTTGTAAAATAATAATGGTGAAATAGTAAACGTACAAAAAAATATCCTTACTAATTGACCAAGCGCAAAGAAATTTTTCTAATGAAATAGAAGATAATGATGAAAAATATTTCTAATAAAATTGAAGAAGTATAGAAAAAACTGTTAAAATTAAAGATTGTCATGGGAAATAATACAGATAAAATGGTAGACATACATTTCTAAACTCAATGATGTGGTATGTAGAAACATTTTCTGATAAAATTGAAGATATTCATCTAAAATATTTCTGATGAAATTGAAGTAGTATATAGACAAATATAGTAAAGTTTAATGATTTAGTAGAAAATATCTATGGTAAAATGATAAAAAAATATGTCTTTACTAATTGACCAAATGCATAGAAATATTGTTGGTAACATTGGTGAATTTGATGGAATATGCTAATAAAATAAAAGAATATATAGAAAATGTGATAAAATTATAGCGTTTGTTGGAAACAATAATGGTAAAAACTAAACATATGAAATATATCTTTACTAAATGACTAAGTTCATAGAATAATTTTCTGATAAAATTGAAGGATTTGATGGAAAATATTTCTGCTAAAATTGAAGAACAATAGAAAATTTGTCGAAATGAAGATTTTTATGGCAAAAATACAGATGAAATGGTATATATAGAAAACATTACTGCTCTAATTGAAGAGTTAATTAAAAACATTTCCTGATAAAATTGAAGATAAACTTTGAATATATTTCTGTAAAAATTATGAAATATAAAGAATGTGTTAATATTGAATATTTTAATGGAAATATTACTTAGAAATAGAACAAAATATAGGAAATAGAGTTAAAATTGAAGTTGTTGGAAAATAATAATATAAAATAGTAAACATAAAATATATATCTTAACTAATTGACTAATTACAAATATATTCTAATAAAATGGAAGGTTTTGATGCAAAATATAAAGTTGAAGTATAGAAAAAGTGTTAAAATTGAAGTCTTAGATGAAAATAATACAGATAAATTTATGGACATATTTATATGTCTAAACTGATTGAATTGGTAAATAGAAATATTTTATGATAAATTTTAAGATACACATGGTATTCCTGAACTGGAGAAATATATAGAAAAATATATTCAATTTGAAGAATTTGATAGAAAATAATTGTTGCAAAACTGTAAATGTAGAAAATATTTCTTTATTAATTGATCAATCACATAGAACATATTTCTGATAAAATTAGAGATTTTTGAGGGAAAATATTTCTGATAAAATAGAACAAGTATATAGAAAAAGTGTTCAAATTGAAGATTTCCATGCAAAATAATACAGATAACAGGGTAGATACAGAATGGAATTCTACACTACTTAAAGAGTTAATTAGAAATATATTCTGATAATATTGAAGATTTTCAAGAAAAATATTATTGGTAAGATTGAATATATATATATATATATATATATATATAGTTAAAATTGAAGACATTTTGGAAAAAATAATGGTAAAATAGGAAAGATAAAAATGTATCTTTACTAACTGACCTAGTATATAGAAAATTTTCTAATAACATGGAACGATTTGATGGAAAATATTTCTGATAAAAGTAAAGATATATAAAAAATTGTTAAAACAGACGATTTTCATGGAAAACAATACAGATAAAATGATAGACAAACCAAACATTTCTAAACAAATTGAAGTGAGAAATAGAAATATGATCTGATAAAGCTAAAACTTACATAGAATATATTTCTGAAAAAATGAAGAAACATAAAGAAAAACAATGTAAATTTGAAGAATGTAATGGAAAATAATAATGGTAAAATGGTAAACATAGAAAATATTTCTTTACTAATTGACCAAAGAAAAATTAGGCAGTGCATAGAAAAATTTTATGATAAAATTGATGATTCGGAATGGAAAATATTTGTGATAAAACTGAATACATAGATACATTTTTAAAGCTGGAGTTTTTCATTTAAAATAATACAAATAAAATTTTAGACATACAATTAATTTCTAAAGTAATGAAAAAGAAATAAGAACTTTTTCTGATAAAACTGAATTTTTCATGCAAAATATTTATGATAAATTTGAAGGTATATATAGAAAAAAATCATAATTGTAGAATTTGTTGGAAAATAATAATGCTAAAATAGTAAAAATGAAAATTAATGTATTTCGTTTAGAAATAAACTAAAGTCTAGACTGCCCTAAGTCTAACATTTTATATTTATTATTTTCCACGATAGTCTTCAATTTTGACCCTTTTTATATTTAAAGGCCACAATCATCTTTATAAGGTTGGATTATAGTCATTTTCTGTATTTCGGGCTATCCCTGGCTTGCTCAATCGGTGAAGGCCTTCTTTGGAAGTATTATGTATACATGTAATTTGCTGATTGTGTTGTTTTAAGGGTATCCTGTAAATTTGGGTCCATAGAAGTTCTTATTGTAGTTGGAATTGGGAAGGCATATGCCTTGTTGTTCCTGGTGTGGCAGTCATCTGATGGATATGAATAGTTTGTCTGTTTTCAGACCTCCAGATATTTATGTTTCAGATGAAGTTGTGTGGAGAGGTGTCAGAAGAATAGAGATCTTCCTGGGCTCTCAGAGTGAATCTTGGCTTGATGAAGGGGGCTCAGAGATCAGGGAAGATATTTGGGGCAAGGGAAGACTACCTGTGTGTACCTGGAGTATGACAGATGTGGAGAACAGATTTATAATTTCTTTATAGTGTCTGAGTTTAAATCTTAGTCTCTTTGTTCCATTCCATCACCTTTTAAATTGTATTTTCACCTATTTGTTCAAGTGATTTATTTTTTCCTCTCTAAGGGCTTCTACCTGTTTGCCTGTGCCTTTCTGTATTTCATTAAGGGGATCATTTTCATCCTCATGAAAGACATTTGTCATTCTCATGAGGTGCCATCAGGTTACAATCTTGCTCTTCATGTGTGCTTGGATATTCTGGGTAGAACTGGGTTGTGATAATGCCAAATTCATTGGCGTCTGTTGGTTTTGTTCTTGAATTTTTCTTTCACCACATGGTCATTTCTGTTGTAAATTTGCCTGGGCCCTACAGACTGGAGTAGCTCACTTTGGAGACAGGCAGTTCTGTCTCTGGTTAGGTTCGGCCTTCCGTGTCATGCATCCCCATGTCTCTGAATAGTGCAGACCTCTCAAAAGCCAGGTTGGCTCTGGGGTCTGGGGTAAATATATTGATCTGTCATAGTTTCAATTGAAGGTGCAAACTGAAAGAACAATGTGGCTCAGGAAGAGCTTGATAGATAGCACATCTGCTCGTCTCTGTGGGGGTCCCATATGGTGTGGGTATTCAGCCAAAGGTCTGACCTATGTTTCTAGATATGGAAGACAAACTTTTAGACAAGTAGGCCGTTAGATATGGGAGGTACACCCTGTTTTCATAAGTTAAGATTGTAGATAGAGGTCCTTCAGGTATAAAATGTATATAGAATATTGAAGTCATTTTTATTTTATTATTTTAGGTATTTTATGTTAGTATGGTTCAGCATATGGGGCAATGAAGCTTGGAAGAAAATGTAGGACTCTTTATGTAAGCTGAGTTTTATGATTTAAAGGTTGTAAGGGTACAACTTGGAAGAATAATCCTAAGCAAGCCTGCATGACTGTGTATTCTAAGTGTTTCAGAAGTAATATCTCATGTCAATTATGATGCATTGTGTTAGAAATCTTATTTCTAATTAAGCTATATTTAGTTTTATTATATTAAATTGAAGTTTCTATATAAATCATAGCAATTATAGTTGAATGAGATGTTCTTTGTAATGAAACTGAAGTTATGTTTATTGGTGCATAATATATAATGCACCTCACATTGCCCTTCAAATATCTGTGGTTAATAAATAAGATCTTTGCTATTGCATGTCTCATTTATAAAAGAAGAAGTCTTTCCATCCATGTAGAGTGATGATTGCAGATACTCAAAACAGCTTCAATGCTTTAAAAAGTCACATTTCTGTGCCATATCAAACCTTATTTCAAGTGAATGAAGAAACCAAAATCAGTATCTGATTAATGAGAAACAAACAGGAAAATAAGGTTTTACTAAAAAAAAAAATGATATCCAACATTTAATTTGAATACAATACCAATACTTCAAAAATTATTCTATGAAATGAAAATGGGATAGAGGCTATCTCATGTTCCAGATAGCCCAATATAGAATCAGATATCTGATTCCAACATGAAATAAAGGGACAACAAACTGAACAGAAGCTATGGAATATTGCTTGTGAAACATGGAAGACCATTTTACTTTACAAACTCATACAGTACTGTAGGGAATATTTTAGGATTGTAATCCAAAAGTATCACTCTAAGGACAAAGAAAAAAATACTACCTTGATAATCAGGAAGGATACAGTGGTGTGTGGTGTGTCTTCTTTCCACTATGTCAAGTCAATATCATGAGACTAAGGCAGAAATAAAAGTGATTTCAAGAAATACCATTTGTGTTCCAAGGGCACGCAGGATTTCTCTGTAGAAAACAACATGGAGTCTTACCTCTCAATTATGGCAAAAGCAAATTCATGTTTGTTGAAGGATCTTTATGTTTGACATGTAGCCTGCCTATAATTAGCATGTTATGAATCTAAGTCTAATGGTCATGTGCACAAAACAAGTTCCAAAAGATTGCCACAGCTCAGGTGTCCTGACCTGCAAGACAGTCAGCAGGGTCTTGGAACCACCTAGGGGAATGGCGAGAGACATGACAGACACAAAAGAACTGAACAGCAAGACAAAATTCTGATCAAGCTGTCAATCTTTAATTTTCACACAAAGAGTTATAAAGGCAAGCAAGCATTGTGGGGAGGGGTGAAGGGAGAAAGTCATTGCATTTGGGGAACAATCTCAGGGGCTAGCATCATATCTCAGGAACAGTTTCTCAGAATTGTCTCTCAGAATCTCAGGAAAGTTTTGGCAGGTGCAGTAGGAACTTGGCATCATATTTCAATCATGAGGAGGTGAAGTGGAAAGGAGTTGATGTGGTAACCTAACCACAGGTGAGCTTCATTTGTTAGAGCCCACTCGAGTGAGCTCTGTACATACTGACCATCTAGCTTACTTGGCTAATCTTTAAACTTGTACATTTCCTTCTAAAAGCGACATAGAGAAATCAAGCTGGAAATGGTTGAGAGGAGGGGGATTTTGAGATCTCTGTGAGAATGGCTCCTGGCAGCTCAGGATGGCATTTCCATAGTAGTCACAATGGAGTGAAGAGTCAGTCTCCCCACACTTTCCCAATTCACTTGACATGGTATTACCACACAGTATACAGCAAATATATAATATCAGTTTCAACTCTGAAATTGTTCTCAAACTTCTTAATAAGGTGTGAGCAAACAACAAAGAAATGTTGCATCAATTTTCCCAATCTACATGTCTGCAAAAGTACTGAAAAATATTCAATTTGACAAAGTCATAATTCAGCCAAAGAATGAAACAAACTTTGATTCACAGTAACTAAGATGGTGCAATGAAATCTATAGCAAGATTTTATTATAAGCCAGTGACATAGCAACCGTTCCAAAAAAGTAGATAAAGATTCCCTTTAATTCTCTCTGTGTATTATGGGCCCAAAATAATGTAGTTGAAACAAATTTAAATCAAATTAAATGATAAATCTGTGTCTCTCATTGTAATCTAACCAAGTTACATAAATTAGCATGACAGGCATACATCTGTGTTGTTGCAATGTAATGCAAGACAGGACTGTTTCGAAACAAATACCATCTAGACATGAATGAAAAATATAAGGTATATACTAACATTATCAATACAGTTCTCTCTCAGAAATGGCTTGTGAATACTTTAATTTCTTTCAGAAAAAAATTATGAAATTGTTCTCAAACTTCTTAATGAGTTGTGAGCAAACATCAACAAAGTAATTTTTCATCAAATGGCACTGACTGCCAGGGACTGATTATCAGGCAAGAGATCAGCATAATAACTCAGTGAATGTCTGCACAAGTACTGATATTGGACAGGATGGGTCTTGAATCTTTATAAATCCAGGCAGTGTTGCATTTAGCATAATGGCATGTTCTCCAGATGACAGGAGTCACAGGAAGTTTGAAGATATTTTATAAACATGATTAGCATAAAATAGTATATGAACAACAGAGAGAATGTTCAACTACTGCTACAATGTTTTATGTGAGACTCTGCTTCCGTAAACTAGACAATGGAAGACATAATGTCCCAGGATTCTTCTCAAAGTGTGAATGATATGGAACTTTTATGACCTTCTAATCTCTTGTCTATGGAAGTTCTGTTGAAATCCATTGTGTTCATACATATGGCTGTTGAGACATATTCTGGCCCAAGCTTCCCAGGACAAGATTGTCCTTGGGAATTATGCCATGAATATGAATGAAATCATGGCACATGAGGATGGAGAACATGACCTCCAAAACATGTTTTCAGAAATATGAATGAGATCATGGCACCTGAGGTTGGAGAAATGATCTCCAAAACATGTTTTCAGAAATGTTTTGAACAATAGTTTTCAGACCTCAAATGTAGAGCTTGAGGCCAGAATTTTCTCAATGTATCCAGGGAGCATAACATAGGACAAATTGATGGGAACTGTTGAATATAATTAAGCAGACTTCCAGAGAGCAGTAGATATTAAACAGACCCATAGGTGTAAATGTATATGTGTGTGTGATGTTTGTCTGCATAGGAAACTGATTTCACAACTGCATCTTAGATCCTAGCAGACATGAAGAATCTTTGTGCTTTCACTATTTCCTTTTTGCTCTTGAAGTTTTCTCTCATCATGTTCTGTTTGATCGAAACAATTTGCTTTTGGAGGATAAAGAATACAGAAGATAATTATGGAGATTTGAGAAGTGACTGTCGTTTTTTTTTTTTTTTTTTTTTTTTTTTTTGTTTTGTTTTGTTTTGTTTTTTTTTGTTTTGTTTTTTTTTCCTTTTTACAATAGAGGAACCTGTTGAAGACTATTTTTATGATATTTTTGATTTTATGTAAGCCATTAATTTTATTTTCTGAGTCAATGCATTAATTAGAAATATTTAGCTGTGTACACAAACTGTGGGGTTCAGTCCTTTTCTTTCCCTCTAAGTTTAGGAACCACTGAAAATTAATTATTACACCAATCACTATTTTAATACTGTCAAATGTGTCACATTTTAGTTTAGCTTTAATTCACTGGGTTCCAGTTCACAATGCTGGAAAATGAGTTGGATTCTGTCTGTTGAGTCTTTGTTGATATCGTATGTTGAAAGATGCCTTTTCATCTGCTTTGAATCCACAATTCCCACATTGAGCAAGAGTTCAATATGGAAAGACTGCATCATTTTCTCTATTCAATTCCCTGTCAACAATTCCTATATGAGCATTCATCTAAATGCCTTGATAAAAATGTCATCTAATTTTTGTCTCCAATTGTTGGGAATACATTCTTTCATTGAAATATTTGTGTATGTATTCGTAAACTATACTTGATTAGATGTATAACATTACATATATACTTGTGAAAATACATATATATTTCCTCTGTAAAATAGTCATTACGTGAGCCCATGCTGCAATTCTGCATTTGACACTGAATATGGGAAAAGACTGTGAGCCTTCATTTTCTGTTACGAGAATAATATTTTGGTCCAATTATGCAAATGCCCAGACACAGATTAAGCTTATTGTCAGTATCAGATAGATGGTGAGTATTTCTGTTAAATATTGAATAAATATAACATTAGAGAAAATCTAGAAGAATAAATGTACTCGTTTTTTATAAGAAGCTGTCCTCAGTGTCTGAGATCCAAAGAATGAGATGTTCCCATATGTGCCTGCAGATAAAGAGGGAGGTGTGTTGAAATATGCTTGGGACTTCTTTATTTCATGAACTAAGATTTCCTGTGCTTTTCTGTCTCTGATGCTAATCACATCTCTTATTCAATTTTCATGTCTTTGGGATTTAAAGAATATGTTTTCCAATTGGTAGACACAATGCACTGTACACTTTGATAGTGATGGTTGATTCACCTTATTATTCTTCTGTGTTAGGTTAGTATGAAATTCATTTGTGATGTTTTCTCTGTTTTTCAACACCTCATTAGAAAAGTAGTGGAAATTTTCATTAGTGACAATTTTATAGGCCATAATATGTTTTAAAATTTCAAATTTATGAACTGTGTGAATACACTTTTCAAATTTTGAAAGAAAAAAATTACCTGCAAGCTCAGAATTGAAAATGCAAATTTCATCAAAAGAGCATGTTTGGTGTGTTTACTCCTGATGAGATGTAATAGCTAATGATAACAGATGAAATGCTGTTGGGCCAAATGAATAAATTTCTTATGAAGAGAAGATCTCTGTGCTCAGACATCACTTAAGGGATCTCAAAAAAAAAAGAACACTGAGGTGTTAAGAGACATCTAATAGGTTTTGAAGAAAATGACACAATAACAACAGACTAAAAGTTAACATTTCACCTTACACGATTCAAAATGGCTAAGGTCAAAAACTCAGGAGACAGCAGGTGTTGGAAAGGATGTGGAGAAAAAGGAACACGCCTCCACTGCTGGTGAGGCTGTAAGATGGTACAACCACTTGGAAATCAGTCTGGCGGTTCCTCAGAAAACTGGACATGACACTTCCAGAGGACCCTGCTATAACTATCCTGGGCATATACCCAAAAGATTCCCCAGCATGCAATAAAGACACATGCTTCATTATGCTCATAGCAGCCTTATCTATAATAGCCAGAAGCTGCAAAGAACCCAGATGCCCCTCAAAGGAGGAATGGATACAGAAAACGTGGTATATTTGTACAATGGAATACTACTCAGCAATTAGAAACAATGAATTCACAAAAATTTTAGGCAAATGGTTTGATCTGGAAAATATCATCCTAAGTGAGGTAACCCAATCACAAAAGAATAGACATGGAATGCAATCTCTGATAAGTGAATATTAATTAGCCCAGAAATCCTGAATACCCAAGGCATAAATTGTATAACAAATGACTCCCATGAAGAAGTATGGAGAGGGTCCTGATCCTGGAAAGAATTGATCTAGCATTGGAGGGGATTATAGGGACAGAGAAAAAGGAGGGAGGTGATTGGAGAATGGATAGAGAGAAGAAGGTTTATGGGACATATGGGGAGGGGGGATCTTGGAAAGGGGAAATCATTTGGAATGTAAACAAAGAATATAGAAAATAAAAATATTTAAAAAAAAAAAGAAAATCGATTTATAGACCAAAGTGGCTACCATTCAAAGATCTTCCTTTCTCTGTCTCCCTGGTTCTGAGATTAAAGGCAAATGACACAATGTCCAGCTTTGAAATCCTGTTAAGGGTTCTTGCTTTTAGCTGGAGTCCTGAGTAGATGCTAATCCTGTGTTTCCAGCAGAATGATGGTTAGAAGGTAACAGCTAAGTGTAGAGAAGAAGGTTCGGGACACAGAATCTCCTCTTCACCTGCCCACTCTCCAGTATCTGTTTCTGTCTCACATCATATGCCCTGTCTTTGAGATGGATTCACATAACTTTTCCATCCTGTAGTCTCTGACTCCACAGAAGGCAGTCAAGGATATGCTGGGATAGTTGGATTCCAGGCTGCCCTGTACTGCAGTCATATATACAGGGCAGCAGACAGCATGTCTGGAAAACAGTTTCTTAAAGACCTTTCAAACCAGAGGTCTTCTAAGTCAGGGATATCATGGACAGAATGTCATGGCTATAGATCTGCTTATGAAAGGACTAGAGGAGGCCAGGAGCCACTGGTGCAGAATCCCATGACAGGTTCTTCACACACAAGAACCATAAAAGCCAGCTCTCTTGCCCTAAGTCCAGGCATGCAAGGGCATCAGCAATGTGTTTCCTGGGATGGAGTACACTGAGCCTTCTTCACTCCACTTGTGGGTGGTATTCACCATCTTGAAAGAGGTGAGTGAGGCAAGCAAAGGACCCCAACACCTGGTGCTTACAAATCCACAAAATAAATAAAGATGCGAAAAAGGCATAAGTCATTTTTAGAGTACATAAAACAGAAAAAAAACACAAGACAGAAGTCAGAGGCAAGAAGAGAAGTGTAGTGCTAGGCAAATGTTAGTGATCTCCAAAATAACACAGATGAGACAATCTGATGTAACTCATGGTAGGGCCTTTATTTTATTTGAATTATCTTGATCAGCTCCAAGGAACCACTGTCACGCAGGATGGTTGTGGTGGTTGAGGGCAATGCAGGAGCCAGAGCCAAGGAAGGGGTCCTGGCAAGAAGGCAAAAGTCTCCATTTGCAAATCCACAGTTCTACCAAGTTCTGCTAGGCAGTCAGCAGGCTTGAACTGCAATCTGAAGATGATTTCAAAACACATATAGGATTTTGTTTCTAGGTATTCTCATTATGCTGATGGGCTGTGGTCAGATTTCATTAGAAACCAAGATGAGCTCCTAAATGCTGACAGAAATACTAGGTGCCCAGGTGGAAGAATAGAGGAGATGAACTGCAGACTCTGCATTTTGGGGTTGTTTCATGTTTCCTCTGCAACTTGTTGTTTCTAAATGCTGAAAATTCATCCACTTTCTTTCCATTGTTGAATGCGTGGTGAGGCAGTCTTGACAAAGGCACCCTTTAGGCCCTGCACATGTACAAAGTCAGCTGCCTTCCCCCATTGCCACCCACCTCTGGAGGTCTACAAATCTGCTCTCTGACCGAATCTCAACTGGAGTTGCATTTCTCTCTTTGTGAAGAAGTTTTCCAGGACAACACCATCCATACCACCAAAACTCTGCCCTCCGACCTGTCTGTCTCAAGCTTGGCTTCCTTTTTGCAGTTTTTCCATGGCTATAGTCTTGGTGTACATTTGCCCAGTGTGTAAGATGCGAAAAGATGCTAACTGATGGCTTCTCACTCACACATGCAGGGTTTGGGGCTAGCTTTGCAATCCTGGTTAAGTCCATAGTTAATCTTCTCACTCCTTTGTCTGTAGTGCCAGGAAGACATTAGTGATCTCCAAAACAAAGACAAGAGATGATTGATGCAACTCACAGCAGGGTATTTACTCCAGTTAGCTTGCAGTCATCCCTGCCTTGCACCACCTTCACTCAGGACTGTTTGTGTGCATGTATGTGTGTGTGTGTGTGTGTGTGTGTGTGTGTGTGTGTGTGTGTGTGTGTGTGTGACCCTGTATATCTATCAGGGCAAGGCTTTATAGAAAGCTGTAAGCAGGCAGTCCATGTGTAAGCATCTAATTGGAACCTTTTTTGGCCTCTAACAAGTTGCCTGTTGCTGGAAGTCATATCATAAACTTAATTTCTGTTCTCCTCTGCATTGGTGGAGGTTAGGCAAGGGGTTGACTTGTAAGCTGTTGTTGTAGGTTTGTTGGGGAAATGACCTGGAGATGCAGATCTTGCCGAAGGTATAACCTGAAAAGGCTGGCCTTGTTGGGGATTAGGCTGAAGACAGGGTTTTTTTGGGGGGCAATGTGGAAACTAATGTTAGGTACCAGCCTGTTACCTTACCTGTGTTCAAACATAGGTCTGGTTCTCTAAAATGGAGTTGAACTTAAAAGAATTGGCATCTTATGGCCACACTGGTGGTAACTAGAAAGCGAGCCTTGCCAATGAATAAGTCTAACCAGAAGTATAAATGTTTCATGGTTCCCATCTGCAAGCTTGCAACTGCTTCCAGTAGACATCACTCAGGAGCTAACACTGTGCACTTTGACAGTTCCCCCTGGTCATCCCTATCCATGAGTGTTTGAGACTTGCAGCCTATGCAGTTTCTACTAGGCTGTAAACAACCTCTGAGCTGAAATTTGGTTTCAGACCTCAAACATGATTTTGCTTTTAGGTGATTTCGTTTTGCGGACAAGATCAGACACTGCCAGGCAGACTACAGTGGAATTTTGTGTGAACCCATGTGTCTATATACCAACCAAAATGTTCTGCATTCAAGTGTGTGTGCAGGAGGTGTGATACTTTGCTGTCAGTAGGCTGAGGCTAAATCATACCTTGATTGCAAACAGCATAGTTGACTTTTTCTACCTACTTTAGTTTTCAAAAGGAACCAGACTTTGCCAGACTTTAGTAGGATGCTTTGCAAAAACCTAGAGTCCAGAATGAGTTGAGCAAACACTGGACAGAACCCCTGGTGCCTATGTGCCTGTATATGAGAAATGTGATCCAGACACAATTTCATTTTGTTTTCAGGTGTTCTCTGCTCATCATTGTTTCTAAGTATCTCTGGGGTGTGCTTAATCTCTACACTGTCAGTACATTTTTCATCCATGTTAACGCTGCAGAGGGGTTTCAGCCCTGGGTTCTGCTTATCTTATGACACAAGAAACATGAGAGCCAGGTATCTTAAGAATGGTTGAAAACTTCTTCTTCTCCTTCTTCTTCTTCTTCTTTTTGTTCTTCTTCTTGTTCTTCTTGTTCTTCTTGTTCTTCTTGTTCTTCTTGTTCTTCTTGTTCTTGTTCTTGTTCTTGTTCTTCTTGTTCTTGTTCTTCTTCTTGTTCTTCTTGTTCTTGTTCTTCTTCTTCTTGTTCTTCTTGTTCTTGTTCTTCTTCTTCTTGTTCTTCTTGTTCTTCTTCTTGTTCTTCTTGTTCTTCTTGTTCTTCTTGTTCTTCTTGTTCTTGTTCTTCTTCTTGTTCTTCTTCTTCTTCTTCTTCTTCTTCTTCTTCTTGTTCTTCTTCTTCTTCTTCTTCTTCTTCTTCTTCTTCTTCTTCTTCTTCTTCTTCTTCTTCTTCTTCTTCTTCTTCTTCTTTTTTGGTTTTTTTTTTTTTTCAAGACAGGGTTTCTCTGTGTAACCCTGGCTGTCCTGGAACTCACTCTGTAGACAAGGATAGCCTGGAACTCAGAAATCCGCCTGCCTCTGCTTCCTAGAGTGCTGGGATTACAGGCATGTGCCACCATTGCCCGGATTGAAAGCTTATTTTTAATAAATCATCATTTAGTCCTGTGACCTATTCTCAAAAAAGAAAACAAGAAAACAAAACAAAAGACTGAAGGTTCTCAAAGTAAAATTCCTCTTGGTCTGGATACAATTGTCTCTAGTTAAACATAATACGCAACTTATTAGATAGGGAAAGGGATAATGAGCCAACAAATCTATTTGGGGTACCTGGTTTAGAGAACAGTGTATCCTGATGTGTATCCACTCCACACTTCATCTTTTCCCTAGGTCCATTTCAGCAAGAACACAAATTTCCAGCATTTCAACACTTTTATTAAGAAAGCTGTAAAATACCAAACATGAAGTAGCTGGCTTCAAAGATATAGCTGCCTTGCAAGTTCCTTTGTTGTAATACAGGAACTGACAGATGATCCTCTAATTAAAAGTCTTAGCAGGTATCAGGGTTTCTGGGCCCCAAACAGAGTTCTGGATGAATTAATTCACTTCTTATTTTGGCCAAAAGTCCTTTGAAGCCATCCCCAATAGCCTAGATTCCTGGAAATGTCAGAAGCAGGATCCTGGTCAGTGCAGCCTCCACCATCACAGGTCTCAAGTTCCAGGGCTTTCTCCCTGAGCAAGCTTGGCAAGGGTTGGTCTGGCTCCTCTATACCTTTGACTTTGTTGTTGTCCACATCTCTTGAGGACACTTGTGGCTGTTGACTCTCAAACTGGAAGACTTCTGAGCCCTTCATGGCACAATTCAACCTCCTGCTGTATCTCAGGCTGTCCAAGCTCTCAAATGCATAGTAAAAGGGGTATATAGATCCCAATCAACAATCCAGCCATCATCAAAGCTGTGGTTTGGCTCGCCACAGAAATAAAGTGGCTGAGACGTGGAAGATCCTGAACTCACAGCTGGCAAATCACTAGCACTCGACAGTCCACACTCTTCAGAATCTGCTGTATTTTTGACAAAACTGAGAAGGTACTCCCTTAGAACCTTCAGGTTATCCATGGAATGCTGAGGGTAAGTTCTTGACCTTCTGATATAGAGAAGTCTCCAGTTAGTTAATTATACCCACCCAAGCATTGCACTGTGGTAAATTGGATGTTAAACCCACAATACTAGCATCTATTTGCATTGACTAAGGAGACAAGATTCTGCCCAGTCTGGTGGTATAAGACTTTGATTTCAGTACCTATAGGAATGAAGCAGATTGGGAATAGAAGCAGAGGCAGGTGAATCTCTGATCTCAAGGCCAGCCTGGTCGTCAGACCTATTTTAAGGACAGCCAGGGCTATATAGGATAACCTAGGCTCAAAGAACAAAATATGCAAACAAAAACGGAGTGAAGCTTCTCAACATAAGATGCTATCACTCTGAATGCTGTAATGGTATTTAATTTAAAAATGAGCCAACACATTCCTCACCCACAATAACTACAGGAGAAACAGCCAGTCTGCTCAGTGAGGTCCTTGGCAGAGGCAGCAATCGAACTCTTTGGTAGGTTCAAGCCTAGCTATCAAGAATCTGTTCCCTGCCTCGGACTCTCTAGAGCAGTCTGGGGCACTTTGGGCCCAGACTTTTTGGCCACTCTTGCCTCACATGTCTTACCATGCCTCCACAGTGTCTCCTTCAGAGGTGTGCTCACTTTTGCCTCGGAGGCAATCTCTTCCATCTTGCTTTATTAGCATCTCTGCTGAGTTCTCTCCCTGCCATATGCAGGGGACCCACATTTCACACATGTCACACTACCTGTGGGACACCAGCTCTGCTGTTCCCCAATCAAGGTGCCTCAAATTACCCAGAAGAACAGACTCTCAACACTTAATTAATTAATTTGCCAATTATATTTAAATATATTTTTAAATATATTTTTAAAAAGTTCAAGATGTCAATAAGGTAAAACAAAGCCATCTATGATAGTAAAAGTTCTATCCCAATAGTCTAACTTTTAGATATATTTACCTCTGATTCCATCTTAGCACCGTGTTTCTCTACCCTTTCACACTCATGACTCCTGCATGCATCTCCCTGTGTCTCTCTCCCTAGCTTCTCCTCACTTCCTTCTAATCACTAGCCTCTCACCACCTCAATGTGAATGGATAGGAAATGTCTTTCAACATCACACAATTGTCTAGATTTAAACATTATAGGCAACTTATTAGACCAGCAATGGGGAAAGTGCTCATGGGCCAGGAAGTCTTTTTCGGGTGCCTGTTTTCAAGAGCAAAAGATCACATAAATGTTCTCTCATTCATTGTCTCTTTCCTGATAGGGCGATATATTAGATTGACTTACAGTATGCAGTATGTCTTATTCCACAAGAGCTTGGGTGCAAAGTCCAAGAATCCAGAAGATCTCAGTGCCCGAAGCTGGATGTCTCAGCTGGTCTTCAGTAGAAGATGGAATCACAGACAAGCAAGCTCTAATGCCAGCTAATTAATGAGACTTGCGAGCTAGGAGAGAGCAAGAAGGCAATGTGAAAACTTGATTATTCTATGTTCTTATATAGGCCTCAAGATGAAGAGGAGGCCCAAATTAAAGGTGTGTGTTCCAGATTCAATATCTGGATTAAAGATGTATATCTACTGCTGGGTGGACTGACTCATGCCTTTAATCCAATCACTGTGGGAGTGAATCATGCAGATAGATCTCTGTGAGTAGCCTGGTCTACAAAGTGCATTCCTATACAGCCAGTGGTATTGCAGATCAACCCTGCCCCATAGAAATAATACCAATCAGAATAACACAGTTATGTGGCTTTCTTGCTCCATATACAGATTAAAGGCTTGTGTCTTTCAAGCTCAAAGAGATCAGCATTGAATTGGAGTATTCCTACTTCAAAGGATCTGCCTCTGTTCTGCAAATTAAGCAACACATCCCTTGAAGTGGTGTCCTTAACTTTTGGATCTTGCATAAATCGTGATGTAATCAAGTAAAAGTGATTTTTAGAACAGCCATGGTTATACAGCAAAATAAACTCTGTGGTCTCTATTCTTCTTGCCAGAGAAGGAGCCTGGCCAGGAAATGAACCTGATCAGAAGATTAAATGTTTCATGGCTGTGAGCTGCAATCCAGTAACTACTTCAACTTGAGACATGCAGCCTAGCTAAATTCCACTAGGCTGTCAACAACTCCAAGCTGAAATTCCATAATAATTGACCTGTTGAGTCAACACTGATTTTCTTGGAAACATTTTTATAAAATGCTGAACACACAACTGTCTTAGAATTAATATGTCTTCCCTGGGAGAAATCACTCTACACACAATTAAAGATTAGTTTAAAAATCTCTTTAATGATAGCCTGTATTAAGTTCTGGCTAATGCTCTTTTAGTTTCAGGCTCCATGCTATATTTTGGACAACTTAAGTAGGGTCAGAAGACTGCACATCTAGATAATTAAGCAGATAGGAGATTTACACAGAAACTATATTCCTGCAATTATTTTTTGAATACAATATTCAGTGGCAGGGTTCTAAATCGAAGGCCCCAGAGAATGAAAAAAAAAAAAGAAAAAGGAAGGCAAACAGTATAAAATTTGTGCTGGGGAGGTCTTGTGTATGCCTTGTATTATACTAAGTAAACATCTTAAGAATAGCATCTTGTATACTACTTACAGAGGAAAAATGGAAAGAAATTAGAGACTTCTAAGAAGCAAGCAGAAACTATCCTACCATAGGGCAACCTTGGGGGAAGTTTCTTAAACAATGCTGCACTAGGAGAATACACCATATCTCAAGAACATTACCGACCAAGCCTGCAGTGGCCTGTTTTTGGCCAGGGTGTTATTGGCTCTTCCAAGTATGTTTCTGCATTTGAAAATGAGCTATGTCATTCTCCTTATGTGAGGGTATCATGGAAATACTTGCTGCATAAGGCTATCCCTCCAAACCATAGTCTCTCTCTCTCTCTCTCTCTCTCTCTCTCTCTCTCTCTCTCTCTCTCTCTCTCACTTCTTAATTGGTTTATTTATTAACATTTCAATTGTTTTCCCACTCTCTGGTCTCAACTCCCAGCGCTCTTTACCCCAATCCCACTTCCCATTTGCCATTGAGAGGGTGCTTCATCAGCCCCACTTCTACTCCTCTACCTACCACCTACCACCACCTCCCCTCTCCCATTCTTATCTGGAGCATCAAGTCTCTACAGGATTAGGTGTATAGTCTCCCACTGAGTACATACAATGCCATCCTCTGCTACATATGTTCCCAGGGTCATGCACAGCCCGTGTATGATCTTCAGTTGATGGCTTTGTCTCTCTGAGCACCCAGGGGCCTGGGTTATTTAGCACTGTTTGTCTTCTTAAGGGATTGGCATCCCTTATGGCTCCTTCCATCCTTCCCCTAACTCTACATAGGGATCCATGACCTGGGTCCCATGGTTGGCGCTGAGTATCTGCATCTATCTCAGTCAGTCGCTGGTGTTGCCTCTCAGAGGACAGCCATGCTCGGCTCCTGTCTGCAAGCACACTATTTTTATTATTTTATTTATTTTGTTGATTTTATCACTTTTATTATTTTTATTACGTATTGATTGATTGATTTTTATCAGTTTTATTATTTATTTGATTGATTTTATTATGTTTACTATGTATTTATTGATTGAATATATTATTATTTTTAATATGTATTTATTTATTTGTTATATATAAGTACACTGTAGCTGTCTTCAGATACTCCAGAAGAGGGTGTTAGATCTCATTACAGATGGTTGTGAGCCACCATGTGGTTGCTGGGATTTGAACTCAGGACCATTGGAAGAGCAATCAGTGCTCTGAACCCCTGAGCTATCTCTCCAGCCCAGTTGAATATATTATTATTTATTGATTTTTTTGTTTTATCATTTTTATTATTTATTTATTGTTGATTATATTATTTTATTCATCTTTTTTATTGATTTTATTACTTTTATTGTCTTTACAGTTTATTGATCGATTGATATTATTTTTATTATTTTTATTATTTTATTATTGATTGATTGATTTTATTATTTTACTTCTCCATCCCAATTGATCATCACCCAGTGTTGTCTGTCCCACATGGCAGACCTATGCAATTCTCAATTAGAAAATGGGGGCTCTGGGCACACCAGGCCTTATTGTTGGTTGTGACTCTGTAATAAAAGTGTGAGCAGCTTGTTATAGACCTTTTTTTTTCTATGAGCATGTTCACACTGGCTGGTTGTACAAAACCCATTATGGTTTGGAGACAGATTTCTAAACAAACTTGGTGAACAAACATGTGAATCCCAGCCTCCTAGTCTCTAACTGGCCTGCTTAGCACACTATTCATCCATGGGCTGTGTTTAAGACCATCCTCCACTGCTAAATGCTACTTACTGTCACTATTCCTAAGCTTGGTAAGTCCTTTACATCACAAATTCTACTCTTATACATCTCAGTTTAATATGGCAGTGCTCCCCAGTATATGAGAGGCCTTTTAACTGCTCTACAAATTTAATTGCACATGGATCTTACTTCTAAGTGGTGAATGCTGAGGGCAGGACTT
Organism: Apodemus sylvaticus; assembly: GCF_947179515.1. Classification (NCBI taxonomy): domain Eukaryota; kingdom Metazoa; phylum Chordata; class Mammalia; order Rodentia; family Muridae; genus Apodemus; species Apodemus sylvaticus. The sequence goes on from NC_067490.1 coordinate 62,116,141, forward strand.
GTAGAAGATTCCAGAGAAACCAGCGCTATCAAAGTTTAGCATCCTGCCTATGACATTCCTTCAAGCAAGCCCCTGGTCCAAGTATTTTGAGCAGATTCAGCCCTGATAGTGAAGTTATTCAGAGGTTACAGCCTGATCTAGCAAGGGAGGAGCATCACAAGGGACCTCACAGATACAAACAACTGGCTACACCAGGCAGACGCTTCCCATGCAGCTCTAAGGAGAACCAACCACCACTGCTCCCACTGCTCATATGTCTGCTCCTCCTTACTATGGGCAGTGACCGAATGCTCACCATGTCTCAAAAATGGAGCTTACTTGAGGTTCCCTCACAGCACCTCAATTTTATTAGAGTTATTTTCCATGTAAATCTCCAATTTTATCAAAATTTTCTAATTCTCTATTTAATTTAGAAATATTTTTGCATTTAGAGGTATCCCTTTCCTTGTAAATCTTCAAATTTCATATTTTTTCTGTATTTCTTCAATTTTACCAAAATTTTTTCCATGAAATATTCCCTTTCATCCCACATTTATCTATGTCTTTGAACATATAGTAAAAATAAATTGTCTACGTTTTTTAAACATTATTTTCCAACAAATTCTTCAATTTTAACACATTTTCCTATATATTTCTTCAATTTTATCAGAAATGTTTTACATGTAAACTCTGAATTTTATCAGAAATTGTTTCTACTTTATTTTTCAATCATTTTAGGAATTTTTATGTCTACCATATATCTGTATTATTTTTCAATTAAAACCTTCAATATTTCAAGATCCACATCATTTTTCACAAATATTTTCAGTAAATGTTTCTACTACCCTTTTCAATTAGTTTAGAAATATTTTATATGACATTTTATCTGTATTATTTTTCTGATATCTTCAATTTTAATACATTTCCTGCATATTACTTCAATTGTATTAGAAGTATTTTCGACCAAAATCTTCAATTTTATCAAAATTTATTTTCTAGGTTCTTGGACAATGTTCTAGATATATTTTGTAGGTTTACTGTTTTGCTATTATTATTTTCCAACTAATTCTTCAATTATAAAACACACACATAGTATATTTCTTCAATATTACTACGAATATTAGTTAAGAGAAACTTTAATTTTATCAGAAAATATTTCTATTGAATTTTTCGATTATTTAGGGATGTTTTTATGTACACAATTTTATCTGAATTATTGCCCATGAAAATCTTCTATTTAACACTACTTTTCTATATATTTCTTCTGTTTTATCACAAACATTTTCCATGAAAATCATCAATTTTATCAGAAAATGTTTATAGGTGTTTGATTTAGTAAAGATAAGTTATCTTTTTACCATTATTATTTTCCAACAGATTCTTCAATTTTAACACTTTATTTTTCAGTTTTTTCCTAAAATTGAATTTGCCTACACATTTAGTTTTGTCAACTTTTTAATGTGAATTTATTTTCAATGCCAAATCTCAATTTGAAATAAATTTTCTGTATATTTCTTCAATTTTATAAGAAATATTTTACATGAAAGCCATCAATTTGATTAGAATTTTTTTTACATGGTTTGTCAGTCAGTTTTGATGTATTATCTATTGTTACAATTTCTGTGTATTACTGTACATCAAATTCTTCAATTTTAACACAAATATTTATATATTTCTTCAAATTCAGGGAAAATGTCACAATGGCGTCTCTGTCACTCACCCGGTGACCGCTGGCCCCGCCTCTGATGTCATACCTACCCTGCTCCTGCCCCATGCCCATCTATCTCAGCCCAAGGCTTGAGCCATTCTGGAGTTCCTCTCTGTCACCTAGCTACCGCTGGCCCCGCCCCCTGATGTCACCCAGAGCCCTGGCCCCTCCACCCTTCCTGTGTCCATCAGTTTCATCACCAGCAACCCTGTCTGTCACCCAGCAACCACTGTCCCTGTCCCTTAGGTCACTGCGATCCCCAGCGCTGCCCCTCATCTACCTTTCTCAGCCCTGGGTAGGCACCATGTTGGCATCCCTGTCCATCACCAGGCCACCGCTGGCCCTGCCCCTGACGTCACCCCGGCCCCGCCCCGCATCCAGCTTCCTGGAATGATGTCATTTCCTGTCTTTCATTTTTATGAATGAAAGTGGGCCAGGAGTTTGAACCTGCAAGTGGATCCGAGGTGTGGCAGAGGAGGGAGGGAGGTGAGAGTGAGCTTTAAGCAACTGCTGGGATTGCCAAGCTTCCTGGGTGCAGAATGGCGGGGCAGGGAACCTGCGAGTGGGTCCGAGGTGTGGCAGAGGCGGGAGGGAGGTGAGCGGGCCCTTTTAGTGACTGCTGGTATTGCCTAGCTTCCCCGGGCAGGAAAGGAATGGCCAGGCAGGGAAATGGTGGGACGGGACCGCATTTGCATGCACATTCGGATGAAGATAGTTCTCCATGCTGTGGGTGTCTGTGAGCTCTGGAGTGATTCTGCACCATCCTCCTGTTGTCTCTGCAGACGAGGTGTTGGCTGAAAGTCCTTTCACGTGGTCTGTGAGTTTGGAGAGGCTGGGCAAGGCACGGGCTTCCCGCTCTGGAAAGTTTGCAGCAGGGCAGAGTGCAAACCCTCTCTGTGCTCTGGACAGGGACAGTAGCCTCTTTGCACGACCCTCCTGTGGGAACGGAAGCCCAGCCTGGCCGCCATGGATCGCTGGGATGTGCGCCTGGCCCTTGCTTCTGCGTGTGAGCTGCTGAGATAGGTAGGGAATTCACAGGACAATAAACTGAATCCAGCTCCTTGATGATGACAGGCTAGGCTGTGAAACCACAAAGACCTGGTAAAGTTTACAGAGGTCTGGGCTGGCGCTTTCCTAAGGAACATAAATGATCAAGTTGGGGCTGGCTTGGGTCAAGGGCTGTGGGATGGGCGGGGCTAGGTCATTATGACAGAAGAGCACCAAGTTCCATGATTGCTTCCATCTTATGAAGGAGGATCCCCAAGTGAAATCTGGAACAAACAAAGCTGCTGTGGTTTTCTATTTTTTGTGACCTGGTCCCCACAGTAGTAAAGACGTTTCCTGTCAGGAAATCCCAAATTCTTGGATAAGGAAATCTAAGATTCTTGGATAATTTACTTTCCACTTTTCTTGGGGAAGGAAAACAGATGTTGATATTATGAAAATTTGGACAAGGAAGGCAGAGGAAAGAAAAGATAGAAGCTGATATCACAAACCACAACAAATCCTTTGCACTAACCCTGAGCCAAACCCTAACCCTGATATTTCTTCTTTGTGTAATATGCATACTATAGACTCAGTGAGACCATCAAGAATGATGGTGACCACCTTAACACTAACCCTGACCCTCACACTGGTACTTAATATAAAGCTGTAACCCTATCATAACCCCTAAGTTTCCTAATCACACGAACCCCAACAACCTTACCCTGATCCTCACTATAAGGCTTTAATCATGTAACTCTTATGCAAACCCTCCTTACTGATGGGATTTAGTTTTTGTTTTTTGTTTTATTTTTTGTTTTTGTTTTTGTTTTTTTGAGACAGGGTTTTTCTGTGTAACCCTGGCTCTCCTAGAACTCACTCTGTACACCAGGCTGGCCGCATAGTCAGAAATTCGCCTGCCTCTGCCTCCTAAGTGCTGGGATTAAAGGCGTGTGCCACCACTTCTTGGTGGGATATTTCTTAATTATACCTTTTGAAGTAAGAAACCCTTTTTTAATCTTGATCTTTTGAGATGTTCAGATCCACCTTTGATCTAGGTTATAGATTCCCTTTGCAACCTATATACATATAAACAATATTGAACACAGTGGTTTTTTTTGTGTTGTTTTGTTGGTTTTTTGGGGGGGGGTCTGACACTATATTTTTTAACAAAAATAGTTGATTTCTTTGTTTTTCTTTGTTTGTTTTTCGTTTTTGTTTTTATTTTTTAAACTGGCATTAGTATGTAATTATTTCAACAAAATTCTTGTATATACTCAATATCAGTTTTAATATCCTGCAACATGAAATCAACCAGTCCTTGCTTTTTCTAATTCTCTTTGGCTGGCATCCTTTATTGGGACATTCTATTAACTAACCTTTCTATATAGATAGATTTATTTCCTTTATGATTTCAGACATGTTTATCTAGAGAGACCATACTAATCCAACTGTGTTTATCTCTACTGAGCCACTGATAAAGATGTGCTGGATAATAATAATGCTCAAGAGGCTTTCCCTTATGTGTCTGGCTTTTCTCCCAGGGTTGTTTGATACGTATCATCTGGTGAAAGGGAGCTGCAATTTCCCTGAGGCCAGAATGAAACCGAGAAACAAAATTATATTTTTTAAGTTTATTTATTTATTATGTTTAAGTACACTGTAGCTGTCTTCAGACACCCCAGAAAAGAATGCCAGATTTCATTACGGATGGTTGTGAGGCACCATGTGCTTACTGGGATTTGAACTCAGGACCTTTGGAAGAGCAGACAGTGCTCTTAACAGCTGGGCCATCTCACAGCCCCTTTAAAAAAAACTTTATTATATTTTTTGTTGTTTTTTGTTTTTCGAGACACTGTTTCTCTGTGTAGCCCTGGTTCTCCTGGAACTCACTCTGTAGACAAGGCTGGCCTTCAAATCAGAAATCCGCCAGCCTCTGCCTCCTAAGTGCTAGGATTAAAGGTGTGTGCCACCACCGCCAAGCCAAAACAATTCTTGCTTCCTAAAATCCCTGTTTAATGCTAATAGTCTGGTTAACTTTCCCCTCCTGAGTCAGATTGACAGCTCCCCTACACCTTGAATATTGGGCTATGGAAGCTGTTCACCTTGATGTCTGGAAGAAGCAGGCAAGTGCTGTGGGGAAATTTCAGGAAAGGTCTAAATTTCAGGAAAGGTCTAAATGTCTAAAATCATGATTATAGCTAACAGATGGGAGGACTGGGCAGCCAGAATGGTAAGTCCTCCCCCTGTGCAGGGTGGGGTGAGATGCCTTCTGGAGGGTGGGTTTAAATGCTAATTAAGTGTTAACCAGTCCTGAGATCTGGAAAGGGTCTGGCTTTGAACAGGAAGCAGATTTTAACCTTTAGGGATTAGACTCACTGGCCAATCAAGGCCACCAGGCAGACCTGCCAGTTAAACAAAGAGGCGGGATCATCTAGGTGCCTTTCTGTGGTGTTCGATATGGCTGAGCAGGCTTGAATGATTTTCTGTGCCCTGCCTTGATTTCATTTGTTGGGTGCTGTGTGGGGACTTCAGGGAACCTCTGAAATCGAGATATGGTGAGCAGAGGCTATCTACCCCACAAAGGGGAGATACAGGCTGCTGAGCAGTGGGAGTTGGGTTGGTGGGTCCTCCTTGGTGTTGTATTGGAAACATCAGCCCCATGTGATTTCCTGTGAGATTTTTAGTGGTGCTTCTTACTTCTTAGTTCAGGACATGACATGGCCTGTTTTGTGTATGTGTGTGTGTGTTTGTTTGTTTGTTTTTTGTTTTTTTTTTCCCTCGAGACAGGTTTTCTCTGTATAGCTCTGACTGTCCTGGAGCTCACTCTGTAGACCAGGCTGCCCTTGAACTCAGAAATCCGCCTGTCTCTACCTCCCATGTGCTGGGATTACAAGCATGCACCACCACCACCCACTAGGCCATGACCTCTTAATAATTTTATTATCATGGCAGATTGTAAATCTGTCCAAAGCATCTGGACCAGTTTCTTTCTTGTAGAAGTATGGGTTCCTTCTGTGACTATGCAGCAACTGTGTCCCAACCTTTTTGACTTTTTTAATATATATTAAGAAGGCAGGAATAGGGCTGGAGTGATGACTAAGAGGTTAAGAACTCTGGCTGTTCTTAAACAGTTCATGAGTTCAATTATTACCAACCACCTGGTGGCTCATAACCATATGTAATATAATCTGGTGCCTACTTCTGGCCTGCATGAATAAATGCAGGGAGAACTTTTCATACTTAATGAATTAAGTACTTAAAAAAAGAAGACAGGCATTAATCTAATAGTTCTGAATTTATACATTACTAGTTTTTGTTTTGTTTAATTTGTTAATTTTTTTGGCTGTAGTTTTTTTATATTTCTTTAACTTTTATGGTTAGTATTTTGATTATTATGTGGGAAAGGGACGTTTTCTCACTCTGGTTGGTATTTTTGATGCTACTTGTACATTAACAGACACCTTCTTTTGCTTAGGAAAGTTTTCATTTGTGATTTTATTGGAAATATTTTCCAGACCTTTATCTTCTGTGTCCTCCTCCTCCTCTTCCTCCTCTTCCTCCTCCTCCTCTTCCTCCTCCTCCTCCATTCTCTCTCTCTCTCTCTCTCTCTCTCTCTCTCTCTCTCTCTCTTTCTCTCTCTCTCTCTCTCTCTCTCTCTCTCTCTCTCTCTCTCTCTCTCTCTCTCTCTCTCTCTCTCTCTCTCTCTCTTGTTTTATTGAAGACAGGGTTTCTCTGTGTAGCCCTGACTGTCCTGGAACTCATTTGTAGATCAGGCTGTACTCAACCTCAGAAATCTTCCTGCCTCTGCCTCTCAAATGCTGGGATTAAAGGTGTGTGCCACCAATGCCTGGCACTCCTTCTCCTTCTTCTTCTACTTCCTCTTCCTCCTCGGCTTCCTTCCTTCTCTTCCTCCTTCTCCTAGTCCTTCTTCTCCAAGCATTTTTGTTCTTGACTTCTCATATGTTGTTGCTGAACTTGTTTAATGCCATGAAAGTTTTAGAATCCAGATTTTTTAATAATTTATTCAGTTTTTCTATTCATTTTTAATGCTTGTGATTCTCTCTTCCATTCTTTTGTTTGTTTGTTTGTTTTCTGTTTTTTGTTTTGTCTATTTGTTGGTTTTGTTTTGATTTTCAAGACAGGGTATCACTTTGTAGCCCTGGCTGACCTGGAACTCACTCTGTAGACAAGGCTGTCTTCGAACTCAGAAATCTGCCTGCCTCTACCCCGCAAGTGTTGGGATTACAGACTTGTGCTGCCACACCCAGCTTCTCTCTTCCATTCTTATTCTGTGAGTGAAACTTGCCTCAATAATTGTTAGTGCTCAGAAAATTTCAGTGGCCTGTTCTTAGTGACATAGGAAATTCTTTAGCCATTATCTGCTTCCATCACCTGCTGCTGTTTTTAGCTTGTGCATTATACACATTTTTGTTATTTTGTTATTTTTGTTCCCTGTTTCTGTTCCCTGCATGTGCACTCTCTATTCTCTTTCTATTTTGTTATTTTTGTTCCCTGTTTCTGTTCCCTGCATGTGCACTCTCTATTCTCTTTCTATTCCTTCATTACTCTTTCTCTGCTCCCTGTCTGTCTGCCTGTCTTCAGGTTCTCTTGTGAACCTCTAACCGATTCTCAGGTTCTCACTCCTCTCCCTTCCCCTATATAACATCTTTTGCATCAAATCTCTTTGTTTTAGTTTCTTAGGACCTGCTGTGAACGCATAACATGGTTTTCTTGGTGACATAGTTTCCTGGCTGTTATTCCTTATATTCCTATGTTGCTGTCTAGCCATCTGGACAGCAACATAGTTGCTATACATAGTTGATAGTAGCTCTATGAATTAGTTACTGGGTTTTTCTTGTTTGAGTGCGAGTTTTATTTCTGGGTTAGATTTTGCCATCTGCATTTTTCAGAGCGCTTTGTCTAAGTGTTGTCTCTTTACTTGCCTGTTTGGTTCATATGTTCAAGAGAGATTGTTGGCTAATGTTTAATGCTAGGAGGGTGGTGAGCTGGAAGAGTTCCCCTTAGCAATCCACAAGGAATGAAGTCAGAAGAGAGGTGAAACTGCCAACATTTCAAACTTTCAGAGTTACAGTCATGTGAAGGAGTCTCAATTGAGGGTGTGCTCTCATCAGAATAGCTGGTTACTGTCTGTGTGAGATAATATGGATGATTGATTTGGGAAGGCTCTTGCACTGAGGGTGACAATATTCATAAGTAAGTTGGCCTGGGTTGGATGAGAGAACTACCTGAGCATGGGACACTCATGTAGTGAAGCAAGACAAGAGACAATGTTTCCCATGCTTTTATCTTCAGTTTGTAGTTTTAGTCTCTACTCTAAGCACCCAAAGTGGTGGACTATGATATGACAGAACCATTCACAAAAACACTTTATTACCTGAGATGCTTTTTCTCAGAGGATTCCATCATAGCAGCAGAGTAACCAGTTAGAACAACAACAAAAACAAAAATAGCAGTATCAAAAGGTGATTTTTCTGCTGGACAAGAATCTAGCTTCTCTTTTGAAGTAATGTGGAAATTATCATAAATTGAGATGGAAATTGAGGGGTTAAAATTTAAAAATAATGGACTAATTTCTATACTTTTATTCTACTTATATGTATTTGTTCATTTCCCCATTTATTTAGTTATTATTTATTTATTTAATTCAAACTCTACTTTCTCCCATCTCTCCATTTCACCTTACACAGTTGTTCATCGCAAACTCATTTTTATCTCTCAATGAATGTGGGGACCACAGGAGTATCCACCAACCATGGCATTTCAAGTCTCTGCATGGTTAGGCATATCTCTATTCCTGAGGTCAGAAAATGTAGCCAAGTTAGGGGAACAGTTTGGACAGACAGGCAACAGCATAAAGGGACATCTCCTGCTCCATTTGTTGGGGAAACAGATGAAAACTGAGTAGCTCCTGTACTACATATGTAGTGGGGACTCAGTCCATCCTATATATTCTCTTTCCTTTGTGATTCGGTCTCTGAAAGTCTCCTAGTATCCAGGTTAATTGACACTGAGGGTATTCTTAAGTACATCCTGTTCCTTCAGAGACCCTCAATCCTTTCCCCGACTATTCCAAAAGCCCCCCCTGTGTTCTGTCTAATAATAGGCTATAGGTGACTCCATCTGTTTCAGTCAGGTGCAGGATGGACACTCTCAGAGGACAATTATGCTAAGCTACTCTCTGGAAGTATAACAAAATAGATCCTCAGTAATGTCAGGGATTGGTGCTTGCCCATAGGATGTGCCTCAAGTTGGAAAGGGTATAGTCTGCTGTTTCCCTCATTCTCTGCTCCATCTTTTTACCTGCATTTCTTGTAGATAAGACCAATTTTGGGTGAAAAGGTTTTTGGTTCTGTTTGTGTCCTTAACTCTCCACTGGGGATCCTGCCTGACTATAGGATGTAGCCACTTCAAGGTCCATACCTCATTGCCATGCATTTCCACTAAGATCACCCCCAAAGACTCCTTGGTGCCTTCCAATTTGTCTTTTCTGGCAAATACTAAAGATACCCCACCCTTCCACCCTCACCTGATGCTGATTTCAATTCATTGTCCTGGTCTTCACTTGTCTTTCACCACACCTATTCCTGTTCTCTCCCCCTTCCAATTTATTATCTGCTCTCTAATACAGTTCTCTCTCTTATATCTGCCTCCTATGACTGTGTTATTCCTCCTTCTGAGTGAGATTCAATGATGCTCATTTGAGTCTTCGTTCTCATTTAACTTCTTTTGGTCTATAGAGAGGGGGGTGTGTCTGGGTTCTCTCAGTCTGGATGATAGTGTCTAGATTCATCCATTTGCCTATAAAATTCATGATGTCCTTGTTTTTATTAGTGGAATGGTATTCAAATTTGAAAAGGAAACACATTTTCTGTATCTATATTTTGGTTGAGGTATATCTGGAATTTTCAATATTCTAGCTGTTATAAATAAAACAGACATGAACTTAGTGGAACAAATGCTCAGGTGGGTATATGCCTCAGAAGGTACCCTAAGTGAAATTCTTCCTCTTCATAAGTCACAAATTAATGGAAGGAATAGGCAAATTATTTCCTATGTCCAGATAGAACTTTAAATAAAACCTTCTGCAACTCTGGCCCAAGGGGTCATGGTCTATCAAGGTCCAATCCAAACTTGACAGAATCATGCATATTGTGTTGGTTCTGGAAAGTGACTTATGAAAAATTCATGGTCATTGATTCTTCCTTTATGGTTTCATTTTTGCAGTCTTCTACCCATCATTTGCCAGAGTCAGAGCCTCACTGAAGTCTCTGATAGTTCCTTGCATTAAAGTTGTGAGGATGATACTTATGTTGCATTTTGGGACCAGAAGGTGTTGAAATACCTAAGGCACTGATAAATCCTCTAAAAAGAGATGCATATAGGACAATGGAATACCCAAACTGAGAGATGTATGAGAAGTTACAGGAAGAGGGCCACCTAATTCTGCTGGGTTTCTTGCCTTAGTCCAATATTCTGTCCATATGTGCACATTTTTATTTACTGGAATGTGAAGGAGTATTCTGTGCCATTGCATGTTGCAAATATAAAACATTCTGATTTTACAATATGTGGCTTTCAAGATATCGCCTTCATTATTAGGGGAGACTTTAGAACATTGAACAGTGTGGGAGCTCCTAAATACTATGAGGATCACTATAGACTGTGTTTTCTTTTTACCACAGGATGAGTGTGAACCTATCATGACCAGGGCCACAATGCTTTTGATTGAAACATAAAGCATCTAAACAGGACATTGTCTTTGAGTACTTGTCTGTCCTGTCTGGCTTTCATTGTAAATTTTTTGGAACGTCTTGTATGGAGGGGGGGGGGGCTTTCCAGATACCTGTTGGGAGAGATAAAAGTGTATATAGACTTAAAATATTTATTTTTTCCTTACAGCTTGTGTATTTCTAATAGTTTATATATCCATCATATCCCTAATCACTGTGCCCACTCTAGGTCTCGGGCCCTCCCAAACTCCTTCCTCCCAATCACCCCTCTTTTTCATTGTAAAGGGAGTGGGCACCATGAGTATCCCTATACCATTCAATTTCCTTAAAAAATGACATTATGATTAGATTATAACTTCTGTATCAGGAAAGAAGTGGAGGAAGCACTAGAATTAAATGAGTATATTGTCAAGAAAGCATACATTTACATTACAGTGATATCAGTATCATGCTTTGTGTTATACATGTATGTCTAATATTTTAGGATGCAGTAAATTATGATGATGTGCATGTGAACTTCACTTCAAAAGAATGGAATTTACTTGATCTTTCCCAGAAGAATCTCTACAAAGATGTGATGCTGGAGACATACTGGAACCTTACTGTTTTAGGTAAAACTGTAAATTTTCTTTTGATTTTCAAAATAATGGACAAATGTTTCTTGGTTATTGATGGTCTCCTTAATTTAGTTGATAACCAAGAAGGTTGAGATGAATAAAGCAGGGTCTGTGCTGTGAAAATTCACAGTACCTTGAATGTTACCTAATTTCCAAGATTATATAATTCCTTTTCTGGCACTATGTTTTAGGTTCCTATTGAGAAGAAAATCATATTGAAGAACAATGTCAAACTTCTAGAAGTAATGAAAGGTAATTTTCATGTGCAAGCTTAAACAGATATGCCTCTGTCAAAATTTTAATATTTTCTGGGTGCTATAAAGAAAAGTAAGAGTGTTAAATTTCCATCCTTTAAGTGTAGCTATGAATATAAAATTCTCCCAAAACCATGCACCTCATTGTAGGTTATCTGATTTATGTTTGCAAGGCATTCCATTAAGAAAGAATACAATGAAGCTGGGCAGTGGTGGTGCACTCCTTTATCTCAGAAAATGGGAGGCAGAGGCAGGCAAATTTATGAATACGAGGCCAGCCTCGTCTACAGAGTGAGTTCCAGGACAGCCAGGGCTATACAGGAAACCCTGTCTCGAATAACCAAAAATAAATAAATAAATAAATAAATAAATAGGAGACAAGGAAACAATGCCTTTAGAGAGAACTTTATTGATTTATAGCTCCATTAGAGCTTTTCACTGAATCTTCCAATATGTACAGTTTTATAATATTTAAAGGTTGCAAATTAATTAGTGAAAAATGAATATCCAATTCTTTTGAATTAATTATCCATGGTAAAGTTAGTGGTACTCATATTATTGTAGTGACATTGCTAAGTTTAATGAGAGGTCAGTTTATGAGAATCTAGAAAGATGTCATGGAGAAACCTTAATCCATATATCATATACCTAGGATGAACAAAATGTCAAACAGGGTGAATGCAATGTGTGTGAAAACCTTTAATTTGTTCTTCTTTAATAGGTATATCATGTGTCACAATTATTTATAGTCACATGAGCATAGGGATATTGACATCAGTGATGTAATTTTTCTATCCCAAATCAGTGAGTGTATTTTGGTTTTAGTAGACTTTCTGAATATGATAGAAGTTTGCAATGAATTCGTTTTCTAATATTTTTGCAAACTTTCCCAAACTCACAATGTAGAAAATTGTTATGGGTAATAGAATTTGCAAAATCTTCACTTTCTACTGGTTCACATCGGATGTCGTATTATTTACACAGTGTTATAAAGCTCTGAGTTGTACATCTTTACTTCAGATAGGAAATACAATAGGAAGCATATTTCTTCATGTAGAAATCCTATATAAAAACAAATGTTATTATTATGAGCCATGCAATAACTATCACAGGTATCTTCAGCAACTCATAATGCAGGAGAAAACAATGAACATATGACATGATTAAACTTTAAGATCTGATGCTTCTATGTCATTGGACCAAATTGAAAACTTAATTCATACTGATAAAACAATTAATCAGGGTAATGAATGTGGTAAAGATTTCACATGTTCCAATTATTGTTGCAGGCATATAAGAAGTCATAGTGGAAAGAAAATCTATGAGTGCAGTGAATTTGGTAAACTCTTTGCAAGACCCAGTCATCTCCAAAGACATAAAATGACACATACTGGAGAGAAACCTTATGAGTGCAATCAGTGTGGTAAAGCCTTTGCACAGCACAGTACTTTCCAATATCATAAAATGACACATACTGGATAGAAACCTTATGCATGTAATCAATGTGGTAAAACCTTTGCAAGACCCAGTCATCTCCAAAGACATAAAGTGACACATACTGGAGAGAAACTTTATGAGTGCAATCAATGTGGTAAATCCTTTGCACATTGCAGTACTTTCCAATATCATAAAATTAAACATACTGGAGAGAAACCTTATGAATGTAATCAATGTGGTAAAAGCTTTGCAATATCCAGCCAACTCCAAAGACATAAAATGACACATACTGGAGAGAAACCTTATGAGTGCAATCAGTGTGGTAAAGCCTTTGCACAGCGCAGTACATTCCAATATCATAAAATGACACATACTGGAGAGAAACCTTATGCATGTAATCAATGTGGTAAAACCTTTGCAAGACCTAGTCATCTCCAAAGACATAAAGTGACACATACTGGAGAGAAACCTTATGAGTGCAATCAATGTGGAAAAACCTTTGCAAGATCTAGTCATCTCCAAAGACATAAAATGACACATACTGGAGACAAACCTTATGAGTGCAATCAATGTGGTAAAGCCTTTGCAAAGCGTAGTACTTTCCAATATCATAAAATGACACATACTGGAGAGAAACCTTATAAATGTAATCAATGTGGTAAAGCCTTTGCAAGATCTAGTCATCTCCAAAGACATAAAATGACACATACTGGAGAGAAACCTTATGAGTGCAATCAGTGTGGTAAAGCCTATTCACAATGGAGAAGTCTCCAAAGACATGAAAGAACACATACTGGAGAGAAAACTAAAATATGTAATCATGAATTTAGTGGGAGTTAAGGGGCCATTGTAGTAGGAAAATTATAGACATAGGTGCTTAGGCTTATTTCCACTCTGGAGATGGTTCTTATGATGTTTTGGCAAAGAATGTTGCTGCTTATTACCCTCGTCTCAAGAGGCCCCTTGAGGTAAATATAAGGAGATTTCCATTAATTGCATTGACAAAGGAAATGTCAAAAATCCCCATATAGATTTTGGCCTAAAATTTTTGATCAAGCATAGCAAACTTCAAAAGGAAAACTACAAAATATAAGTTTCAAAGAGCTAAGCATCACCAGGATGTTGAATGAAGCTAAGTCCTGGGATAAATGGTATTAAAATAATAGCTACAATAGGGCAAGATTACATCCAGCTAAACTTACAGACCTGCAGTTGTATGAAATAGAACTGTATCATGTTAGGAATTATTACCTGGTTATTGTTTTCTTCTGGACATACAAAGATACAAGTATGTGTCAAACTGACAAGTTAAGGATCTTGATTGCTCTTCTGGACAATGTTAAGGGAAAGCTTAGGTCCAGTATGATGCTGCTGGCTTTCTATCCCAGCATAAATGAGACAGATCCATACAGATCTTTGATGTCAAGTTATATTTCTGAGCAAGTTTCAGGACATCCAAGCTTAGGCAGTGATGTCTTTGAAAAATTGAAAGCTTCTGATAATGTAATAGAAGGTGCCATGTTCCAGCCTCAGTAAGCAGCAGAACTCATCAGCTTTGTCCATGTGGCTCTGTCTTGAGAGGTAAGAATAGAAGCGACTACTAAGACAATTCATGCTGGCAAGCAATAACTAAGAAACTGGAGGGTATGAAGAAGAAATCAGCATCACTGAAGTGAAATCTGTGTAGTCTTTTTTGAGTGACAAAGAAGGTGTGTTCTAGAGATTGCCAAGGTTGAACCTAGTGGTGCAGCTGGATTGGGTCATCTGTAATAATCACCCAGGTGATACTGGTTTCGAGTGCATGAAGTTGTCGTGCAGAGCAGCTGATGCTTGGCACCACTGAGGGAGCATAAGGGAGGTTATGGGTCAAGCCTTGTTGCATCAAAAAGACCCATCATCCTGACGATGCAATTACCATGTGATGAGCAACAAGAACAGCAGGGGCAGGAGAGTGGAGTCAGCCAGAGCTTAGAGTGTGATACAGAAGACAGAGCTATAAAAGTGATCCAATCGCTTTGGTGGAGCAGAGATGATCATGTGTGGATCCCGGACATTGAAACAAGAAGCTGTGATATTAAAGTTATTTTGGAGACCCCAAGATCTTGAGATGTTACAACTGTGTGTTGTCTGCTCAGGAAAACTGCTTTAAGGGAATAAAACCACTCAAATAGAAAGAATTCTACTGCAATTAACAACACAGAAAGGACTTGGATGTCTGAAGAACACTTTGACAACAGATATGAAGATGTAGATTTTGGAGATTGCTCAGCTGGCTTTGGTCTTATTTAGGTCCACTATTTCCTCATGCTACCTTTATGAATGTTGAAGTATATACTTTGAATTTGGAGGTAAATGATATGCTTTTGTGATTTTGAGCATGGTTATATGATAGGATTAATTTCAATAGTGTCTTTGATCTTTGGATATTTAATATTTTTGAGAGTGCTATAGATGATGGGGACTTATGAAGTATTAGTTAATGCATTGTACATGTTTAAATATGATTCCTATACATTCATGTGTTCGAAGAATCATATGGGGGCCAGGCAGTGGAATGTAGTAAGTTAAATCTGCCAAACTAAGTGACTAGGATTATGCAGTGGTGTGGCCTTGTTGGGGGAAGTGCATCACTGTGTGGATGGGCTTTGAAATTACTACCAGTGCTGAAGAGACCCTCCTCTCAGGTCTCCGGATGACAGTCTTTTCCTAGCTGCCTTTGGATAAAGATGCAGAGCTCTCAGCTTCTTCTCCAGCATCATGTCTGCCTTCATGCCTGCCATTCTCCTTGCTATGATGAAATGGACTAAGTCTCTGAACCTGTAAGCCAGCCCGAATTAAATGGTTGCTTTTTGAGGAGTTTCCTGGTTCATGATGAGTTTTCATGGCAATGGACATGATAAGACAGAAACACTGTGAGTACATTTAATGTGGTCAAGAATTTGCACAATTTTGTAGTTTTAATATTTGTGAAAAAAATGTGCTAGAATAAAACCTCCTAAATGTGTTTAGTATAATGAAGCCTTTGCACACCTCTGTAGTCTTCATCATTATGAAACCATTCATACTGTAGAGAAATTCTATGAATGTCAGCAATGATCTAAATCCTTTATGTTATGAGAGCCTGCTGAGTTCCAACACAATTCAAACACAAGGACAAAGCAAATGATAAGAATCTTTTGTAATCAAATCATTACTGATTATTCCAGACTAGAAAAAATTATTTAGAAACTTCTCTGAATCACTCCATCCTGTGCCCATCCTGAACCACAATCTGATATAGATTTCAAACCTGAAAACCACAAACATCCATGCTAAGTTACAGCTACATTTGCCACCGATCAGGATTTTCTTCTGTTGTTACTTTGTGTGAAATCATACAGAATGTAGGTTTTATGATTTAGCCTATCATGCCCACTGGTTATTTTGTAGTTAGAAACAGGCATTTAATTTTGAGGAATAAAATATGGATAATAGAAATTATGCTTAGGAACAGTCATTATATTTTGGGGAACAAAACAAATGATGAATGCTTGCCAGATACGGTTAAGTATGCAGTTCCCTTATGACCTGGGACATGAACTTAGGTTCAGTTTATGATTAAATGTACATTAGCAACAAAAAGGCAGTCCTTAGAGCAAGTTTTTTTTGCTTGTTCCATCATTTGTATAACATAGTCATCTTTAAATATATAACAGAACACATATTGAAGAGAAATCTTATGAATATAATCAAATGTGATACAACATTTTCACAACAGTTATCTATGAATGATGGACAGAATGCTATGAATATGTCATTTGGTAATGAATGCCATTGCAATTAGCGGTAGTCTTAGAAACCATAAGAAAAATTCATAATGCAGAGAAACCTCATAAACATAGTCAATGTGTTAATGTTTTGTACTTTTAAGTATATTTATACAAGGCTAACATCTTGAGCATGTAATTACTCTATTAAAGCTTTTCCATATCACAGTATTTTTTGAGAACCTCCAAGAATACCAATAGTAATCTGACTAAAAAGATTTTGTTAAGTTCTTAGCCAACACAACTTTTTGGAGTTACCCAAGATTATTCTGTAGAATAAAAATGACAAGTGCCAACAATCAATTCAAATTTTATGATATCTCTATTTTATTTTTGCTTGCAAACTCATTTTTACATACAAAGGTCATTAATTTTTCTTTTCTCTTTTAGTTAATCATGTATCCAACAACTTTGTTGACAGTGTTCATCAGCTCTAGCAATTGTATTTGTGAAGTTTTCGTTTACTTATGCAAATTGTCATATGTGCAAAGAAAGATAATTTTTCTACTTTCTAATTTATACTACCTTCCTCTCCTTCAGTTTTATTGCTCTAGCTAAACTTTTGCATTATATAATCAATTGATATATATATAGATATGGATATAGATATGGATATAGATATAGATATAGATATCCACCTTCTCTAGATTGGGGATTAGTGGAATTGATTTGAATTTCTCTTCAGTTAATTTTATATTTAGTTATGTGCCTTTTATCCTTAATCACTTGTCATAATCACTTTATCAATTTATGATAAAGTAGAGTTAAATATTTTCATCTCATAAGATGATCAGTTCTTGGTTTTTCTTACACATTAATTTCATTATGTTGAACCATCATTGGATTTCTAGAATAAGGCCTTCATCATTGATCATGGTGGATGAACTTTTGATGCATTTTTTATTTGTTTTTTTATTAAGTATTTTTTGCATCTGTTGTTTTAAGTTCACTTGCTCTGCAATTTTCTATTATTTCTCAGTCTTTAATGACTAGATATATGAGTAATTATGTGTTCAGAATATAAATTGGTTAATACTTCTTTTATTTCTATATTGTTGAAAACACTGAGAAGCATTGTTTTTAAATCCTCTTTGAAAGTCTGGTAGGACTCTATCCTAAAACGCATGGCCTTGGGCACATATTGGTGGCATATTTGTAATGAATTCTGTTTTCCTAGGTGTTTATATCTGCTTAAGTTGGTTTTCTTAATTTCATTTAATTTTGATAAGTAGAGTCTATTGAGGAAATTATCCATTTCTTTTATAATTTCCAGTTTGGTGGAGTGCACCCTTTTTAAAACTGTGTCTTTACCACTCTTTGGATTTCTTCATTGCCTGTTATTTTGTCAACATATCATTTTAGGTTTCATTAATTTGGATATTCTTCATCGTTTAATAAGGTTTGTGTATCCTGACTAATAAAAGTCTCAAAAGACCAATTTGGTGTTTCATTAATTCTTTTTCTCTTTACAATTTATTGGTTTCAGCCCCCAAAGAGATGACTTCTTGTTTTATCTTTCTTGTTTTCATTGCTTCCTCACTTCTTTCTTCTGTAGACTTTAAAGTGTGCTGCTAATTTAACAGCATGAAAGCTCTACAGTTTTTTTTCTTGTATGCATTTTGTGCTGTGAACTTTCTTCTTAGCTCCACGTTCATTTTCTTTGTGTTCCATGAGATTGTGCATGTTGCATATTCATTTCTATTGACCTCTATAAAATCTCTAATTTCTTCCTTTATTTCTGTGTAGAACCACTTTTTCTCACACAATTAGTTAGTACTCAGTTAGCTGTCCTCCCTCACCTCCTACAGTACTGAAACAGCAACATGTTTTTGGCCCAGATCACGCTTTTTGTCTGATTAAGGACTGTGTGGTTTCCTGGGTCTGGTGCAATCAAGGACATGAGGAGCCCAATTTCTAGGGGCCACCCACTGGGCTGTCTTGTTGCTCTCTGGGATGGAGCTTAGTCCTTGTTCATAAGAAGGCTCTTCTTTTTATAAATGCCCCATGGATATGAGAGCTAGCAATGACACACCAGCCATCTGTGTCTTGTCTTTTCTCAGCTCTAATGACTTTTTCAGAGCTGCCAGTTCAGCTTTCTGGGCTGACATTCCTGCCGGATGTGGTTCTGCCCATGTGTTCTTGGTATTTGACACCACTGCTGACCAAGCATACCTCCGTCCATCTTGAATGAGGTGGTTGCCACTGGTCAACCCCATTACCCCTGCATCTATCTGGGCAGATCTATACAGAGGCCCAGCAAGTGAGGTCAGGGTCCAGCAGTAAGGCATTAAAGAAGAGAGGCTGGTAATGAGTCACTCTGCCATCATCTTTAACGAGGAGTTCGATTGGTCATCCATAATCGATCAATTATCAGAAATGAACATAAATCAACTGGGAACTGTTCATCCGTCTATCAGTATTCAGGCAGGGACCGATCAATTGTCCCCTCGTGTGCCTTATTGTCCAGCAGCCAATCTGTCACTTGATTTGTGATCAATCATGGACTGCCCCATCGACGACTAGTCACGAGCTTCAATCCACCGATAATCAATAAATAGTAACCAATTGATTGATAATTAATCAATGATCAATATTCAACACACGATGAATCAATAGATAATTAATCAACAATTAATATAATTAGACAACTGACCATTACTCAATGACTCTTTCCATCGCGGATGTCTGATAGGTCTGTCACTGACAATTGATCACTGAGTCTTCGCTGGATCAAAAAACTGACTAGATCAATGATTGATTGGTTGTAAATGACCAGTTCCTGAATGACTATTGGTTGATTGATTGAGGGATTGATCTAAGAGGTCCTGCATTTTCATTTGTTTCTGTTGCCACTGGGAAGCCATTTATAAATGGATGCAGAGACTATCTGTAGGTTTCAGCAAGACAGGCTGTTGAACTAACTAATCAATGTGATCTGAACAAGATGTTCCACAAAATTAGCAGGAAGTCCCTCCAGAAAGAGAAATCCCTTGGCCCCAAACTGGAACTGCCTCAAGTTTAAACAGAAGTCCCTCCTACCTGCATCCCAGGTGACCTGGAAGTGCCCCGTCCCACACTGGAAGTCCCACCCAAAGCTTGTGGGTTTCTATCTTTTAGGGTTACCCTGGGCTTGCGGTGGGGGCACTTTTGATTCTTGGGGTCCCCCTTTCCCCTTTATTGGGGCTATCCTTTTTAGGCATCACTTATGGTCTTCTGATTTGGCTTTGGCTGCCAACAGGATCTTTGCCAGATCTCCAGTATGTTGCTTCTGTCCTCTCATCTGTGTCTCCTCTGCAGTCTATCCTCCATTACATACTCTCTTTGCCACTATTCTTAAATCTTTTAGACAATTCTTTTTTAACTTCCCTACCCTCTGGGGCTTTGTCTTCATAGCTGGTGTTCTCTGATTAACAGAAGCTCAAGACACTCTTGCATATGCTTCTGGTGATTCAGGGTCCATGGGTGTGTATTGTCAAAAAATGTCTCCATGACCCTGTCTAAAAAATGTGTAGGGCTTTTATTTTCTCTCTTCCTAATATCATACACTCTGGCCAAATTTGTGAGCCATCTTGTGGCCACCTTGAGACCTGCCATCAGAGATGCATGGTGGACAAAAGACCTCCACGTACCTTTAATGATGTTACAATCCCAGTCTAAGAGAGTAAGGGTAATGCAAGCATTTGGGGCCAGTAACCACTCACATTCCAAACCAGACACGATTGTGGATGCCAACAAGTGCTTGCTGACAGGAGCCGTCTCCTTGAGTGACCCTGCCAGTGCCTGACAAATACAGAGGCAGAAGCTTGCAGCCAAGCATTAAACTGATCACAGGGTCCCCAATGGAGGAGCTAGAGAAAGGACCCAAGGAACTGAAGGGTTCGTAGCCACATAGGAGAAACAATATGAACTAACCAGTACCTCCAGAGCTCCCAGAGACTTAACCACCAACCAAAGAGTACACATGGAAGGATACATGGCTCCAGCCACATGGGTAGCAGAGGATGGCCTGGTCTGACATCCATGAGAGAAGAGTCCCTTGGACCCGTGAAGGCTCATTTCCCCAGGGTATATGATAGACATGGGTGTTTAGGAATATTTCAATTCTGGAGACAGTTCTTATGATGTTTTGGCAAAGAATGTTGCTGTCTATAACCCTTGCCTGAAGAGTCTCCTTGTGATTAAAAAGAGATTTATATTGATTGCATTGACAAAGGAAGTCTCAAAAACCCCACCTAGACTTTGCAATGACAATTTTGATCGAGCATAGCAAACTTAGAAAAAAAAAAAAAACTACAAAATGTAAGGTTCAAAGAGCAAAGCATTATCATGAATTTGAATGAATCTAAATCTGTAATCAAGGATATTCGATGGTATTAAAGGAATGGTTACATTAGGGCAAGTTCCATCCAGCTAAACTTAGGGAATTGCAGTTGTATGAAAGAATTGTATCACGTTAAGAATTATTATTATCTGGATACAGTTTTCATGTGGAGACATGAAGATATAATATGTGTCAAACTGACAAGGGATGGATTTTGATTGCTATTCTGGGTTTTCAATTTATGATCTAAAAGGAAAAACTTAGGTCAAGGCATGGTGTTACATGATTTTTATCCCAGAGTACAGGAGACAGAAGCCTGCAGATATCTGAGTTTAAGTTTAATCTCCTGAGCAATTTCTAGGATCACCAAGCTTAGGCAGTGAAGTTTTTTTTTTTTGAAAAGTATAAAGGCAGTGATAATATAATAGAAGGGGAATTGTTTCAGCCACATAAAGCAGCAGAACTTAGCAGCTTTGTCTATGTGGCTCTCGACTTAGAGGCAAGAATAGACGGGACTTGTGAGACAATTGATGCTGGATATTTGCAGTTCAAGCAGTAGAGGTGATGGAGAAGAAATGAGCATCACTGAGGTAAAATCATCTGGGTAGTGTTTTCTGAGTGACAAAGAAGGTGTGTTCTAGAGTAGTGTAGCTGGACTTGGTCATGTGTAAGAATCACTGAGGTGGTACTGGTTTTGAGTGCAAGACGTTGTCATACAGAGCAGCTGAGACTTGGCACCTTTGATTGATCATAAGTGAAACTATCAGTCAAGCCATGTTGCAGCAGAAGAAACCAGCATCCTGCAAGTACCATGGGATGAGACGCAGGAACAGCAGGAGCAGTAGAGTGGAGTCAACCAGAGCTTAGAGTGATACAGAGAACAGAGATGTAAAAGTGACCCAGTCTCTTTGGAGGAGCATTGAAGATCATGTGTGGATCCCAGACATTGAAAGTAGAAGCTGTGATATTGAATTTATCTTGGAAACCCTGAGATCTTGAGATGTTAGAACTGTGTGTTACCTGCTCCAGAAAACTGCTTTCAGGGAATAAAATCACTGAAAGAGAAAGAATTCTGCAGCATTGAACAAACCAGAAAGGAGTTGGAGATTTGAAAAACAGTTTGACAACAGATATGGAGATAAAGAGTTTGCAGATTGCTCAGCTGGCTTTGGTCTTATTTATGTTCCCTATTTCCTCATGCTGCCTAAAAGAACATTGAAGTATATACTGTGAATTTTGAGGTATATGGTGTGCTTTTTTGTTTTTGAACATGATTACATGATAGAATTAATTTCAGAAGGTTCCTTGACCTTCAGACTTTTAACATTTTTGATACTGCTATAGATGATGGGGACTTTTGAAGTAGGAGCTCATGTGTTACACAAGTTTATTTATGATCCCCATACACTCATGTGTTCTAACAATCATATAGGGGCCAGGGCAAGGAATGTAGTAATTAAAATACACCATGCTAAGTTAGTGACATTATGTGGTGGTGTGGCCATGTTGGAGGAAATACATCACTGTGTGTGTGGGCTTTGAAATTACTACCAGTGCTGAAGAGACCCCCTTATTAGGTCCCTGTAAGACAGTCTCCTCCAAGCTGCCTTTGGAAAAGGAGCAGAAGTCTCAGCTTCTTCTCCAGCATCATGTCTGCCTGCATGTCTGCCATTCACTCTACTATGATGAAAATGGACTAAACCACTGAAACTATAACCCAACCCCAATTAAATGGTTGCTTTTATAGGAGTTTCTTTCTTCATGATGACTTTTCATAGTAATGGAAATGATTAGACAGGAAAATTGTGAATATGTTTTATGTGGTCAAGACTTTGCACAATTCTGTATTTGTCATTTCCATGAAAGAGTATTGCTAGACAGAAACCTCATGAATGTGTTTAATATAATGAAGTGTTTGTACACCTCTATAATCTTCATCATTAAGAAACCCATTCATACTGGAGAGAAATTCTATGAATGTTAGCAATATTGTAACGCCTTTATGTTACGGGATCCACTTAGGTCCAACACAATTCCAACAACAGGTCAAGGCAAATGATAAGAATATTTATAGTCAAATTATTACTCATTAATTGGACTAGAATATATATTTAGAAATGTATCTGCATAACCCCATCCGGTCCCCACCCTGAGGTATCAATTGATATTGATTTCAATCCTGAAAACTACAAATATCCATGCTAAGTTACAGCTACATTTCCTACCAATCAGGATTTTCTTCTGTTATTACTGTGTATGAAATGATACAGAATGCAGGGTTTATGGTTTAGCCTATAACACCCACTGGTTCTTTTGTAGTTAGGGACATGAATTTTATTTTGAGGAATAAAATATGGATAACATAAATTATGGCTAAAAACAATCATTATGTTTTGAAGAAGAAAGCAAATGATGAATGCTTGCCAAACATTTTTAAGTGTGCAGGTACTCTATGATCTGGGACCTGAACTTAGTTAGAACTCATGATTAAGTGGAGGTTGGCAACCAAAAGGCAGTCCTTAGAGCAAGTTTCTTTTGCTTGTTCCCAAACTTTGTATATCATAGTCATCTTTGAATATATAACAGAACACATATTGAAGAGAAATCTTATAAATATAACCAATGTGATAAATATTTCACAATAGTTATCTAAGAATGCATAAAATACATCCTGTAGAGAAATGCTATGAATATACCATTTGCGAAAGAATAACTTTGCATATATCAGTTCACTTAGAAACCATAAGAAAAAGTCATAATGCAGAGAAACCTCATAAACATAGGCAATATGTTAAAAGTTTTTACTTTCTAGTATCTTTATACAAGAGTAAACTCTTTAGCATGCAATTAATCTATTGAAGAATTTGCATATCACTGTAGGCTTTGAGAACCTCCAAGAATACCAAAAGTAATCTGTGACTAAAAAGTTTTGGTAAGTTCTTTGCCAACACACCTATATTGAGTTACCCAATGTTATTTATTATGTAGAAAAATGTGACAAGTGTCAAAAATCAATTAAAATTTTATAATATCTATTTTATTTGCATTTGCAAAGTCATTTTTACCTACAAAGGCCACTAATTTTTATTTTCGTTTTTTAGCTAGCCATGTATCCAGTAACATTGTTGACAGTGTTCATCAGCTCTAGGAACTGCCCTTGTGGAATGTTGGTTCACTTCTGCAAACTATCATATCATCCCAAAGAAAGATAATTTTACTTCTTCCATTCTAATGTATATTACCTTCCTCTCCTTCAGTTTTATTGCTCTAGCTAAACTTTCACATAATACATTGACTAGATATTTATAGAGAGAATGGTCCACCTTGTCTAGTTTTGGATTTAGTGGAACTAATTTGAATTTATTCTCCAGTTAATTTAATGTGGGCTCTAGGCTTGCTGTAAAGTGACATTTTTATGTTTAGGCATGTCTCTTGTATCCTTAATCACTCCATGAATTTTATCAAAAAGTGGTGTTTAATGTTGTCAGAGAATTGATCATCTGATGAGATGATCAATTCTTGTTTTTTCTTATACTTTAATCCCAGTATGCTGAAACATCACTGCGTTTTTAGAATGAAGCCTTCCTCATTGATCACAGAGGATGATCTTTTGTTGTGTTTTATATTTTATTTTATTTGTTTTCTCTATTAAGTATTTTTACATCTGTGGTTTTAAGGATAATTCGTCTGTAATTCTTTTTAATTGCTCATTTGTTTCCTGACTGGATATATGAGTAATCAGGGGTTCAGGAAATAAATTGACTAATATTTATTTTGTTTCTATATTGTTGAATAAACTGAATTCTTGTTAAATCCTCTTTAGAAATCTGGTAGAATTCTACCCTAAAACTCATGGACATGGGCTCATATTGGTGGCATATTTTTAATGAATTCTGTTTTCCTTCATGTTTATGTCTGTTCAAGTTGATTTCCTTAGTTTAATTTTGGTATGTGGAATCTATTGAGAAAATTATCCATTTCTTTTATAGTTTCCAATTTGGTGGAGTGTACCATTTTTAAAACTATGTCTACCATTTCTGGATTTCTTCATTGTTTGTTATTTAATCACCAGTTTCATTTTAGATTTCATTAATTTGTATATTATTTATTTTTTAATAAGGGGTTGTTTATCTTGTCTAATAAAAAGATCAAAATACCACCTCCATGTTTCTTTTATCCTTTGAATTGTTCTCTATTTTTTTTTATTTCAGCCCCCAAATTGAAAATTTCATGATGTCTCTTCCTCATTTTCTTTCCTTCCTCATTTCTTTTTGTTGTGGCCTTTAAAACATGCTGTTAAATTGCCAGCTTGTGAGTTCTCCAATTTTTTCATGTAGGCATTTTGTGCTATGAACTTTCTTTTAGCTCCAAATTCATTTTCTTTGTGTTCCATGAGATTGTGCATGTTGCATATTCATTTTCATTGAACTCTAGAAAGTCTCTGATTTTTCCCCTTATTTCTGTATAGACCCATTTTCTCTGACACAATTATTTAGTAGTCAATTAGCTGTCTCCCTCATCTCTTACAACACTGAGACATCAACAGGTTTTTGACCCAGATCATATATTTTTGTCTCATCAGAGATTGTGGGGACTCCTGGGCCTGGTTCAATCAAGGACATGACAACCCAATTTCTAGGGACCACCCACTAGGCATTCTTGTTGCTCTATGGGATGGAGTTTAATCCTTCCCCATTAGAAGGATCCTTTCCTTACAAATGCCCCCATGGGTATGAGAGATAACAATAGCACACCAGCCATCTGTGTCTTGTCTTTTCTCGGTTCTAATGACATTTCAGAGTTGCTAGTTCAGATTTCATGGCAGATATTCCTGCCAGGTGTGGTCCTAAACATGTATTCTCGATATTTGACACCACTGCTGCCGAAGCATACCTCTGTGCATCCTGAATGAGGCAGTTGCCATTGGTGAACCCCGTTACCCCTACATCTATTTGAGCAGTCATACAGAGGCTTATCCAGTGAGGTCAGGGTCTGACAGCAGGGCAGATGAGTAGTTACACTGGGGGGATTCAAGAAGAGAGGAAGGGAATGAGTCATTCTGGTATAATTTTTAACCCGAAAGCCATTGTGACTGAGGTGTAAATAGAGTAGTGGTTAGCTTGTGCCAATTGGTTACACATTGGCCATTGGCTAATGCCAGGACCCCTGGTCTAAGTATCCAATCCACAGGTCGACAAAGGTCACCTGAAGTTGGCAGAGAAAGGCTTTTTTTTTTTAGCAGAGTCTTAAATAGTTTGAATTTTTAAAGGAATCTAAGAAGTCCTCCATGTTTGTTTTGTTTCTGTAGCCATTGGGAAGTCATTTGAAAAACTGGTGAAGAGACTCTATCTGTATGTTTTAGCAAAATGGAATGTTGAACTTTATCAACAAAAACTGTTGGGTTTCCATTTCACTTTTAGGGTCTTGTAGTGGGGGCAGTTTTGATTCTGAGGATCTCTATTTTTTTAGGCATCACTTATGGCCATCTCATTTGGCCTTGGCTGCCAACAGGATCTTTGCCAGGTCTCCAGGCTGTTGCTTCTGTCCTCTCATCTACTTCTCCTCTGCAGTGTGTCTTCCATTAGATACTCTCTTTACCACTATCCTTAAATCTCTTAGACAACTCTTTCCTAACTACTCCACCCTCTGGGGCTTTGTCTTCATAGCTGGTGTTCCCTGATTAATAAAAGCTCAAGCTGCCTTTGGTTTTGGGGATTTGGCATCCATGGGCATTTATTGTCAAAAATGTCTCCATGACCCTGTCTAAAAAAGCTATAAGGCTTTTATTTTCTCTCTGCCTTATACATTCTGGCCAAATTTGTGGGCCATCTTGTGGACATCTTGAGACCTGCTAGTAGATATGGATGGTGGATAAAAGGCCTCCTCTTACCATCAATGGTGTTACAATTACAGTCTGGGTGAGTTAGGGTAATACAAGCATATTGGGGCAAGTAACCAGCTCATATACCAAACCCAGACACTATTGTGGACGCCAACAAGTGCTTGCTGACAGGAGCTTTCTATATCTTTCTCCTTGAGAGGCCCTGCCAGGGCCTGAAAAACAGAGAGGTGGATGCTCACAGACAACCATTGAACTGAGCACAGGGTCCCCATTGGAGGAGCTAGAGAAAGGACTCAAGGAGCTAAAGGGGTTTGCAGCCTCATAGGAGAAACAACAATATGAGCCATCCAGTACTCCCAGAACTCCCAGGGACTGAACCACCAACCAAAGAGTACACATGGAGGGACCCATGGTGCCAGCCACATGGATAGCAGAGGATGGTCCAGTCGGACATCCATGAAAGGGGAGGCCTTTGGACCCATGAAAGCTCATTGTTCCAGGGTAGGGGGATACCACATCAGAGAATCAGGTGTGGGTTGGTTAGTGAGCAGAGGGAGGAGGGATGGGATAGAGGATTTTCAGAGGGAAAATAAGGAAAGGGGATAAAATTTGATACAATTTGAAATGTAAATAAACAAACTATCTAAGAAAAAATAATTTCTTTAAAAAATATGTCACACATTACCTCTCATATTGGCCTTGACTGGTTAATGGTCAATTAAAAAATATCTTAATTACTGTTGTTGCTTTGATCAAATACTCTGTCAGGAGAACAGGTTTATTCCAGTTCATGATTCACAGTAAAGTCCCTCATGGTGGGGAATGCCACTCTGAAGTTTGAAGCAGCTACTCACTCACATCAGGTGTGTAAATAATCAGGACGCCAAGAGCAATGAACACCTGCTGCTGCTGGTGCTGGCCCACAGTGGGTGGGTCTTCGCATACCAGTTAAGATAATCAAGACAGTCCCTTACAGCCACACATGTGGCACCTCTCTCTTGTTAGGATTCTGTCTAAGCTCCACCCCTCAGTTACCTGGCAACAGCAACGTATGCCCCTCCGCATCATTACCTGGCAACAACCAGGTAGGTCTGGCACATTATAAAAGGGGCTGCTTGTACCTCCACCCTCTCATATTCTCTCACTCTCAGCTTCCCTCTTGCCCTTTCTTGGGCTCGACTCCCTTCCTCTCTCCTCCCCCTCCCTCTACAGGCCATGGCCAGCCTCTGCTTCTCTATCCTCTCCTCTCTCTGCCTTTCTTTGCCACTACTACCCTCTTGCCTCCCCTCTCCATGCCCTGAATAAACTCTATTCTGTACTATACAGTCTTGAGTCTGGTAACCTCTGGAGGAAGGGATGCCTTGGCATGGGCCCACTGAGGCACCCCCTTCCCCCACACCACTGTTAGAACATATTCTCTCACCTCTTTCTCTTTTTATGATCACAACACCACTGGTCACTCTAGATCTTATCAAGTAGACAATTGAAGTTAACCATCATGTTGGATTTGAAGCTCAGTCTATTTATCTAGGTACTGGGGTCCTCTGTCTTGCCTTGTAAGAGTATTTGAAATCATTTTCTCAGAAAGTAATAGATTTTTATATTTAAAATATTTTATATTTTATATTTCTAAAATCTATTTAATGGAATTTGTGCATGCACTAGCTTTCCCACCAAATCTTAAATGTATTGGGGGACTCTGCCAGACAAAATAGAAATTCAAAACTTAAGGAGCTGGGTAGGTACAAACTAGGACTAGAGACTCCTTGCTCCCCTCTCATTTCCCTCCTTACCAAGGGTAGTATTTTCCATCATTACTGTTATTAATATTGCTTCCCTGTGGTTTGTTCCACATAGATCAAAGCTCTTCATAAGCTTTACCTCATTTTCTCCCCTTAGATTGGGAGGGGCAAATTGCTAGTTAGTCTAGGATGGCTGCTCCCTCTCCACAAATGAGAACAAGGGCAAGGACTCAAGAACTGACTCGTGGGTTGAGGGAGCACCTGGTGGCAGCCTGCCAGAGAAGCATGGCTCCCTAATGACTGTATGTGTGCCTTGGGTTTCACAGAAGGCATTTCCACCATGAGCAAAAATGGTCTCAACCTCCACTCTTTCCCCTAATGTGACTTGCACTGTTGATTTCTTCACATCTCTGCGTAGGGTTCACTGTTGTGTTTCGTAAAAGGAAATCAAGGAAGTGTTTGGTGGAGTTGTGGTATGGTGTGGCAGATGGGGGTGCCTCTGCGGACCATGCTGAGGCACCACTTCCTCCTGAAGGACCAGCTATAGGATGGCATAGTATAGAATAGGGTTTATTTAGGGCATGGCGAGGGGAGTTGAGGGAGTAAAGACAGACAAAGGCAGAGAGAGAGAGAGAGAGAGAGAGAGAGAGAGAGAGAGGAAGAAGAAGATGAGGAGGAGGGAGGCTGGTGATGAGTACATAGAGAGAGAGGGAGGGAATTGTGGAGAGAGGGGAAGAGGGTAAGGGAGCAAGAGCAGGAGAAGAGAGTGAGGAGGGGACATGCAGCCCCTTTTAGAGTGAGTTGCCACACCAGATTGTTGCCAGGTCAATGTGGGGCAGAGCCTAGACAAAATGACAACAGCCAGGACCACAGGGCCTCTTAGAACTAAAGAAGGGCAGCCTGGGGCCTGGCTGTGTGGCAGCCAATGCAGAGTCTACACACCAAATTGTAGTGAGTCTTACTTGATGAAAATTTGTGGTTCAAGCTGCCTAACATTCCTGTGAGTCACCTGCTTGATCCTTGATGGCCTCTGAACTAGGAATCTCATGACCTCTGACCCCACTTTGTCCACACCTCTATCACTGAGCTTAAAGTGTTTCATGGAAGGAATTGCCTCTGTAGTTTGAAGCTGTGTATAAAGTATCCTAGAGAAACACTCCCGAAAGTGGGTTCAGGGAATCAAAATGTATGGAAAATGTATGGAAAAACATAATTCCTGTCTACCAGTAGGGATTTCTTAAATATTAATTAAATGGGCATCTTAGGTGAACACTTTAGCTCCTGGTTCACCGTCAATGTTCAAAAATATTTGTTAGGACTATAGAGGTGACTTTTTGTTTTGTTTTATTTTATTTTATTTTATTTTATTTTATTTTATTTTATTTTTTGATACAGAATCTATGTGGTTCTGGCTGTCCCAGAACTCATTATGTAGACCATAGATCTATCTGCCTCTGTCTCAAGAATATTGAGATTAAAGGCAAGTACCACCAGGCCTGGCCATAGAGGTTTATTATGCACTCAAGCCTTTCCACCCAGAGCTCAGTTCTTAATTTCCAAAGCTCAGCATGACTGATCCCTGGCCTGTCTATTCCTGTTCCAGAACAACCCATCCATTCCTAGACTGTGTGAAGGTCTCCAATGTCCCAGGAGTTGCATCGGAACTGGTGGTATTTCAGACACGCTGTCACCATGACGGCAGCTTGGACTGGTCTCCCACCACTCTCTGCTCTTCTAGGACTTCTCAACACGTGTGGGTGGTGTTGGAGGTGTTGGTGACGGCCTTGGAACACAGCCTCAGCAAAGTAGCACTTGACTGAGAGCCATCCGACTGATCATGGCGGAGCGATGAGTTCTGGAATGCATTTTATTCCCACCTTGGAACAGACCAGGCAGTGTTGCTGACTGAACTGTGCTTTATGGTCAGTCAATGGTCAAGCCTGTGTGGCAGCAGGGCCCTTTCTTCTGCAGGAGGGGAATGTGGTCACAGTGTAATGAGTAAGGCCCATTCCGAGTGTGTATGTGTGTTCATTTTGTGTGCAGAATGTCTTTCACTCAAAGCATTCTGACCACAGAGTCTGTGGGACTTGACACTCACAAGATGTGTGAATCCTGAGGCCTCTCTGCTGACAAACATTCATCAAGAGCTCACGGTGCACCTGTGTTTTCATCAGGGTGTGTACAGAAAGCAGATGCTGTGAGAAGATTTGTTGATGCCCCCCCCACCCCTGTTTGAGGCTGTTTAGAAAGGTATGGGTTCGGGGCTACACAGGATGAAACAGTAACTCGTGGTTCAGGGGCAGCCATGATGTTACCAGATGTAACCCTAACAACACAATCATCATGGCATGCTCTCACTAAATACTTGTGGGAAGCCAAACTGAAGGGACCTTTAGCTAAGGGACTTCCCTGCTCGTGTGTGTGTGTGTGTGTGTGTGTGTGTGTGTGTGTGTGTGTTTGCTGGGAATAAATCAGATGATACACCACCTTCTTTAGCTGGTAT
This sequence comes from Apodemus sylvaticus, assembly GCF_947179515.1. Taxonomy (NCBI): domain Eukaryota; kingdom Metazoa; phylum Chordata; class Mammalia; order Rodentia; family Muridae; genus Apodemus; species Apodemus sylvaticus. Next base: position 62,147,088 of record NC_067490.1, read on the forward strand.
TAATTAATTAACATGTTCCTTGTTACCCTGAAGGTACTGAACTGATGTAAAAATAGAATGACGTTTAGAAGTCACTTGACACACCCAATTATGGGAGAGTCACCTGAAGAGCTGGGCAGGTTACTGGGCTGTTTATATTTTGAATCAGCATCCAGTATTTGGTATAGTTTCTCTCATAGCCAAGATCCATGATTTCAGGAATCAAGGTTTTGGGCCTCTTTGAATATTGCGGGCCCCAAGTCTGAGTGGAACTCCGCTCAAAATGGAGGACTGCCTTTATCAGCAGGGTTTCCGTTTCTCTTTCTGACTTATCTGGACAATGTCACTGAATGCAGGTGCCTGTCTTTATCTAAACAGTGTCTTTGTGCAGAGCTGCTTAAACTCAGCCCACAAGCATCAGGATGTCTTTCCTGCCCACATGATAATTAGGTATAATTTTATGACCAATTAATCGTTTCTACCTGTATCCATGAAAGCCCTCATATACCTTATTTCTAGGACAATGAAGAAGAATCAACTCACTGTGCTGACATCAGGAGAATAATCATTCTATAATACTTACAGCCATTTCAATCCAGATTGCCCTGGCTGCTCCCTTTGTCCTCGCTGTTCGGTGACTAACACCCACCCATGGAGAAAGAAGACCCGCACGAAACCTAGCACACTTAGTGGCCCACTTGGGAAAAAGTTGCTTCCTTTTCCTGTGATCTTAAGTTCTGTTGGCCTGCGAGTTTTAGTTATAGAGACGTGAGCTCTACTTCAAGGAACTACAACAAATCTTAAGTCTTCCCAGGGGCCAATTTGGGCATCTAAGGCACTTAAACCAACACAATACAAATGGAATGACAGTGTTTGAAAGGCTGAATACTCACCATGGGAAAATGAAATTGATTCTCCAAATAGAGTTACAAGGCTTACGCCTAGATTGAAGATCCTCTTGCAGTGGTGTCAACTTTCCCAATTCTGGGACCTTTGTGTATAGTTCTTCATGTTATTGTGACCCCGATATCATAAAAATAATTTCGTTACTACTTTCTAAATGTAATAATTTCTTGTAAGTTATGAATTTGGACACCTGTTTCTGAAAATAGAAGGTATTTGGTAACCCTGTGGCTGATTTTTGGTCATTTGTGCTACTAAAATAAAATGTCAGCCATGTATCTATAGGATCAAGGTCAATATTTTTAATTGTTTTATTAATTTACATTCTTCATGTTGTCTTACTCCCCTCCCAGAATGCTTTACCCCATTACCTGTCCCCTTTACCTTTGATGGGGTGCTCCATCACCCCCATATCTACTCCTCTTATCCAACCACCCTCCACAACCTCCCCTCCCCCCAATTTCCTTCCATGGGGAATCAAGTCTTCTGGAGTAGTAGGTGTATAGTCTCCCACTGTGTACAGACAATGCCGTCCTCTGCTACATATGTTCCCGGGGACATGCACCAGCCCATGTGTGCTCTTCAGTTGATGCCTTTGTCTCTCTGAGACCCCAGGGATCGGGGGAACTTGACACTGTCTGTTTTTTTTTTTAAGGATTGGCGTCCCCTACAGCTCCTTCAATCCTTCCCCTAACTCTCCATAGGGATCCATGACCTGAGTCCCATGGTTGGCTGTGAGTATCTGCATCTGTCTCACTCAGTCGCAGGTGTTGCCTCTCAGAGGACAGCCATGCTAGGCTCATGTCTGCAAATACATCATTTTTATTATTTTATTTTTTTATTGATTTTATCACTTTTATTATTTTTATTATGTATTGATGATTTTATCACTTTTATCTTTATTATTCATTGATTAATTTTATTATATTTAATATTTATTTAGTGATTGAATTTATTATATTCTATTTTTTGTTTTATTTTTTATTATTTATTGATTGATTTTTACTGTTTTTAATATTTATTTAGTGATTGAACTTATATTCTATTTTTTGTTTTATTATTTTTATTATTTATTTATTGTTGATTTTATGATTTTATCAATCTTATGGATTTCATTACTTTTTTATTGTTAATTGATTGATTTTATTATTATTATTTTATTATTTTAATATTTATTGATTGATATTATTATATGGCTTGATATTGATATTATTATATGATTGATATTATATATGGCTGTTACCCAGTGTAATCTGCCCCAGGTGCCAGAACTATGCTTTCCTCGATTAGAAAATGGGAGCTTCAGGAACACCAGGCCTTACTGTTGGTTGTGACTCTGTAATGACAGTGTGAGCAGCTTGTTACAGACCTGTGTTTTGCTATGTGCATGTTCACACTGGCTGGTTGTACATCAAAATTGTCCCCATAATGGTTTGGATACAGATTTCTAAACAAACGTGGTGAACAAGCACGTGAATCCCCCCAGCCTCCTAGTCTCTAACTGGCCTGCTTAGCACACTATTCATCTATGGGATGTGTTTAAGGCCTTCCTCCATCCGCTAAATGCTACTTACTGTCACTATTCTTAAGCTTGGTAAGTCCTTTACATCACAAATTCTACTCTTATACATCTCAGTTTAATATGGCAGTGCTCCCCAGTATATGAGAAGCCTTTTAACAGCTCTACAAAATTAATTGCACGTGGATCTTACTTCTAAGTGGTGAATGCTGAGGGCAGGACTTGTAGAAGATTCCAGAGAAACCAGGGCTCTCAAAGTTTGGCATCCTGCCCATGACATTTCTTCAAGCAAGCCCCTGGTCCAAGTATTTTGAGGAGATTCAGCCCTGATAGTGAAGTTATTCAGAGGTCACGGCCTGATCTAGCAAGTGAGAAGCACCAAAAGGGACCTCACAGGTGCAAACATATGGCTACACCTGGCCGACGCTTCCCATGCAGCTCTAGGGAGGACCAACCACCACTGCTCCCACTGCTCATATGTCTGCTCCTTCTTACTATGGGCAGTGACACTGTGGTCAACATACCTCAAAAATGGAGGTTATTTGAGGTTCCCTTACAGCACCTCAATTTTATTAGGATTATTTTCAGTGTAAATCTCCAATTTTATCAAAATTTTCTAATTTCCTCTTTATTTAATTTAGAAATATTTTTAAGTCTATCCTTTTAGAGGTATCCCTTTGTAAATCTGCAATTTTCACACTTTTTTCCATGTATTTCTTCATTTTTACCAGGAATATACTTAAAGAAAATCTTCCCTTTCATCCCATTTTTTTCTATGTCCTTGGTCATTTAGTAAAAATAAAATTGTCTAAGTTTTTTCTAACATTATTTTCAAAAATGTTCTTCAATTTTAACACATTTTTGTATATATTTCTTCAATTTTATCAGAAATGTTTTACATGTAAACTCTCAATTTTATCAGAAAATGTTCTATTTCATTTTTCAATAATTTTAGGAATTTTTATGTCTACCATTTATCTGTATTATTTTTCAATTAAAACCTTCAATATTTCAAATTCTACTTCATTTTTTCACAAATATTTTCAGTGAATGTTTCTACTACCCTTTTCAATTAGTTTAGAAATATTTTGTATGTCTAACATTTGATCTGTATTATTTTTCTGATATCTTGAATTTTAATACTTGTCCTGTACATTACTTCAATTGATTAGAAATATTTATCATCAAAATCTTCAATTTTATCAAATTTTTTCTAGGTTCTTGGACAATCAATGTTCTAGGTATATTTTCTATGTCTACTATTTTACTATTATTATTTTCCAACTAATTCTTCAATTTTAACATATATCTATATCTATTTCTTTAATATTACTTGAATATTAGTTAAGAGAAACTTTAATTTTATCAGAAAATATTTCTATTTAATTTTTCAATTATTTAGAGATGTGTTTATGTACACAATATTATCTGAATAATTTCCCATAAAAATGTTCAATTTAACACTACTTTTCTATACACTGCTTCAATTTTATCAGAAATATTTTCCATGAAAATCATCAATTTAATAAGAAAATGTTTGTAAGTGCTTGATTTAGTAAAGATGATTTATCTTTACCATTATTATTTTCCAACAGATTCTTCAATTTTAACACTTTATTTTTCAATTTTTTCCTAAACCTGAGTTTGCCTACACATTTAGTTTTCTTTGTCAACTTTTTATGTGTATTTATTTTCAATGCCAAATCTCAATTTGAAGTAAAATTTCTGTATATTTGTTCAATTTTATAAGAAGTATTTTCCATGAAAGCCATCAATTGGATTAGAATTTTTTTACATGGTTTGTCAATCAGTTTTGACGATCTATGTGTACACTTTCATGTGTATTATTTTACATCAAGTTCTTCAATTTTAATACACATATTTATATATTTCTTCAAATTCAGTGAAAATGTCACATTGGCATCACTGTCAGTCACTCAGAGACCGCTGGCCCTGCCCCTGACGTCATGCCAGCACCGCCCCTCGCCCTTCTATCTCAGCCCGGGAGGGAGCCATGTTGGATTCCCTGACTGTCACCCAGCAACCACTGGTCGCGCCCCCTGACGTCCCCCGAGCCCCGCCTCTGCCCCATGACCGAGCGCCATGTTGGCATCCCTGTCTGTCACCCGGCAACCGCTGGCACCACCCCTCACATCACCCAGCGCCCGCCCTGCATCCAGCCTCCTGGAATGTCATCATTTCCTGTCTTTAATTTTTATGAATGAAAGTGGGCTGGGAGTTTGAATGTGCTCCTTGGTTGGAGGTCTGGCAGAGGCGAGAAGGATGTGAGCGCTTGCATTTAGCGACTGCTGGGATTGCTGAGCTTTCCAGCTCAGAGCAGCCTGGCCTGAAATTGTGGAACGGGACCGCATTTGCATGCGCATTCAGGTGAAGATAGTGCTCCATGCTACGGTTTTTTTTTTTTTTTTTTTTTTTTTTTTTTTTTTTTTTTTGCTCTGGAGTAACTCCTCGCTATCCTCCTGTTGTCTCCGCAGACATGGTCTGTGAGAGGCCTAGCAAGACGCGGGCTTCCTGCCCTGGAATGTTTGCAGGGAGAAGGAGTGCAAACCCTCTCTGTGCTCCGGGCAGGGACAGTGGACTGGCAGGGCGTGGGCTTCCCGCTCTGGAAAGTTTGCAGCAGGGCAGAGTGCAAACCCTCTCTGTGTTCCGGGCAGGGACAGTAGACAGGCAAGGCGCGGGCTTCCCACTCTGGAAAGTTTGCAGCAGGGCAGAGTGCAAACTCTCTGTGTTCTGGGCCAGGACAGTGGCTGGGAAAGGCACAGGCATCCCGCTTTGTAAAGTTTACAGTGTGGTGGAGTGCAAACCTTCTCTGTGCTCTGGGCAGGGACAGTGGACTGGCAGGGCGTGGGCTTCCCACTCTGGAAAGTTTGCAGAAGGGCAGAGTGCAAATCCTCTCTGTGCTCCTCCAGGCAGGGACAATGGTTGGGCAAGGCGCAGGCTTCCCGCTCTGCTCAGGAAAGTTTGCAGGGGAACAGAGTGCAAACCCTCTCTGTGCTCCAGGTGGGGACAGTGGCCAGGAAAGGCGCAGGTTTCCTGCTCTGGAAAGTTTGCAGCAGGCCAGGGTGTAAACCCTCTCTGTGATCCTCCAGGTGGGCACAGTGGCCTCCTAGCACGACCATCCTGTGGGAACAGAAAAGGAGCCTGGCCGCCCTGGATCACTGGGCTGTGTGCCTGGCCCTTGCTTCTGGATGTGAGCTGCTGAGACAGGTAGGGAATTCACAGTACAATAAACTGAATCCTGTTCCTTAATGATACAGGCTGGGCTGAGAAACGACAAAGACCTGGTAGAGTTTACAGGGGTCGGGGCTGGTGCTTTCCTGAGGAACATTAATGATCAAGTTGCAGCTGGCTGGGGTCAAGGGCTGTGGGATGGGTGGGGCTAGGTCCCAGGGTAACTTTTTTTTTTAGGTTTGTTAATTATTTCTGTAGTAGTTTTTTTATTATTATTATTGCTTTACTGTAGATGCTTAGTGTTTCGATTATTGTGCAGTAAAGGGACTTTTCCCCAATCTGTTTGATATTTTGGATGCTTTTACATTAACTCTGGCTATATATTTATAATAACTCTGGCTATTCTTACACAGGCACCTTCTTTAGGAAATTTTCATTAAGGATTTTATTGGAAATGTTTTCTAGACATTTATGCTGATTGATCTTCTTCACTCTCACCCTCACCTTCTCCTTCTGAGGGGTTCCCTGTGGGTATGCAGCTTGAATGCTTCCCTGTGTCCTGCTCTGATCTCTGCTGTTGTGTGATGTGAGGGGACCTCATGGAAGCTCTGAAATAAAGACAGGGTGAGTACAGGATATCTGCCCACAATGGGAAGGAACATGCAGCTGAGTAGTGGGTGCTGGGGTTGTGGATCCTCTATGCGGTTGGGTCGGAAGCATCATTAAGATGTGACTTCCTGTGAGGTTCTATTGATGCTTCTTACCTGCTAATTCAGGCCATGAAATCTAATTACTTTAAGTTTCATGATTGATTGTAGTTCTGTCCAGAACATCTGGAATAGTTGCTTTCCTGTAGCAGGCATGGGTGCTTTCTGTGACTATGCAGCACCTGGGTCCAAACCTTTTTTTCTCTTATAATATACATTAAGAAGGCAGGGTTAGGCCTGGAGAGATGGCTCAAAGGTTAAGAGCTCTGGCTATTCTCACACAGGCCATAAGTTCAATTCTTACGAACCACATGGTGGCTCATAACTATATGTAATGTGATCTGGTGGCCTTTTCTGGCCTGCAGGAATACATGTACTGAGAACTTTGTATAAATAATGAGTTCAATCCTTAAAAAAGAAGATGGATATGAATCTAATAGTTCTGATTTCATGCATTAATAATTTTCATTTTGTTTAGTTTTTTATTTTTTCTCCTGTAATTTTTTTATATTTGTTTAAATTATATGTTTAGTGTTTTGATTGTTATGTGGCAAAGAGACACTTTCCCATACTGTTTGGTATTTTTGATGCTTCTTGTACATTAACAGTCATCTTCTTTAGTTTAGAAAAGTTTTCATTTGTGATGTCTGTGGAAATATTTTCTAGACCTTTATGTTTATTGATCTTCTTCTTCTTCTTCTTCTTCTTCTTCTTCTTCTTCTTCTTCTTCTTCTTCTTCTTCTTCTTCTTCTTCTTCTTCTTCTCGTCCTCCTCCTCCTCCTCCTCCTCCTCCTCCTCCTCCTCCTCCTCCTTTTCCTCCTCATCTCCTTTCTCCTTCTCTTTCTCCTCCTCCTTCCCTAATATGTCTTGAGAAACAAAACTAAACTAACTGATCCAAAAGTGGTTGTATAAAGCGAGGCAGAGTATTAAAAATCGGAGGATGTTGAATTATTTTCCTGGCTGGAATACCTCATCTTTCTGTGCTGGTGTATAGGCATCTGCATGTGTGGTTATTTAAGGTTAGGTAAGGTTTCTCAGTTTGTCTAGTTTGGATGGGATGTTATTCCTGGGTTATAGTTTGCTGTCTAGATTATCAGAGAGTGTTGACTGAGTGTTGCCCCTTTTACTGCTCTGTTTGTTGGGTATGTTCAAGAGGGAATGCTGGCTAATGTTGAAAGTTAGGATAGGAGGTTGGCAGGAATACATAATCTTAGCAATCCACATGTAGGTGTAGTCAGTAGAGAGGTAAAGCTGCCAACATTTCAATATTCCAGAGCTACAGTCATCTGAAGGAGCCTCAGTTCAAGGTGTGCCTTTGTCATAATTGCTGGTTGCTCTATCTGTGTGAGATAGTGTTGATGATCGATGTGGGAAGGCGCTTCCACTGAGGGTGAAAATATTCATAAACAAGCGGGTCTGGGATGCATGAAAGAGCTACCTGAGCATGGGACACTGACCAAGAACAACAACAAGCCAGGAGACAATGTTTTTCCATGCTTTTGCCTTCAGTTTTTCCTTTCAGTTTCTACTCTAACCACCCAAAGTGGTGAACTGTAGTCTGACAGAAGCATTCACAACAATCATTTATTACCTGAGATCCTTTTACCAGAGGTTTCCATCACAGAAGCAGAATAGCAAATTAAAACAGCAACAACAAATGGTGTCAATATATGATTTTGCTGCTGGACAGAATCTATGTTCTCTTTTGAAGGAATATGGAATATATCAGAAATTGAGATGGTGAAAGTCATAGAAATCTGTAGATGGTATTTAATCATTTTTTCTCATAGGACCTGGAAGATGGAAGTCTTGACAGTATGCAGCCAGAGAAAATTGAGAACATAGCATATCAGAGGAATACAGAAACTGTACATTTTAGTGAGAGTTCATTTGTGTGATATTTTGCCAAAAGTCCTTTTTCCTTTTCTTATACCTGAATATAGAGTGGGGTAAATTTTAAAAATAATGGGCTGATTTCTTAATTTTCATTATATTTATATGTATTTGTTTGTCACTTCCCCCCTAATTTATTTATTTATTATTTATTTATTTGATTTAAATTCCACTTCCTCCCATCTCTCTTTTCCACCTTACACAGTCTGTCATCCTTAACTCCTTTATCTCTTCAAGAAGCATGGACACCACTGGCCTATCAAACACCTATACCATTTCAACTCTCTGCATGGTTAGGCATAGCTCTCTTACTGAATTTAGACAAGGCAGCCAAGTGAGTGAAAGAGTGTACTGGCTGGTTTTGTGTGTCAACTTGACTCAGACTGGAGTTATCACAGAGAAAGGTGCTTCAGTTGGGGAAGTGCCTCCAGGAGATCGAACTGTGGGGCATTTTATCAATTAGTAATCATGGGGAGAGAGCCCCTTTTGGGTGGTGCCATACCTGGACTAGTAGTCTTAGGTAATATAAAAGAGCAGGCTTAGCAAGCCAGAGGAGGCAAGCCAGTAACAAACATCCCTCCATGGCCTCTGTATCAGCTCCTGCTTCCAAACCTAAACAAGACCTTGTAACGCGAAAATCTTTGGTGTTGCGTGTATGTCTAAGCATGTAGCCTCAAAAGAGAAGGCACAGGAGATATTTTTTTTTGAAAGAATATGTAAGAATACCACGTTATAAGGAAATACAGTGTTGCAGAGTAAAGACAAATATGTACATATTGGAAACAGTTTACGAGAAGAAATAATGCATCTTATTAAATTAGCTTGTATCTCCTAAACAACACGTTGTAACTCGTAAAGATTCGGTGAGGCATTTACATCTATACGTGTAGCCTCAAAAGAGAACTCACAGGAGAATTTTCTTTCGTCAAAATTTTTCAGAAAACCACGTTTTAAGGAAATCCCGCATCGTGCCAAATTATCTTGTTTTTCCTAAACAACACGTTGTAACTCGAAAATATTTGGTGTGGCGTGTACGTCTAAACATGTAGCCTCAAAAGAGAAGGCACAGGAGAGTTTTCTCTCGAAAGAATATGTAAGAATACCACGTTATAAGGAAATACAGTGTTGCAGAGTAAAGACAAATACTTACGTATTGGAAACACTTCACGAGAAGAAAGAACACATCATAAAAGACTACCTCGTATCTACTAAACAACACGTTGTAACTCGAAAAGATTTGGTGTGGCGTTTACAACTAAACATGTAGCCTAAAAAGATAACCCACAGGAGAATTTTCTTTCGTCAAAATTTTTCAGAAAACCACGTTTTAAGGAAATCCCGCATCTTGCGAAATTATCTTGTTTTTCCTAAACAACACGTTGTAACTCGAAAAGCTTTAGTGTTGCGTGTATATCTAAGCATGTAGCCTCAAAAGAGAAGGCACAGGAGAGTTTTCTCTCGAAAGAATATGTAAGATACCACGTCTTAAGGAAATACAGTGTTGCAGAGTAAAGACAAATATGTACGTATTGGCAACGATTTATGAGAAGAAATAACGCATCATACAAAATTAGTCTGTATCTCCTAAACAACACATTGTACCTCGAAAGGATTTGGTGTGGCGTGTACGTCTAAACGTGTAGCCTCAAAAGAGAACCCACAGGAGAATTTTCTTTCGTCAAAATTTGTCAGAAAACCACGTTTTAAGGAAATCCCGCATCGTGCGAAATTATCTTTTTTTTCCTAAACAACACGTCGAAACTTGAAAAGCTTTGGTGTTGCGTGTATGTCTCAGCATGTAGCCTCAAAAGAGAACGCTCAGGACAGTTTTCTCTCGAAAGAATATATAACAATACCACGTTATAAGAAAATACAGTGTTGCAGAATAAAGAAAAATACGTATGTATTGGAAACACTTTACGAGAAGAAATAACGCAACGTACAAATTACCTTGTATCTCCTAAACAACAGGTTGTAACTCGAAAAGATTTGGTGAGACATTTACATCTAAACGTGTAGCCTCAAAAGAGAACCCACAGGAGAATTTTCTTTCGTCAACATTTGTCAGAAAACCACGTTTTAAGGAAATCCCGCATCTTGCGAAATTATCTTGTTTTTCCTAGACAACACGTTGTAACTCGAAAAGCTTTGGTGTTGCGTGTATGTCTAAGCGTGTAGCCTCAAAAGAGAAAGCACAGGAGAGTTTTCTCTCAAAAGAATATGTAAGAATACCACGTTTTAAGGAAATACAGTGTTGCAGAGTAAAGACAAATATGTACGTATTGGCAACACTTTATGAGAAGAAATAACACATCTTACAAAATTAGTCTGTATCTCCTAAACAGCACGTTGTAACTCGAAAAGATTTGGTGTGGCGTTTACGTCTAAACGTGTAGCCTCAAAAGAGAACCCACAGGAGAATTTTCTTTGGTCAAAATTTGTCAGAAAACCACGTTTTAAGGAAATCCCGCATCATGCGAAATTATCTTGTTTTTCCTAAACAACACGTCGTAACTCGAATAGCTTTGGTGTTGCGTGTATGTATCAGCGTGTAGCCTCAAAAGAGAATGCACAGGAGAGTTTTCTCTCGAAAGAATATATAACAATACCACATTATAAGAAAATACAGTGTTGCAGAATAAAGAAAAATAAGTACGTATTGGAAACACTTTATGAGAAGAAATAACACAACGTACAAATTACCTTGTATCTCCTAAACAACAGGTTGTAACTTGAAAAGATTTGGTGAGGCATTTACATCTAAACGTGTAGCCTCAAAAGAGAACCCACAGGTGAATTTTCTTTCATCAAAATTTTTCAGAAAATCACGTTTTAAGGAAATCCCGCATCATGCTAAATTATCTTGTTTTTCCTAAACAACACATTGTAACTCGAAAAGCTTTGGTGTTGCGTGTATGTCTGAGCGTGTATCCTGAAAAGAGAACGCACAGGAGAGTTTCCTCTCGAAAGAATATGTAAGAATACCACGTTTTAAGGAAATACAGTGTCGCAGAGTAAAGACAAAAACGTACGTATTGGCAACACTTTACAAGAAGAAATAACGCGTCGTACAAAATTAGCTTGTATCTCCTAAACAACACGTTGTAACTCGAAAAGATTTGATGTGGCGTTTACGTCTAAACGTGTAGCCTCAAAAGAGAACCCACCGGAGAATTTTCTTTTGTCAAGATTTGTCAGAAAACCACGTTTTAAAGAAATCCCACATCGTGCGAAATTATCATGTTTTTCCTTAACAACACGTTGTCACTCGAAAAGCTTTGGTGTTGCGTGTATGTCTAAGCGTGTAGCCTCAAAAGAGAACACACAGGAGAGTTTTCTCTCGAAAGAATATGTAAGAATACCACCTTTTAAGGAAATACAGTGTTGCAGAGTAAAGCAAATACGTACGAATTGGAAACACTTTAAAGAAGAAATAATGCTTCGTACAAAATTAGCTTGTATGTCATAAACAACACGTTGTAACTCGAAAAGCTTTGGTGTTGCATGTATGTCTAAGCGTGTAGCCTCAAAAGGGAAGGCACAGGAGAGTTTTCTCTCCAAAGAATATGTAAGAATACCACGTTATAAGGAAATACAGTGTTGCAGAGTAAAGACAAATACATAAGTATTGGAAACACTTACAAGAAGAAATAACGCATCTTAAAAATTAGCTTGTATCTCCTAAACTACACGTTGTAACTCCAAAAGATTTGGTGTGGCATGTAAGTCTAAACATGTAGCCTCAAAAGAGAACCCACAGAAGAATTTTCTTTCGTCAAAATTTGTCAGAAAACCACGTTTTAAGGAAATCCCGCATCTTGCGAAATTATCTTGTTTTTTCTAATCAACACATTGTAACGCGAAAAGCTTTTGTGTTGCGTGTATGTCTAAGCGTGTAGCCTCAAAAGAGAATGCACAGGAGAGTTTTATCTCGAAAGAATATGTAAGAATACTACCTTATAAGGAAATACAGTGTTGCAGAGTAAAGACAAATACGTATGTATTAGAAACACTTAAGGAGAAGAAATAACGCTTCATAGAAAATTAGCTTGCATCTCCTATACAACAAGTCATAACTCGAAAAGATTTGGTATGGCGTGTACGTCTAAACGTGTAGCCTCAAAAGAGAACGCACAGGAGAATTTTCTTTCGTCAAAATTTGTCAGAAAACCACGTTATAAGGAAATCTGGCATCATGCGAAATGATCTTGTTTTTCCTAAACAACACGTCGTAACTCGAAAAGCTTCGGTGTTGCGTGTATGGGTAAGCATGTAGCCTCAAAAGAGTAGGCACAGGAGAGTTTTCTCTCGAAAGAATATGTAAGCATACCACGTTATAAGGAAATACAGTGTTGCAGATTAAAGACAAATATGTAGGTATTGGAAACACTTTAAGAGAAGAAATAACGCATCGTACAAAATTAACTTGTATCTCCTAAACAACACGTTGTAACTCGAAAATATTTGGTGTGCTGTGTACGTCTAAACGGGTCGCCTCAAAAGAGAACCCACAGGAGAATTTTCTTTGTCAAAATTTGTCAGAAAACCACGTTTTATGGAAATCCCGCATCGTGTTAAATTATATTGTTTTTCCTAAACAGTACGTTGTAACTCGAAAAGCTTTGGTGTTGCGTGTATGTCTAAGCATGTAGCCTCAAAAGAGAAGGCACAGGAGAGTTTTCTCTCGAAAGAATATGCAAGAATACCACGTTATAAGGAAATACAGTGTTGCAGAGTAAAGACAAATACATACGTATTGGAAACACTTTACGAGAAGAAATAAAGCATCATACAAAATTAGCTTGTATCTCCTAAACAACAAGTTGTAACTCGAAAAGATTTGGTGTGGCGTGTACGTCTAAACGTGTAGCCTCAAAAGAGAACCCACAGGAGAATTTTCTTTCGTCAAAATTTGTCAATAAACCACGTTTTAAGGAAATCCCGCATCGTGCAAAATTATCTTGTTTTTCCTAAACAACACATTGTAACTCGAAAAGCTTTGGTGTTGCGTGTATGTCTAAGCGTGTAGCCTCAAAAAAGAAGGCACAGGAGAGTTTTCTCTCAAAAGAATATGTAATAATACCTCGTTATAAAGAAATAAAGTGTTGCAGAGTAAAGAAAAATACGTACTTATTGGAAACACTTAAACTTTATTAGAAGAAATAACACATCGTAAAAAATTAGCTTGATTCTCCTAAACAACACGTTGTAACTCAAAAAGATTTGGTGTGGCATGTACCTCTAAACGTGTAGCCTCAAAAGAGAACCCACAGGAGAATTTTCTTTCGTCAAAATTTGTCAGAAAACCACATTTGAAGGAAATCCGGCATCGTGCAAAATTATCTTGTTTTTCCTAAACAACACGTTTTAACTCGAAAAGCTTTGGTGTTGCGTGTATGTCTAAGCGTGTAGCCTCAAAAGAGAACGCAGAGGAGAGTTTTCTCTCGAAAGAATATGTAAGAATACCACGTTATAAGGAAATAAAGTGCTGCAGAGTAAAGACAAATGCATACTTATTGGAAACACTTCTCGAGATGAAATAACGCATGGTACAAAATTAGCTTGTATCTCCTAAACAACACGTTGTAACTCGAAAAGATTTGGTGTGGTGTGTACGAATAAATGTGTAGCCTCAAAGGAGACCCCACCGGAGAATTTTCTTTCGTCAATATTTGTCAGAAAACCACGTTTTAAGGAAATCCCGCATCGTGCGAAATTATCTTGTTTTTCCTAAACAACACATTGTAACTCGTAAAGCTTTGGTGTTGCGTGTATGTCTAAGTGTGTAGCCTCAAAAGAGAACACACAGGAGAGTTTTCTCTCGATGATTATGTAAGAATACCACGTTATAAGGAAATACAGTGTTGCAGAGTAAAGACAAATACGTACGTATTGGAAACCCTTAAACTTTAAGACATGAAATAACGCATCTTACAAAATTAGCTTGTATCTCCTAAACAACACGTTGTAACTCGGAAAGAATTGGTGTGGCATGTACGTCTAAACGTGTAGCCTCAAAAGAGCACCCATAGGAGAATTTTCTTTCGTCAAAATTTTTCAGAAAACCACGTTTTAAGGAAATCCTCTATGGTGCGAAATTATCTTGTTTTTCCTAAACAACACATTGTAACTCGAAAAGCTTTGGTGTTGCGTGTATGTCTATCGTGTAGCCTCAAAGGAGAATGCACAGGAGAGTTTCCTCTCGAAAGAATATGTAAGAATACCATGTTATAAGGAAATACAGTGTTGCAGAGTAAAGACAAATACGTACTTACTGGAAAAACTTAAATTTTATGGGATGAAATAACGCATCATACAAAATTGGCTTATATCTCCTAACAAAACATTATTTCTCGAAAAGATTTGGTGTGGCGTGTACGTCTAAACGTGTAGCCTCAAAAGAGAACCCAAAAGAGAATTTTCATTAGTCAAAATTTGTCAGAAAACCACGTTTTAAGGAAATCCTGCATCGGGCGAAATTATCTTGTTTTTCCTAAACAACACGTGGTAACTAGAAAATCTTTAGTGTTGCGTGTATGTCTAAGCGTGTAGCCTCAAAAGAGAACGCACAGGAGAGTTTTCCCTCGAAAGAATATGTAAGAATACCACGTTATATGGAAATACAGTGTTGCAGAGTAAAGACAAATACGTACGTATTGGAAACCCTTAAACTTTAAGAGATGAAATAAAGCATCTTACAAAATTTGCTTGTATCTCCTAAACAACACGTTGTACCTCGGAAAGATTTGGTGTGGCGTGTACGTCTAAACGTGTAGCCTCAAAAGAGAACCCACAGGAGAATTTTCTTTCTTCAAAATTTGTCAGAAAACCACGTTTTAAGGAAATCCCGCATCGTGCGAAATTATCTTGTTTTTCCTAAACAACACTTGGTAACTGGAAAAGCTTTGGTGTTGCGTGTATGTCTAAGCGTGTAGCCTCAAAAGAGAACGCACAGGAGAGTTTTCCCTCGTAAGAATATGTAAGAATACCACATTATAAGGAAATACAGTGTTGCAGATTAAAGACAAATACATACGAATTGGAAACACTTTAAGAGAAGAAATAATGCATCATACAAAATTAGCTTGTATCTCCTAAACAACACGTTTTAACTCGAAAAGATTTGGTGTGGCATGTACGTCTAAACGTGTAGCCTCAAAAGAGAACCCACAGGAGAATTTTCTTTGGTCAAAATTTGTCAGAAACCACGTTTTAAGGAAATCTCGCATTGTGCGAAATTATCTTGTTTCTCCTAAACAACACGTTGTAACTCGAAAATCTTTGGTGTTGCGTATATGTCTAAGTGTGTAGCCTCAAAAGAGAACGCACAAGAGAGTTTTCTCTCAAAAGAATATGTAAGAATACCACGTTATTAGGAAATACAGTGCTGCAGATTAAAGACAAATACGTACTTATTGGAAACACTTTACGAGAAGAAATAACGCATGGTAAAAAATTAGCTTGTATCTCCTAAACAAGACGTTGTAACTCAAAATGATTTGGTGTGGCGTGTACATCTAAACGTGTAGCCTCAAAGGAGAACCCACAGGAGAATTTTCATTACTCAAAATTTCTCAGAAAACCACGTTTTAAGGAAATCCCGCATCTTGCGAAATTATCTTGTTTTTCATAAACAACACATTGTAACTCGAAATGATTTGGTGTTGCCTGTATGTCTACGCGTATAGCCTCAAAAGAGAAGGCACAGGAGAGTTTTCTCTCGAAAGAATATTGAAGAATACCAAGTTATAAGGAAATACAGTGTTGCAGATTAAAGACAAATATGTACGTATTGGAAACACTTTATTAGAAGAAATAATGCATCATACAAAATTAGCTTGTATCTCCTAAACAACACGGTGTAATTCGAAAAGATTTGGTGTGGCGAGTAAGACTAAACGTGTAGCCTCAAAAGAGAACCCACAGGAGAATTTTCTTTCGTCAAGATTTGTCAGAAAACCACGTTTAAAGGAAATCCCACATCGTGCGAAATTATCTTGTTTTTCCTAAACAACACATTGTAATTCGAAAACCTTTGGGGTTGAGCGTATGTCTAGCGTGTAGCCTCAAAAGAGAACGCACGGGAGAGTTTTCTCTCGAAAGAATATGTAAGAATACCACATTATAAGGAAATACAGTGCTGCAGAGTAAAGGCAAATACGTATGTATTGGAAACACTTTAAGAGAAGAAATAACGCATCGTACAAAATTAGCTTGTATCTCCTAAACAACACGTTGTAACTCGAAAAGATTTGGTGTGGCGTGTACGTCTAAACGTGTAGCCTCAAAAGAGAACCCACAGGAGAATTTTCTTTCGTCAAAATTTGTCAGAAAACCACGTTTTAAGGAAATACCGCATCATGCGAAATTATATTTTTTTTTCTAAACAACACGTTGTAACGCGAAAAGCTTTGGTGTTGCGTGTACGACTAAGCGTGTAGCCTCAAAAGAGAATGCACAGGAGAGTTTTCTCTCGAAAGAATATGTACGAATACCATGTTATAAGGAAATACAGTGTTGCAGAGTAAAGAAAAATACGTACTTATTGGAAACACTTAAACTTTTCGAGAAGAAATAACGCATGGTACAAAATTAACTTCTATCTCCTAAACAACACGTTGTAACTCGAAAGGATTTGGTGTGGCCTGTACGTCTAAACGTGTAGCCTCAAAAGAGAACCCACAGGAGAATTTTGTTTCGTCAAAATTTGTCAGAAAACCACGTTTTCAGGAAATCCCGCATCTTGCGAAATTATCTTGTTTTTCCGAAACAACACGTTGGATCCTAGAAAAGCTTTGGTGTTGCGTGTATGTCTAAGCATGTAGCCTCAAAAGAGAATGCACAGGAGAGTTTCCTCTCGAAAGAATATGGAAGAATACCATGTTATAAGGAAATACACTGTTGCAGAGTAAAGGCAAATACGTACTTATTGGAAACACTTAAACTTTAGGGGATGAAATAATGCATCATACAAAATTAGCTTGTATCTCCTAAACAACACGTTGTAATTCGAAAAGATTTTGTGTGGCGTGTATGTCTAAACGTGTAGCCTCAAAAGAGAACCCACAGGAGAATTTTCTTTGGTCAAAATTTGTCAGAAAACCACGTTTTAAGGAAATCCCGCATCGTGCGAAATTATCTTGTTTTTCCTAAAGAACACGTGGTAAGTCGAAAAGCATTGGTGTTGCATGTATGTCTAAGCGTGTAGCCTCAAAAGAGAATGCGCAGGAGAGTTTTCCCTCGAAAGAATATTTAAGAATACCACGTTATAAGAAAATACAGTGTTGCAGAGTAAAGACAAATACGTACGTATTGGCAACACTTTAAGAGAAGAAATAATGCATCGTACAAAATTAATTAGCTTGTATCTCCTAAACAACACGTTTTAACTCGAAAAGATTTGGTGTGGCGTGTACGTCTAAATGTGTAGCCTCAAAAGAGAACCCACAGGAGAATTTTCTTTCTTCAAAATTTGTCAGAAAACCACGTTTTAAGGAAATCCCGCATCATGCGAAATTATCTTGTTTCTCCTAAACAACACGTTGTAATTCGAAAAGCTTTGGGGTTGCGTGTATGTCTAAGCATGTAGCCTCAAAAGAGAACACACAGGAGACTTTTCTCTCGAAAGAATATGTAAGAATACCACGTTATAAAGAAACACAGTGCTGCAGATTAAAGGCAAATAAGTACATATTGGAAACACTTTACGAGAAGAAATAACGCATCGTACAAAATTATCTTGAATCTCCTAAACAACACGTTGTAACTCGCAAAGATTTGGTGTGGCGTGTACGTCTAAACGTGTAGCCTCAAAGCAGAACCCACAGGAGAATTTTCTTTTGTCAAAATTTGTCATAAAACCACGTTTTAAGGAAATCCCGCTTCGTGCGAAATTATCTTGCTTTTCCTAAACAACACGTTGTAACTCGAAAGGCTTTGGTGTTGCGTGTATGTCTAAGAGTGTAGCCTCAAAAGAGAACGCACAGGAGAGTTTTCTCTTGAAAGAATATGTAAGAATACCACGTTATAAGGAAATACAGTGTTGCAGAGTAAAGATAAATATGTACTTATTGGAAATGCTTAAACTTTACGAGAAGAAATAACGCATCATACAAAATTAGCTTGTATCTCCTAAACAACAAGTTATAACTCGAAAGGATTTTGTGTGGCGTGTACCTCTAAACGTTTAGCATCAAAAGAGAACGCAGAGAAGAATTTTCTTTCGTCAAAATTTGTCAGAAAACCACGTTTTAAGGAAATCCCGCATCTTGCGAAATCATCTTCTTTTTCCTAAACATGTTTTAACTCGAATAGCTTTGTTGTTGCCTGTATGTGTAAGCGTGGAGCCTCAAAAGAGAAGGCACAGGAGAATTTTCCCTCGAAAGAATATGTAAGAATACCACGTTATAAGGAAATACAGTGTTGCAGATTAAAGTCAAATACGTAGGAATTGGAAACACTTTACTAGAAGAAATAACGCATCGTACAAAATTAGCTTGTATCTCTTAAACAACAGGTTGTAACTCGAAAGGATTTGGTGTGACGTGTACGTCTAAAGGTGTAGCCTCAAAAGAGAACCCACATGATAATTTTCTTTCGTCAAAATTTGTCAGAAAACCACGTTATAAGGAAATCCCGCATCGTGTGAAATTATCTTGTTTTTCCTAAACAACAAGTTGTAACTCGAAAAGCTTTGGTGTTGCGTGTATGTCTAAGTGTGTAGCCTCAAAAGAGAACGCACAGGAGAATTTTCTCTCGAAAGAATATGTAAGAATACCACGTTATAAGGAAATACAGTGCTGCAGATTATAGGCAAATACGCATGTATTGGAAACACTTTATGAGAAGAAATAAGCATGGTACAAAACAAGCTTGTATCTCCTAAACACCACGTTGTAACTCGAAAAGATTTGGTGTGGCGTGTATGTCTAAATGTGTAGCCTCAAAAGAGAACCCACAGGAGAATTTACTTTCGTCCAACTTTTTCAGAAAACCACATTTTAAAGAAATCCCGCATCCTGCGAAATTATCTTGTTTTTCCTAAACAACACGTTGTAACTCGAAAAGCTTTGGTGTTGCATATATGTCTAAGCATGTAGCCTCAAAAGAGAACGCACAGGAGAGTTTTCTCTCGAAAGAATATGTAAGAATACCACATTATAAGCAAATAGAATGTTGCAGAGTAAAGATAAATAGGTATGTATTGTAAACACTTTACGAGAAGAAATAACGTACCATAAAAAATTAGCTTGTATCTCCTAAACAACACGTTGTAACTCGAAAATATTTGGTGTGGCGTGTACGTCTAAACGTGTAGCCTCAAAAGAGAACCCACAGGAGAATTTTCTTTAGTCAACATTTTTTCAGAAAACCACGAATTAAGGAAATTCCGCATCATGCGAAATTATCTTGTTTTTCCTAAACAACACGTTGTAACTTGAAAAGCTATGTTGTTGCGTGTATGTCTAACCATGTAGCCTCAAAAGAGAAGGCACAGGAGAGTTTTCTCTCGAAAGAATATGTAAGAATACCATGTTATAAGGAAATACAGTGTTGCAGAGTAAAGATAAATACGTACGTAATGGAAACACTTTACAAGAAGAAATAACGCATCGTACAAAATTAGCTTGTATCTCCTAAACAACACGTTGTAACTCGAAAATATTTGGTGTGGCGTGTACGTCTAAACGTGTAGCCTCAAAAGAGAACCCATGGGAGAATTTTCTTTCGTCAAAATTTTTCAGAAAACCACGTTTATGGAAATCCCGCATCATGCGAAATTATCTTGTTTTTCCTAAACAACACATTGTAACACGAAAAGCTTTGGTGTTGCATGTGTGTCTAAGCGTGTAGCCTCAAAAGAGAACGCACAGTAGAGTTTTCTCTCGAAAGAATATGTAAGAATACCACGTTATAAGGAAATACAGTATTGCAGAGTAAAGATAAATAGGTACATATTGTAAACACTTTAGGAGAAGAAATAACGCATCGTACAAAATTAGCTTGTATCTCCTAAACAACACGTTGTAACTCGAAAATATTTGGTGTGGCGTGTACGTCTAAACGTGTAGCCTCAAAAGAGAACCCACAGGAGAATTTTCTTTAGTCAACATTTTTTCAGAAAACCACATCTTAAGGAAATCCCGCATCGTGCGAAATTATCTTGTTTTTCCTAAACAACATGTAGTAACTCGAAAAGCTTTGGTGTTGCCTGTATGTCTAAGCATGTAGCCTCAAAAGTGAAGGCACAGGAGATTTTTCGCTCGAAAGAATATGTAAGAATATCACGTTATAAGGAAATACAGTGTTGCAGAGTAAAGACAAATACATAAGTATTGGAAACACTTCACAAGAAGAAATAACGCATCGTAAAAATTAGCTTGTATCTCCTAAAGTGCACGTTGTAACTCGAAAAGATTTCGTGTGGCGTGTAAGTCTAAATATGCAGCCTCAAAAGAGAACCCACAGGAGAATTTTCTTTCTTCAAAATTTGTCAGAAAACCACGTTTTAAGGAAATCCCGCATCGTGCGAAATTATCTTGTTTTTTCTAATAAACACATTGTAACGCGCAAAGCTTTGGTGTTGCGTGTATGTCTAAGCATGTAGCCTCAAAAGAGAACGCACAGGAGAGTTTTATCTCGAAAGAATATGTAAGAATACTACGTTATAAGGAAATACAGTGTTGCAGAGAAAAGACAAATATGTATGTATTGGAAACACCTTACGAGAAGAAATAACGCTTCATACAAAATTAGCTTGTATCTCCTATACAACTAGTTGTAACTCGAAATGATTTGGTGTGGCGTGTACGACTAAATGTGTAGCCTCAAAAGAGAACCCACAGGATAATTTCGCATGATGCGGGATTTCCTTAAAACGTGGTTTTCTGAAAAAACGTTAACTAAAGAAAATTCTCCTGTGGGTTCGCTTTTGAGGCTACACATTTAGTTGTACATGCCACACCAAATAGTTTTGAGTTACAACGTGTTGTTTAGGAGACACAAACTAATTTTGTACTATGCGTTATTTCTTCTTGTAAAGTGTTTCCAATACGTACGTATTTGTCTTTACTCTGCAACACTGTATTTCCTTATAATGCGGTATTCTTACATACTCTTTCAAAAGAAAACTCTCCTGTGCCTTCTCTTTTGAGGCTACACTCTTAGACATACAGGCAACAACAAAGCTTTTCGAGTTACAACATGTTGATTAGGAAAAACAAGGTAATTTCGCACGATGAGGGATTTCCTTAAAATGTGGTTTTCTGACAAATTTTGACGAAAGAAAATTCTCCTGTGGGTTCTCTTTTGAGGCTACACGTTTAGACGAACATGCCACACCAAATCTTTTTGAGTTACAACGTGTTCTTTAGGAGATACAAGCTAATTTTGTACGATGCGTTATTTCTTCTCATAAAGTGTTTCCAATAAGTACGTATTTGTCTTTACTCTGCAACACTATATTTCCTTATAACGTGGTATTCGTACATATTCTTTCGAGAGAAAACTCTCCTGTGCGTTCTATTTTGAGGCTACATGCGTAGACATACACGCAACACCAAAGCTTTTCGAGTTACAATGTGTTGTTTAGGAAAAACAAGATAATTTCGCACTTTGCGGGATTTCCTTAAAACGTGGTTTTCTGGAAAAATGTTGACTAAAGAAAATTCTCCTGTGGGTTCACTTTTGAGGCTACACGTTTAGACGTACACGCCAAACCAAATCATTCGAGTAACAACGTGCTGTTTATGAGATACAAGGTAATTTTGTAAGATGCGTTATTTCTTCTCGTAAAGTGTTTCCAATACGTTTGTATTTGTCTTTACTCTGCAACACTGTATTTCCTTCTAACGTGGTATTCTTACATACTCTTTCGAGAGAAAACTCTCCTGTGCCTTCTCTTTTGAGGCTATACGCTTAGACATACACGCAACAACAAAACTTTTCGAGTTACCACATTTTGATTAGGAAAAAAAGATAATTTCGCACGATGCGGGATTTCCTTAAAACTTGGTTTTCTGACAAATTTGACGAAAGAAAATTCTCCTGTGGGTTCTCTTTTGAGGCTACACATTTCTACGTACACGCCACACCAAATCTTTTCGAGTTACAACGTGCTGTTTAGGAGATACAAGCTAATATTGTACGATGCATTATTTCTTCTCGTAAAGTGTTTCCAATACGTACGTATTTGTCTTTACTCTGCCACACTGTATTTCCTTATAACGTGGTATTCTTCCATATTCTTTCGAGAGAAAACTCTCCTGTGCCTTCTCTTTTGAGGCTACACGCTTAGACATACACACAAAACCAAAGCTTTTCGAGTTATGACGTGTTGTTTAGGAAAAACAAGATAATTTTGCGCGATGTAGGATTCCCTTAAAACGTGGTTTTCTGACAAATTTTGACAAGAGAAAATTCTCCTGTGGGTTCTCTTTTGAGGCTACACGTTTTACGTACATGCCACACCAAATCTTTTCGAGTTACAACGTGTTGTTTAGGAGATACAAGCTAATTTTTTACGATGCGTTATTTCTTCTCATAAAGTTTAAGTGTTTCGAATACGTACGTATTTGTCTTTAATCTGCAACACTGTATTTCCTTATAACGTGGTATTATTACATATTCTTTCGAGAGGAAACGCTACTGTGCATTCTCTTTTGAGGCTACACGCTTAGACATACATACAATGTGTTGTTTAGGAAAAACAAGATAGTTTCACACGATGCGGGATTTCCTTAAAACCTGGTTTTCTGAAAAAATGTTGACTAAAGAAAATTCTCCTGTGGGTTCTCTTTTGAGGCTACACGTTTAGACATACACGTCACAACAAATCTTTTTGAGTTACAACGTGTTGTTTAAGAGATACAAGCTAATTTTGTACGATGCATTATTTCTTCTCATAAAGTGTTTCCAAAATGTATGTATTTGTCTTTACTCTGCAACACTGTATTTCCTTATAATGTGGTATTCTTACATATTCTTTTGAGAGAAAATTCTCCTGTGCCTTCTCTTTTGAGGCTTCAAGCTTAGACATACACGCAACAACAAAGCTTTTCGAGTTACAATGTGTTGTTTAAGAAAAACAAGATAATTTCGCACGATGCGGGATTTCTTTAAAACGTGGCTTTCTGACAAATTCTGACAAAAGAAAATTCTCCTGTGAGTTCTCTTATGAGGCTACACATTTACACGTACATGCCACACCCAATCTTTTCGAGTTACAACGTGCTGTTTAGGAGATACAAGCTAATTTTGTACGATGCATTATTTCTTCTCGTAAAGTGTTTCCAATAAGTACATATTTGTCTTTACTCTGCAACACTGTATTTCCTTATAATGTGGTATTCTTACATATTCTTTTGAGAGAAAACTCTCCTGTGCCTTCGCTTTTGAGGCTACACGCTTAGACATACACGCAACACCAAAGTTTTTCGAGTTACAACGTGTTATTTAGGAAAAACAAGATAATTTCGCACGATGCGGGATTTCCTTAAAAAGTGGTTTTCTGAAAAATTTTGACGAAAGAAAATTCTCCTGTGGGTTCTCTTTTGAGGCTACACGTTTAGAAGTACACATCACACAAATCATTTCGAGTTACAACGTGTTGTTTAAGATATACAAGCTAATTTTGTACGATGCTTTATTTCTTCTCGTTAAGTGTTTCCAATATGTACGTATTTGTCTTTACTCTGCAACACTGTATTTCCTTATAACGTGGTGTTCTTACATATTCTTTCGAGAGAAAACTCTCCTGTGCGTTCTCTTTTGAGGATACACGCTTAGACATACACGCAACACCAAAGCTTTTCGAGTTACAACGTGTTGATTAGGAAAAACAAGATAATATCGCACGATGCGGGATTTCCTTAAAACGTGGTTTTCTGACAAATTTTGACGAAAGAAAATTTTCCTGTGGGTTCTCTTTTGAGGCTACACGTTTAAACGTACACGCCACTCCAAATCTTTACGAGTTACAATGTGTTGTTTAGGAGATACAAACAATTATTTTACGATGCGTTATTTCTTCTCTTAAAGTGTTTCCAATACGTACGTATTTGTCTTTACTCTGCAAGGCTGTATTTCCTTATAATGTGGTATTCTTACATATTCTTTCAAGAGAAAACTCACCTGTGCCTTATCTTTTGAGGCTACACGCTTAGACATACACTCAACACCAATGTTTTTCGAGTTACAACATGTTGTTTAGGAAAAACAAGATAATTTCGCATGATGCGGGATTTCCTTAAAACGTGGTTTTCTGAAAAAATGTTGACTAAAGAAAATTCTCCTGTGGCTTCTCTTTTGAGGCTACACGTTTAGACTTACACACCACATCAAATCTTTTCGAGTTACAACTTGTTGTTTAGGAGATACAAGCTAATTTTTTATGATTCGTTATTTCTTCTCGTAAAGTGTTTCCAATACGTACGTATTTTTCTTTACTCTGCAACACTGTATTTCTTTATAACGTGGTATTCTTACATATTCTTGCGAGAGAAAACTCTCCTGGGCCTTCTCCTTTGAGGCTACACGCTTAGACATACACGCAACACCAATGCTTTTCGAGTTACAACATGTTGTTTAGGAAAAACAAGATAATTTCGCACGATGCGGGATTTCCTTAAAACGTGGTTTTCTGAAAAATTTTGACGAAAGAAAATTCTCCTGTGGGTTGTCTTTTGAGGCTACACATTTTGACGTACATGCCACATCAAATCTTTTCGAGTTACAACTTGTTGTTTAGGAGATACAAGCTAATTTTGTAAGATGCGTTATTTCTTCTCGTAAAGTGTTTCTAATAAGTACGTACTTGTCTTTACTCTGCAAATCTGTATTTCCTAATAACGTGGTATTCTTACATATTCGTTCGAAAGAAAACTCTCCTGTGCGTTCTCTTTTGAGGCTACAAACTTAGACATACATGCAACACCAAAGCTTTTCGAGTTACAACGTGTTGTTTAGGAAAAACAAGATAAATTCGCACGATGTGCGATTTCCTTAAAATGTGGTTTTCTGACAAATATTGAGG
This sequence comes from Apodemus sylvaticus, assembly GCF_947179515.1. Taxonomy (NCBI): domain Eukaryota; kingdom Metazoa; phylum Chordata; class Mammalia; order Rodentia; family Muridae; genus Apodemus; species Apodemus sylvaticus. Next base: position 62,172,313 of record NC_067490.1, read on the forward strand.
AAAGAAAATTCTCCTGTGGGTTCTCTTTTGAGGCTACACGTTTAGACGTAGATGCCACACCAAATCTTTTCGAGTTCCAACATGTTGTTTAGGAGATACAAGCTAATATTTTGCGATGCGTTATTTCTTCTCCTAAGTGTTTCCAATACTTACGTATTTGTCTTTACACTGCAACATTGTATTTCCTTATAACGTGGTATTCTTACATATTCTTTCGAGGGAAAACTCTCCTGTGCCTTCTTGTTTGAGTCTACACGCTTAGAAACACACGCAACACCAAAGCTTTTCGAGTTACAACGTGTTGTTTAAGAGATACAAGCTAATCTTGTACGATGCTTTATTTCTTCTTGTAAAGTTTAAGTGTTTCCAAAAGGTATGTATTTGTCTTTACTCTGCAACACTGTATTTCCTTATAACGTGGTATTCTTACATATTCTTGCGAGAGAAAACTCTCCTGTGCCTTCTCTTTTGAGGCTACACGCTTAGACATACAGGCAAAACCAAAGCATTTCGTGTTACAACTTGTTGATTAGGAAAAAATAAGATAATTTCGCACGATGCGGGATTTCCTTAAAACGTGGTTTTCTGAAAAATTTTGATGAAAGAAAATTCTCCTGTGGGTTGTCTTTTGAGGCTACACATTTTGACGTACATGCCACATCAAATCTTTTCGAGTTACAACTTGTTGTTTAGGAGATACAAGCTAATTTTGTAAGATGCGTTATTTCTTCTCGTAAAGTGTTTCTAATAAGTACGTAATTGTCTTTACTCTGCAAAACTGTATTTCCTAATAACGTGGTATTCTTACATATTCGTTCGAAAGAAAACTCTCCTGTGCGTTCTCTTTTGAGGCTACAAACTTAGACATACATGCAACACCAAAGCTTTTCGAGTTACAACGTGTTGTTTAGGAAAAACAAGATAAATTCGCACGATGTGGGATTTCCTTAAAATGTGGTTTTCTGACAAATATTGAGGAAAGAAAATTCTCCTGTGGGTTCTCTTTTGAGGCTACACGTTTAGACGTAGATGCCACACCAAATCTTTTCGAGTTCCAACATGTTGTTTAGGAGATACAAGCTAATCTTGTACGATGCTTTATTTCTTCTCGTAAAGTTTTTCCAATACATACGTATTTATCTTTACTCTGCAACATTGTATTTCCTTATAACGTAGTATTCTTACATATTCTTTCGAGAGAAAACTCTTCTGTGCCTTCTCTTTTGAGGCTACACGCTTAGACATACACGCAACACCAAAGCTTTTCGAGTTACAACGTGCTGTTTAGGAAAAACATGATAATTTCGCACGATACGGGATTTCCTTAAAACGTGGTTTTCTGACAAATTTTGATGAAAGAAAATTCTCCTCTGGGTTCTCTTTTGAGGCTACAAGTTTAGATGTACACGCCACACCAAATCCTTTCGAGTTACAACGTGTTGTTTAGGAGATACAACCTAATTTTGTACTATGCGTTATTTCTTCTTGTAAAGTGTTTCCAATATGTAAGTATTTGTCTTTACTCTGCAACACTGTATTTCCTTATAACGTGGTGTTCTTACATATTCTTTCGAGAGAAAACTCTCCTGTGCATTCTCTTTTAAGGCTACACACTTAGACATACACACAACACCAAAGCTTTTCGAGTTCCAACGTGTTGTTTAGGAAAAACAAGATAATTTCGCAGGATGCGGGTTTTCCTTAAAACATGGTTTTCTGACAAGTTTTTACGAAAGAAAATTCTCCTGTGGGTTCTCTTTTGAGGCTACATGTTTAGAAGTACACGTCACAACAAATCTTTTCGAGTTACAACTTGTTGTTTAGGAGATACAAGTTAATTTTGTACGAAGTGTTATTTCTTCTCGTAAAGTGTTTCCAATACTTATGTATTTGTCTTTACTCTGCAACACTGTATTTCCTTATAACGTGGTATTCTTACATGTTCTTACAAGAGAAAACTCTCCTGTGCTTTCTCTTTTGAGGCTACACACTTAGACATACAGGCAACACCAAAGCTTTTCGAGTTCCAACGTGTTGTTTAGGAAAAACAAGATAATTTCGCACGATGCAGGATTTCCTTAAAACGTGGTTTTCTGAAAAATTTTTATGAAAGAAAATTCTCCTGTGGGTTCTCATTTGAGGCTACACGTTTAGAGGTACACGTCACATCAAATCATTTCGAGTTACAACGTGTTGTTTAGGAGATACAAGCTAATTTTTTAAGATGCGTTATTTCTTCTAGTAAAGTTTAAGTGTTTCCAATACGTATGTATTTGTTTTTACTCTGCAACACTGTATTTCATTATAACGTGGTATTCTTACATATTCTTTTGAGAGAAAACTCTCCTGTGCCTTCTCTTTTGAGGCTACATGATTAGACATACACACAACACCAAAGCTTTTGGAGTTACAACGTGTTGTTTAGGAAAAACTAGATAATTTCGCACTATGCGGGATTTCCTTAAAACGTAGTTTTCTGACAAATTTTGACGAAAGAAAGTTCTCCTGTTTGTTCTCTTTTGAGGCTACACGTTTACAGGTACACGCCACACCACATTTTTAGAGTTACAACGTGCTGTTTAGGAGATACAACTTATTTTTGTAAGATGCGTTATTTCTTCTCGTAAAGTGTTTACAATACGTACGTATTTGTCTTTACTCTGCAACACTGTATTTCCTTATAACGTGGTATTCTTACATATTCATTTAAGAGAAAACTCTCAATGCGTTCTCTTTGTATAGGAGATACAAGCTAATTTTGTACGAATCGTTATTTCTTCTCGTAAAGTGTTTCCAATATGTAAGTATTTGTCTTTACTCTGCAACACTGTATTTCCTTATAACGTGGTATTCTTACATATTCTTTTGAGAGAAAACTTTCCTGTGCCTTCTCTTTTGAGGCTACACGCTTAGGCATACACGCAACACCAACGCTTTTCGAGTTACTATGTGTTGTTTAGGAAAAACAAGATAATTTTGCTCGAGGCAGGATTTCCTTAAAACGTGGTGTTCTGAAAATTTTGACGAAAGAAAATTCTCCTGTGGGTTCTCTTTTGAGGCTACACGTTTGGACATACACGCCACAACAAATCTTTTCGAGTTACTAAGTGTTGTTTAGGAGATACAAGCTAATTTTGAACGATGCGTTATTTCTTCTCTAAAAGTGTTTCCAATACATAAGTATTTGTCTTTAGTCTGCAACGCTGTATTTCCTTACAACGTGGTATTCTTACATCTTCTTTCGAGAGAAAACTCTCCTGTGCATTCTATTTTGTGGCTACATTCTTAGACATACACGCAACACCAAAGGTTTTCGAGTTGCAAGGTGTTGTTTAGGAAAACAAGATAATTTCGCACGATGCGGGATTTCCTTAAAACGTGGTTTTCTGAAAAATTTTGACCAAAGAAAATTCTCCTGTGGGTTCTCTTTTGAGGCTACACGTTTAGATGTAAACGCCACACCAAATCTTTTCGAGTTACAACATGTTGTTTAGGAGATACAAGCTAATTTTGTACCATGCGTTATTTCTTCTACTAAAGTGTTTCCAATACGTACATATTTGTCTTTACTCTCAACACTATTTTCTTATAACCTGGTATTCTTACATATTCTTTCGAGAGAAAACTCTCCTGTGTGTTCTCTTTTGAGGCTACACGCTTATATATACAGGCAACACCAAAGCTCTTCGAGTTACAATGTGTTGTTTAGGAAAAACAGGATAATTTGCACGATGCGGGATTTCCTTAAAACGTGGTTTTCTGACAAATTTTGACGAAAGAAAATTCTCCTGTTGGCTCTCTTTTGAGGCTACACGTTTAGACGTACACACCACAACAAATCTTCTCGAGTGACTACGTGTTGTTTAGGAGATACAAGCTAATTTTGAACGATGCGTTATTTCTTCTCCAAAAGTGTTTCCAATATGTACGTATTTGTCTTTAGTCTGCAACACTGTATTTCTTTACAACGTGGTATTCTTACATCTTCTTTCAAGAGAAAACTCTCCTGTGCGTTCACTTTTGAGGCTACACACTTAGACATACATGCAACACCAAAGCTTTTCAAGAAACAACGTGTTGTTTAGGAAAAAAAGATAAATTCGCACGATGCGGGATTTCCCTGAAACGTGGTTTTCTGACATATTTTGACGAAAGAAAATACTCCTGTGGGTTCTCTTTTGAGGCTACACATTTAGACGTACATGCCACACCAAATCTTTTCGAGTTACAACGTGTTGTTTAGGAGATACAAGCTAATGTTGTAAGATGTGTTATTTCTTCTCATAGCGTGTTTCCAATACGTACGTATTTGTCTTTACTCTGCAACACTGTATTTCCTTATAACGTGGTATTCTTACATATTCTTTTGAGAGAAAACTTTCCTGTGCGTTCTCTTTTGAGGCTACACGCTTAGACATACACGCCACACCAAATCTTTTCGAGTTACAAAATATTGTTTAGGAGATACAAGCTAATTTTGTATGATGCGTTATTTCTTCTCCTAAAGTGTTTCCAATACATATGTATTTGTCTTTATTCTGCAACACCGTATTTCCTTATAACGTGGTATTCTTACATATTCTTTCCGGAGAAAACTCCTCTGTGCATTCTCTTTTGAGGCTACACGCTTAGACATACACGCAACACCAAAGCTTTTCGAGTTACAGCATGTTGTTTAGGAAAAACAAGATAATTTCGCACAATGAGGGATTTCCATAAAACGTGGTTTTCTGACAAATTTTGACGAAAGAAAATTCTCCTGTGGATTCTTTTTTGAGGCTACACGTTTAGGCATACACGCCACACCAAATTTTTTCGAGTTACAATGTGTTGTTTAGGAGATACAAGCTAATTTTTTACCATGCGTTATTTCTTCTCATAAAGTATTTACAATACGTACCTATTTATCTTTAGTCTAATACACTGTATTTCCTTATAACGTGGTATTCTTACATATTCTTTTGAAGGAAAACTCTCCTGTGCATTCTCTTTTGAGTCTACACGCTTTGTCATACACGCAACACCAAAGCTTTTCGAGTTACAACGTGTAGTTTAGGAAAAACAACATAATTTCGCATGATGCGGGATTTCCTTAAAACGTGGTTTTCTGACAAATTTTTACGAAAGAAAATTCTCCTGTGGGTTCTCATTTGAGGCTACACGTTTAACCGTACACGCCACATCAAATATTTTCGAGTTACAACGTGTTGTTTAGGAGATACAAGCTAATTTTGTATGATGCGTTATTTCTTCTCGTAAAGTGTTTCAAATACATACGTATTTGTCTTTACTCTGCAACACTGTATTTCCTTATAACGTGATATTCTTACATATTCTTTAGAGAGAAAACTCTCCTGTGCGTTCTCCTTTGAGGCTACACGCTTAGACATACACGCAACACCAAAGCTTTTCGAGTTGCAACGTGTTGTTTTGGAAAAACAAGATAATTTCGCATGATGCGGGATTTCCTTAAAACGTGGTTTTCTGAAAAATTTTGACGAAAGAAAATTCTCCTGTGGGTTCTCTTTTGAGGCTACACGTTTAGATGTAAACGCCACACCAAAACTTTTCGAGGTACAATGTGTTGTTTAGGAGATACAAGCTAATTTTGTACCATGCGTTATTTCTTCTAGTAAAGTTTTTCCAATACGTACGTATTTGTCTTTACTCTGCAACACTGTATTTCCTTATAACGTGGTATTCTTACATATTCTTTCGAGAGGAAACTCTCCTGTGCGTTCTCTTTTGAGGCTACACGCTTAGACATACATGCAACACCAAAGCTTTTCGAGTTACGACTTGTTGTTTAGGAAAAACAATATAATTTCGCACGATGCGGGATTTCCTTAAAAGGTGGTTTTCTGACATATTTTGACGAATGAAAATTCTCCTGTGGGTTCTCTTTTGAGGCTACACATTTAGACATACATGCCACACCAAATCTTTTCGAGTTACAACGTGTTGTTTAGGAGATACAAGCTAATTTTGTATGATGCGTTATTTCTTCTCATAAAGTGTTTCCAATACGTACTTATTTGTCTTTACTCTGCAACACTGTATTTCCTTATAACGTGGTATTCTTACATATTCTTTCGAGAGAAAACTCTCCTGTGCATACTCTTTTTAGGCTACACGCTTAGACATACATGCCACACCAAATCTTTTCGAGTTACAATGTGTTGTTTAGGAGATACAAGCTAATTTTGTACGATGCATTATTTCTTTTTGTAAAGTGTTTCCAATACATACATATTTGTCTGCAACACTATTTCCTTATAACGTGGTATTCTTACATATTCTTTCGAGAGACAGCTCTCCTGTGTGTTCTCTTTTGAGGCTACACGCTTAGACATACACGCAACACCAAAGCTGTTCGAATTACAACGTGTTGTTTAGGAAAAACAAGATAATTTCGCAAAAGGCGGGATTTCCTTAAAACGTGGTTTTCTGACATATTTTGACTAAAGGAAATTCTCCTGTCGGTTCTCTTTTGAGGCTGCACATTTAGACGTACATGCCACATCAAATCTTTTTGAGTTACAACGTGTTGTTTAGGAGATACAAGCTAATTTTGTAAGATGCGTTATTTTTTCTCATAAAGTGTTTCCCATACATACGTATTTGTCTTTACTCTGCAACACTGTATTTCATTATAACGTGGTATTCTTACATATTCTTTCGAGAGAAAACTCTCCTGCACGTTCTCTTTTAAGGCTACACTCTTAGACGTACACGCCACACCAAATCTTTTCGAGTTACAACGTGTTGTTTAGGAGATACAAGCTATTTTGTACGATGCGTTATTTCTTCTCTTAAAGTGTTTCCAACACATATGTATTTGTCTTTATTCTGCAACACTGTATTTCCTTATAACGTGGTATTCTTACATATTCTTTCGAGAAAAAACTCTACTGTGCATTCTCTTTTGAGGCTACACGCTTAGACATACACGCAACACCAAAGCTGTTCGAGTTACAACGTGTTGTTAAGGAAGAACAAGATAATTTCGCACGATGCATGATTTCCTTAAAACGTGGTTTTCTGACAAATTTTGACCAAAGAAAATTCTCCTGTGGGTTCTCTTTTGAGGCTACACGTTTAGACGTACACGCCACACTAAATCTTTTTGAGTTACAATGTGTTGTTTAGGAGATAAAAGCTAATTTTGTAAGATGTGTTATTTCTTCTTGTAAAGTTTGTTTCCAATACGTACGTATTTGTCTTTTCTCTGCAACACTGTATTTCCTTATAACGTGGTATTCTTACATATTCTTTCGAGAGAAAACTCCTCTGTGCATTCTCTTTTGAGGCTACACACTTAGACATACACGCAACACCAAAGCTTTTCGAGTTACAACGTGTTGTTTAGGAAAAACAAGACAAATTCGCACAATGAGGGATTTCCTTAAAACGTGGTTTTCTGACAAATTTTGTCGAAGAAAATTCTCCTGTGGGTACTCTTTTGAGGCTACACATTTAGGTGTACACGCCACACCAAATATTTTCGAGTTACAATGTGTTGTTTAGGAGATACAAGCTAATTTTGTAAGATGCGTTATTTCTTCTCATAAAGTATTTACAATACGTACCTATTTATCTTTAGTCTACAACACTGTATTTCCTTATAACGTGGTGTTCTTACATATTCTTTTGAGAGAAAACTCTCCTGTGCGTTCTCTTTTGAGTGTACACGCTTATACATACATGCAACACCAAAGATTTTCGAGTTACAACGTGTAGTTTAGGAAAAACAACATAATTTCACACGATGCGGAATTTCCTTAAAACGTGGTTTTCTGACAAATTTTGACGAAATAAAATTCTCCTGTGGTTTCTCTTTTGAGGCTACACGTTTAGCCGTACATGCCACACCAAATATTTTCGAGTTACAACGTGTTGTTTAGGAGATACAAGCTAATTTTGTAAGATGCGTTATTTCTTCTTGTAAAGTGTTTCCAATACTTACTTATTTGTCTTTACTCTGCAACACTGTATTTCCTTATAACGTGATATCCTCACATATTCTTTAGCGAGAAGACTCTCCTGTGCGTTCTCCTTTGAGGCTACACGCTTAGACATACACGCAACACCAAAGCTTTTCGAGTTGCAACGTGTTGTTTTGGAAAAACAAGATAATTTCGCATGATGTGGGATTTCCTTAAAACGTGGTTTTCTGAAAAATTTTGACGAAAGAAAATTCTCCTGTGGGTTCTCTTTTGAGGCTACACGTTTAGATGTAAACGCCACATCAAAACTTTTCGAGTTACAACGTGTTGTTTAGGAGATACAAGCTAATTTTGTACCAGGCGTTATTTCTTCTAGTAAAGTGTTTCCAATACGTACGTATTTGTCTTTACTCTGCAACACTGTATTTCCTTATAACGTGGTATTCTTACATATTCTTTCGAGAGAAAACTCTCCTGTGCGTTCTCTTTTGAGGCTACACGCTTAGACATACATGCAACACCAAAGCTTTTCGAGTTACAATGTGTTGTTTAGGAAAAACAAGATAATTTCGCACAATGTGGGATTTCCTAAAAACGTGATCTGAAAAATTTTGACGAAAGAAAATTCTCCTGTGGGTTCTCTTTTGAGGCTACAGCTTTAGATGTACATGCCACACCAAATCGTTTAGCGTTACAACTTCTTGTTTAGGAGATACTAGCTAATTTTGAACGATGCGTTATTTCTTCTCTAAAAGTGTTTCCAATATGTACGTATTCCTCTTTAGTCTGGAACACTGTATTTCCTTACAACGTGATATTCTTCATCTTCTTTCGAGAGAAACTCTCCTGTGCGTTCTCTTTTGAGGCTACATGCTTAGACATACATGCAACACCAAAGCTTTTCGAGTTACAATGTGTTGTTTAGGAAAAACAAGATAATTTCGCACGATGCGGGATTTCCTTAAAACGTGGTTTTCTGACATATTTTGACGAAAGAAAATTCTCCTGTGGGTTCTCTTTTGAGCCTACAGATTTAGACATACACGCCACACCAAATCTTTTCGAGTTACAACGTGTTGTTTAGGAGATACAAGCTAATTTTGTAAAATGCGTTATTTCTTCTCATAAAGTGTTTCCAATAGGTAAGTATTTGTCTTTACTCTGCAACACTGTATTTCCTTACAACGTGGTATTCTTACATCTTCTTTCGAGAGAAAACTCTCCTGTTCCTTCTCTTTTGAGGCTACACGGATAGACATACACGCAATACCAAAGCTTTTCGAGTTACAACGTTTTGTTTAGGAAAAACAAGATAATTACGCACGATGCGGGATTTTGTTAAAACGTGGTTTTCTGAAAAATTTTGACGAAAGAAAATTCTCCTGTGGGTTCTCTTTTGAGGCTACATGTTTAGACATACACGCCACACCAAATATTTTCGAGTTACAACGTGTTGTTTAGGAGATACAAGCTAATTTTGTACGATGCATTATTTCTACTCGTAAAATTTTTCCACGCAACACCAAAGCTTTTCGAGTTATAATGTGTTGATTAGGAAAAACAAGATAATTTCGCACGATGAGGGATTTCCTTAAAACATGGTTTTCTGACAAATTTAGACTAAAGAAAATTATCCTGTCGTTTCTCTTTTGAGGCTACACGTTTAGACGTACACGCCACACCAAATTTTTTCGTGTTACAACTTGTTTTTTATGAGATACAAGCTAATTTTGTACGGTGCGTTATTTCTTCTCGGAAAGTGTTTCCAATACGTACCTATTTGTCTTTACTCTGCAACACTGTATTTCCTTATAACATGGTATTCTTACATATTCTTTCGAGATAAAACTCTCCTGTGCCTTCACTTTTGAGGCAACACGCTTAGACATACAGGCAAAATCAAAGCATTTCGTGTTACAACGTGTTGTTTAGGAAAAACAAGATAATTTCACACGATGCGGCTTTTCCTAAAAACGTGACTTTCTGAAAAATTTTGACGAAAGAAAATTCTCCTGTAGGTTTTCTTTTGAGGCTACACGTTTAGATGAACACGCCACACCAAATCTTTTCGAGTTACAACGTGTTGTTTAGGAGATACAAGCTAATTTTTTACGATGCGTTATTTGTTCTGGTAAAGTTTAAGTGTTTCCAATAGGTACGTATTTGTCTTTATTCTGCAACACTGTATTTCCTTATAACGTGGTATTCTCACATATTCTTTCGAGAGAAATATCTACTTTTCCTTCTCTTTTGAGGCTACACGCTTAGACATACACGCAACACCAAAGCTTTTCTAGTTATAACGTGTTGTTTAGGAAAAACAAGATAATTACGCAGGATGCGGGATTTCCTTAAAACTTGGTTTTCTGACAAATTTTGACGAAGGAAAATTCTCCTGTGGGTTCTCTTTTGAGGCTACACGTTTAGACATACAGGACACACCAAATCTTTTCGAGGTACAACATGCTGTTTGGAAGATACAAGCTAATTTTGTACAATGCATTATTTCTTCTCCTAAAGTTTAAGTGTTTCCAATACGTACGTATTTGTCTTTACTCTGCAACACTGTATTTCCTTATAACGTGGTATTCTTACATATTCTTTCGAGAGAAAACTCTCCTGTGCCTTTTCTGTTGAGGCTACGCCCTTAGACATACACGCAAAACCAAAGCTTTTCGTGTTACAACATGTTGGTTAGGAAAAACAAGATAAATTCTCACGATGCAGGATTTTCTTATACGTGGTTTTCTGAAAAATTTTGAAGAAAGAAAATTCTCCTGTGGGTTCTCTTTTGAGGCTACACGTTTAGACGTACACGCCACACCAAATATTTTCGAGTTACAACGTGTTGTTTAGGAGATACAAGTTAATTTTGTACGATGTGTTGTTTCTTCTCTTAAAGTGTTTCAAATACATAAGTATTTGTCTTTACTCTGCAAGACTGTATTTCCTTATAACGTGGTATTCTTACATATTCATTCGAGAGAAAACTCTCCTGTTCCTTCTCTTTTGAGGCTACACACTTAGACATGCACGCAACACCAAAGCTTTTCGAGTTACGACGTGTTGTTTAGGAAAAACAAGATAATTTTGCACGATGCGGGATTTCCTTAAAACGTGGTTTATTTACAAATTATGACGAAAGAAAATTTTCCGGTGGGTTCTCTTTTGAGCCTACCCGTTTAGACGTACACGCCACACCAAAATCTTTTCGAGTTACAAAGTGTTGTTTAGGAGATACAAGCTAATTTTGTACGATGCGTTATTTCTTCTCGTAAAGTGTTTCCACAAGGTATGTATTTGTCTTTACTCTGCAACACTGTATTTCCTTATAAATTGGTATTCTTAAATATTCTTTCGAGAAAAAACTCTCGTGTGCGTTCTCTTTTGAGGCTACACGCTTAGACATACACGCAACACCAAAGCTTTTCAAGTTACAATGTGTTGTTTAGGAAAAACAAGATAATTTCGCACGATGCGGGATTTCCTTAAAACGTGAATTTTTTGAAAATTTTTGACAAAAGAAAATTCTCCTGTGAGTTCTCTTTTGAGGCTACACGTTTAGACATACACGCCACGCCAAATATTTTCGAGTTACAATGTGTTGTTTAGGAGATACAAACTAATTTTTTACGATGCTTTATTTCTTCTCGCAAAGTGTTTCCAATAATTACATATTTGTCTTTACTCTGCAACACTGTATTTCCTTATAATGTGGTATTCTTACATATTCTTTCGAGAAAAAACTCTCCTGTGCCTTTTCTTTTGAGGCTGCGCTCTTAGACATACACGCAACACCAAAGCTTTTTGTGTTACAACGTGTTGATTAGGAAAAACAAGATAAATTCGCACTATGCGGGATTTCCTTAAAACGTGGTTTTATGACAAATTTTGACGAAAGAAAATTCTCCTGTGGGTTTTCTTTTGAGGCTACACGTTTAGACGTACATGCCACACAAAATCTTTTCGAGTTACAACGTGTTGTTTAGGTGATACAAACTAATTTTGAACGAGGCGTTATTTCTTCCTGTAAAGTGTTTCCAAAACCTACGTATTTGTCTTTACTCTGCAACACTGTATTTCCTTATAACGTGGTATTCTTACATATTCTTTCGAGAGAAACCTCTCCTGTGCCTTCTCTTTTGAGGCTACACGCTTAAACATACACGCAACACCAAAGCTTTTCGAGTTACAACGTGTTGTTTAGGAAAAACAAGATAATTTCGCACAATGCGGGATTTCCTTAAAATGTGGTTTTCTGACAAATTTTGACGACAGAAAATTCTCCTGTGTTTTCTCTTTTGAAGATACACATTTAGACGTACACGCCACATCAAATCATTTCGAGTTACAACGTGTTGTTTAGGAGATACAACCTAATTTTGTATGATGCGTTATTTCTTCTTGTAAAGTGTTTCCACTATGTGTGTATTTGTCTTTACTCTGCCACACTGTATTTCCTTATAACGTGGTATTCTTACATATTTTTTTGAGAAAATACTCTCCTGTGCCTCTTCTTTTTTGATGCTACTCGGTTAGACATACACGCAACACCAAAGCTTTTCGAGTTACAACTTGTTGTTTAGGAAAAACAAGATAATTTCACAGGATGCGGGGTTTCCTTAAAACGTGGTTTTCTAAAAAAAATTTGAAGAACGAAAATCCTCCTGTGGGTTCTCATTTGAGGCTACACGCTTAGACGTACATGACACACCAAATCTTTTCGAGTTATAACGTGCAGTTTAGGAGATACATGCTAATTTTGTATGATGGGTTATTTCTTCTTGTAACGTGTTTCCAATATGTACTTATTTGTCTTTACTCTGCAACACATTATTTCCTTATAACGTGGTATTGTTACATATTCTTTCCAGAAAACTCTCCTGTGCCTTCTCTTTTGAGGCTACACGCTTAGACATACACGCAACACTAAGTTTTTCGAGTTACAACATGTTGTTTAGGAAAAACAAGATAATTTCGCACGATGCGGGATTTCTTTAAAACGTGGTTTCTGACAAATTTTGACTAAAGAAAATTCTCCTGTTGTTTCTTTTTGAGGCTACACGTTTAGACATACACACCACACCAAATCTTTTCAAGTTACAACGTGTTTTTTAGGAGGTACAAGCTAATTTTGTACGATGCTTTATTTCTTCTCTAAAGTTTTTCCAATATGTACGTATTTGTCTTTTCTCTACAACACTGTATTTCCTTATAACGTTGTATGCTTACATATTCTTTCGAAAGAAAACTCTCCTGTGCCTTCTCTTTTGAGGCTACACGCTTAGACATAGAAGCAACACCAAAGCTTTTCGAGTTACAACGTGTTGTTTAGGAAAAACAAGATAATTTCGCACAATGCGGGATTTCCTTAAAACGTGGTTTTCTGATAAATTTTGACGAAAGAAAATTCTCCTGTGGGTTCTCTTTTGAGGCTACACGTTTAGACGTACATGCCACACCAAATCTTTTCGAGTTACAACGTGCTGTTAGGAGATACAAGCTAATTTTGTAAGATGCATTATTTCTTGTCGTAAAGTGTTTCCAATACGTACGTATTTTTCTTTACTCTGCAACACTGTATTTCCTTATAACGTGATACTCTTATATATTATTTCGAGAGCAAACTCTCCTGTGCGTTCTCATTTGAGGCTACACGCTTAGACATACATGCAACACCAAAGATTTTCGAGTTACAACGTGTTGTTTAGGAAAAACAAGATAATTTCACACGATGCGGCTTTTCCTAAAAACTTGGCTTTCTAACAAATTTTGACGAAAGAAAATTCTCCTGTGGGTTCTCTTTTGAGGCTACACGTTTAGACGTACATGCCACACCAAATCTTTTCGAGTTACAACGTGCTGTTAGGAGATACAAGCTAATTTTGTAAGATGCATTATTTCTTGTCGTAAAGTGTTTCCAATACGTACGTATTTTTCTTTACTCTGCAACACTCTATTTCCTTATAACGTGATACTCTTATATATTATTTCGAGAGAAAACTCTCCTGTGCGTTCTCATTTGCGGCTACACGCTTAGACATACACGCAACACCAAAGATTTTCGAGTTACAACGTGTTGTTTAGGAAAAACAAGATAATTTCACACGATGCGGCTTTTCCTAAAAACTTGGCTTTCTAACAAATTTTGACGAAAGAAAATTCTCCTGTGGGTTCTCTTTTGAGGCTCCACATTTAGACGTACACACCACACCAAATCTTTTCGAGTTACAACGTGCTGTTAGGAGATACAAGCTAATTTTGTTCGATGCATTATTTCTTCTCGTAAAGTGTTTCCAATACGTACGTATTTGTCTTTACTATGCAACACTGTTTTTCCTTATAACGTGGTATTCTTACATATTCTTTTGAGAGAAAACTCTCCTGTGCATTCTCTTTTGAGGCTACACGCTTAGACATAGACGCAACACCAAAGCATTTCGAGTTACAACGTGTTGTTTAGGAAAAACAAGATAATTTCGCATGATGCGGGATTTCCTTAAAACGTGGTTTTCTGAAAAAATTTTGACGAAAGAAAATTCTCCTGTTGGTTCTCTTTTGAGGCTACATGTTTAGATGTACACGCCACACCAAGTCTTTACGAGTTACAATGTGTAGTTTAGGAGATAATAGCTAATTTTTTACGATGCGTTATTTCTTCTTGTAAAGTGTTTCCAATAGGTAAGTAATTCTTTTTATTCTGCAACACTGTATTTCCTAATAACGAGGTATTCTTACATATTCTTTCGAGAGAAAACTCTCCTATGCCATCTCTTTTGATGCTACACGCTTAGACATACATGCAACGCCATAGCTTTTCGAGTTACAACGAGTTGTTTAGGAAAAACAGATAATTTAGCAAAATGCGGGAATTCCTTAAAACGTAGTTTTCTGTCAAATTATGACAAAAGAAAATTCTCCTGTGGGTTCTCTTTTGTGGCGACACGTTTAGATATACATGCCACACCAAATCTTTTCGAGTTACAACGTGCTGATTAGGAGATACAAGCTAATTTTGTACGATGCGTTATTTCTTCTCCTAAAGTTTATGTGTTTCCAATACGTACATATTTGTCTTTACTCTGCAACACTGTATTTCCTTATAACGTCGTATTCTTACATATTCTTTCGAGAGAAAACTCTCCTGTGCCTTCTCTTTTGAGGCTACACGCTTAGACATACACGCAAAACCAAAGCTTTTCGAGTTACGACATGGTGTTTAGGAGAAACAAGATAATTACGCACGATGTGGGATTTCCTTAAAACGTGGTTTTCTGACAAATTTTGAAGAAAGAAAATTCTCCTGTGGGTTGTCTTTTGAGGCTCCACATTTAGACGTACACTCCACACCAAATCTTTTCGAGTTACAACGTGTTGTATAGGAGATACAAGCTAATTTTGTACGAAGCGTTATTTCTTCTCATAAAGTTTTTCCAATACCTACGTATTTGTCTTTACTAAGCAACACTGGATTTCCTTATAACGTGGTATTCTTACATATTCTTTCGAGAGAAAACTCTCCTGTGCCTTCTCTTTTGAGGCTACACGGTTAAACATACATGCAACACCAAAGCTTTTCGAGTTACAACGTGTTGTTTAGGAGAAACAAGATGATTTCGCACGATGCGGGATTTCCTTAAAACGTGGTTTTCTGACAAATTTTGACGAAATAAAATTCTCCTGTGGGTTCTCTTTTGAGGCTACACGTTTAGACGTACATGACACACCAAATATTTTCGAGTTACAACGTGTTGTTTAGGAGATACAAGTTAATTTTGTACAACACGTTCTTTCTTCTCTTAAAGTGTTTCCAATATGTACGTATTTGTCTTTACTCTGCAACACTGTATTTCCTTATAAAGTGGTATGCGTATATATTCTTTCGAGAGAAAACTCTCCTGTGCCTACTCTTTTGAGGGTACACGCTTACCCATACACGCAACACCAAAGCATTTCGTGTTATGACGTGTTGTTTAGGAAAAACATGATAATTTCGCATGATGCGGGATTTCTTTAAAACGTGGTTTTCTGACAAATTTTAACGAAAGAAAATTTTCCTGTGGGTTCTCTTTTGAGGCTACATGTTTAGACGTTCACGCCACACCAAATCTACTCCAGTTACAACGTGTTGTTTAGGAGATACAAGCTAATTTTTTACGATGCGTTATTTCTCGTAAAGTCCAATACATACGTTTTTGCCTTTACTCTGCAACACTGTATTTCCTTATAACATGGTATTCTTACATATTCTTTCAAGTTAAAACTCTCCTATGCCTTCTCTTTTGAGGCAACACGCTTAGACATACAGGCAAAACCAAAGCATTTCGTGTTACAACGTGTTGTTTAGGAAAAACAAGATAATTTCACACGATGCGGCTTTTCCTAAAAACGTGGCTTTCTGACAAATTTTGATGAAAGAAAATTCTCCTGTAGGTTTTCTTTTGAGGCTACACGTTTAGACGTACACCCCACACCAAATCTTTTCGAGTTACAACGTGTTGTTTAGGAGATACAAGCTTATTTTTTACGATGCGTTATTTGTTCTCTTAAAGTTTAAGTGTTTCCAATAGGTACGTATTTGTCTTTATTCTGCAACACTGGTATTCTCACATATTCTTTCGAGAGAAAAATCTCCTTTTCCTTCTCTTTTGAGGCTACATGCTTAGACATACATGCAACACCAAAGCTTTTCGAGTTACAACGTGTTGTTTAGGAAAAACAAGATAATAACGCACGATGCGGGATTTCCTTAAAACTTGGTTTTCTGACAAATTTTGACAAAGGAAATTCTCCTGTGGGTTCTCTTTTGAGGATACACGTTGAGACGTATATGACACACCAAATCTTTTCGAGGTACAACATGCTGTTTAGGAGATACAAGCTAAATTTGTACGATGCATTATTTCTTCTCCTAAAGTTTAACTGTTTCCAATACGTACGTATTTGTCTTTACTCTGCAACACTGTATTTCCTTATAACGTGGTATTCTTACATATTCTTTCGAGAGAAAACTCTCCTGTGCCTTTTCTTTTGAGGCTACGCGCTTAGACATACACGCAAAACCAAAGCGTTTCGTGTTACAACATGTTGATTAGGAAAAACAAGATAAATTCGCAAGATGCTGGATTTCCTTAAAACGTGGTTTTCTGAAAAATTTTGAAGAAAGAAAATTCTCCTGTGGGTTCTCTTTTGAGGCTACACCTGTAGACGTACACGCCACACGAAATATTTTCGAGTTACAACGTGTTGTTTAGGAGATACAAGTTAATTTAGTACGATGCGTTATTTCTTATCTTAAAGTGTTTCAAATACATACGTATTTGTCTTTACTCTGCAAGACTGTATTTCCTTATAACGTGGTATTCTTACATATTCTTTCGAGAGAAAACTCTCCTGTTCCTTCTCTTTTGAGGCTACACACTTAGACATACATGCAACACCAAAGCTTTTCGAGTTACCACGTGTTGTTTAGGAAAAACAAGATAATTTCGCACGATGCGGGATTTTCTTAAAACGTGGTTGTGTGACAAATTTTGACGAAAGAAAATTCTCCTGTGGGTTCTCTTTTGAGGCTACACGTTTAGACGTACACGCCACAGCAAATATTTTCGAGTTACAACGTGTTGTTTAGGAGATACAAGTTAATTTTTTACAATGCGTTCTTTCTTCTCTTAAAGTGTTTCCAATACGTATGTATTTGTCTTTACTCTGCAACACTGCATTTCTTATAAAGTGGTATGCGTACATATTCTTTCGAGAGAAAACTCTCTTGTGCCTACTCTTTTGAGGCTACACCCTTATCCATACACGCAACACCAAATCTTTTCGAGTTATGACGTGTTGTTTAGGAAAACATGATAATTTTGCACGATGCGGGATTTCCTTAAAACGTGGTTTTCTGACAAATTTTAACGAAAGAAAATTCTCCTGTGGGTTCTCTTTTGAGGCTACACGTTTAGACGTTCATGCCACACCAAATCTTCTCGAGTTACAACGTGTTTTTTAGGAGATACAAGCTAATTTTGTAAGATGCGTTATTTCTTCTTGTAAATTGTTTCCAATACGTACATATTTGTCTTTACTCTGCAACACTGTATTTGCTTATAACATGGTATTATTACATATTCTTTCGAGATAAAACTCTCCTGTGCCTTCTCTTTTGAGGCAACACACTTAGACATACAGGCAAAACCAAAGCATTTCGTGTTACAACGTGTTGTTTAGGAAAAACAAGATATTTTCACACGATGCGGCTTTTCCTAAAAATGTGGCTTTATGACAAATTTTGACGAAAGAAAATTCTCCTGTAGTTTTTCTTTTGAGGCTACACGTTTAGACATACACGCCACACCAAATCTTTTCGAGTTACAACGTGTTGTTTAGGAGATACAAGCTAATTTTTACGATGCGTTATTTGTTCTGGTAAAGTTTAAGTGTTTCTAATAGGTATGTATTTGTCTTTATTCTGCAACACTGTATTTCCTTATAACGTGGTATTCTCACATATTCTTTCGAGAGAAAAATCTCCTTTTCCTTCTCTTTTGAGGCTACACGATTAGACATACACGCAACACCAAAGCTTTTCGAGTTACAACGTGTTGTTTAGGAAAAACAAGATAATTACGCACGATGCGGGATTTCCTTAAAACTTGGTTTTCTGACAAATTTTGACGAAGGAAAATTCTCCTGTGGGTTCTCTTTTGATGCTACACGTTGAGACGTACACGACACACCAAATCTTTTCGAGGTAAAACATGCTGTTTAGGAGATACAAGCTAAATTTGTACGATGCATTATTTCTTCTCCTAAAGGTTAAGTGTTTCCAATACGTACGTATTTGGCTTTACTCTGCAACACTGTATTTCCTTATAACCTGGTATTCTTACATATTCTTTCGAGAGAAAACTCTCCTGTGCCTTTTCTTTTGAGGCTACGCGCTTAGACATACACGCAAAACCAAAGCTTTTCGTGTTACAACATGTTGATTAGGAAAAACAAGATAAATTCGCACGATGCTGGATTTCCTTAAAACGTGGTTTTCTGAAAAATTTTGAAGAAAGAAAATTCTCCTGTGGGTTCTCTTTTGAGGCTACACCTTTAGACATACACGCCAGATGAAATATTTTCGAGGTACAACGTGTTGTTTAGGAGATACAAGTTAATTTTGTACGATGCGTTATTTCTTCTCTTAAAGTGTTTCAAATAATTACGTATTTGTCTTTACTCTGCAAGACTGTATTTCCTTATAACGTGGTATTCTTACATATTCTTTCGAGAGAAAACGCTCCTGTTCCTTCTCTTTTGAGGCTACACACTTAGACATACACGCAACACCAAAGCTTTTCGAGTTACCACGTGTTGTTTAGGAAAAACAAGATAATTTCGCACGATGCGGGATTTCCTTAAAACGTGGTTGTGTGACATATTTTGACGAAAGATAATTCTCCTGTGGGTTCTCTTTTGAGGCTACACGTTTTGACGTACACGCCACACCAAATATTTTCGAGTTACAACGTGTTGTTTAGGAGATACAAGTTAATTTTTTACAATGCGTTCTTTCTTCTCGTAAAGTGTTTCCAATACGTACGTATTTGTCTTTACTCTGCAACACTGCATTTCCTTATAAAGTGGTATGCGTACATATTCTTTCGAGAGAAAACTCTCCTGTGCCTACTCTTTTGAGGCTACACGCTTACCCATACACGCAACACCAAAGCTTTTCGAGTTAGGACGTGTTGTTTAGGAAAAACATGATAATTTCGCATGATGCGGGATTTCCATAAAACGTGGT
Organism: Apodemus sylvaticus; assembly: GCF_947179515.1. Lineage (NCBI taxonomy): Eukaryota > Metazoa > Chordata > Mammalia > Rodentia > Muridae > Apodemus > Apodemus sylvaticus. The sequence goes on from NC_067490.1 coordinate 62,192,050, forward strand.
TTTCTGACAAATTTTAACGAAAGAAAAGTCTCCTGTGGGTTCTCTTTTGAGGCTACACGTTTAGACGTTCACACCACACCAAATCTTCTTGAGTTACAACGTGTTTTTTAGGAGATACAAGCTAATTTTGTACGATGCGTTATTTCTTCTTGTAAAGTGTTTCCAATACGTATGTATTTGTCTTAACTCTGCAACACTGTATTTCCTTATAACATGGTATTCTTACATATTCTTTCGAGATAAAACTCTCCTGTGCCTTCTCTTTTGAGGCAACACGCTTAGACATACAGGCAAAACCAAAGCATTTTGTGTTACAACGTGTTGTTTAGGAAAAACAAGATAATTTCACACGATGCGGCTTTTCCTAAAAACATGGCTTTCTGACAAATTTTGATGAAAGAAAATTCTCCTGTAGGTTTTCTTTTGAGGCTACACGTTTAGACGTACACGCCACACCAAATCTTTTCGAGTTACAACGTGTTGTTTAGGAGATACAAGCTAATTTTTTACGATGCATTATTTGTTCTGGTAAAGTTTAAGTGTTTCCAATAGGTACGTATTTGTCTTTATTCTGCAACACTGTATTTCCTTATAACGTGGTATTCTCACATATTCTTTCGAGAGAAAAATCTCCTTTTCCTTCTCTTTTGATACTACACGCTTAGACATACACGCAACACCAAAGCTTTTCGAGTTACAACGTGTTGTTTAGGAAAAACAAGATAATTACGAAGGATGCGGGATTTCCTTATAACTTGGTTTTCTGTCAAATTTTGACGAAGGAAAATTCTCCTGTGGGTTCTCTTTTGAGGCTACACGTTTAGATGTACACGACACACCAAATCTTTTTGAGGTACAATATGCTGTTTAGGATATACAAGCTAAATTTGTACTATGCATTATTTCTTCTCCTAAAGTTTAAGTGTTTCCAATACGTGCATATTTGTCTTTACTCTGCAACACTGTATTTCCTTATAACCTGGTATTCTTACATATTCTTTCGAGAGAAAACTCTCCTGTGCCTTTTCTTTTGAGGCTACGCGCTTAGACATACACGCAAAACCAAAGCTTTTCCGGTTACAACATGTTGATTAGGAAAAACAAGATAAATTCGCACGATGGTGGATTTCCTTAAAACGTGGTTTTCTGAAAAATTTTGAAGAAAGAAAATTCTCCTGTGGGTTCTCTTTAGAGGCTACACCTTTAGACGTACACGCCACACAAAATATTTTCGAGTTACAACGTGTTGTTTAGGAGATACAAGTTAATTTTCTACGATGCGTTATTTCTTCTCTTAAAGTGTTTCAAATACATACATATTTGTCTTTATTCTGCAAGACTGTATTTCCTTATAACGTGGTATTCTTACATATTCTTTCGAGGGAAAACTCTCCTGTTCCTTCTCTTTTGAGGCTACACACTTAGACATACACGCAACACCAAAGCTTTTCGAGTTACCACGTGTTGTTTAGGAAAAACAAGATAATTTTGCACGATGCGGGATTTCCTTAAAACGTGGTTGTGTGACAAATTTTGACGAAAGAAAATTCTCCTGTTGGTTCTCTTTTGAGGCTACACGTTTAGACGTACACGCCACACCACAAATTTTTCGAGTTACAACGTGTTGTTTAGGAGATACAAGTTAATTTTTTACAATGCGTTCTTTCTTCTCTTAAAGTGTTTCCAATATGTACGTATTTGTCTTTACTCTGTAACACTGCATTTCCTTATAAAGTGGTATGCGTACATATTCTTTCAAGAGAAAACTCTCCTGTGCCTACTCTTTTGAGGCTACACGCTTACCCATACACGCAACACCAAAGCTTTTTGAGTTATGACGTGTTGTTTAGGAAAAACATGATAATTTCGCATGATGCGGGATTTCCTTAAAACGTGGTTTTCTGACAAATTTTAACGAATGAAAATTCTCCTGTGGGTTCTCTTTTGAGGTTACACGTTTAGACGTTCACGCCACACCAAATCTTCTCGAGTTACAACATGTTGTTTAGGAGATACAAGCTAATTTTGTACGATGTGTTATTTCATCTTGTAAAGTGTTTCCAAAACGTACGTATTTGTCTTTACTCTGCAACAATGTATTTCCTTATAACATGGTATTCTTACATATTCTTTCGAGATAAAACTCTCCTGTGCCTTCTCTTTTGAGGCAACACACTTAGACATACAGGCAAAACCAAACCATTTCGTGTTACAACGTGTTGTTTTGGAAAAACAAGATAATTTCACTCGATGCGGCTTTTCCTAAAAACGTGGCTTTCTGACAAATTTTGACGAAAGAAAATTCTCCTGTAGGTTTTCTTTTGAGGCTACACGTTTAGATGTACACGCCACACCAAATCTTTTCGAGTTACAACATGTTGTTTAGGAGATACAAGCTAATTTTTAGGATGCGTTATTTCTTCTTGTAAAGTGTTTCCACTATGTATGTATTTGTCTTTACTCTGCCACACTGTATTTCCTTATAACGTGGTATTCTTACATATTTTTTCGAGAGAATACTCTCCTGTGCCTCTTCTTTTTTGATGCTGCTCGCTTAGACATACACGCAACACCAAAGCTTTTGGAGTTACAACTTGTTGTTTACGAAAAACAAGATAATTTCACACGATGCGGTATTTCCTTAAAATGTGGTTTTCTAAAAAAAATTTGAAGAACGAAAATCCTCCTGTGGGTTCTCATTTGAGGCTACACGTTTAGACGTACATGACACACCAAATCTTTTCGAGATATAACGTGTAGTTTAGGAGATACATGCAAATTTTGTACCATGGGTAATTTCTTCTTGTAACGTGTTTCCAATATGTACTTATTTGTCTTTACTCTGCAACACATTATTTCCTTATAACGTGGTATTCTTACATATTCTTTCGAGAAAACTCTCCTGTGCCTTCTCTTTTGAGGCTACAAGCTTAGACATACACGCAACACTAAGTTTTTCGAGTTACAACATGTTGTTTAGGAAAAAAAAGATAATTTCGCACGATGCGGGATTTCCATAAAATGTGGTTTCTGACAAATTTTGACGATAGTAAATTCTCCTGTGGTTTCTCTTTGAGGCTACACGTTTAGATATACACACCACATCAAATCTTTTCGAGTTACAACGTGTTGTTTAGGAGGTACAAGCTAATTTTGTACGATGCTTTATTTCTTCTCTTCAAGTTTTTCCAATATGTATTTGTCTTTTCTCTACAACACTGTATTTCCTTATAACGTGGTATGCTTACATATTCTTTCGAGAAAAAACTCTCCTGTGCCTTCTCTTTTGAGGCTACTCGCTTAGACATACAAGCAACACCAAAGCTTTTCGAGTTACAATGTGTTGTTTAGGAAAAAGAAGATAATTTCGCACGATTCGGGATTTCCTTAAAACGTGGTTTTCTGATAAATTTTGACGAAAGAAAATTCTCCTGTGGGTTCTCTTTTGAGGCTACACGTTTAGACGTACACGCCACACCATATCTTTTCGAGTTACAATGTTTTGTTTAGGAGATACAAGCTAATTTTGTAAGATGCGTTATTTCTTGTCGTAAAGTGTTTCCAATACTTACGTATTTTTCTTTACTCTGCAACACTGTATTTCCTTATAACGTGGTATTCTTACATATTATTTCGAGAGAAAACTCTCCTGTGCATTCTCATTTGAGGCTACACGCTTAGACATACACGCAACACCAAAGATTTTCGAGTTACAACGTGTTGTTTAGGAAAAACAAGATAATTTCACACGATGCGGCTTTTCCTAAAAACGTGGCTTTCTGACAAATTTGACGAAAGAAAATTCTCCTGTTGGTTCTCTTTTGAGGCTACACATTTAGACGTACACACCACCCCAAATCTTTTCGAGTTACAACGTGTTGTTTAGGAGACACAAGCTAATTTTTTACGATGCGTTATTTCTTCTCATAAAGTGTTTCCAATACGTAAGTATTTGGCTTTACTCTGCAACACTCGATTTCCTTATAACGTGGTATTCTTACATATTCTTTTGAGGGAAAACTCTCCTGTGCATTCTGTTTTGAGGCTACATGCTTAGACATACACGCAACACCAAAGCATTTCGAATTACAACGTGTTGTTTAGGAAAAACAAGATAATTTCCCATGATGTGGGATTTTCTTAAAACGTGGTTTTGTGAAAAAATTTTGACGAAAGAAAATTCTCCTATGGGTTCTCTTTTGAGGCTACACGTTTAGACGTACACGCCACACCAAATCCTTTCGAGTTACAACGTGAAGTTTAGGAGATACAAACTAATTTTGTACGATGCGTTATTTCTTCTTGTAAAGGGTTTCCAATATGTAAGTATTTCTCTTTACTCTGCAACACTGTATTTCCTAATAACGTGGTATTCTTCCATATTCTTTCGAGAGAAAACTTTCCTATGCCATCTCTTTTGATCCTACACGCTTAGACATACACGCAACACCATAGCTTGTCGAGTTACAACGAGTTGTTTAGGAAAAACAGATAATTTAGCACAATGTGGGAATTCCTTAAAACGTGGTTTTCTGACAAATTATGACGAAAGAAAATTCTCCTGTGGGTTCTCTTTTGAGGCTTCACGTTTAGACGTACATGGCACACCAAATCTTTTCGAGTTACAACGTGCTGATTAGGAGATACAAGCTAATTTTGTACGATGCGTTATTTCTTCTCGTAAAGTTTAAGTGTTTCCAATACGTACATATTTGTCTTTACTCTGCAACACTGTATTACCTTATAACGTCGTATTCTTACATATTCTTTCAAGGGAAAACTCCCCTGTGCCTTCTCTTTTGAGGCTACACGCTTAGACATACACGCAAAACCAAAGCTTTTCGAGTTACGACATGTTGTTTAGGAGAAACAGGATAATTTCGCACGATGCAGGATTTCCTTAAAACGTGGTTTTCTGACAAATTTTGACGAAAGAAAATTCTCCTGTTGGTTCTCTTTTGAGGCTACACGTTTAGACGTACACGCCACACCAAATTTTTTCGAGTTACTACATGTTGTTTAGGAGCTACAAGCTAATTTTGTACGATGCGTAATTTCTTCTTGTAAAGTGTTTCCAATACATACGTATTTGTCTTTATTCTGCAACACTGGATTTCCTTATAACGTGGTATTCTTACATATTCTTTCGAGAGAAAACTCTCCTGTGCCTTCTCTTTTGAGGCTACACGCTTAGACATACAGGCTAAACCAAAGCATTTCATGTTACAACGTGTTGATTAGAAAAAATAAGATACTTTCGCACGATGTGGGATTTCCTTAAAACGTGGTTTTCTGACAAATTTTGACGAAAGAAAATTCTCCTGTTGGTTCTCTTTTGAGGCTACACATTTAGACTTACACGCAACACCAAATCTTTTCGAGTTACAATGTGCTGTATAGGAGATACAAGCTAATTTTGTACGAAGCGTTATTTCTTCTCGTAAAGTGTTTCCAATACCTATGTATTTGTCTTTACTCTGCAACACTGGATTTCCTTATAACGTGGTATTCTTACATATTCTTTTAGCGAAAACTCTCCTGTGCGTTCTGTTTTGAGGCTACACGCTAAGACATACACGCAACACCAAAGCATTTCGAGATACAACGTGTTGTTTAGGAAAAACAAGATAATATCGCATGATGCGGGATTTCCTTAAAACGTGGTTTTCTGAAAAAATTTTGACGAAAGAAAATTCTCCTATGGGTTCTCTTTTGAGGCTACACATTTAGACGTACACGCCACACCAAATCTTTTCGAGTTACAACTTGTAGTTTAGGAGATACAAACTAATTTTGTACGATGCGTTATTTCTTCTTGTAAAGTGTTTCCAATATGTAAGTATTTCTCTTTACTCTGCAACACTGTATTTCCTAATAACGTGGTATTCTTACATATTCTTTCGAGAGAAAACTCTCCTATGCCATCTCTTTTGATGCTACACGCTTAGACATATACGCAACACCATAGCTTTTCGAGTTACAACTAGTTGTTTAGGAAACACAGATAATTTAGCACAATGTGGGAATTCCTTAAAACGTGGTTTTCTGACAAATTATGACGAAAGAAAATTCTCCTGTGGGTTCTCTTTTGAGGCTACATGTTTAGACGTACATGCCACACCAAATCTTTTCGAGTTACAACGTGCTGATTAGGAGATACAAGCTAATTTTGTACGATGCGTTATTTCTTCTCGTAAAGTTTAAGTGTTTCCAATACGTACATATTTGTCTTTACTCGGCAACACTGTATTTCCTTATAACGTCGTATTCTAACATATTCTTTCGAGAGAAAACTCTCCTGTGCCTTCTCTTTTGAGGCTACACGCTTAGGCATACACTCAAAACCAAAGCTTTTCGAGTTACGACATGTTGTTTAGGAGAAACAAAATAATTTCGCACGATGCGGGATTTCCTTAAAACGTGGTTTTCTGACAAATTTTGATGAAAGAAAATTCTCCTGTGGGTTCTGTTTGAGGCTACACGTATACACGTACACGACACACCAAATTTTTTCGAGTTACTACATGTTGTTTAGGAGCTACAAGCTAACTTTGTATGATGCGTAATTTCTTCTTGTAAAGTGTTTCCAATATGTACATATTTGTCTTTACTCTGCAACACTCTATTTCCTTATAACATGGTATTCTTACATATTCTTTCGAGATAAAACTCTCCTGTGCCTTCTCTTTTGAGGCAACACGCTTAAACATACAGGCAAAACCAAAGCATTTTGTGTTACAACGTGTTGATTAGGAAAAATAAGATAATTTCACACGATGCGGGATTTCCTTAAAACGTGGTTTTCTGACAAATTTTGACGAAAGAAAATTCTCCTGTTGGTTCTCTTTTGAGGCTGCACGTTTAGACGTACATGCCACACCAAATCTTTTCGAGTTAAAACGTGTTGTATAGGAGATACAAGCTAATTTTGTACGAAGCATTATTTCTTCTCGTAAAGTGTTTCCAATACGTAAGTATTTGTGTTTACTCTGCAACACTGTATTTCCTTATAACGTGGTATTGTTACATATTCTTTCGAGAGAAAACTCTCCTGTGCCTTCTCTTTTGAGGCTACACGCTTAGACATACAGGCAAAACCAAAGCATTCGTGTTACAACGTGTTGATTAGGAAAAATAAGATAATTTCACACGATGCGGGATTTACTTAAAACGTGGTTTTCTGACATTTTGACCAAAGAAAATTCTCCTGTGGGTTCTCTTTGGGGCTACACGTTTAGACGTACACGCCACACCAAATCTTTTTGAGTTACAACGTGTTTTTTAGGAGATACAAGCTAATTTTGTAAGATGCATTATTTCTTCTCATAAGTGTTTCCAATATGTATATATTTGTCTTTACTCTGCAACACTGTATTTCCTTATAACGTGGTATTCTTACATATTCTTTCGAGAGAAAACTCTCCTGTGCCTTCTCTTTTGAGGCTACACGCTTAGACATACACGCAAAACCAAAGCTTTTCGAGTTACGACATGTTGTTTAGGAGAAACAAGATAATTTCGCACGATGCGGGATTTCCTTAAAACGTGGTTTTCTGAAAAATTTTGACAAAAGAAAATTCTCCTGTGGGTTCTCTTTTGAGGCTCAACGTTTAGACGTACACGCCACACCAAATTTTTTCGAGTTACTACATGTTGTTTAGGAGCTACAAGCTAATTTTGTACGATGCGTAATTTCTTCTCGTAAAGTGTTTCCAATAAGTATGTATTTGTCTATACTCTGCAGCACTGGATTTCCTTATAACGTTGTATTCTTACATAATCTTTTGAGAGAAAACTCTCCTGTGCCTTCTCTTTTGAGGCTACACGCTTAGACATACAGGCAAAACCAAAGCATTTCTTGTTACAACGTGTTGATTAGGAAAAATAAGATAATTTCGCACGATGCGGGATTTCCTTAAAACGTGGTTTTCTGAGAAATTTTGACGAAAGAAAATTCTCCTGTTGTTTCTCTTTTGAGGCTCCACGTTTAGACGTACACACCACACCAAATCATTTCGAGTTACAACGTGTTGTATAGGAGAAACAAGCTAATTTTGTACGAAGCATTATTTTTTCTAGTAAAGTGTTTCCAATACCTACGTATTTGTCTTTACTATGCAACAATGGATTTCTTTATAACGTGGTATTCTTACATATTCTTTCGAGAGAAAACTCTCCGGTGCCTTCTCTTTTGGGGCTACACACTTAGACATACAGGCAAAACCAAAGCATTCGTGTTACAACGTGTTGATTAGGAAAAATAAGATAATTTGGCACGATGCGGGATTTCCTTAAAATGTGGTTTTCTGACATTTTGACCAAAGAAAATTCAACTGTGGGTTTTTTGGTGCTACACATTTAGACGTACATGCCACACCAAATCTTTTCGAGTTACAACGTGTTGTATAGGAGATACAAGCTAATATTTTACGAAGCATTATATCTTCTCGTAAAGTGTTTCCAATACGTACGTATTTGTCTTTACTCTGCAACACTGGATTTCCTTATAACATGGTATTCTTACATATTCTTTCGAGAGAAAACTCTCCTATGCCTTCTCTTTTGAGGCTACACGCTTAGACATACAGGCAAAACCAAAGCATTTCGTGTTACAACGTGTTGATTAGGAAAATAAGATAATTTCGCACGATGCGGGATTTCCTTAAAACGTGGTTTTCTGACAAATTTTGACGAAATAAATTCTCCTGTTGGTTCTCTTTTGAGGCTATACGTTTACACGTACATGCCACACCGAATCTTTTCGAGTTACACAGTGTTGTATAGGAGATACAAGCTAATTTTTCACGAAGCGTTATTTCGTCTCGTAAAGTGTTTCCAATATGTACGTATTTGTCTTTACTATGCAACACTAGATTTCCTTATAACGTGGTATTCTTACATATTCTTTTGAGAGAAAACTCTCCGGTGCCTTCTCTTTTGAGGCTACACGCTTAGACATACACGCAACACCAAAGAATTTCGAGTTACAACGTGTTGTTTAGGAAAAACAAGATAATTTCGCACGATGCGGGATTTCCTTAAAACGTGGTTTTCTGACAAATTTTGACGAAAGAAAATTCTCCTGTGGGTTCTCTATTGAGGCTACACGTTTAGACGTACACGCTACACCAAATATTTTCGAGTTATAACGTGTTGTTTAGGAGATACAAGTTAATTTTGTACGAAGCGTTCTTTCTTCTCTTAAAGTGTTTCCAATAAGTATGTATTTGTCTTTACTCTCCAACACTGTATTTCCTTATAAAGTGGTATGCGTGCATATTCTTTCGAGAGAAAACTCTCCTGTGCCTACTCTTTTGAGGCTACACGCTTACCCATACACGCAACACCAAAGCTTTAAGAGTTACGACATGTTGTTTAGGAAAAACAAGAAAATTTCGCATGATGCAGGATTTCCTTAAAAGATGGTTTTCTGACAAATTTTGACGAAAGAAAATTCTCCTGTGGGTTCTTTTTTAAGGCTACACGTTTAGATGTTCACGCCACACCAAATCTTCTCGAGTTACAACGTTTGTTTAGGAGATACAAGCTAATTTTGTACGATGTGTTATTTCTTCTCATAAAGTGTTTCCAATATGTACGTATTTGTCTTTACTCTGCAACACTGTATTTCCTTATTACATGGTATTCTTACATATTCTTTCGAGATAAAACTCTCCTGTGCCTTCTTTTTTGAGGCAACACTCTTAGACATACAGACAAAACCAAAGCATTTTGTGTTACAACGTGTTGATTAGGAAAAATAAGATAATTTCACACTATGCGGGATTTCCTTAAAACGTGGATTTCTGACAAATTTTGACGAAAGAAAATTCTCCTGTTAGTTCTCTTTTGAGGCTACATGTTTAGACGTACACGTCACACCAAATATTTTCGAGTTACAACATGTTGTATAGGAGATACAATCTAATTTTGTACGAAGCATTATATCTTCTCGTAAAGTGTTTCCAATACGTACGTATATGTCTTTACTCTACAACACTGGATTTCCTTATAACATGCTATTCTTACATATTCTTTCGAGAGAAAACTCTCCTGTGCCTTCTCTTTTGAGGCTACATTCTTAGACATACAGGCAAAACAAAGCAACGTGTTGATTAGGAAAAATAAGATAATTTCGCCCGATGCAGGATTTCCTTAAAACGTGGTTTTCTGACAAATTTTGACGAAAGAAAATTCTCCTGTGGGTTCTCTTTTGAGGCTACACGTTTAGAAGTACATGCCACACCAAATCATTTCGAGTTACAACGTGTTGTATAGGAGATACAAGCTAATTTTTTATGAAGCGTTATTTCTTCTCGTAAAGTGTTTCCAATATGTACATATTTGTCTTTACTATGCAACACTGGATTTCCTTATAGCGTGGTATTCTTACATATTCTTTCGAGAGAAAACTCTCCTGTGCATTCTCTTTTGAGGCTACACGCTTAGACATACACGCAACACCAAAGCTTTTCGAGTTACAACGTGTTGTTTAGGAAAAACAAGATAATTTCGCAAGATGCGGGATTTCCTTAAAAGGTGGTTTTCTGAAAAATTTGGACGAAAGAAAATTCTCCTGTGGGTTCTCTTTTGAGGCGACACGTTTAGACGTACACGCCACACCAAATCTTTTCGAGTTACAACGTGTTGTTTAGGAGATACAAGCTAATTTTGTATGATGCATTATTTAATCTCATAAGTGTTTCCAAAACGTACGTATTTGTCTTTACTATGCAACTCTGGCTTTCCTTATAACGTGGTATTCTTACATATTCTTTCGAGGGAAAACTCTCCTGTGCGTTCTCTTTTGAGGCTACATGCTTAGACATACACGCAACACCAAAGCTTTTCGAGTTACAACGTGTTGTTTTGGAAAAACAAGATAATTTCGCACGATGCGGAATTTCCTTCAAATGTGGTTTTCTGACAAATTTTGACGAAAGAAAATTCTCCTGTTGGTTCTCTTTTGAGGCTACACGTTTAGACGTACACGCCACACCAAATCTTTTCGAGTTACAACGTGTTGTATAGGAGATACAAGCTAATTTTTTACGAATCTTTATTTCTTCTCGTAAAGTGTTTCCAATAAGTACGTATTTGTCTTTATTCTGCAACACTGTATTTCCATATAACGTGGTATTCTTACATATTCTTTAGAGAGAAAACTCTCCTGTGCCTTCTTTTTTGAGGCTACACGCTTAGACATACACTCAACACCAAAGCTTTTCGAGTTACAACGTGTTAATTAGGAAAAACAAGATAATTTCGCAGGATGCGGGATTTCCTTAAAACGTGGTTTTCTGACTAATTTTGATGAAAGAAAATTCTCCTGTGGGTTCTCTTTTAAGGCTACACGTTTAGACGTACACGCCACACCAAATCTTCTGGAGTTATAACGTGTTGTTTAGGAGATACAAGCTAATTTTGTACGATGCGTTATTTCTTCTCGTAAAGTGTTTCCAATATGTACGTATTTGTCTTTACTCTGCAACACTGTATTTCCTTATAACATGGTATTGTTACATATTCTTTCGGATAAAACTCTCCTGTGCCTTCTCTTTTGAGGCAACACACTTAGACATACAGGCAAAACCAAAGCATTTCGTGTTCCAACGTGTTGATTAGGAAAAATAATATAATTTCGCACGATGCAGGATTTCCTTAAAACGTGGTTTTCTCACAAATTTTCACGAAAGAAAATTCTCCTGTTGGTTCTCTTTTGAGGCTACACGTTTAGACGTAGATGCCACACCAAATCTTTTCGAGTTACAACGTGTTGTATAGGAGATACAAGCTAATTTTGTACGAAGCATTATATCTTCTCGTAAAGTGTTTCCAATATGTACGTATTTGTCTTTACTCTGCAACACTGGATTTCCTTATAACATGGTATTCTTACATATTCTTTCGAGAGAAAACTCTCCTGTGCCTTCTCTTTTGAGGTTACATGCTTAGACATACAGACAAAACCAAAGCATTTCGTGTTACAACGTGTTGATTAGGAAAAATAAGATAATTTCGCACGATGCAGGATTTCCTTAAAACGTGGTTTTCTGACAAATGTTGACGAAAGAAAATTCTCCTGTTGGTTCTCTTTTGAGGCTACACATTTAGAAGTACACGCCACACCAAATCATTTCGAGTTACAACGTGTTATATAGGAGATACAAGCTAATTTTGTACGAAGCGTTATTCCTTCTGGTAAAGTGTTTCCAATACGTATGTATTTGTCTTTACTACGCAACACTGTATTTCCTTATAATGTGGTATTCTTACATATTCTTTCGAGAGAAAACTCTCCTGTGCCTTCTCTTTTGAGGCTACAAGCTTAGACATACACGCAACACCAAAGCTTTTCGAGTTACAACGTGTTGTTTAGGAAAAGCAAAATAATTTCGCACGATGCGGGATTTCCTTAAAATGTGGTTTTCTGACAAAATTTGACGAAAGATAATTCTTCTGTGGGTTGTCTTTTGAGGCTACACGTTTAGACGTAAACGCCACACTAAATCTTTTCGAGTTACAACGTGTTTTTTAGGAGATACAAGCTAATTTTGTATGATGCATTATTTCTTCTCGTAAAGTGTTTCCAATACTTACGTATTTGTCTTTACTCTGCAACACTGTATTTCCTTATAACGTGATATTCTTACATATTCTTTCGAGAGAAAGCTCTCCTGTGCATTCTCTTTTGAGGCTACACGCTTAGACATACACGCAACACCAAAGCTTTTCGAGTTACAACGTGTTGTTTAGGAAAAACATGATAATTTCGCAAGATGCGGGATTTCCTTAAAACGTGGTTTTCTGAAAAATTTGGACGAAAGAAAATTCTCCTGTGGGTTCTCTTTTGAGGCTACACGTTTAGACGTACACGCCACACCAAACTTTTTCGAGTTACAACGTGTTGTTTAGGAGATACAAGCTAATTTTGTACGATGCATTATTTCTTCTCATAAAGTGTTTCCAAAACGTATGTATTTGTCTTTACTATGCAACACTGGCTTCCCTTATAACGTGGTATTCTTACATATTCTTTCGAGACAAAACTCTCCTGTGCGTTCTCTTTTGAGGCTACACGCTTAGACATACACGCAACACCAAAGCTTTTCGAGTTACAAAGTGTTGTTTTGGAAAAACAAGATAATTTTGCACGATGCGGAATTTCCTTAAAACGTGGTTTTCTGAAAATTTTGACAAAAGAAAATTGTCCTGTTGGTTCTCTTTTGAGGCTACACGTTTAGACATACATGCCACACCAAATCTTTTCGAGTTACAATGTGTTGTATAGGAGATACAAGCTAATTTTGTACGAAGCGTTACTTCTTCTCGTAAAGTGTTTCCAATATGTAAGTATTTGTGTTTACTCTGCAACACTGTATTTCCTTATAACCTGGTATTCTTACATATTCTTTCGAGAGTAAACTCTCCTGTGCCTTTTCTTTTGAGGCTACCCGCTTAGACATACAGGCAAAACCAAAGCATTTCGTGTTACAATGTGTTGATTAGGAAAAATAAGATAATTTCGCACGATGCGGGATTTCCGTAAAACGTGGTTTTCTGAAAAATTTGCACGAAAGAAAATTCTCCTGTGGGTTCTCTTTGGAGGCTACACGTTTAGACGTACACGCCACACCAAATCTTTTGGAGTTACAACGTGTTGTATAGGAGATACAAGCAAATTTTTTACGAAGCCTTATTTCTTCTCGTAAAGTGTTTCCAATACGTACATATTTGTCTTTACTATGCAACACTGGATTTCCTTATAACGTGGTATTCTTACATATTCTTTCGAGAGAAAACTCTCCTGTGCCTTCTCTTTTGAAGCTACACGCTTAGACATACACGCAACACCAAAGATTTTCGAGTTACAATGTGTTGTTTAGGAAAAACAAGTTAATTTCGCACGATGCGGGATTTCCTTAAAACGTGGTTTTCTGACAAATTTTGACGAACGATAATTCTTCTATGGGTTGTCTTTTGAGGCTACACGTTTAGACGTAAACGCCAGACTAAATCTTTTCGAGTTACAACGTGTTGTTTAGGAGATACAAGCTAATTTTGTAAGATGCATTATTTCTTCTCGAAAAGTATTTCCAATACTTACGTATTTGTCTTTACTCTGCAACACTTTATTTCCTTATAACGTGGTATTCTTACATATTCTTTCGAGAGAAAACTCTCCCGTGCATTCTCTTTTGAGGCTACACGCTTAGACATACACGCAATACCAAAGCTTTTCGAGTTACAACGTGTTGTTTAGGAAAAACAAGATAATTTCGCAAGATGCGGGATTGCCTTAATACGTGGTTTTCTGAAAAATTTGCCCTAAAGAAAATTCTCCTGTTGGTTCTCTTTTGAGGCTACACATTTAGACGTACATGCCACACCAAATCTTTTCGAGTTACCACGTGTTGTATAGCAGATACAAGCTAATTTTGTACGAAGCGTTATTTCTTCTCGTAAAGTGTTTCCAATAAGTAAGTATTTGTGTTTGCTCTGCAACAATGTATTTCCTTATAACGTGGTATTGTTACATATTCTTTCGAGAGAAAACTCTCCTGTGCCTTCTCTTTTGAGACTACATGCTTAAACATACAGGCAAAACCAAAGCATTCGTGTTACAACGTTTTGATTAGGAAAAATAAGATAATTTCGCACGATGCAGGATTTCCTTAAAACGTGGTTTTCTGACATTTTGACCAAAGAAAATTCTCCTGTGGGTTCTCTTTGGGGCTACACGTTTAGACGTACACGCCACACCAAATCTTTTTGAGTTACAACGTGTTATTTAGGAGATACAAGCTAATTTTGTAAGATGCATTATTTCTTCTCGTAAAGTGTTTCCAATACGTACGTATTTGTCTTTACTCTGCAACACTGTATTTCCTTATAACGTGGTATTCTTACATATTCTTTCGAGAGAAAACTCTCCTGTGCTTTCTCTTTTGAGGCTACACGCTTAGACATACAGGCAAAACCAAAGCATTTCGTGTTACAACGTGTTGATTAGGAAAAATAAGATAATTTCGCACAATGCGGGATTTCCTTAAAACGTGGTTTTCTGACAAATTTTGACGAAAGAAAATTCTCCTGTTGGTTCTCTTTTGAGACTACACGTTTAGAAGTACACGCCACACCAAATCATTTCGAGTTACAACGTGTTTTATAGGAGATACAAGCTAATTTTTTACGAAGCTTTATTTCTTCTCGTAAAGTGTTTCCAATAAGTGCGTATTTGTCATTACTATGCAACACTGGATTTCCTTATAACGTGGTATTCTTACATATTCTTTCGAGAGAAAACTCTCCTGTGCCTTCTCTTTTGAGGCTACACGCTTAGACATACAGGCAAAACCAAAGCATTTCGTGTTACAACGTGTTGATTAGGAAAAATAAGATAATTTCGCACGATGCGGGATTTCCTTAAAACGGGGTTTTCTGACAAATTTTGACCAAAGAAAATTCTCCTGTTGGTTCTCTTTTGAGGCTACATGTTTAGAAGTACACGCCACACCTAGTCATTTAGAGTTACAACGTGTTGTATTGGAGACATAAGCTAATTTTGTACGAAGCGTTATTTCTTCTCCTAAAGTGTTTCCAATTCGTGCGTATTTGTCTTTACTATGCAACACTGGATTTCCTTGTAACGTGGTATTCTTACATATTCTTTCGGGAGAAAACTCTCCTGTGCCTTCTCTTTTGAGGCTACACGCTAAAACATACATGCAACACCAAAGCTTTTCGAGTTACAACGTGTTGTTTAGGAAAAACAAGATAATTTCGCACGATGCGGGATTTCCTTAAACGTGGTTTTCTGAAAAAAATTTGGACAAAAGAAAATTTTCCTGTGGGTTCTGTTTTGAGAATACACTTTAGAAGTACATGCCACACCAAATCTTTTCGAGTTACAACGTGTAGTTTAGGAGATACAAGCTTATTTTTAAGATGCGTTATTTCTTCTTGTAAAGTGTTTCCAATATGTACGTTTTTTTCTTTACTCTGCAACACTGTATTTCCTTATAACTTGGTATTTTTACATATTCTTTAGACAGTAAACTCTCCTGTGCCTTCTCTTTTGAGGCTACATGCTTAGACACACACGCAACACCAAAGCTTTTCGAGTTACAACGTGTTGTTTAGGAAAAACAAGATAATTTCACAAGATGCGGGATTTCCATAAAACGTGGTTTTCTGACAAATTTTGACAAAAGAAAATTCTATTGTGGATTCTCTTTTGAGGCTACACGTTTAGACGTACATGCCACACCAAATCTTTTCGAGTTACAACGTGTTGTTTAGGAGATACAAGCTAATTTTGTACGATGCGTTATTTCTTCTCTTAAAGTGTTTCCAATACATAGGTATTTGTCTTTAATCTGCAACACTGTATTTCCTTATAACGTGGTATTCTTACATATTCTTTCAAGAGAAAACCCTCCTGTGCTTTCTCTTTTGAGGCTACATCCTTAGACATAACACGCAACACCAAAGCTTTTCGAGTTACAACGTGTTGTTTAGGCAAAACAAGATAATTTCACACGATGTGGGATTTCCATAAAAAGTGGTTTTCTGACAAATTTTCACGAAAGAAAATTCTCCTGTGGGTTCTCTTTTGAGGCTATACGTTTAGACGTACATGCCACACCAAATCTTTTCGAGTTACAACTTGTTGTTTAGGAGATACAAGCTAATTTTATATGATGCTTTATTTCTTCTCATAAAGTGTTTCCAATATGTACATATTTGTCTTTACTCTGCAACACTGTATTTCCTTCTAACGTGGTAATCTTACATATTCTTTCGAGAGAAAACTGTCCTGTGCGTTCACTTTTGAGGCTACACGCTTAGACATACACACAACACCAAAGCTTTTCGCGTTACAACGTGTTGATTAGGAAAAACAAGATAATTTCGCACGATGCGGGATTTCCTTAAAACGTGCTTTTCTGACAAATTTTGACGAAAGAAAATTCTCCTGTGGGTTCTCTTTTGATGCTACACGTTTAGACGTACACGCCATACCAAATCTTTTTGAGTTACAATGTGTTCTTTAGGAGATACTAGCTAATTTTGTGAGATTCGTTATTTCTTCTCATAAAGTGTTTCCAATACATACATATTTGTCTTTACTATGCAACACTGTATTTCCTTATAACGTGGTATTATTACATATTCTTTCGAGAGAAAACTCTCCTGTGCCTCCCCTTTTGAGGATATATACTTAGACATACACGCAACACCAAAGCTTTTCGAGTTACAACGTGTTGTTTAGGAAAAACAAGATAATTTCGCACGATGCGGGATTTCCTAAAAACGTGGTTTTCTGACAAATTTTGACGAAAGAAAATTGTCCTGTGGGTTCTCTTTTGAGGCTACACGTTTAGACGTACATGCCACACCAAATATTTTCGAGTTACAACGTGTTGTTTAGGAGATACAAGCTAATTTTGTATGATTCGTTATTTCTTCTCGTAAAGTGTTTACAATCCGTATGTATTTTCTTTACTCTGCAACACTGTATTTCCTTATAACGTGGTATTCTTACATATTCTTTCGAGAGAAAACTATCCTGTGCGTTCTCTTGTGAGGCTACATGCTTAGATATACACGCAACACCAAAGCTTTCGAGTTACAACATGTTGTTTAGGAAAAACAAGATAATTTCGCACGATGCGGGATTTCCTTAAAACATGGTTTTCTGACAAATTTTGACGAACGAAAATTCTCCTGTGGGTTCTGTTTTGAGGCTACACGTTTACACGTACACGCCACAAAAAATCTTTTCGAATTACAACGTGCTGTTTAGGAGATGCAAGCTAATTTTGCATGATCCGTTATTTCTTTTCGTAAAGTGTTTCCAATACGTACGTATTTGTCTTTACTCTGCAACACTGTATTTCCTTATAAGGTGGTATTTTTACATATTCTTTCGAGAGCAAACTCTCCTGTGCGTTCTCTTTTGAGGCTAAACACTTAGACATACACGCCACACCAAAGCTTTTCGCGTTAGAACTTGTTGACTAGGACAAACAAGATAATTTCGCACGATGCGGGATTTCCTTAAAACGTGGTTTTATGACAAATACTGACGAAAGAAAATTCTCCTGTGGGTTCTCTTTTGAGGCTACACGTTTAGAAGTACACGCCACACCAAATCTTTTCGAGTTACAATGTGTTGTTTAGGAGATACAAGCTAATTTTGTACGATGCGTTATTTCTTCTCGTAAAGTGTTTCCAATACATAAGTATTTATCTTTACTCTGCAACACTGTAGTTCCTTATAATGTGGTATTCTTACATATTCTTTCGAGAGAAAACTCTCCTGTGCCTTCTCTTTTGAGGCTACATGCTTAGACATACACGCAACACCAAAGCTTTTAGCGTTACAACATGTTGATTAGGAAAAACAAGATAATTTCCTTAAAACGTGGTTTTCTGACAAATTTTGACGAAAGAAAATTCTCCTGTGGGTTCTGTTTTGAGGCTAAATGTTTACACGTACACGACACACCAAATCTTTTCGAGTTACAACGTGCTGTTTAAAAGATATAAGGTAATTTTTTATGATGCGTTATTTCTATTCGTAAAGTGTTTCCAATACGTACGTATTTGTCTTTACTCTGCAACACTGTATTTCCTTATAAGGTGGTATTCTTACATATTCTTTCGAGAGAAAACTCTCCTGTGCGTTCTCTTTTGAGGCTACATTCTTAGACATACACGCAACACCAAAGCTTTTCGCGTTACAACATGTTGATTAGGAAAAACAAGATAATTTCGCACGATGCGGGATTTCCTTAAAACGTGGTTTTCTTACAAATTTTGATGAAAGAAAATTCCCCTGTGGGTTCTCTTTATAGGCTACACGTCTAGACGTACACTCCACACCAAATCTTTTCGAGGTACAACGTGTTGTTTAGGAGATACAAGCTAATTTTTTATGATGCGTTATTTCTTCTTGTAAAGTGTTTCCAATACGTATGTATTTGTCTTTACTCTGCAACACTGTATTTACTTATAACGTGGTATTCTTACATATTCTTTCAAGATAAAACTCTCCTGTGCCTTCTCTTTTGAGGCTACATGCTTAGACATACACGCAACACCAAAGCTTTTCGAGTTACAACGTGTTGTTTAGGAAAAACAAGATAATTTCGCACGATGCTGGATTTCCGTAAAACGTGGTTTTCTGAAAAAATGTTGACTAAAGAAAATTCTCCTGTGTGTTCTCTTTTAAGTCTACACGTTTAGACATACACGCCACACCAAATATTTTCTAGTTACAACGTGTTGTTTAGGAGATACAACCTAATTTTTATGTTGCGTTATTTCTTCTTGTAAAGTGTTTACAAGAAGTACGTATTTGTCTTTAATCTGCAACACTGTTTTGCCATATAATGTTGTATTCTTACATATTCTTTTGAGAGAAAACTCTGTGTGCGTTACCTTTGGAGGCTACATGCTTAGACATACACGCAACACCAAAGCTTTTCGAGTTTCAACGTGTTGTTTAGGAAAAACAAGATAATTTCGCACGATGCGGGATTTCCTTAAAACGTGGTTTTCTGACAAATTTTGACGAAAGAAAATTCTCCTGTGGGTTCTCTTTATAGGCTACACGTCTAGACGTACACGCCACACCAAAATTTTTTGAGTTGCCACGTGTTGTTTAGGAGATACAATCTAATATTTGCGATGCGTTATTTCTTTTCGTAAACTGTTTCCAATAAGTACATATTTGTCTTTACTCTGCAACACTGTATTTCCTTATAACGTGGTATTCTTACATATTCTTTCAAGAGAAAACTCTCCTGTGCCTTCTCTTTTGAGGCTACACGCTTAGACATACACGCAACACCAAAGCTTTTCGAGTTACAACGTGTTGTTTAGGAAAAACAAGATAATTTCGCACGATGCGGGATTTCCTTAAAACGTGGTTTTCTGAAAAAATTTTGACGAAAGAAAATTCTCCTGTGGGTTCTGGTTTGAGGCTACACATTTAGACGTACATGCCACACCAAATCTTTTCGAGTTACAACGTGTAGTTTAGGAGATACAAGCTAATTTTTATGATGCATTATTTATTCTTGTAAAGTGTTTCCAATACATACGTATTTTTCTTTACTCTGAAACACTGTATTTCTTTATAACGTGGAATTCTTATATATTCTTTCGAGAGAAAACACTCCTGTGCCTTCTCTTTTGAGGCTACACGCTTAGACATACACGCAACACCAAAGCTTTTCGACTTCCGACGTGTTGTTTAGGAAAAACAGGATAATTTCGCACGATGCGGGATTTCCTTAAAACGTGGATTTCTGATAAATTTTGACGAAAGAAAATTCTCCTGTGGGTTCTCTTTTGGGGCTACTCCTTTAGACGTACACGGCACACCAAATCTTTTCAAGTTACAACGTGTTGTTTAGGAGATACAAGCTAATTTTTTTAGAAGCGTTATTTCTTCTCGTAAAGTGTTTCTAATATGAACGTATTTTTCTTTACTCTGCAACACTGTATTTCCTTATAACTTGGTATTCTTACATATTCTTTCAAGAGAAAACTCTCCTGTGCCTTGTCTTTTGAGGCTACATGCTTAGACATACACGGAACACCAAAGCTTTTCGAGTTACAACAAGTTGTTTAGGAAAACAAGATAATTCCCACGATGCGGGATTTCCATAAAACGTGGTTTTCTGACAAATTTTGACGAAAGAAAATTCTCCTGTGGGTTCTCTTTTGAGGCTACACGTTTAGACGTACAGGCCACACCAAATCTTTTCGAGTTACAACGTGTTGTTTAGGAGATACAAGTTAATTTTGTACAATGCGTTATTTCTTCTCTTAAGGTGTTTCCAATATGTACGTATTTGTCTTTACTCTGCAACACTGTATTTCCTTATAACGTGGTATTCTTACATATTCTTTCGAGAGAAAACTCTCCTGTGCCTACTCTTTTGAGGCTACACGCTTACCCATACACACAACACCAAAGCTTTTCGAGTTACGACTTGTTGTTTAGGAAAAACAAGATAATTTCGCACAATGCCGGATATCCTTAAAACGTGATTTTCTGACGAATTTTGACGAAAGAAAATTCTCCTGTAGGTACTCTTTTGAGGCTACAAGTTTAGACGTACAGGCCACACCAAATGCTTTCGAGTTACAATGTGTTGTTTAGGAGATACAAGCTAATTTTGTACTCAGCGTTATTTCTTCTTGTAAAGTTTTTCCAATACATATGTATATGTCTTTACTCTGCAACACTGTATTTCCTTATAACGTGGTGTTCTTACATATTCTTTCGAGAGAAAACTCTCCTGTCCATTCTCTTTTGAGGCTACACACTTAGACATACACGCAACACCAACGCATTTCGAGTTCCAACGTGTTTTTTAGGAAAAACAAGATAAGTTCGCAGGATGCGGGATTTCCTTAAAACGTGGTTTTCTGACAAATTTTGACGAAAGACAATTCTCCTGTGGGTTCTTTTTTGAGGCTACACATTTAGGCGTACACGCCACACCAAATCGTTTCAAATTACAACGTGTTGTTTAGGAGATACAAGCTAATATTTTACGCTGCGTTATTTTGTCTAGTAAAGTGTTTCCAATAAGTTATTATTTGTCTTTACTCTGCAACACTGTATTTCCTTATAACGTGGTATTCTTACATATTCTTTCAAGAGAAAACTCTCCTGTGCGTTCTCTTTTGAGGCTACACGCTTAGACATACATGCAACACCAAAGCTTTTCGAGTTACAACGTGTTGTTTAGGAAAAACAAGATAATTTCGCACACTGCGGGATTTCTATAAAACGTGGTTTTCTGACAAATTTTGACGAAAAAAAAATGTCCTGTGAGTTCTCTTTTGACACTACATGTTTACACGTACACGCCACACCAAATCTTTTCGGATTACAACGTGTTGTTTAGGAGATACAAGCTAATTTTTTAAGATGCGTTATTTCTTCTAGTAAAGTTTAAGTGTTTCCAATACGTACGTATTTGTCTTTATTTTGCAACACTGTATTTCCTTATAACGTGGTATTCTTACGTATTCTTTCGAGAGAAAACTCTCCTGTGCCTTCTCTTTTGAGGCTACACACTTAGACATACACGCAACACCAATGCTTTTCGAGTTACAACGTGTTGTTTAGGAAAAACAAGATAATTTCTCACGATGCGGGATTTCCTTAAAACGTGGTTTTCTGAAAAAATTTTGACGATAGAAAATTCTCCTGTGGGTTCTGGTTTGAGACTACACATTTAGACGTACACGCCACACCAAATCTTTTCGAGTTACAACGTGTAGTTTAGGAGATACAAGCTAATTTTTACGATGCGTTATTTATTCTTGTAAAGTGTTTCCAATACGTATGTATTTTTCTTTACTCTGCAACACTGTATTTCTTTATAACGTGGTATTCTTACATATTCTTTCGAGAGAAAACACTCCTGTGCCTTCTCTTTCGAGGCTACACGCTTAGACATACACGCAACACCAAAGCTTTTCGAGTTCCGATGTTTTGTTTAGGAAAAACAGGATAATTTCGCACGATGCGGGATTTCCTTAAAACGTGGATTTCTGACAAATTTTGACAAAAGAAAATTCTCCTGTGGGTTCTCTTTTGAGGCTACACATTTAGTCGTACACGCCACACCAAATCTTGTCGAGTTACAACGTGTTGTTTAGGAGATACAAGCAAATATTTTTAGAAGCGTTATTTCTTCTCGTAAAGTGTTTCTAATATGAACGTATTTGTCTTTACTCTGCAACACTGTATTTCCTTATAACATGGTATTCTTTCATATTCATTTGAGAGAAAACTCTCCTGTGACTTGTCTTTTGAGGCTACATGCTTAGACATACACGGAACACCAAAGCTTTTCGAGTTACAACAAGTTGTTTAGGAAAAACAAGATAATTCCCACGATGCCTGATTTCCTTAAAACGTGATTTTCTGACGAATTTTGACGAAAGAAAATTCTCCTGTAGGTTCTCTTTTGAGGCTACAAGTTTAGACGTACACGCCACACCAAATGCTTTCGAGTTACAACGTGTTGTTTAGGAAATACAAGCTAATTTTTTACTATGCGTTATTTCTTCTTGTAAAGTGTTTCCAATATGTACGTATATGTTTTTACTCTGCAACACTTTATTTCCTTATAACATGGTGTTCTTACATATTCTTTCGAGAGAAAACTCTCCTGTGCGTTCTCTTTTGAGGCTAAACGCTTAGACATACACGGCACACCAAAGCTTTTCGCTTTAGAACTTGTTGACTAGGAAAAACAAGATAATTTCGCAGGATGCGGGATTTCCTTAAAATGTGATTTTCTGACAAATTTTGACGAAAGAAAAATCCCCTGTGTGTTCTCTTTATAGGCTACACTTCTAGACCTACATGCCACACCAAATCTTTCCGAGTTACAACGTGTTGTTTAGGAGATACAAACTAATTTTGTACGACGCGTTATTTCTTCTTGTAAAGTGTTTCCAATACGTACGTATTTGTCTTTAGTCTGCAACATTTATGTCCTAATAACGTGGTATTCTTACATATTCTTTCAAGAGAAAACTCTCCTGTGCCTTCTCTTTTGAGGCTACACGCTTAGACATACACGCAACACCAAAGCTTTTCGAGTTACAACGTGTTTTTAGGAAAAACAAGATAATTTCGCACGATGTGGGATTTCCTTAAAACGTGGTTTTCTGAAAAAATGTTGACTAAAGAAAATTGTCCTGTGGGTTCTCTTTTGAGGCTACACGTTTAGACGTACATGCCACACCAAATATTTTCGAGTTACCACGTGTTGTTTAGGAGATACAAGCTAATTTTGTACGATGCGTTATTTCTTCTCGTAAAGTGTTTACAATCCATATGTATTTTCTTTACTCTGCAACACTGTATTTCCTTATAAGGTGGTATTCTTATATATTCTTTCGAGAGAAAACTCTCCTGTGCATTCTCTTTTGAGGCTACATGCTTAGATATACAAGCAACACCAAAGCTTTCGAGTTACAACATGTTGTTCAGGAAAAACAAGATAATTTCGCACGATGCGGGATTTCCTTAAAACGTGGTTTTCTGACAAATTTTGACGAACGAAAATTCTCCCGTGGGTTCTGTTTTGAGGCTACACGTTTACACGTACACGCCACAACAAATCTTTTCGAGTTACAACGTGCTGTTTAGGAGATGCAAGCTAATTTTTATGATGCGTTATTTCTTTTCGTAAAGTGTTTCCAATACGTATGTATTTGTCTTTACTCTGTAACACTGTATTTCCTCATAAGGTGGTATTTTTACATATTCTTTCGAGAGGAAACTCTCTTGTGCATTCTCTTTTGAGGCTAAACGCTCAGACATACACGCCACACCAAAGCTTTGCGCATTAGAACTTGTTGACTAGGAAAAACAAGATAATTTCGCACGATGCGTCATTTCCTTAAAATGAGGTTTTATGACAAATTTTGATGAAAGAAAATTCTCCTGTGGGTTCTCTTTTGAGGCTACACGTTTAGACGTACACGCCACACCAAATCTTTCCGAGTTACAACGTGTTGTTTAGGAGATACATGCTAATTTTGTACGATGCGTTATTTCTTCTCATAAAGTGTTTCTAATACGTACATATTTGTCTTTACTCTGCAACACTGCATTTCATTATAACATGGTATTCTTACATATTCTTTCGAGAGAAAACTCTCCTGTGCATTCCCCTTTGAGGCTACTCACTTAGATATAAATGCAACACCAAAGCTTTCGAGTTACAACGTGTTGTTTAGGAAAAACGAGATAATTTCGCAAGATGCGGGATTTCCTTAAAACATGATTTTCTGAAAAATTTTTACTAAAGAAAATTCTCCTATGGGTTCTCTTTTGAGGCTACACATTTAGACGTACATGCCACACCAAATCTTTTCGAGTTACAACGTGTTGTTTAGGAGATACAAGCTAATTTTTTATGATGTGTTATTTCTTCTCATAAACTGTTTCCAATAAGTATGTATTTGTCTTTATTCTGCAACACTGTATTTCCTTATAACGTGGTATTCTTACATATTCTTGTGAGAGAAAACTCTCCTGTGCCTTCTCTTTTGTGGCTACACGCTTAGACATACACGCAACGCCAAAGCTTTGCGAGTTACAACGTGTTGTTTAGGAAAAACAAGATAATTTCGCATGATGCGGGATTTCCTTAAAACGTGATTTTTTGAAAAATTTTGACGAAACAAAATTCTCCTATGGTTTCTCTTTTGAGGCTACACCTTTACACGTACACGCCACACCAAATCTTTTTGAGTAACAACGTGTTGTTTAGGAGATACAAACTAATTTTGTACGATGTGTTATTTCTTCTCATAAAGTGTTTCCAATACGTACGTATTTATCTTTACTCTGCAACACTGTATTTCCTCATGACTTGTTATTCTTACATATTCTTTCGAGAGAAAACTCTCCTGTGCCTTCTCTTTTGATGCTACACACCTAAACATACGCGCAACACGAAAGCTTTTCGAGTTACAACGTGTTGTTTAGGAAAAACAAGATAATTTCGCACGATGCGGGATTTCCTTAAAACGTCATTTTCTGAAAAATATTGAAAAAGAAATTTCTCCTATGGGTTCTCTTTTGAGGCTACACGTTTAGACGTACACGCCACACCAAATCGTTTCGAGTTACAACGTGTTGTTTAGGAGATACAAGCTAATTTTGTATGATGGGTTATTTCTTCTCATAAAGTGTTTCCAATAAGTACGTATTTGTCTTTATTCTGCAACACTGTATTTCCTTATAACGTGGTATTCTTACATATTCTTTCGAGAGAAAACTCTCCTATGTGTTCCCTTTGAGGCCAAACACTTAAACATACACGCAACACCAAAGCTTTTCCAGTTACAACCTGTTGTTTTGGAAAAACAAGATAATATCGCACGATGCGGGGTTTCCTTAAAACGTAGTTTTCTGAAAATTTTGACGAAAGAAAATTGTCCTGTGTGTTCTCTTTTGAGGCTACACGTTTAGACGTACATGCCACACCAAATCTTTTCGAGTTACAACGTGTTGTTTAGGAGATACAAGCTAATTTTTTTCGATGCATTATTTCTTCTCATAAACTGTTTCCAATACGTACGTGTTTGTCTTTAATCTGCAACACTGTTTTTCCTTATAACGTGGTGTTCTTACATATTCGTTCGAGAAAAAACTTTCCTGTTCGTTCTCTTTTGAGGCTACACACTTAGAAATACACGTAACACCAAAGGTTTTCGAGTTAAAACGTGTTGTTTAGGAAAAACAAGATAATTTCGCAGGATGCGGGATATCCTTAAAACATGGTTTTCTGAAAAATGTGAAGAAAGAAAATTCTCCAGTTGGTTCTATTTTGAGGCTACACGTTTAGACGTACACGCCACACCAAATCTTTTCGAGTTACAACGTATTGTATAGGAGATACAAGCTAATTTTGTACGATGCTTTATTTCTTCTCGTAAAGTGATTCCAATACGTACGTATTTGTCTTTAATCTGGAACACTGTATTTCCTTATAACGTGGTATTCTTACATATTCTTTCGAGAGAAAACTCTCCTGTACATTCTCTTTTGAGGCTACATGGTAAGACATACACGCAACACCAAAGCTTTTCGAGTTACAAAGTGTTGTTGAGGAAAAACAAGATAATTTCGCATGATGCGGGATTTAATTAATACGTGGTTTCTGACAATGTTTCACGAAAGAAAATTCTCCTGTGGGTTCTCTTTTGAGGCTACACGTTTAGAAGTACACGCCACACCAAATCTTTTGAGTTACAAAATGTTGTTTAGGAGATACAAGCTAATTTTGTAGGATGCGTTATTTCTTCTCGTAAAGTGTTTCCAATATATACGTATTTGTCTTTAATCTGCAAAACTGTATTTCCTTATAACGTGGTATTCTTACATATTCTTTTGAAAGAAAATTCTCATGTGCGTTTCCCTTTGAGGCTACACACTTAGATATACACGCAACACCAAAGCTTTTGACTTACAACGTGTTGTTTAGGAAAAACAAGATAATTTCGCACGATGTGGAATTTCCTTATAACGTGGATTTCTGAAAAAATTTGACTAAAGAAAATTCTCCTGTGGGTTCTCTTTTGAGGCTACACGTTTAGACGTACACGCCACACCAAATCTTTTCGAGTTACCACGTGTTGTTTAAGAGATACAAGCTAATTTTGTACGATGCGTTATTTCTTCTTGTAAAGTGTTTCCAATATGTATTTGTCTTTACTCTGCAACACTGTATTTGCTTATAACGTTGTATTCTTACATGTTCTTTCGAGAGCAAACTCTCCTCTGCGTTCTCTTTTGAGGCTACACGCTTAGACATACACGCAACACCAAAGCTTTTCGAGTTACAACGTGTTGTTCAGGAAAAAGAAGATAATTTTGCACGATGCGGGATTTCCTTAAAACGTGGTTTCTGACAAATTTTGAGGAAAGAAAATTCTCCTGTCGGTTCTCTTTTGAGGTCAAACACTTAGACATACACGCAACACCGAAGCTTTTCGAGTTACAACATGTTGTTTTGGAAAAACAAGATAATTTCGCAAGATGCGGGATTTCCTAAAAACGTGCTTTTCTGATAATTTTGACAAAAGAAAATTGTCTTGTGGGTTCTCTTTTGAGGCTACACGTTTAGACGTACACGCCACACCAAATCTTTTCGAGTTACAACGTGTTGTTTAGGAGATACAAGCTAATATTTTACGATGCATTATTTTTTATCATAAACTGTTTCCAATACGTACGTATTTGTCTTTACTCTGCAACACTATTTTTCCTTATAACGTGGTGTTCTTACATATTCGTTCGAGAAAAAACTTTCCTGTGCGTTCTCTTTTGAGGCTACACGCTTAGAAATACACGCAACACCAAAGCTTTTCGAGTTACAACATGTTGTTTAGGAAAAAAAAGATAATTTTGCAGGATGCAGTATTTCCTTAAAACGTGGTTTTCTGACAAATTTTGACAAAAGAAAGTACTCCTGTGGGTTTTCTTTTGAGGCTACACATGCAGACGTACATGCCACACCAAATCTTTCCGAGTTACAACGTGTTGTTTAGGAGATACAAGCTAATTTTGTATGATGCGTTATTTCTTCTCGTAAAGTGTTTCCAATAAGTTCGTATTTGTCTTTATTCTGCAACACTGTATTTCCTTATAACGTGGTATTCTTACATATTCTTTAGAGAGAAAATTCTCCTGTGCCTTCTCTTTTGAGGCTACACGCTTAGAAATACACAAAACACCAAAGCTTTTCAAGTTACAACGTGTTGTTTAGGAGAAACAAGATAATTTCGCAGGATGCGGGATTTCCTTAAAACGTGATTTTCTGAAAAATTTTGACGAAAGAAAATTTTCCTATGGGTTCTCTTTTGAGGCTACATGTTTAGACGTACACGCCACACCAAATCTTTTCGAGTTTCCACGTGTTGTTTAGGAGATACAAGCTAATATTTTACGAAGCCTTATTTCTTCTCGTAAAGTGTTTCCAATATGTACGTATTTGTCTTTACTCTGCAACACTCTATTTCCTTATAACGTGGTATTCTTACATATTCTTTCGAGGGAAAACTCTCCTGTGGGTTGTCTTTTGAGGCTACACGCTTAGACATACATGCAACACCAAAGCTTTTCGAGTTACAACATGTTGTTTAGGAAAAACAAGGTCATATCGCACGATGCGAGATTTCCTTCAAACGTGGTTTCTGACAAATTTTGATGAAAGAAAATTCTCCTGTGGGTTCTCTTTTGAGGCTACACGTTTAGACGTACACGCCACATCAAATATTTTTGAGTTACCACGTGTTGATTAGGAGATACATGCTAATTTTGTACGATGCGTTATTTCTTCTTGTAAAGTGTTTCCAATATGTACGTATTTGTCTTTACTCTGCAACACTGTATTTCCTTATAACGTGGTTTTCTTACATATTCTTTCGAGAGAAAACTCTCCTCTGCATTTTCTTTTGAGGCTACACGCTTAGACATACACGCAACACCAAAGCTTTTCGAGTTACAACGTGTTGTTCAGGAAAAACAAGATAATTTTTCACGATGCGGTATTTCCTTAAAACGTGGTTTCTGACAAATTTTGACAAAAGAAAATTCTCCTGTGGGTTCTCTTTTGAGGCCAAACACTTAGACATACACGCAACACCAAAGCTTTTCGAGTTACAACATGTTGTTTTGGAAAAAGAAGATAATTTCGCACGATGCGGGATTTCCTTAAAACGTGGTTTTCTGATAATTTTGACGAAAGATAATTGTCTTGTGGGTTCTCTTTTGAGGCTACACGTTTAGACGTACACGCCACAACAAATCTTTTAGAGTTACCACGTGTTGTTTAAGAGATACAAGCTAATTTTGTACGATGCGTTATTTCTTCTCGTAAAGTGTTTCCAATATGTAAGTATTTGTCTTTACTCTGCAACACTGTATTTCCTTATAACGTTGTATTCTTACATGTTATTTCGAGAGCAAACTCTCCTCTGTGTTCTCTTTTGAGGCTACACGCTTAGACATACACACAACACCAAAGCTTTTCAAGATACAACGTGTTGTTCAGGAAAAACAAGATAATTTTGCACGATGCGGGATTTCCTTAAAACGTGGTTTCTGACAAATTTTGATGAAAGAAAATTCTCCTGTCGGTTCTCTTTTGAGGCCAAACACTTAGACATACACGCAACACCGAAGCTTTTCGAGTTACAACATGTTGTTTTGGAAAAACAAGATTATATCGCACGATGCGGGATTTCCTAAAAACGTGCTTTTCTGATAATTTTGACGAAAGAAAATTGTCTTGTGGGTTCTCTTTTGAGGCTACACATTTAGACGTACACGCCACACCAAATCTTTTCGAGTTACAACGTGTTGTTTAGGAGATACAAGCTAATATTTTACGATGCATTATTTTTTATCATAAACTGTTTCCAATACGTATGTATTTGTCTTTATTCTGCAACACTTTATTTCCATATAAGGTGGTATTCTTACATACTCTTTCGAGAGAAAACTCTCCTGTGCCTTCTCTTTTGAGGCTATACGCTTAGACATACAGGGAACACCAAAGCTTTTCGAGTTACAACGTGTTGTTTAGGCAAAACAAGATAATTTCGCACCATGCGGGATTTCCTTAAAACGTGATTTTCTGAAAAATTTTGACAAAAGAAAATTCTCCTATGGGTTCTCTTTTGAGGATACACGTTTAGACGTACACGCCACACCAAATCTTTTCCAGTTACAACGTCTTGTTTAGGAGATACAAGCTAAGTTTGTACGATGTGTTATTTCTTCTCGTAAAGTGTTTCCAATACGTATGTATTTGTCTTTACTCTGCAACACTGTATTTCCTCATAACGTGGTATTCTTACATATTCTTTCAAGAGAACACTCTAATGTGCCTTCTCTTTTGAGGCTACACACTTAGATATACAGGCAACACGAAAGCTTTTCGAGTTACAACGTGTTGTTTAGGAAAAACAAGATAATTTCGCACGATGCGGGATTTCCTTAAAACGTGATTTTCTGAAAAATATTGACGAAAGAAAATTCTCCTATGGGTGCTCTTTTGAGGCTACACGTTTAGATGTACACGCCACACCAAATCTTTTCGAGTTACAACGTGTTGTTTAGGAGATACAAGCTAATTTTGTACCATGCGTTATTTCTTCTCGTAAAGTGTTTCCAATACATACGTATTTGTCTTTACTCTGCAACACTGCATTTCTTATAACGTTGTATTCTTACATGTTCTTTCGATAGAAAACTCTCCTGTGCGTTCTCTTTTGAGCCTATACGCTTAGACATATACGCAACTCCAAAGCATTTTGAGTTACAACGTGTTGTTTAGGAAAAACAAGATAATTTTGCACGATGAGGGATTTCCTTAAAAGGTGGTTTTCTGACAAATTTTGAAGAAAGAAAGTACTCCTGTGGGTTTTCTTTTGAGGCTACACATGCATACGTACGTGCCACACCAAATCTTTCTGAGTTACAACGTGTTGTTTAGGAGATACATGCTAATTTTGTACGATGCGTTATTTCTTCTCGTAAAGTGTTTCCAATAGGTACGTATTTGTCTTTACTCTGCAACACTGCATTTCATTATAACGTGGAATTCTTACATATTCTTTCGAGAGAAAACTCTCCTGTGCGTTCCCCTTTGAGGCTACTCACTTAGATATACATGCAACACCAAAGCTTTCGAGTTACAACGTGTTGTTTAGGGAAAACAAGATAATTTCGCACGATGCTCAATTTCCTTAAAACATTATTTTCTGAAAAATTTTGACTAAAGAAAATTCTCCTATGGGTTCTCTTTTGAGGCTACACATTTAGATGTACACGCCACACCAAATTTTTTCGAGTTACAACGTGTTGTTTAGGAGATACAAGCTAATTTTTTATGATGTGTTATTTCTTCTCATAAAGTGTATCCAATAAGTACGTATTTGTCTTTATTCTGCAACACTGTATTTCCTTATAACGTGGTATTCTTACATATTCTTTCGAGAGAAAACTCTCCTGTGCCTTCTCTTTTGAGGCTACACCCTTAGACATACACGCAACACCAAAGCTTTTCGAGTTACAACGTGTTGTTTAGGAAAAACAAGATAATTTCGCACGATGCGGGATTTCCTTAAAACATGATTTTTTGAAAAATTTTGACGAAACAAAATTCTCCTATGGTTTCTCTTTTGAGGTTACACCTTTAGACGTACACACCACACCAAATCTTTTTGAGTTACAACGTGTTGTTTAGGAGATACAAGCTAATTTTTTACGATGTGTTATTTCTTCTCATAAAGTGTTTCCAATATGTATGTATTTGTCTTTACTCTGCAACACTCTATTTCCTTATGACGTGTTATTCTTACATATTCTTTCGAGAGAAAACTCTCCTGCGCCTTCTCTTTTGATGCTACACACCTACACATACGCGCAACACGAAAGCTTTTCGAGTTACAACGTGTTGTTTAGGAAAAACAAGATAATTTCGCACGGTGCGGGATTTCCTTAAAACGTGATTTTCTGAAAAATTTTGACGAAAGGAAATTCTACTATGGGTTCTCTTTTGAGGCTACACGTTTAGACGTACATGTCATACCAAATCTTATCGAGTTACAACGTGTTGTTTAGGATATACAAGCTAATTTTGTACGATGCGTTATTTCTTCTCGTAAAGTGTTTCCAATACGTACGTATTTGTCTTTACTCTGCAACACTGTATTTCCTTATAACGTGGTATTCTTACATATTAGTTCGAGAGAAAACTCTCCTGTGCATTCTCTTTTGAGGCTACATGCTTAAAAATACACGCAACACCAAAGCTTTTCGAGTTACATCGTGTTCTTTAGGAAAAACAAGATAATTTCGCATGATGCGGGATTTCCTTAAAACATGGTTTTCTGACAACTTTTCACCAAAGAAAAATCTCCTGTTGGTTCTCTTTTGAGGCTACACGTTAGGACGGACATGCCACACCAAATCTTTTTGAGTTACAACGTGCTGTTTAGGATATACAAGCTAATTTTGTACGATGTGTTATTTCTTCTCAAAAAGTGTTTCCAATATGTACGTATTTGTCTTTAGTCTGCAACACTGTATTTCCTTATAACGTGGTATTCTTACATATTCTTTCGAGAGAAAACTCTCCTGTGCCTTCTCTTTTGAAGCTACACACCTGGACATACGCGCAACACGAAAGCTTTTCGAGTTACAACGTGTTGTTTAGGAAAAACAAGATATTTTCGCACGATGTGGGATTTCCTTAAAGCGTAATTTTCTGAAAAATTTTGACTAAAGAAAATTCACCTATTGGTTCTATTTTCAGGCTACACATTTAGACGTACACGCCACACCAAATCTTGTCGAGTTACAACGTGTTGTTTAGGAGATACAAGCTAATTTTTTATGATGGGTTATTTCTTCTCATAAAGTGTTTCTAATAAGTACTTATTTGTCTTTATTCTGCAACACTGTATTTCCTTATAACGTGGTATTCTTACATATTCTTTCGAGAGAAATCTCTCCTGTGCCTTCTCTTTTGAGGTTACATGCTTAGACATACACGCAACACCAAAGCTTTTTGAGTTACAACGTGTTGATTAGGAAAAACCAGATAATTTCGCACGATGCCGGATTTCCTTAAAACATGATTTTCTGAAAAATTTTGACGAAAGAAAATTCTCCTATGGGTTCTCTTTTGAGGCTACACGTTTAGACGTACACGCCACACCAAATCTTTTCGAGTTGCAACATGTTGTTTAGGAGATACCAGCTAATTTTGTATGATGCGTTATTTTTCTCGTAAAGTGTTTCCAATACGTACGCATTTGTCTTTACTCTGCAACAGTGTATTTCCTTAAAAAGTGGTATTCTTACATATTCTTTCGAGAGAAAACTCTCCTGTGCCTTCTCTTTTGAGGCTACACACCTAGACATACACGCAACTCGAAAGCTTTTCGAGTTAAAACATGTTGCTTAGGAATAACAAGATAATTTCGCACGATGCAGAATTTCCTTAAAACGTGATTTTCTGAAAAATTTTGATGAAAGAAAATTCTCCTATGGGTTCTCTTTTGAGGCTACACGTTTAGACGTACACGCCACAACAAATCTTTTCGAGTTACAACGTCTTGTTTAGGAGATACAAGCTAAATTTGTACGATGTGTTATTTCTTCTCGTAAAGTGTTTCCAATATGTACATATTTGTCTTTACTCTGCAACACTGTATTTCCTTATAACGTGGTATTCTTACATATTCTTTCTAGAGAAAACGCTCCTGTGCCTTCTCTTTTGAGGCTACACGCTTAGACATACACACCACACCAAATCTTTTCGAGTTACAACGTGTTGTTTGGGAGATACAAGCTAATTTTGTACCAAGTGTTATTTTTTCTCGTAAAGTGTTTCCATTATGTACGTATTTGTCTTTACTCTGCAACAGTTTATTTCCTTATAACGTGGTATTCTTAAATATTCTTTCGAAAGAAAACTCTCCTGTGCCTTCTCTTTTGTAGCTAGACACTTAGACATACACGCAACACCAAAGCTTTTCGAGTTACAACGTATTTTTTAGGAAAAACACGATAATTTCGCACAATGCGGGATTTCCTAAAAACGTGATTTCTGAAAATTTTGACGAAAGAAATTCTCCTGTCGGTTCTCCTTTGAGGCTACATGTTTAGACGTACAAGCCACACCAAATCTTTTTGAGTGACAACGTGTAGTATAGGAGATACAAGCTAATTTTTTACAATGGGTTATTTCTTCTCGTAAAGTTTTTCCAATACATACGTATTTTTCTTTATTCTGCAACACTGTATTTCGTTATAACGTGGTATTCTTACATATTCTTTCGAGAGAAAACTCTCCTGTGCGTTCTCTTTTGAGGCTACACGCGTAGACATACACGCAACACAAAAGCTTTTCGAGTTACATCGTGTTCTTTAGGAAAAACAAGATAATTTCGCACGATGTGGGATTTCCTTAAAACGTGGATTTCTGACAAATTTTGACAAAAGAAAATTCTCCTGTGGGTTCTCTTTTGAGGCTACACGTTAAGACGGACACGCCACACCAAATATTTTCGAGTTACAACGTGTTGATTAGGAAAAACCAGATAATTTCGTACGATGCGTGATTTCCTTAAAACGTGGTTTTCTGACAAATTTTGACGAAAGAAAATTCTCCTGTGGGTTCTCTTTTGAGGCTACACGTTAAGACGTTCATGCCACACCAAATTTTTTGAGTTACAACGTATTGTTTAGGAGATACAAGCTAATTTTGTACGATGCGTTATTTCTTCTCCTAAAGTGTTTCCAATACCTATGTATTTGTCTGTACTCTGCAACACTGTATTTCCTTATAACGTGTTATTCTTACATATTCTTTCGAGAGAAAACTCTCCTGTGCCTTCTCTTTTGAGGCTACACACTTAGACATGTAGCCTCAAAGGATATACCACGTTATAAGGAAATACAGTGTTGCAGAGTAAAGATATATAGGTAGTTATTGTAAATAATTTTCGAGAAGAAATAACGCATGGTACAAAAGAGTTTTCTCTAGAAAGAATATGTAAGAATACCACGTTATAAGGAAATACAGTGTTGCAGAGTAAAGACAAATATGTACATATAGGAAACACTTTACGAGAAGAAATAACACATCGTACAAAATTAGCTTGTATCTCCTAAACAACACGTTGTAACTCGAAATGATTTGGTGTGGTGTGTACGTCTAAACGTGTAGCCTCAAAAGAGAACCCATAGGAGAATTTTATTTAGTCAAAATTTTTCAGAAAATCACCTTTTAAGGAAATCCCGCATCGTGCGAAATTATCTTGTGTTTCCTAAAGAACACTTTGTAACTCGAAAAGCTTTCGTGTTGCGTGTATGTCTAAGTGTGTAGCCTCAAAAGAGAAGGCACAGGAGACTTTTCTCTCGAAAGAATATGTAAGAATACCACATTATAAGGAAATACTGTTTTGCAGCGTAAAGACAAATATGTACATATTGGAAACACTTTACGATAAGAAATAAAGCATCGTAAAAAATTAGCTTGTATATCCTAAACAACACGTTGTAACTCGAAAAGAATTGCTATGGCGTGGCCCCTGGTTCTGGAAAGACTCAGTGAAACAGTATTCAGCAAAACCAGAACGGGGAAGTGGGAAGGGGTGGGTGGGAGAACAGGGGAAGAGAAGGGGGTTTGCGGGACTTTCGGGGAGTGGGGGGGCTAGAAAAGGGGAAATCATTTGAAATGTAAATAAATTATATCGAATAAAAAAAAAATGGTATGGCGTGTACGTCTAAACGTGTAGCCTCAAAAGAGAACCCACAGGAGAATTTTCTTTCGTCAAAATTTGTCAGAAAACCACATTTTAAGGAAATCCCTCATCGTGCAAAATTATCTTATTATTCCTAAACAACACGTTGTAACTCGAAAAGCTTTCATGTTGCGTGTATGTCTAAACGTGTAGCCTCAAAAGAGAAAGCACGGGAGAGTTTTCTCTCGAACGAATATGTAAGAATACCACGTTATAAGGAAACACAGTGTTGCAGAATAAAGACAAATACGTAATTATTGGAAACACTTTATGAAAAGAAATAACGCATCGTACAAAATTAGCTTGTATCACCTAAACAACACGTTGTAACTCGGAAAGATTTGGTGTGACGTGTACGTCTAAATGTGTAGCCTCAAAAGAGAACCGACAGGATAATTTTCTTTGGTCAAAATTTGTCAGACAACCACGTTTTAAGGAAATCCTGCATCGTGCGAAATTATCTTGTTTTTCATAAACAACATGTTGTAACACGAAAAGTTTTGGTGTTGCGTGTATGTCTAAGCGTGTATCCTCAAAAGAGAACGCACAGGAGAGAATTCTCTCGAAAGAATATGTAAGAATACCACGTTATAGGGAAATACAGTGTTGCAGACTAAAGACAAAAATGTACGTATTGGAAACACTTTATGAGAAGAAATAATGCATCGTACAAAATTAGCTTGTATCTCCTAAACAACACGTTGTAACTCGAAAAGATTTGGGGTGGTGTGTGCGTCTAAACGTGTAGCCTCAAAAGAGAACCCGCAGGAGAATTTTCTTTCGTCAAAATTTGTCAGAAACCCACGTTTTAAGGAAATCCCGCATCGTGCGAAATTATCTTGTTTTTCATAAACAACATGTTGTAACTCGAAAAGTTTTGGTGTTGCGTGTATGTCTAAGCGTGTGGCCTCAAAAGAGAATGCACAGGAGAGTTTTCTTTCAAAAGAATATGTAAGAATACCACGTTATAAGTAAATACAGTGTTGCAGAGTAAAGACAAATACGTATGTATTGGAAACACTTTACGAGAAGAAATAATGATCGTACAAAATTAGCTTGTATCTCCTAACCAACACGTTGTAACACGAAAAGATTTTGTGTGGCATGTACGTACGTCTAAATGTGTAGCCTCAAAAGGGAACCCACAGGAGAATTTTCTTTCGTCAAAATTTGTCAGAAAACCATTTTCTAAGGAAATCCCTCATCGTGCGTAATTATCTTGTTTTTCCTAAACTACACGTTGTAACTCAAAAAGCTTTGGTGTTGCGTGTATGTCTAAGTGTGTAGCCTCAAAAGAGAACACCCAGGAGAGTTTTCTCTCGAAAGAATATGTAAGAATACCACGTTATATGGGAATATAGTGTTGCAGAGTACAGATAAATAGGTAGTTATTGTAAATACTTTACGAGAAGAAATAACGCATGGTAAAAAATTAGCTAGTATCTCCTAAACAACAGGTTGTAACTCGAAATGATTTGGTGTGGCGTGTAAGTCTAAACGTGTAGCCTCAAAAGAGAACCCACAGGATAATTTTCTTTCGTCAAAATTTATCAGAAAACTACGTTTTAAGGAAATCCCGCATCGTGCGAAATTATCTTGTTTTTCCTAAACAACACCTTGTAACTCGAAAAGCTTTGGTTTTGCCTGTATGTCTAAGTGTGTAGCCTCAAAAGAGAACGCACAGGAGAGTTTTATCTCAAAAGAATATGTAAGAATTCCACGTTATAAGGAAATACAGTGTTGCAGAGTAAAGACAAATACGTACGTATTGGTAAAACTTTATGAGAAGAAATAACGCATGATACATAATTAGCTTGTATCTCCTAAACAACATGTTGCAATTTGAAAATATTTGGTGTGGCGTGTATGTCTAAAGGTGTAGCCTCAAAAGAGAACCTACAGTAGAATTTTCTTTCATCAAAGTTTTTCAGAAAACCACGTTTTAAGGAAATCCCTCATCGTGCGAAATTATCTTGTTTTGCCTAAACAACACGTTGTAACTCGAAAAGCTTTGGTGTTGCGTGTATGTCTAAGCGTGTAGCCTCAAAAGAGAAAGCACAGGAGAGTTTTCTCTCGAAAGATTATGTAAGAATACCACGTTATAAGGAAATACAGTGTTGCAGAATAAAGACAAATACGTAATTTTTGGAAACACTTTACGAGAAGAAATAATGCATCGTAAAAAATTAGGTTTTATCTCCTAAACAACACTTAGTAACTCGAAAAGATTTGGTTTGGCGTGTACGTCTAAACGTGTAGCCTCAAAAGAGAACCGACAGGATAATTTTCTTTGGTCAAAATTTGTCAGACAACCACGTTTTAAGGAAATCCCGCATCGTGCGAAATTATCTTGTTTTTCATAAACAACATGTTGTAACTCGAGAAGTTTTGGTGTTGCGTGTATGTCTAAGCATGTATCCTCAAAAGAGAACGCACAGGAGAGAATTCTCTCGAAAGAATATGTAAGAATACCACGTTATAGGGAAATACAGTGTTGCAGACTAAAGACAAAAATGTACGTATTGGAAACACTTTACGAGAAGAAATAATGCATCGTACAAAATTAGCTTGTATCTCCTAAACAACACGTTGTAACTCGAAAAGATTTGGGGTGGTGTGTGCGTCTAAATGTGTAGCCTCAAAAGAGAACCTGCAGGAGAATTTTCTTTCGTCAAAATTTGTCAGAAACCCACGTATTATGGAAATCCGGCATTGTGCGAAATTATCTTGTTTTTCCTAAACAACACGTTGTAATTCGAAAAGCATTGGTGTTGCATGTATGTCTAAGCGTGTGGCCTCAAAAGAGAATGCACAGGAGAGTTTTCTGTCAAAAGAATATGTAAGAATACTGCGTTATAAGGAAATACAGTGTTGCAGAGTAAAGACAAATACGTATGTATTGGAAACACTTTACGAGAAGAAATAATGATCGTACAAAATTAGCTTGTATCTCCTAACCAACACGTTGTAACTCGAAAAGATTTTGTGTGGCGTGTACGTCTAAATGTGTAGCCTCAAAAGGGAACCCACAGGAGAATTTTCTTTCGTCAAAATTTGTCAGAAAACCATGTTCTAAGGAAATCCCTCATCGTGTGTAATTATCTTGTTTTTCCTAAACTACACGTTGTAACTCGAAAAGCTTTGGTGTTGCGTGTATGTCTAAGTGTGTAGCCACAAAAGAGAACACACAGGAGAGTTTTCTCTCGAAAGAATATGTAAGAATATCACGTTATATGGGAATATAGTGTTGCAGAGTACAGATAAATAGGTAGTTATTGTAAATACTTTACGAGAAGAAATAACGCATGGTAAAAAATTAGCTAGTATCTCCTAAACAACAGGTTGTAACTCGAAATGATTTGGTGTGGTGTGTACGTCTAAACGTGTAGCCTCAAAAGAGAACCCACAGGAGAATTTTCTTTCGTGAAAATTTGTCAGATAACCACGTTTTAATGAAATACCATGTTGCAGACTAAAGACAAATACTTTCATATTGGAAACACTTTACGAGAAGAAATAACGCATCGGACCTAATTAGCTTGTATCTCCTAAACAACACCTTGTACCTAGAAAAGCTTTGGTGCCGCATGTATGTCTAAGCGTGTAGCCTCAAAAGAGAACGCACAGGAGAGTTTTCTCTCGAAAGAATATGTAAGAATACCACGTTATAAGGAAATACAGTGTTGCAGAATAAAGACAAATACGTACATATTGGAAACACTTTACGAGAAGAAATAATGCATCGTACAAAATTAGCTTTTATCTCCTAAACAACACGTTGTAACTCGAAAAGAATTGGTGTGGCGTGTATGTCTAAATGTGTAGCCTCAAAAGAGAACCCATAGGAGAATTTTCTTTCATCAAAATTTTTCAGAAAATCACGTTTTAAGGAAATCCCGCATCGTGCAAAATTATCTTGCTTTTCCTAACAATAGTTTGTAACTCGAAAAGCTTTCGTGTTGCGTGTATGTCTAAGAGTGTATCCTCAAAAGAGAAGGCACAGGAGACTTTTCTCTCAAAAGAATATGTAAGAATACCATGTTATAAGGAAATACAGTGTTGTAGAGTAAAGAAAAATACGTCTGTATTGGAAACACTTTACAAGAAGAAATAACGCATCGTAAAAAATTAGCTTGTATCTCCTAAACAACACGTTGTAACTTGAAAGGATTTGGTGTGGCATGTACGTCGAAACGTGTAGCCTCAAAAGAGAACCCATAGGAGAATTTTCTTTCCTCAAAATTTGTCAGAAAACCACGTTTTATGGAAATCCCTCATCGAGCGAAATTATCTTGTTTTTCCTAAACAACAGCTTGTAACTTGAAAAGCTTTGGTGTTGCGTGTATGTCTAAGCGTGTAGCCTCAAAAGGGAAGGCACAGGAGAGTTTTCTCTCGAAAGAATATGTAAGAATACCACATTATAAGGAAATACAGTGTTGCACAGTAAAGACAAATACATAAGTATTGGAAACACTTTATAAGAAGAAATAGCACATCGTAAAAATTAGCTTGTATCTCTTAAAGTACACGTTGTAACTCGAAAAGATTTGGTGTGGCCTGTAAGTCTAAACGTGTAGGCTCAAAAGAGAACCCACAGGAGAATTTTCTTTCTTCAAATTTGTCAGAAAACCACGTTTTAAGGAAATCCCGCATCGTGCGAAATTATCTTGTTTTTTCTAATCAACACATTGTAACGCGAAAAGCTTTGGTATTGCGTGTATGTCTAAGCGTGTAGCCTCAAAAGAGAACGCACAAGAGAGTTTTATCACGAAAGAATATGTAAGAATACTACTTTATAAGGAAATACAGTGTTGCAGAGTAAAGACAAATACGTATGTATTGGAAACACTTTATGAGAAGAAATAACGCTTCATACAAAATTAGCTTGTATCTCCTATACAACAAGTTGTAACTCGAAAAGATTTGCTGTGGCTTGTACGTCTAAACGTGTAGCCTCAAAAGAGAACCAACAGGAGAATTTTCTTTCGTCAAAATCTGTCAGAAAACATTGTTTTAAGGAAATCCCGCATCGTGCGAAATTATCTTATTTTTCCTAATCAACACGTTGAAACACGAAATGCTTTGGTTTTGCCTGTATGTCTGAGCGTGTAGCCGCAAAAGAGAAGGCACAGGAGAGTTTTCTCTCAAAAGAATATGTAAGAATATCTCGTTATAAGGAAATACAGTGTTGCAGAGTAAAGACAAATACGTACGTATTGGAAACACTTTACGAGTAGAAATAAAGCATCATACAAAATTAGCTTGTATTGCCTAAACAACAGGTTGTAACTCGAAAGGATTTGGTGTGGCGTGTACGTCTAAACGTGTGTAGCCTCAAAAGAGAACCCACAGTAGAGTTTTCTTTCGTCAAAATTCGTCAGAAAACCACGTTTTAAGGAAATTCGGCATTGTGCGAAATTATCTTGGTTTTCCTAAACAACACGTTGTAACTCGAAAAGTTTTGGTGTTGCGTGTATGGGTAAGCGTGTAGCCTCAAAAGAGTAGGCACAGGAGAGTTTTTTCTCGAAAGAATATGTAAGCATACCACGTTATAAGGAAATACAGTGTTGCAAAGTAAATACAAATATGTACGCATTGGAAACACTTTAAGAGAAGAAATATCGCATCATACAAAATTACCTTGTATCTCCTAAACAACAGTTGTACCTCGAAAAGCTTTGGTGTGGCGTGTATGTCTAAACGTGTAGCCTCAAAAGAGAATCAACAGCAGAATTTTCTTTCGTCAAAATTTGTCAGAAAACCACGTTTTAAGGAAATCCTGCATCGTGCGAAATTATCATATTTTTCCTAATCAACACGTTGTAACACGAAATTCTTTGCTTTTGCCTGTATGTCTAAGCGTGTAGCCTCAAAAGAGAAGGCACAGGAGAGTTTTCTCTCAAAAGAATATGTAAGAATACCACGTTATAAGGAAATACGGTGTTGCAGAGTAAAGACAAATACATACATATTGGAAAGACTTTACGAGAAGAAATAATGCATCATACAAAATTAGCTTGTATCTCCTAAACAACACGTTGTAACTCGAAAGGATTTGCTGTGGCGTGTACGTCTAAACGTGTAGCCTCAAACGAGAACCCACAGGAGAATTTTCTTTCCTAAAAATTTCTCAGAAAACCACGTTTTATGGAAATCCCGCATCGTGCGAAATTATCTTGTTTTTCCTAAACAACAGATTGTAACTCGTAAAGCTTTGGTGTTGCGTGTATATCTAAGCGTGTAGCCTCAAAAGGGAAGGCACAGGAGAGTTTTCTCTCGAAAGAATATGTAAGAATACCACGTTATAAGGAAATACATTGTTGCAGAGTAAAGACAAATACCTAAGTATTGGAAACACTTTATAAGAAGAAATAACGCATCGTAAAAATTAGCTTGTATCTCCTAAAGTGCACGTTGTAACTCGAAAAAATTTGGTGTGGCGTGTAAGTCTAAACGTGTAGCCTCAAAAGAGAACCCACAGGAGAATTTTCTATCTTCAAAATTTGTCAGAAAACCACATTTTAAGGAAATCCCGCATCTTGCGAAATTATCCTGTTTTTTCTAATCAACACATTGT
Organism: Apodemus sylvaticus; assembly: GCF_947179515.1. Classification (NCBI taxonomy): domain Eukaryota; kingdom Metazoa; phylum Chordata; class Mammalia; order Rodentia; family Muridae; genus Apodemus; species Apodemus sylvaticus. Next base: position 62,234,513 of record NC_067490.1, read on the forward strand.
AACGCGAAAAGCTTTGGTGTTGCGTGTATGTCTAAGCGTGTAGCCTCAAAAGAAAATGCACAGGAGAGTTTTATCTCGAAAGAATATGTAAGAATACTACGTTCTAAGGAAATACAGTGTTGCAGAGCAAAGACAAATACATATGTATTGGAAACACTTTACGAGAAGAAATAATGCTTCATACAAAATTAGCTTGTATATCCTATACAACAAGTTGAAACTCGAAAAGATTTGGTGTGGCGTGTACCTCTAAAAGTGTAGCCTCAAAAGAGAACCAACAGGAGAATTTTCTTTCGTCAAAATTTGTCAGAAAACCACGTTTTAAGGAAATCCCGCATCGTGAGAAATTATCTTATTTTTCCGAATCAACACATTGTAACACGAAATGCTTTGGTTTTGCCTGTATGTCTAAGCGTGTAGCCTCAAAAGAGAAGGCACAGGTGAGTTTTCTCTCAAAAGAATATGGGAGAATACCACGTTATAAGGAAATACAGTGTTGCAGAGTAAAGACAAATACGTACGTATTGGAAACACTTTACGAGAAGAAATAAAGCATCATAAAAAATTAGCTTGTATCTCCTAAACAACACGTTGTAACTCAAAAGGATTTGGTGTGGCGTGAACGTCTAAACGTGTAGCTTCAAAAGAGAACCGAGAGTAGAATTTTCTTTCGTCAAAATTCATCAGAAAACCACGTTTTAAGGAAATTCGGCATCGTGCAAAATTATGTTGTTTTTCCTAAACAACACGTTGTAACTCAAAAAGCTTTGGTGTTGCGTGTATGGGTAAGCGTGTAGCCTCAAAAGAGTAGGCACAGGAGAATTTTTTCTCGAAAGAGTATGTAAGGTTACCACGTTATAAGCAAATACAGTGTTGCAGAATAAATACAAATATGCACATATTGGAAACACTGTAAGAGAAGAAATAACGCATCATACAAAATTAACTTGTATCTCCTAAACAACACGTTGTAACTCGAAAAAAATTGGTGTGGCGTGTACGTCTAAACGTGTAGCCTCAAAAGAGAACCAACAGGAGAATTTTCTTTCATCAAAAATTTTCAGAAAACCACGTTTAAAGGAAATCCCGCATCATGTGATATTATCTTATTTTTCCTAATCAACACGTTGTAACACGAAATGCTTTGGTTTTGCCTGTATGTCTAAACGTGTAGCCTCAAACGAGAAGGCACAGGAGAGTTTTCTCTCGAAAGAATATGTAAGAATACCACGTTATAAGGAAATACAGTGTTGCAGAGTAAAGACAAATATGTACATGTTGGAAACACTTTACGAGCAGAAATAATGCATCGTACAAAATTAGCTTGTATCTCCTAAACAACACGTTGTAACTCGAAAAGCTTTGGTGTGGCGTGTACGTCTAAACGTGTAGCCTCAAAAGAGAACCCACAGGAGAATTTTCTTTCGTCAAAATTTGTCAGAAAACCAAGTTTTAAGGAAATCCTGCATCGTGAGAAATTATCTTATTTTTCCGAATCAACACATTGTAACACGAAATGCTTTGGTTTTGCCTGTATGTCTAAGCGTGTAGCCTCAAAAGAGAAGGCACAGGAGAGTTTTCTCTCAAAAGAATATGTAAGAATACCACGTTATAAGGATATACAGTGTTGCAGAGTACAGACAAATACGTACTTATTGGAAACAATTTACGAGAAGAAATAAAGCATCATACAAAATTAGCTTGTATCTCCTAAACAACATGTTGTAACTCGAAAGGATTTGGTGTGGCGTGTAAATCTAAATGTGTAGCCTCAAAAGAGAACCCACAGTAGAATTTTCTTTTGTCAAAATTCGTCAGAAAGCCACGTTTTAAGGAAATTCAGCATCTTGCGAAATTACCTTGTTTTTCCTAAACAACACATTGTAACTCGGAAATCTTTGGTGTTGCGTGTATGGGTAAGCGTGTAGCCTCAAAAGAGTAGGCAAAGGAGAGTTTTTTCTCGAAAGAATATGAAAGCATACCACGTTATAAGGAAATACAGTGTTGCAGAGTAAATACAAATACGTACGTATTGGAAACACTTCAAGAGAAGAAATATCGCATCATACAAAATTAAATTGTATCTCCTAAACAACACGTTGTAACTTGAAAAGATTTGGTGTGGCGTTTACGTCTAAACGTGTAGCCTCAAAAGAGAACCCACAGGAGAATTTTCTTTCTTCCAAATTTGTCAGAAAACCACGTTTTAACGAAATCCCGCATCGTGCGATATTATCTTGTTTTTTCTAATCAACACATTGTAATGCGAAAAGCTTTGGTGTTTCGTGTATGTCTAAGCGTGTAGCCTCAAAAGAGAACGCACAGGAGAGTTTTATCTCGAAAGAATATGTAAGAATACTATGTTATAAGGAAATACAGTGTTGCAGAGTAAAGCCAAATACGTATGTATTGGAAACACTTTACGAGAAGAAATAACGCTTCATAAAAAATTAGCTTGTATCTCCTATACAACAAGTTGAAACTCGAAAAGATTTGGTATGGCGTGTACGTCGAAACGTGTAGCCTCAAAAGAGAACCAACAGGAGAATTTTCTTTCGTCAAAATTTGTCAGAAAACCACGTTTTAAGGAAATCCCGCATCATGTGAAATTATCTTATTTTTCCTAATCAACACGTTGTAACACGAAATGCTTTGGTTTTGCCTGTATGTCTAAGCGTGTAGCCTCAAAAGAGAAGGCACAGGTGAGTTTTCTCTCAAAAGAATATGTAAGAATACCACGTTATAAGGAAATACAGTGTTGCAGAGTAAAGACAAATACGTACGTATTGGAAACACTTTACGAGAAGAAATAAAGCATCATACAAAATTAGCTTGTATCTCCTAAACAACACGTTGTAACTCAAAAGGATTTGGTGTGGCGTGTACGTCTAAACGTGTAGCCTCAAAAGAGAACCGAGAGTAGAATTTTCTTTAGTCAAAATTCATCAGAAAACCACGTTTTAAGGAAATTCGGCATCGTGCAAAATTATGTTGTTTTTCCTAAACAACACGTTGTAACTCAAAAAGCTTTGGTGTTGCGTGTATGGGTAAGCGTGTAGCCTCAAAAGAGTAGGCACAGGAGAATTTTTTCTCGAAAGAGTATGTAAGGTTACCACGTTATAAGGAAATACAGTGTTGCAGAGTGAATACAAATATGTACATATTGGAAACACTTTAAGAGAAGAAATAACGCATCATACAAAATTAACTTGTATCTCCTAAACAACACGTTGTAACTCGAAAAGATTTGGTGTGACGTGTACGTCTAAACGTGTAGCCTCAAAAGAGAACCAACAGGAGAATTTTCTTTCATCAAAAATTTTCAGAAAACCACGGTTAAAGGAAATCCCGCATCATGTGATATTATCTTATTTTTCCTAATCAACACGTTGTAACACGAAATGCTTTGGTTTTGCCTGTATGTCTAAACGTGTAGCCTCAAACGAGAAGGCACAGGAGAGTTTTCTCTCGAAAGAATATGTAAGAATACCACGTTATAAGGAAATACAGTGTTGCAGAGTAAAGACAAATATGTACATGTTGGAAACACTTTACGAGCAGAAATAATGCATCGTACAAAATTAGCTTGTATCTCCTAAACAACACGTTGTAACTCGAAAAGCTTTGGTGTGGCGTGTACGTCTAAACGTGTAGCCTCAAAAGAGAACCCACAGGAGAATTTTCTTTCGTCAAAATTTGTCAGAAAACCACGTTTTAAGGAAATCCCGCATCATGCGATATTATCTTATTTTTCCTAATCAACACGTTGTAACACGAAATGCTTTGGTTTTGCCTGTATGTCTAAGCGTGTAGCCTCAAAAGAGAAGGCACAGGAGAGTTTTCTCTCGAAAGAATATGTAAGAATACCACGTTATAAGGAAATACAGTGTTGCAGAGTAAAGACAAATATGTACGTGTTGGAAACACTTTACGAGCAGAAATAATGCATCGTACAAAATTAGCTTGTATCTCCTAAACAACACGTTGTAACTCGAAAAGCTTTGGTGTTGCGTGTATGTCTAAGTGTGTAGCATCAAAAGAGAAGGCACAGGAGAGTTTTCTCTCCAAAGATTATGTAAGAATATCACGTTATAAGGAAATACAGTGTTGCAGAGTAAAGACAAATATGTATGTATTGGAAACACTTTACGAGAAGTAATAATGCATCATACAAAATTAGCTTGTCTCTCCTAATCAACACGTTGTAACTCGAAAGGATTTGCTGTGGCATGTACGTCTAAACGTGTAGCCTCAAACGAGACCCCAAAGGAGAATTTTCTTTCCTCAAAATTTGTCAGAAAACCACGTTTTATGGAAATCCCGCATCGTGTGAAATTATCTTGTTTTTTCTAATCAACAAATTGTAACACGAAAAGCTTTGGTGTTGCGTGTATGTCTAAGCGTGTAGCCTCAAAAGAGAACGCACAGGAGAGTTTTATCTCGAAAGAATATGTAAGACTACTACGTTATAAGGAAATACAGTGTTGCAGAGTAAAGGCAAATATGTATGTATTGGAAACACTTTACGAAAAGAAATAACGCTTCATAAAAAATTAGCTTGTATCTCCTATACAACAAGTTGTAACTCGAAAAGATTTGGTGTGGCGTGAATGTCTAAACGTGTAGCCTCAAAAGAGAACCAACAGGATAATTTTCTTTCGTCAAAATTTGTCAGAAAACCACGTTTTAAGGAAATCCCGCAACGTGCGAAATTATTTTATTTTTCCTAATCAACACGTTGTAACACGAAATGCTTTGGTTTTGCCTGTATGTCTGAGCGTGTAGCCTCAAAAGGGAAGGCACAGGAGAGTTTTCTCTCAAAAGAATATGTAAGAATACCACGTTATAAGGAAATACAATGTTGCAGAGTAAAGACAAATACGTATGTATTGGAAACACTTTACGAGAAGAAATAAAGCATAATACAAATTTAGCTTGTTCTCCTAAACAACAAGTTGTAACTCGAAAGGATTTCGTGTGGCATGTACGTCTAAACGTGTAGCCTCAAAAGAGAACCCACAGTAGAATTTTCTTTCGTCAAAATTCGTCAGAAAACCACGTTTTAAGGAAATTCGGCATCGAGCGAAATTATGTTGTTTTTCCTAAACAACATGTTGTAACTCGAAAAGATTTGGTGTTGCGTGTATGGGTAAGCATGTAGCCTCAAAAGAGTAGGCACAGTAGAATTTTTTCTCGAAAGAGTATGTAAGGTTACCACGTTATAAGGAAATACAGTGTTGCAGAGTAAATACAAATATGTACGTATTGGAAACACTTTAAGAGAAGAAATAACGCATCATACAAAATTAACTTGTATCTCCTAAACAACACGTTGTAACTCGAAAGGATTTGGTGTGGCGTGTATGTCTAAACGTGTAGCCTCAAACGAGAACCCACAGGAGAATTTTCTTTCGTCAAAATGTGTTAGAAAACCACGTTTTAAAGAAATCCGGCATTGTGCGAAATGATCTTGTTTTTCCTAAACAACACGTCGTAACTCGAAAAGCTTTGGTGTTGCTTGGATGTCTATGCATATAGCCTCAAAAGAGTAAGCACAGGAGAGTTTTCTCTCGAAAGAATATGTAAGAATACCACGTTATAAGGAAATACAGTTTTGCAGAGTAAAGACAAATATGTACATATTGGAAACATTTTACGAGAAGAAATAATGCATCATACAAAATTAGCTTGTATCTCCTAAACAACACGTTGTAACTCGAAATGATTTGGTGTGGCGTGTAAGTCTAAACGTGTAGCCTCAAAAGAGAACCCACAGGATAATTTTCTTTCGTCAAAATTTGTCAAAAACTACGTTTTAAGGAAATCCCGCATCGTGCGAAATTATCTTGTTTTTCCTATACAACACCTTGTAACTCAAAAAGCTTTGGTGTTGCCTGTATGTCTAAGTGAGTAGCCTCAAAAGAGAACACACAGGAGAGTTTTCTCTCGAAAGAATATGTAAGCATACCACGTTATAAGGAAATACAGTGTTGCAGAGTAAAGACAAATACGTACGTATTGGAAAAACTTTACGAGAAGAAATAACGCATGGTACAAAATTAGCTTGTATCTCCTAAACAACACGTTGTAATTTGAAAATATTTGGTGTGGCGTGTACGTCTAAACGTGTAGCCTCAAAAGAGAACTTATAGTAGAATTTTTTTTCGTCAAAATTTTTCAGAAAACCACGTTTTAAGGAAATCCCTCATCGTGCGAAATTATCATGTTTTGCCTAAACAACATGTTGTAACTCGAAAAGCTTTGGTGTTGCGTGTATGTCTAAGCGTGTAGCCTCAAAAGAGAATGCACAGGAGAGTTTTCTCTCGAAAGAACATGTAAGAATACCATGTTATAAGGAAATACTGTGTTGCAGAGTAAAGACAAATACATACGTAATCGAAACACTTTATGAGAAGAAATAATGCATCGTACAATATTAGCTTGTATCTCCTAACAAACACGTTGTAACTCGAAAAGATTCGGTGTGGCGTGTACCTCTAAACGTGTAGCCTCAAAAGAGAACCCACAGGAGAATTTTCTTTCGTCAAAATTTGTCAAAAAAAAAAAAACCACGTTTTAAGGAAATACAGTTTTGCAGACTAATGACGAATATGTACGTATTGGAAACACTTTAGGAGAAGAAATAACGCATCGGACAAAATTAGCTCATATCTCCTAAACAAAACCTTGTAACTCGAAAAGCTTTGGTGTCACGTGTATGTCTAAGCGTGTAGCCTCAAAAGAGAACACACAGGAGAGTTTTCTCTCGAAAGAAAATGTAAGAATACCACGTTATAAGGAAATACAGAGTTGCAGAGTAAAGACAAATATGTACTTATTGGAAACACTTTACAAGAAGAAATAACGCATCGTACAAAATTAGCTTGTATCTCTTAAACAACACGTTGTAACTCAAAAAGATTTGTTGTGGCATGTACATCTAAACGTGTAGCCTCAAAAGAGGACCCACAGCAGAATTTTCTTTCGTCAAAATTTGTCAGAAAACCACGTTTTAAGGAAATCCCGCATCGTGCGAAATTATCTTGTTTTTCCTAAACAACACCTTGTAACTCGAAAAGCTTTTGTGTTGCTTGTATGTCTAAGTGTGTAGCCTCAAAAGAGAACGCACAGGAGAGTTTTCTCTCGAAAGAATATGTAAGATTATCACGTTATAAGGAAATACAGTGTTGCAGAGTAAAGACAAATACGTACGTATTGGAAAAACTTTACGAGAAGTAATAACACATGGTACAAAATTAGCTTGTATCTCCTAAACAACACGTTGTAATTTAAAAATATTTGCTGTGGCGTGTACGTCTAAACGTGTAGCCTCAAAAGAGAACCTACAGTAGAATTTTCTTTCGTCAAAATTTTTCAGAAAACCACATTTTAAGGAAATCCCTCATCGTGCGAAATTATCTTGTTTTGCCGAAACAACATGTTGTAACTCGAAAAGCTTTGGTGTTGCGTGTATGTCTAAGCGTGTAGTCTCAAAAGAGAATGCACAGGAGAGCTTTCTTTCGAAAGATTATGTAAGAATACCACTTTGTAAGGAAATACAGTGTTGCAGATTAAAGACAAATATGTACGTATTGGAAACACTTTACGAGAAGAAATAATGCATCGTAAAAAATTAGGTTTTATCTCCTAAACAACACGTTGTAACTCGAAAAGATTTGGTTTGGCGTGTACGTCTAAACGTGTAGCCTCAAAAGAGAACCCACAGGAGAATATTCTTTTGTGAAAATTTGTCAAAAAACCACGGTTTAAGGAAATACAGTGTTGCAGACTGAAGACAAATACGTACGTATTGGAAAGACTTTAGGAGAAGAAATAACGCATCGGACAAAATTAGCTCATATCTCCTAAACAAAACCTTGTAACTCGAAAAGCTTTGGTGTCACACGTATGTCTAAGCATGTAGCCTCAAAAGAGAATGGACAGGAGAGTTTTCTCTCAAAAGAATATATAAGAATACCACGTTATAAGGAAATACAGAGTTGCAGAGTAAAGACAAATATGTACTTATTGGAAACACTTTACGAGAAGAAATAATGCATCGTTCAAAATTAGTTTGTATCTCCTAAACAACACCTTGTAACTGCGAAGGATTTGGTGTGCCATGTACTTCTAAACGTGTAGCCTCAAATAAGAATCAACAGGAGAATTTTCTTTCATCAAAATTTGTCAGAAAACCACGTTTTAAGGAAATCCCGCATCGTGCGAAATTATCTTGTTTTTCCTAAACAACACATTGTAACTCGAAAGCTTTGGTGTTGCGTGTAAGTCTAAGCTTGTAGCCTCAAAGGAGAACGCACAGGAGAGTTTTCTCTCGAAAGAATATGTAAGAATACCCGTTATAAGGAAATACAGTGTTGCAGAGTAAAGATAAATAGGTAGTTATTGTAAATAATTTGCGAGAAGAAATAACGCATGGTACAAAGAGTTTTCTCTCGAAAGAATATGTAAGAATACCACGTTATTAGGAAATACAGTGTTGCAAAGTAAAGACAAATACGTACATATTGGAAACACTTTAGGAGAAGAAATAACGCATCGTACACAATTAGCTTGTATCTCCTAAACAACACGTTGTAACTCGAAAAGATTTGGTGTGGCGTGTAAGACTAAACGTGTAGCCTCAAAATAGAACCCAGAGGAGAATTTTCTTTCGTCAAAATTTTTCAGAAAATCACCTTTTAAGGAAATCCCGCATCGTGCGAAATTATCTTGTTTTTCCTAAAGAACACGTGGTAACTCGAAAAGCTTTTGTGTTGCGTGTATGTCTAAGTGTGTAGCCTCAAAAGAGAAGGTACAGGAGAGTATTCTCTTGAAAGAATATGTAAGAGTACCACGTTATAAGGATATACAATGTTGCAGAGTAAAGACAAATACATATGTATTGGAAACACTTTACGAGAAGAAATAATGCATCGTACAAAATTAGCTTGTATCTCCTAAACAACACGTTGTAACTCGAAAAGATTTGGTGTGGCGTGTACGTCTAAACGTGGAGCCTCAAAAGAGAACCCATAGGAGCATTTTCTTTCGTCAAAATTTTTCAGAAAATCATGTTTTACGGAAATCCCGCATCGTGCGAAATTATCTTGTTTTTCTTAAACCACACGTTGTAACTCGAAAAGCTTTCGTGTTGCGTGTATGTCTAAGTGTGTAGCCTCAAAAGAGAAGGCACAGGAGAGTTTTCTCTCGAAAGAATATGTAAGAATACCACATTATAAGGAAATACAGTTTTGCAGAATAAAGACAAATATGTACATATTGGAAACACTTTATGAGAAGAAATAACGCATCATAAAAAATTAGCTTGTATCTCCTAAACAACACGTTGTAACTCGAAAAGAATTGGTGGGGCGTGTACGTCTAAACTTGTAGCCTCAAAAGAGAACCGACAGGGAGAATTTTCTTTGGTCAAAATTTGTCAGAAAACCACGTTTTAAGGAAATCCCGCATAGTGCGAAATTATCTTGTTTTTACTAAACAACACGTTGTAACTCGTTAAGCTTTAGTGTTGCGTGTATGTCTAAGCGTGTAACCTGAAAAGAGAATGCACAGGAGAGTTTTCTCTCGAAAGAATATGTCAGAATACCACGTTATAAAGAAATATAGTGTTGCAGAGAAAAGACAAATACGTAAATATTGGAAACACTTTATGAGAAGAAATAACGCATCGTAAAAAATTAGCTTGTATCTCATAAACAACACGTTGTAACTAGAAAAGATTTGGTGTGGTGTGTACGCCTAAACGTGTTGCCTCAAAAGAGAACCCACAGGAGAATTTTCTTTCGTCAAAATTTGTCAGAAAACCACGTTTTAAGGAAATCCCGCATCGTGCGTAATTATCTTGTTTTTCCTAAACAACACATTGTAACTTGAAAAGCTTTGTTGTTGCGTGTATGTCTAAGCATGTAGCCTCAGAAAAGAACGCAAAGGAGACTTTTCTCTCTAAAGAATATGTAAGAATACCACGTTATAAGGAAATACAATGTTTCAGAGTTAAGGGAAATACATATGTATTTTAAACACTTTACTAGAAGAAATAATGCATCGTAAAAAATTAGCTTGTATGTCCTAAACAACACATTGTAACTCGAAATGATTTGGTGTGGCATGTACGTCTAAATGTGTAGCCTCGAAAAAGAACCCACAGGAGAATTTTCTCTGGTCACAATTTGTCAGAAAACCACATTTTAAGGAAATCCCGCATCGTTCGAAATTATCTTGGTTTTCCTAAACAACTTGTTGTAACTCGAAAAGCTTTGGAGTTGCGTGTATGTCTAAGCGTGTAGCCTCAAAGGAGAACGCACAGGAGAGTTTTCTCTAGAAAGAATATGTAAGAATACCACGACATATGGAAATACAGTGTTGCAGAGTAAAGACAAATATGTACGTATTGGAAACACTAAAAGAGAAGAAATAAAGCATCAGAAAATATTACCTTGTATCTCCTAAACAACACGTTGTAACTCCAAATGATTTGGTGTGGCATGTACATCTAAGTGTGTAGCCTCGAAAGAGAACCCACAGGAGAATTTTCTTTGGTCAAAATTTGTCTGAAAACCACGTTTTAAGGAAATCCCGCATCGTGCTAAATTATCTTGTTTTTCCTAAACAACACGTTGTAACTCGAAAAGCTTTCGTGTTGCGTGTATGTCTAAGCCTGTATACTCAAAAGAGAACGCAAAGGAGAGTTTTCTCTCGAAAGAATATGTAAGAATACCACATTATAAGGAAATAGAGTGTTGCAGAGTAAAGACAAATACGTAAGTATTGGAAACACTTTACGAGAAGAAATAACGCATCGTAAAAAATTAGCTGGTATCTCCTAAACAACACATTGTAACACGAAAAGATTTGTTGTGGCGTGTACGTCTAAACGTGTAGCATCAAAAGAGAACCCACAATAGAATTTTCTTTCATCAAAATTTGTCCGAAAACCACGTCTTAAGGAAATCCCGCATCGTGCGAAATTATCTTGTTTTTCCTAAACAACACGCTGTAACTCGAAAAGCTTTGGTGTTGCGTGTATGTCTAAGCGTGTAGCCTCAAAAGAGAACGCACAGGAGAGTTTTCCCTCAAAAGAATATGTAAGAATATCACGTTATAAGGAAATTCAGTGTTTGAGAGATAAGGGAAATACATACGTATTTTAAACAATTTACGAGAAGAAATAAAGCATCGTACAAAATTAGCTTGTATCTCCTAAACAACACGTTCAAACGCGAAAAGATTTGGTGTGGCATGTACGTCTAAATGTGTAGCCTCAAAAGAGAACCCATAGGAGAATTTTCTTTCGTCAAAATTTTTCAGAAAATCACGTTTTAAGGAAATCCCGCATCGTGCGAAATTATCTTGTTTTGCCTAAACAACACGTTGTAACTCGAAAAGCTTTCATGTTGCGTGTATATCTAAGTGTGTAGCTTCAAAAGAGAAGGCACAGGAGAGTTTTCTCTCGAAAGAATATGTAAGAATACCACGTTATAAGGAAATACAGTGTTGCAGAGTAAAGACAAATACGTACGTTTTGGAAACACTTTACAAGAAGAAAAAACGCATCGTACAAAATTAGCTTGTATCTCCTAAACAAAACGTTATAACCCGAAAAGATTTGCTGTGGCGTGTACGTCTAAACGTGTAGCCTCAAAAGAGAATCAAGAGGAGAATTTTCTTTCGGCAAAATTTTTCAGAAAATCACGTTATAAGGAAATCCCGCATCGTGCGAAATTATCTTGTTTTTCCTAAACAACACGTTGTAACTCGAAAAGCTTTCATGTTGCGTGTGTGTCTAAGTGTGTAGCCTCAAAAGAGAAGGGACAGGAGAGTTTTCGCTCGAAAGAATATGTAAGAATACCACGTTATAAGGAAATACAGTGTTGCAGAGTAAAGACAAATATGTACGTATTGGAAACACTTTACTAGAAGAAATGACGCTTTGTACAAAATTAGCTTGTATCTCCTAAACAACCCGTTATAACTCGAAAGTATTTGGTGTGGCGTGTACGTCTAAAGGTGTAGCTTCAAAAGAGAACCCATAGGAGAATTTTCTTTCGTCAAAATTTGTCAGAAAATCACGTTTTAAGGAAAACCCTCATCGTGCGAAATTATCTTGTTTTGCCTAAACAACACGTTGTAACTCGAAAAGATTATGTGTTTGTGTATGTCTAAGTGTGTAGCCTCAAAAGAGAAGGCACAGGAGAGTTTTCTCTAAAAGAATATGTAAAAATACCAGGTTTTAAGGAAATACTGTGTTGCAGAGTAAAGACAAATACGTACGTATTGGAAACACTTTACAGGAAGAAATAACGCATCGTACAAAATTAGCTTGTCTCTCCTAAACAACACGTTGTAAGTCGAAATGATTTGGTGTGCCGTGTAAGTCTAAACGTGTAGCCTCACAAGAGAACCCAAAGGAGAATTTTCCTTCGTCAAAATTTTTCAGAAAATCACGTTTTAAGGAAATCCCGCATCGTGTGAAATTATCTTGTTTTTCCCAAACAACACGTTGGAACTCGAAAAGCTTTCGTGTTGCGTGTATGTCTAAGGGTGTAGCCTCAAAAGAGAAGGCACAGGAGAGTTTTCTCTTGAAAGAATATGTAAGAATACCACGTTATAAGGAAATACAGTGTTGCAGAGTAAAGACAAATACGTATGTATTGGAAACACTTTATGAGAAGAAAAAACGCATCATACAAAATTAGCTTGTATCTCCTAAAAAACACGTTATAACTCGAAAATATTTGATGTGGCATGTACGTCTAAACGTGTAGCCTCAAAAGAGAACCCATAGGAGAATTTTCTTTCGTCAAAATTTTTCAGAAAATCAAGTTTTATGGAAATCACGCATCGTGCGAAATTATCTTGTTATTCCTAAACAACATGTTGTAACTCGAAAAGCTTTCGTGTTGCGTGTATGTCTAAGTCTGTAGCCTCAAAAGAGAAGGCACAGGAGAGTTTTCTCTCCAACGAATATGTAGGAATACCACGTTATAAGGAAATACAATGTTGCAGAGTAATGACAAATATGTACGTATTGGAAACACTTTATGACAAGAAAAAACGCATCGTACAAAATTAGCTTGTATCTCCTAAACAACACGTTATAACTCGAAACGATTTGGTGTGGCGTGTACATCTAAACGTGTAGCCTCAAAAGAGAACCCATAGGAGAATTTTCTTTCGTCAAAAATTTTCAGAAAATCACGTTTTAAGGAAATCCCTCATCGTGCGAAATTATCTTGTTATTCCTAAACAACACGTTGTAACTCGAAAAGCTTTCGTGTTGTGTGTATGTCTAAGGGTGTAGCCTCAAAAGAGAAGGCACAGGAGAGTTTTCTCTCCAAAGAATATGTAGGAATACCACGTTATAAGGAAATACAGTGTTGCAGAGTAAAGACAAATACGTACGTATTGGAAACACTTTATGAGAAGAAATAACGCATCGTAAAAAATTAGCTTGTATCTCCTAAACAACACGTTGTAACTCAAAAAGATTTGGTGTGGCGTGTACTTCTAAACGTGTTGCCTCATGAGAGAACCCATAGGAGAATTTTATTTTGTCAAAATTTTTCATAAAATCATGTTTTAAGGAAATCCCGCATCTTGCGAAATTATCTTGTTTTCCTAAACAACTCGTTTTAACTCGAAAAACTTTGGTGTTGCGTGTATGTCTAAACGTTTAGCCTCAAAAGACAAGGCACAGGAGAGTTTTCTCACGAAAGAATATGTAAGAATACCACCTTATAAGGAAATACAGTGTTGCAGAGTAAACACAAACACGTAAGTATTGGAAACACTTACGAGAAGAAATAAAGCATGGTACAAAATTAGCTTGTATCTCCTAAACAACACATTGTAACTCGGAAAGATTTGGTGTGGCGTGTACGTCTAAACGTGTAGTCCCAAAAGAGAACCCACAGGAGAACTTTCTATCGTCAAAATTTGTCAGAAACCACGTTTTAAAGAAATCCCGCATCGTGCAAAATTATCTTGTTTTTCCTGAACAACAAGTTGTAACTCGAAAAGCCTTGGTGTTGCGTGTATGTCTAAGCGTGTAGCCTCAAAAGAGAACGCACAGGAGAGTTTTCTCTTGAAAGAATATGTAAGAATACCACGTTATAAGGAAATACAGTGTTGCAGAGTAAAGACAAATACATACGTATTGGAAACACTTTACGAGAAGAAATTAAGCATCGTACAAAATTAGCTTGTTTCTCCTAAACAACACATTGTACCTTGAAAGGATTTGGTGTGGCATGTACGTCTAAACGTGTAGCCTCAAAAGGGAACCCACAAAAAAATTTTCTTTCGTCAAATTTTTCAGAAAACCACGTTTTAAGAAAATCCCGCAACTTGCGAAATTATCTTGTTTTTCCTGAACAACAAGTTGTAACTCGAAAAGCTTTGGTGTTGCGAGTATGTCTAAGTGTGTAGCCTCAAAAGGGAATGCACAGGAGAGTTTTCTCTCGAAAGAATATGTAATAAAACCATGTTATAAGGGAATACAGTGTTGCATAGTAAAGACAAATATGTACATATTGGAAAAACTTTACAAGAAGAAATAACGCTTCTTACAAAATAAGCTTGTATCTCCTAAACAACACCTTGTAACTCGGAAAGATTTGATGTGGCATGTACATCTAAACGTGTAGCCTCAAAAGAGAACCCACAGGAGAATTTTCTTTCGTCAAAATTTGTCAGAAACCACGTTTTAAGGTAATCCCGCATCGTGCAAAATTATCTTGTTTTTCCTGAACAACACGTTGTAACTCGAAAAGCTTTGCTGTTGCGTGTATGTCTAAGTGTGTTGCCTCAAAAGAGAACGCACTGGAGAGTTTGCTCTCGAAAGAACATGTAACAATACAACGTTATAAGGAAATGCAGTGTTGCAGAGTAAAGACAAATACGTACATATTGGAAACAATTTACGAGAAGTAATAATGCATCGTACAAAATTAGCTTGTATCTCCTAAACAACAAGTGGTAACTCGAAAGGACTTGGTGTGGCGTGTACGTCTACACGTGTAGCCTCAAAAGAGGACCCACAGGAGAAATTTCTTTCGTCAAAATTTGTCAGAAAACCAGGTTTTAAGGAAATCCCTCATCGTGCGAAATTATCTTGTTTTTCCTAAACAACACGCTGTAACTTCAAAGCTTTGGTGTTGCGTGTATATCTTAGTGTGTAGCCTCAAAGGGGAACGCACAGGAGAGTTTTCTCTCGAAAGAATATGTAAGAATACCACGTTATAAGGAAATACAGTTTTGCAGAGTAAAGACAAATACGTACATATTGGAAACACTTTACGAGAAGAAATAACGCATCGTACAAAATAAGCTTGTATCTCCTAAACAACATGTTGTAACTCGATAGATTTCGTGTGCCGTGTACGTCTAAACGAGTAGCCTCAAAAGAGAACCCACAGGAGAATTTTCTTTCGTCAAAATATGTCAGAAACCACGTCTAAACGTGTAGCCTCAAAAGAGAACCAACAGGAGAATTTTCTTTCGTCAAAATTTGGCAGAAAACCACGTTTTAAGGAAATCCCGAATCGTGCGAAATTATCTTATTTTTCCTAATCAACACGTTGTAACAGGAAATTCGGCATTGTGCGAAATTATCTTGGTTTTCCTAAACAACACGTTGTAACTCGAAAAGTTTTGGTGTTGCATGTATGGGTAAGCATGTAGCCTCAAAAGAGTAGGCACAGGAGAGTTTTTTCTCGAAAGAATATGTAAGCATACCACGTTATAAGGAAATACAGTGTTGCAGAGTAAAGACAAATAAGTATGTATTGGAAACACTTTACTAGAAGAAATAATGCATCATACAAAATTAGCTTGTATCTCCTAAACAACACGTTGTATCTCGAAAGGATTTGGTGTGGCATGTACGTCTAAACTTGTAGCCTCAAAAGAGAACCCACAGGAGAATTTTCTTTCGTCAAAATTTGTCAGAAAACCACGTTTTAAGGAAATCCCACATCGTGCGAAATTATCTTGTTTTTCCTAAACAACACGTTGTAACTCGAAAAGCTTTGGTGTTGCGTGTATGTCTAAGCGTGTAGCCTCAAACTAGAAGGCACAGGAGAGTTTTCTCTCTAAAGAATATGTAAGAATACCACGTTATAAGGAAATACAGTGTTGCAGAGTAAAGACAAATACGTATGTATTGGAAACACTTTACGAGAAGAAATAACGCTTCGTACAAAATTAGCTTGTATCTCCTATACAACAAGTTGTAACTCGAAAAGATTTGGTGTGGCGTGTACATCTGAACGTGTAGCCTCAAAAGAGATCCAAGAGGAGAATTTTCTTTCGTCAAAATTTGTCAGAAAACCACGTTTTAAGGAAATCCCGCATCGTGCGAAATTATCTTATTTTTCCTAATCAACACGTTGTAACATGAAATGCTTTGGTTTTGCCTGTATGTCTAAGCATGTAGCCTCAAAAGAGAAGGCACAGGAGAGTTTTCTGTCTAAAGAATATGTAAGAATACCACGTTATAAGGAAATACATTGTTGCAGAGTAAAGACAAATAGGTACGTATTGGAAACACTTACGAGAAGAAATAAAGCATCATACAAAATTAGCTTGTATCTCCTAAACAACACGTTGTAACTCGAAAAGCTTTGGTGTTGCGTGTATGTCTAAGCGTGTAGCCTCAAAAGGGAAGGCACAGGAGAGTTTTCTCTCGAAAGAATATGTAAGAATACCACGTTATAAGGAAATACAGTGTTGCAGAGTAAAGACAAATACGTACTTATTGGAAACACTTTACGAGAAGAAATAAAGCATCATTCAAAATTAGCTTGTATCTCCTAAACAACACATTGTAACTCAAAAGGATTTTGTGTGGCGTGTACGTCTAAACGTGTAGGCTCAAAATAGAACCCACAGTAGAATTTTCTTTCCACAAAATTCGTCAGAAAACCACGTTTTAAGGAAATTCGGCATCGTGCGAAATTATCTTGTTTTTCCTAAACAACACGTAGTAACTCGAAAAGCTTTGGTTTTGCATGTATGGGTAAGCGTGTAGCCTCAAAAGAATAGGGACAGGAGAATTTTTTCTCGAAAGAATATGTAAGCATACCACGTTATAAGGAAATACAGTGTTGCAGAGTAAAGCCAAATACGTATGTATTGGAAACACTTTACGAGAAGAAATAACGCATCGAAAAAAATTAACTTGTATCTCCTAAACAACACATTGTAACTCGAAAAGATTTGGTGTGGCGTGTACGTCTAAACATGTAGCCTCAAAGAGAACCCACAGGAAAATTTTCTTTTGTAAAAATTTGTCAGAAAACCACGTCTTAAGGAAATCCCGCATCGTGGGAAATTATCTTGTTTTTCCTAAGCAACACGTTGGAACTCGTAAAGTTTTGATTTTGCGTGTAAGTCTAAGTGTGTAGCCTCAAAAGAGAAGGCACAGGAGAGTTTTCTCTCGAAAGAATATGTAAGAATACCACGTTATAAGGAAATAAAGTGTTGCAGAGTAAAGACAAATACATATGTATTGGAAACACTTTACAAGAAGAAATAACGCATAGTAAAAAATTAGGTTGTATCTCCTAAACAACACGTTGTAACTCGAAAGGATTTGGTGTGGCGTGTACGTCTAAACTTGTAGCTTCAAAAGAGAACCCACAGGAGAATTTCTTTCTTCAAAATTTTCAGAAAACCACGTTTTAAGGAAATTCCGCATCGTGCGAAATTATCTTGTTTTTCCTAAACAACACGTTGTAACTCGAAAAGCTTTGAGGTTGCGTGCATGTCTAAGCTTGTAGCCTCAAAAGGGAAGGCACAGGAGAGTTTTCTCTGGAAAGAATATGTAAGAATACCATGTTATAAGGAAATACAGTGTTGCAGAGTAAAGACAAATACGTACTTATTGGAAACACTTTACGAGAAGAAATAAAGCATCATTCAAAATTAGCTTATATCTCCTAAACAACACATTGTAACTCAAAAGGATTTGGTGTGGCGTGTACGTCTAAACGTGTAGCCTCAAAAGAGAATCCACAGTAGAATTTTCTTTCCACAAAATTCGTCAGAAAACCACGTTTTAATGAAATTCGGCATCGTGCGAAATTTTCTTGTTTTTCCTAAACAACACGTAGTAACTCGAAAAGCTTTGGTGTTGCGTGTATGTGTAAGCGTGTAGGCTCAAAAGAGTAGGCAAAGGAGAGTTTTTTCTCGAAAGAATATGTAAGCATACCACGTTATAAGGAAATACAGTGTTGCAGAGTAAAGACAAATACGTACGTATTGAAAACACTTTACGAGAAGAAACAACATCGAACAAAATTAACTTCATCTCCTAAACAACACATTGTAACTCGAAAAGATTTGGTGTGGCGTGTACGTCTAAACGTGTAGCCTCAAAAGAGAACCAACAGGAGACATTTCTTATTCAAAATTTGTCTGAAAACCACGTTTTAAGGAAATCCCACATTGTGCGAAATTTCCTTATTTTTCCTAATCAACACGTTGTTACACGAAATGCTTTGGTTTTGCCTGTATGTCTAAGCTTGTAGCCTCAAAAGAGAAGGCACAGGAGAGTTTTCTCTCAAAAGAATATTTAAGAATACCTCGTTATAAGGAAATACAGTGTTGCAGAGTAAAGGAAAATATGTACGTATTGGAAACACTTTACGAGAAGAAATAAAGCATCATACAAAACTAGCTTGTATCTCCTAAACAACAAGTTGTAACTCGAAAAGATTTGGTGTGGCGTGTACGTCTAAACGTGTAGCCTCAAAAGAGAACCCACAGGAGAATTTCCTTTCTTCAAAATTTGTCAGAAAACCATGTTTTATGGAAATCCCGCATCGTGTGAAATTATCTTGTTTTTTCTAATCAACACATTGTAACGCGAAAAGCTTTGGTGTTGCATGTATGTCTAAGAGTGTAGCCTCAAAAGAGAAGGCACAGGAGAGTTTTCCCTCGAGAGAATATTTAAGAATACCACGTTATAAGGAAATACAGTGTTGCAGAGTAAAGAAAAATACGTACGTATTAAACACTTTACGAGGAGAAATAAAGCATCATACAAAACTAGCTTGTATCTCCTAAACAACAAGTTGTAACTCGAAAAGCTTTGGTGTGGCGTGTACGTCTAAACGTGTAGTCTCAAAAGAGAACCCACAGGAGAATTTTCTTTCGTCAAAATTTGTCAGAAAACCACGTTTTAAGGAAATCCTGCATAGTGCGAAATGATCTTGTTTTTCCTAAACAAGACGTCGTAACTCGAAAAGCTTTGGTGTTGCATGTATGGGTAAACGTGTAGCCTCAAAAGAGTAGGCACAGGAGTGTTTTCTCTCGAAAGAATATGTAAGCATACCACATAAAAAGGAAATACAGTGTTGCAGAGTAAAGACAAATAAGTACGTATTGGAAACAATTTAAGAGACGAAATAATGCATCCTACAAAATTAACTTGTATCTCCTAAACAACACGTTGTAACTCGAAAGGATTTGGTGTGGCATGTACGTCTAAATGGGTAGCCTCAAAAGAGAATCCACAGGAGAATTTTCTTTCGTCAAAATTAGTCAGAAAACCACGTTTTATGGAAATCCCTCATCGTGCGAAATTATCTTGTTTTTCCTAAACAACACGTTGTAACTCGAAAAGCTTTGGTGTTGCATGTATGTCTGAGCGTGTAGCCTCAAATGAGAAGGCACAGGAGAGTTTTCTCTCCAAAGAATATGTAAGAATACCACGTTATAAGGAAATACAGTGTTGCAGAGTAAAGACAAATACGTATGTATTGGAAACACTTTACAAGAAGAAATAACGCATCGGACAAAATTAGCTTGTATCTCCTAAACAACACGTTGTAACTCGAAAGGATTTGGTGTGGCATGTACGTCTAAACGTGTAGCCTCAAAGAGAACCCACAGGAAATTTTTCTTTCGTCAAAATTTGTCAGAAAACCACGTTTTATGGAAATCCAGCATCGTGTGAAATTATCTTGTTTTTCCTAAACAACAGGTTGTAACTCGTAAAGCTTTGGTGTTGCCTGTATGTCTAAGCGTGTAGCCTCAAAAGGGAAGGCACAAGAGAGTTCTCTCTCTAAAGAATATGTAAGAATACCACGTTATAAGGAAATACAGTGTTGCAGAGTAAAGACAAATACATAAGTATTGGAAACACTTTACAAGAAGAAATAATGCATCGTAAAAATTAGCTTGTATCTCCTAAACTACACGTTGTAACTCGAAAAGATTTGGTGTGGCGTGTAAGTCTAAATGTGTAGCTTCAAAAGAGAACCCACAGGAGAATTTTCTTTCTTCAAAATTTGTCAGAAAACCACGTTTTAAGGAAATCGCGCATCGTGTGAAATTATCTTGTTTTTTCTAATCAACACATTGTAACGCGAAAAGCTTTGGTGTTGCATGTATGTCTAAGAGTGTAGCCTCAAAAGAGAAAGCACAGGAGAGTTTTATCTCGAAAGAATATGTAAGAATACTACGTTATAAGGAAATACAGTGTTGCAGAGTAAACACAAATACGTATGTATTGGAAACACATTAGGAGAAGAAATAACATTTCATACAAAATTAGCTTGTATCTCCTATACAGCAAGTTCTAACTCGAAAAGATTTGGTGTGGCGTGTACGTCTAAAACGTGTAACATCAAAAGAGAACCCACAGGAGAATTTTCTATCGTCAAAATTTGTCAGAAAACCACGTTTTAAGGAAATCCGGCATCGTGGGAAATGATCTTGTTTTTCCTAAACAACACGTCGTAACTCTAAAAGCTTTGGTGTTGCTGGTATGGGTAAGCGTGTAGCCTCAAAAGAGTTGGCACAGGAGAGTTTTCTCTCGAAAGAATATGTAAGCATACCACGTTATAAGGAAATACAGTGTTGCAGAGTAAAGACAAATACGTACGTATTAGAAACACTTTAAGAGAAGAAATAACGCATCATACAAAATTAACTTCTATCTCCTAAACAACACGTTGTAACTCGAATATATTTGGTGTGCTGTGTATGTCTAAACTGGTAGCCTCAAAAGAGAACCCACAGGAGAATTTTCTTTCGTCAAAATTTGTCAGAAAACCATGTTTTATGGAAATCCCGCATCATGTTAAATTATCTTGTTTTTCCTAAACAACACGTTGTAACTCGAAAAGCTTTGGTGTTGCGTGTATGTCTAAGCATGTAGCCTCAAAAGAGAAGGCACAGGAGAGTTTTCTCTCGAAAGAATATGTAAGAATACCACGTTATAAGAAAATGCAGTGTTGCAGAGTAAAGACAAATATGTATGTATTGGAAACACTTTACGAGAAGAAATAGCGCTTCGTACAAATTAGCTTGTATCTCCTATACAACAAGTTGTAACTCGAAAAGATTTGGTGTGGCGTGTACGTCTAAACGTGTAGCCTCAAAAGAGAACCCACAGGAGAATTTTCTTTCGTCAAAATTTGTCAGAAAACCACGTTTTAAGGAAATCCGGCATCGTGCGAAATGATCTTGTTTTTCCTAAACAAAACGTCGTAACTCCTGAAGCTTTGGTGTTGCGTGTATGGGTAAGCGTGTAGCCTCAAAAGAGTAGGCACTGGAGAGTTTTCTCTCGAAAGAATATGTAAGCATACCACGTTATAAGGAAATACAGTGTTGCAGAGTAAAGACAAATATGTACGTATTGGAAACACTTTAAGAGAAGAAATAACGCATCATAAAAAATTAACTTGTATCTCCTAAACAACACGTTGTAACTCGAAAGGATTTGGTGTGGCGTGTACGTCTAAACGTGTAGCCTCAAAAGAGAACCCACAGGAGAATTTTCTTTCCTCAAAATTTGTCAGAAAACCACGTTTTATGGAAATCCCGCATCCTGCGAAATTATCTTGTATTTCGTAAACAACATGTTGTAACGCGAAAAGCTTTGGTGTTGCATGTATGTCTAAGCATGTAGCCTCAAAAGAGAAGGCACAGGAGAGTTTTCTCTTGAAAGAATATGTAAGAATACCACATTACAAGGAAATACAGTGCTGCAGAGTAAAGACAAATACATAAGTATTGGAAACACTTTACAAGAAGAAATAACGCATCGTAAAAATTACCTTGTATCTCCTAAACTACACATTGTAACTCGAAAAGATTTGGTGTGGCGTGTAAATCTAAATGGGTAGCCTCAAAAGAGAACCCACAGGAGAATTTTCTTTCTTCAAAATTTGTCAGAAAACCACGTTTTATGGAAATCCCGCATCGTGCGAAATTATCTTATTTTTCCTAATCAACACCTTGTAACAGGAAATGCTTTGGTTTTGCCTTTATGTCTTAGCATGTAGCCTCAAAAGAGAAGGCACAGGAGAGTTTGCTCTCGAAAGAATATGTAAGAATACCACGTTATAAGGAAATACAGTGTTGCAGAGTAAAGTCAAATACGTATGTATTGGAAACACTTTACGAGAAGAAATAATGCATCGTACAAAATTAGCTTGTATCTCCTAAACAACACGTTGTAAATCGAAAAGATTTGGTGTGGCGTGTACGAATAAACGTGTAGCCTCAAAGAGAACCCACAGGAAAATTTTCTTTCGTCAAAATTTGTCAGAAAACCACGTCTTAAGGAAATCCCGCATCGTGCGAAATTATCTTGTTTTTCCTAAGCAACAGGTTGGAACTCAGAAAGTTTTGATGTTGCGTGTAAGTCTAAGTGTGTAGCCTCAAAAGAGAAGGCACAGGAGAGTTTTCTCTCGAAAGAATATGTAAGAATACCACGTTATAAGGAAATAAAGTGTTGCAGAGTAAAGACAAATACATATGTATTGGAAACACTTTACAAGAAGAAATAACACATAGTAAAAAATTAGGTTATATCTCCTAAACAACACGTTGTTACTCGAAAGGATTTGGTGTGGCGTGTACGTCTAAACTTGTAGCTTCAAAAGAGAACCCACAGGAGAATTTCTTTCTTCAAAATTTTCACAAAACCACGTTTTAAGGAAATCCCGCATCGTGCGAAATTATCTTGTTTTTCTAAACAACACGTTGTAACTCGAAAAGCTTTGAGGTTGCGTGTATGTCTAAGCGTGTAGCCTCAAAAGTTAAGGCACAGGAGAGTTTTCTCTGGAAAGAATATGTAAGAATAACACGTTATAAGGAAATACAGTGTTGCAGAGTAAAGACAAATACATAAGTATTGGAAACACTTTACAAGAAGAAATAACGCATCGTAAAAATTAGCTTGTATCTCCTAAACTACAGGTTGTAACTCAAAAAGATTTGGTGTGGCGTGTATGTCTAAATGTGTAGCCTCAAAACAGAACCCACAGGAGAATTTTCTTTCGTCAAAATTTTTCAGAAAACACGTTTTAAGGAAATCCCGCATCGTGCGATATTATCAGGTTTTTCCTAAGAAACCCGTTGTAACTCGAAAAGCTTTGGTGTTGCATGTATGTCTTAGCGTGTAGCCTAAAAAGAGAAGGCAAAGGAGAGTTTTCTCTCGAAAGAATATGTAAGCATACCACGTTATAAGGAAATACAATGTTGCAGAGGAAAGACAAATAAGTATGTATTGGAAACACTTTAAGAGAAGAAATAACGCATCGTACAAAATTAACTTGTATCTCCTAAACAACACGTTGTAACTCGAAAATATTTGGTGTGGCGTGTACGTCTAAACGGGTAGTCTCAAAAGAGAACCCACAGGAGAATTTTCTTTCGTCAAAATTTGTCAGAAAACCGCGTTTTATGTAAATCCGGCATCGTGCGAAATTATCTTGTTTTTCCTAAACAACACATTGCAACTCGAAAAGCTTAGGTGTTGCGTGTATGTCTAAGCGTGTAGCCTCAAAAGAGAAGGCACAGGAGAGTTTTCTCTTGAAAGAATATATAAGAATACCACGTTATAAGGAAATACAGTGTTGCAGAGTAAATTCAAATATGTATGTATTGGAAACACTTTAGGAGGAGAAATAATGCATCGTAAAATATTAGCTTATATCTCCTAAACAACACGTAGTAACTCGAAAAGATTTGGTGTGGCGTGTATGTCTAAAGGTGTAGCCTCAAAAGAGAACCTAGAGGAGAATTTTCTTTCATCAAAATTTGTCAGAAAACCACGTTTTAAGGAAATCCCGCATCGTGCGAAATTATCTTGTTTTTCCTAATCAACAAGTTGTAACGCGAAAAGCTTTGGTGTTGCGCGTATGTCTAAGCGTGTAGACTCAAAAGAGAAGGCACAGTAGAGTTTTCTCTCGAAAGAATAAGTAAGAATACCACGTTATAAGGAAATACAGTGTTGCAGAGTAAAGTCAAATACGTATGTATTGAAAAAACTTTACAAGAAGAAATAATGCATCGTAAAAAATTAGCTTGTATCTCCTAAACAACACGTAGTAACTCGAAAAGATTTGGTGTGGCGTGTACGTCTAAACGGGTAGTCTCAAAAGAGAACCCACAGGAGAATTTTCTTTGGTCAAATTTTGTCAGAAAACCACGTTTTATGGAAATCCCGCATCCTGCGAAATTATCTTGTTTTTCCTAAACAACAAGTTGGAACTCGAAAAGTTTTGATGTTGCGTGTAAGTCTAAGTGTGAAGCCTCAAAAGAGAAGGCACAAGAGAGTTTTCTCTCAAAAGAATATGTAAGAATACCACGTTATAAGGAAATACAGTGTTGCAGAGTAAAGACAAATACATACATATTGGAAACACTTTACAAGAAGAAATAACGCAGAGTAAAAAATTAGCTTGTATCACCTAAACAACACATTGTAACTCGAAAGGATTTGGTGTGGCGTGTACGTCTAAACTTGTAGCCTCAAAAGAGAACCCACAGGAGAATTTCTTTCGTCAAAATTTTCAGAAAACCACTTTTAAGGAAATCCTGCATCGTGCGAAATTATCTTGTTTTTCCTAAACAACACGTTGTATGTCGAAAAGCTTTGAGGTTGCGTGTATGTCTAAGCATGTAGCCTCAAAAGGGAAGGCACAGGAGAGTTTTCTCTCGAAAGAATATGTAAGAATACCACGTTATAAGGAAATACAGTGTTGCAGAGTAAAGACAAATACATAAGTATTGGAAACACTTTACAAGAAGAAATAACGCATCGTAAAAATTAGCATGTATCTCCTAAAATACACGTTGTAACTCGAAAAGATTTGGTGTGGTGTGTATGTCTATATGTGTAGCCTCAAAACAGAACCGACAGGAGAATTTTCTTTCGTCAAAATTTTTCAGAAAACCACATGTTAAGGAAATCCAGCATTGTGCGAAATGATCATGTTTTTCCTAAAAAACACGTTGTAACTCAAAAAGCTTTGGTGTTACGTGTATGTCTTAGCGTGTAGCCTCAAAAGAGAAGGCAAAGGAGAGTTTTCTCTCGAAAGAATATGTAAGCATACCACGTTATAAGGAAATACAGTGTTGCAGAGGAAAGACAAATAAGTACGTATTGGAAACACTTTAAGAGAAGAAATAACGCATCGTACAAAATTAACTTGTATCTCCCAAACAACACATTGTAACTCGAAAATATTTGGTGTGACTTGTACGTCTAAATGGGTAGTCTCAAAAGAGAACCCACAGGAGAATTTTCTTTCGTCAGAATTTGTCAGAAAACCACGTTTTATGGAAATCCCGCATCGTGCGAAATTACATTGTTTTTCCTAAACAACACATTGTAACTCGAAAAGCTTAGGTGTTGCGTGTATGTCTAAGCATGTAGCCTCAAAAGAGAAGGCACAGGAGAGTTTTCTCTCGAAAGAATATGTAAGAATACCACGTTATAAGGAAATACAGTGTTGCAGAGTAAATTCAAATACGTATGTATTGGAAACACTTTATGAGAAGAAATAATGCATTGTACAAAATTAGCTTCTATCTCCTAAACAACACGTTGTAAATCGAAAAGATTTGGTGTGGCGTGTACGTCTAAATGTGTAGCCTCAAAAGAGAACCTAGAGGAGAATTTTCTTTCGACAAAATTTGTCAGAAAACCACATTTTAAGGAAATCCCGCATCGTGCGAAATTATCTTGTTTTTCCTAATCAACACGTTGTAACGCGAAAAGCTTTGGTGTTGCGTGTATGTCTAAGCGTGTAGACTCAAAAGAGAAGGCACAGTAGAGTTTTCTCTCGAAAGAATATGTTAGAATATGACTTTATAAGGAAATACAGTGTTGCAGAGTAAAGACAAATACGTACATATTGGAAACACTTAAACTTTACGAGAAGAAATAATTCATCGTACAAAATTAGTTTGTATCTCCTAAACAGCACGTTTTAACTCGAAAAGATTTGGTGTGGCGTGTACGTCTAAACGTGTAGCCTCAAAGGAGAACTCACAGGGGAATTTTCTTTCGTCAAAATTTGTCAGAAAACCACGTTTTAAGGAATTCCCGCATCGTGATAAATTATTTTGTTTTTCCCAAACAACACGTTGTAACTCGAAAAGCTTTGGTGTTGCGTGTATGTCTAAGCCTGTA
Source organism: Apodemus sylvaticus (assembly GCF_947179515.1). NCBI lineage: Eukaryota > Metazoa > Chordata > Mammalia > Rodentia > Muridae > Apodemus > Apodemus sylvaticus. The sequence goes on from NC_067490.1 coordinate 62,260,971, forward strand.
GCCTCAAAAGAGATGGCACAGGAGAGTTTTCTCTCGAAATAATGTGTAAGAATACCACGTTCTAGGAAATACAGTGTTGCAGAATAAAGACAAATACGTACGTATTGGAAACACTTTTCAAGAAGAAATAATGCATCGTACAAATTTAGCTTGTATCTCCTAAACTACATGTTATATCTCGAAAACATTTGGTGTGGCATGTACGTCTAAATGTGTAGCCTCAAAAGAGAACCCACAGGAGAATTTTCTTTCGTCAAAATTTTTTCAGAAAACCACGTTTTGAGGAAATCCCGCATTGTGCGAAATTATCTTGTTTTTCCTAAACAACACGTTGTAACTCGAAAGCTTTGGTGTTGCGTGTATGTCTAGGCGTGTAGCCTCAAAAGAGAACGCACAGCAGAGTTTTCTCTCAAAAGAATATGTAAGAATACCACGTTATAAGGAAATACAGTGTTGCAGAGTAAATTCAAATACGTACATATTGGAAACACTTTACGAGAAGAAATAATGCATCGTACAAAATTAGCTTGTATCTCCTAAACAACACGTTGTAAATCGAAAAGATTTGGTGTGGTGTGTACGTCTAAACGTGTAGCCTCAAAAGAGAACCCACAGAAGATTCTTTTTTTGTCAAAATTTGTCAGAAAACCACGTTTTAAAGAAATCCCGCATCTTGCGAAATTATCTTGTTTTTCCTAAACAACAGGTTGTAACTCGAAATGCTTTGGTGTTGCGTGTATGTCTAAGCATGTAGCCTCAAAAGCGAACGCATTGAGGGTTTTCTCTTGAAGAATATGTAAGAATACCACGTTATAAGGAAATACAGTGTTGCAGAGTAAAGACAAATATGTACCTATTGGAAACACTTTACGAGAAAAAATAACGCATCTTGCAAAAATAGCTTTTATCTCCTAAACAGCAAGTTGTAACTCGAAAAGATGTGGTGTGGTGTGTACGTGTAAACGTGTAGCCTCAAAAGAGAACAAACAGGAGAATTTTCTTTTGTCAAAATTTGTCAGAAAACCACGTTTTAAGGAAATCCCGCATAGTGCGAAATTATCTTGTTTTTCCTAAACAACACGTATTAACTCCAAAAGCTTTGGTGTTGCGTGTTTGTCTAAGCGTGTAGCCTCAAAAGAGAAAGCACAAGAGAGTTTTCTCTCGAAAGAATATGTAAGAATACCACGTTATAAGGAAATACAGTGCTGCAGAGTAAAGACAAATACATAAGTATTGGAAACACTTTACAAGAAGAAATAACGCATCGTAAAAATTACCTTGTATCTCCTAAACTACACATTGTAACTCGAAAAGATTTGGTGTGGCGTGTAAATCTAAATGGGTAGCCTCAAAAGAGAACCCACAGGAGAATTTTCTTTCTTCAAAATTTGTCAGAAAACCACGTTTTATGGAAATCCCGCATCGTGCGAAATTATCTTATTTTTCCTAATCAACACCTTGTAACAGGAAATGCTTTGGTTTTGCCTTTATGTCTAAGCATGTAGCCTCAAAAGAGAAGGCACAGGAGAGTTTGCTCTCGAAAGAATATGTAAGAATACCACGTTATAAGGAAATACAGTGTTGCAGAGTAAAGTCAAATACGTATGTATTGGAAACACTTTACGAGAAGAAATAATGCATCGTACAAAATTAGCTTGTATCTCCTAAACAACACGTTGTAAATCGAAAAGATTTGGTGTGGCATGTACGAATAAACGTGTAGCCTCAAAGAGAACCCACAGGAAAATTTTCTTTCGTCAAAATTTGTCAGAAAACCACGTCTTAAGGAAATCCCGCATCGTGCGAAATTATCTTGTTTTTCCTAAGCAACAGGTTGGAACTCAGAAAGTTTTGATGTTGCGTGTAAGTCTAAGTGTGTAGCCTCAAAAGAGAAGGCACAGGAGAGTTTTCTCTCGAAAGAATATGTAAGAATACCACGTTATAAGGAAATAAAGTGTTGCAGAGTAAAGACAAATACATATGTATTGGAAACACTTTACAAGAAGAAATAACACATAGTAAAAAATTAGGTTATATCTCCTAAACAACACGTTGTAACTCGAAAGGATTTGGTGTGGCGTGTACGTCTAAACTTGTAGCTTCAAAAGAGAACCCACAGGAGAATTTCTTTCTTCAAAATTTTCACAAAACCACGTTTTAAGGAAATCCCGCATCGTGCGAAATTATCTTGTTTTTCCTAAACAACACGTTGTAACTCGAAAAGCTTTGAGGTTGCGTGTATGTCTAAGCGTGTAGCCTCAAAAGTTAAGGCACAGGAGAGTTTTCTCTGGAAAGAATATGTAAGAATAACACGTTATAAGGAAATACAGTGTTGCAGAGTAAAGACAAATACATAAGTATTGGAAACACTTTACAAGAAGAAATAACGCATCGTAAAAATTAGCTTGTATCTCCTAAACTACAGGTTGTAACTCAAAAAGATTTGGTGTGGCGTGTATGTCTAAATGTGTAGCCTCAAAACAGAACCCACAGGAGAATTTTCTTTCGTCAAAATTTTTCAGAAAACACGTTTTAAGGAAATCCCGCATCGTGCGATATTATCATGTTTTTCCTAAGAAACCCGTTGTAACTCGAAAAGCTTTGGTGTTGCATGTATGTCTTAGTGTGTAGCCTAAAAAGAGAAGGCAAAGGAGAGTTTTCTCTCGAAAGAATATGTAAGCATACCACGTTATAAGGAAATACAATGTTGCAGAGGAAAGACAAATAAGTATGTATTGGAAACACTTTAAGAGAAGAAATAACGCATCGTACAAAATTAACTTGTATCTCCTAAACAACACGTTGTAACTCGAAAATATTTGGTGTGGCGTGTACGTCTAAACGGGTAGTCTCAAAAGAGAACCCACAGGAGAATTTTCTTTCGTCAAAATTTGTCAGAAAACCGCGTTTTATGTAAATCCGGCATCGTGCGAAATTATCTTGTTTTTCCTAAACAACACATTGCAACTCGAAAAGCTTAGGTGTTGCGTGTATGTCTAAGCGTGTAGCCTCAAAAGAGAAGGCACAGGAGAGTTTTCTCTTGAAAGAATATATAAGAATACCACGTTATAAGGAAATACAGTGTTGCAGAGTAAATTCAAATATGTATGTATTGGAAACACTTTAGGAGGAGAAATAATGCATCGTAAAATATTAGCTTATATCTCCTAAACAACACGTAGTAACTCGAAAAGATTTGGTGTGGCGTGTATGTCTAAAGGTGTAGCCTCAAAAGAGAACCTAGAGGAGAATTTTCTTTCATCAAAATTTGTCAGAAAACCACGTTTTAAGGAAATCCCGCATCGTGCGAAATTATCTTGTTTTTCCTAATCAACAAGTTGTAACGCGAAAAGCTTTGGTGTTGCGTGTATGTCTAAGCGTGTAGACTCAAAAGAGAAGGCACAGTAGAGTTTTCTCTCGAAAGAATAAGTAAGAATACCACGTTATAAGGAAATACAGTGTTGCAGAGTAAAGTCAAATACGTATGTATTGAAAAAACTTTACAAGAAGAAATAATGCATCGTACAAAATTAGCTTGTATCTCCTAAACAACACGTAGTAACTCGAAAAGATTTGGTGTGGCGTGTACGTCTAAACGGGTAGTCTCAAAAGAGAACCCACAGGAGAATTTTCTTTGGTCAAATTTTGTCAGAAAACCACGTTTTATGGAAATCCCGCATCCTGCGAAATTATCTTGTTTTTCCTAAACAACAAGTTGGAACTCGAAAAGTTTTGATGTTGCGTGTAAGACTAAGTGTGAAGCCTCAAAAGAGAAGGCACAAGAGAGTTTTCTCTCAAAAGAATATGTAAGAATACCACGTTATAAGGAAATACAGTGTTGCAGAGTAAAGACAAATACATACATATTGGAAACACTTTACAAGAAGAAATAACGCAGAGTAAAAAATTAGCTTGTATCACCTAAACAACACATTGTAACTCGAAAGGATTTGGTGTGGCGTGTACGTCTAAACTTGTAGCCTCAAAAGAGAACCCACAGGAGAATTTCTTTCGTCAAAATTTTCAGAAAACCACTTTTAAGGAAATCCTGCATCGTGCGAAATTATCTTGTTTTTCCTAAACAACACGTTGTATGTCGAAAAGCTTTGAGGTTGCGTGTATGTCTAAGCGTGTAGCCTCAAAAGGGAAGGCACAGGAGAGTTTTCTCTCGAAAGAATATGTATGAATACCACGTTATAAGGAAATACAGTGTTGCAGAGTAAAGACAAATACATAAGTATTGGAAACACTTTACAAGAAGAAATAACGCATCGTAAAAATTAGCATGTATCTCCTAAAATACACGTTGTAACTCGAAAAGATTTGGTGTGGTGTGTATGTCTATATGTGTAGCCTCAAAACAGAACCGACAGGAGAATTTTCTTTCGTCAAAATTTTTCAGAAAACCACGTGTTAAGGAAATCCAGCATTGTGCGAAATGATCATGTTTTTCCTAAAAAACACGTTGTAACTCAAAAAGCTTTGGTGTTACGTGTATGTCTTAGCGTGTAGCCTCAAAAGAGAAGGCAAAGGAGAGTTTTCTCTCGAAAGAATATGTAAGCATACCACGTTATAAGGAAATACAGTGTTGCAGAGGAAAGACAAATAAGTACGTATTGGAAACACTTTAAGAGAAGAAATAACGCATCGTACAAAATTAACTTGTATCTCCTAAACAACACGTTGTAACTCGAAAATATTTGGTGTGACGTGTACGTCTAAATGGGTAGTCTCAAAAGAGAACCCACAGGAGAATTTTCTTTCGTCAGAATTTGTCAGAAAACCACGTCTTATGGAAATCCCGCATCGTGCGAAATTATATTGTTTTTCCTAAACAACACATTGTAACTCGAAAAGCTTAGGTGTTGCGTGTATGTCTAAGCATGTAGCCTCAAAAGAGAAGGCACAGGAGAGTTTTCTCTCGAAAGAATATGTAAGAATACCACGTTATAAGGAAATACAGTGTTGCAGAGTAAATTCAAATACGTATGTATTGGAAACACTTTATGAGAAGAAATAATGCATTGTACAAAATTAGCTTCTATCTCCTAAACAACACGTTGTAAATCGAAAAGATTTGGTGTGGCGTGTACGTCTAAATGTGTAGCCTCAAAAGAGAACCTAGAGGAGAATTTTCTTTCGACAAAATTTGTCAGAAAACCACATTTTAAGGAAATCCCGCATCGTGCGAAATTATCTTGTTTTTCCTAATCAACACGTTGTAACGCGAAAAGCTTTGGTGTTGCGTGTATGTCTAAGCGTGTAGACTCAAAAGAGAAGGCACAGTAGAGTTTTCTCTCGAAAGAATATGTTAGAATATGACTTTATAAGGAAATACAGTGTTGCAGAGTAAAGACAAATACGTACATATTGGAAACACTTAAACTTTACGAGAAGAAATAATTCATCGTACAAAATTAGTTTGTATCTCCTAAACAGCACGTTTTAACTCGAAAAGATTTGGTGTGGCGTGTACGTCTAAACGTGTAGCCTCAAAGGAGAACTCACAGGGGAATTTTCTTTCGTCAAAATTTGTCAGAAAACCACGTTTTAAGGAATTCCCGCATCGTGATAAATTATTTTGTTTTTCCCAAACAACACGTTGTAACTCGAAAAGCTTTGGTGTTGCGTGTATGTCTAAGCCTGTAGCCTCAAAAGAGATGGCACAGGAGAGTTTTCTCTCGAAATAATGTGTAAGAATACCACGTTCTAGGAAATACAGTGTTGCAGAATAAAGACAAATACGTACGTATTGGAAACACTTTTCAAGAAGAAATAATGCATCGTACAAATTTAGCTTGTATCTCCTAAACTACATGTTATATCTCGAAAACATTTGGTGTGGCATGTATGTCTAAATGTGTAGCCTCAAAAGAGAACCCACAGGAGAATTTTCTTTCGTCAAAATTTTTTCAGAAAACCACGTTTTGAGGAAATCCCGCATTGTGCGAAATTATCTTGTTTTTCCTAAACAACACGTTGTAACTCGAAAGCTTTGGTGTTGCGTGTATGTCTAGGCGTGTAGCCTCAAAAGAGAACGCACAGCAGAGTTTTCGCTCAAAAGAATATGTAAGAATACCACGTTATAAGGAAATACAGTGTTGCAGAGTAAATTCAAATACGTACATATTGGAAACACTTTACGAGAAGAAATAATGCATCGTACAAAATTAGCTTGTATCTCCTAAACAACACGTTGTAAATCGAAAAGATTTGGTGTGGTGTGTACGTCTAAACGTGTAGCCTCAAAAGAGAACCCACAGAAGATTCTTTTTTGTCAAAATTTGTCAGAAAACCACGTTTTAAAGAAATCCCGCATCTTGCGAAATTATCTTGTTTTTCCTAAACAACAGGTTGTAACTCGAAATGCTTTGGTGTTGCGTGTATGTCTAAGCATGTAGCCTCAAAAGCGAACGCATTGAGGGTTTTCTCTTGAAGAATATGTAAGAATACCACGTTATAAGGAAATACAGTGTTGCAGAGTAAAGACAAATATGTACCTATTGGAAACACTTTACGAGGAAAAATAACGCATCTTGCAAAAATAGCTTGTATCTCCTAAACAGCAAGTTGTAACTCGAAAAGATGTGGTGTGGCGTGTACGTGTAAACGTGTAGCCTCAAAAGAGAACAAACAGGAGAATTTTCTTTTGTCAAAATTTGTCAGAAAACCACGTTTTAAGGAAATCCCGCATAGTGCGAAATTATCTTGTTTTTCCTAAACAACACGTATTAACTCCAAAAGCTTTGGTGTTGCGTGTTTGTCTAAGCGTGTAGCCTCAAAAGAGAAAGCACAAGAGAGTTTTCTCTCGAAAGAATATGTAAGAATACCACGTTATAAGGAAATACAGTGTTGCAGAGTAAAGACAAATACATACTTACTGGAAACACTTAAACTTCACTAGAAGAAATAACGTATCTTAAAAAATTAGCTTGTATCTCCTAAACAACATGTTGTAACCCGAAAAGATTTGGCGTGGCGTGTACGTCTAAACATGTAGCCTCAAAAGAGAACCCACAGGACATTTTTTTTCGTCAAAATTTGTCAGAAAACCACGTTTTAAAGAAATCCCGCATGGTGCGAAATAATCTTGTTTTTCCTAAACAACACGTTGTAACTCGAAAAGCTTTGGTGTTGCGTGTATGTCTAAGCGTGTAGCCTCAAAAGAGAACGCACAGGAGAATTTTCTCTTGAAAGAATATGTAAGAATACCACATAATAAGGAAATACAGTGTTGTAGAGTAAAGACAAATACTTATGTATTGGAAACACTTTACTACAAGAAATAACGCATCGTACAAAATTAGCTTGTATCTCCTAAACAACACGTTGTAATTCGAAAAGATTTGGTGTGGCGTGCATGTCTAAATGTGTAGCCTCAAAAGAGAACCCACAGGAGAATTTTCTTTCGTCAAAATTTGTCAGAAAACCACGTTTTATTTAAATCCAGCATCGTGGGAAATTATCTTGTTTTTCCTAATCAACACGTTGTAATGTGTAAAGTTTTGGTGTTTTGTGTATGTGTAAGCGTGTATCCTCAAAAGAGAACGCACAGGAGAGTTTTCTCTCGAAAGAATATGTAAGAATACCACGTTATAAGGAAATACAGTGTTGCATAGCAAAGACAAATACATACTTATTGGAGACACTTTATGAAAAAAATAACGCATCGCAAAAATTAGATTGTATCTCCTAAACAACAGGTTGTAACTCGAAAAGATTTGGTGTGACGTGTACTTCTAAACGTGTAGCCTCAAAAGAGAACCCACAGGAGAATTTTCTTTCATCAAAATTTGTCAGAAAACCACGTTTTAAGGAAATCTCGCATCGTGCGAAATTATATTGTTTTTCCTAAACGACATGTTGTAACTCGAAATGCTTTGGTGTTGCGTGTATGTCTAAGCATGTAGCCTCAAAAGAGAAGGCACAGGAGAGTTTTCTCTTGAAAGAATATGTAAGAATAACTCTTTATAAGGAAATACAGTGTTGCAGAGTAAAGACAAATACATACCTATTGGAAACACTTTACGAAAAGAAATAATGTATCATACAAAATTAGCTTGTATCTCCTAAACAGCACATTGTAACTGGAAAAGATTTGGTGTGGCATATACGTGTGAACATGTAGCCTCAAAAGAGAACCCACAGGAGAATTTTATTTCGTCAAAATTTGTCAGAAAACCACGTTTTAAGAAAATCCCGCATCGTGCGAAATTAACCTGTTTTTCCTAAACAACATGTCGCAACTCGAAAAGCTTTGGTGTTGCGTGTATGTATAAGCGTGTAGCCTCAAAAGAGAAGGCACAGGAGAATTTTCTCTCGAAAGAATATCTAAGAATACCACGTTATAAAGAAATACAGTGTTGCAGAGTAAAGACAAATACGTACATATTGGAAACACTTTACAAGAAGAAATAACACATCGTAAAAATTAGCTTGTATCTCCTAAACTACACGTTGTAACTCGAAAAGATTTGGTGTGGCGTGTACATCTAAATGTGTAGCCTCAAAACAGAACCCACAGGAGAATTTTCTTTCGTCTAAATTTTTTCATAAACAACGTTTTAAGGAAATCCAATATCGTGCGAAATTACCTTGTTTTTCTAAAACAACATGTTGTAACTCGGAAAGCTTTGGTGTTGCTTGTATGCCTAAGCATGTAGCCTCAAAGGAGAAGGCACAGGAGAGTTTTCTCTTGAAAGAATATGTAACAATACCACGTTATAAGGAAATACAGTGTTGCAGAGTAAAGACAAATACGTACGTATTGGGAACACTTTACTAGAAGAAATAACGCATCGTACAAAATTATCTTGTATCTCCTAAACAACACATTGTAACTCGATAATATTTAGTGTGGCGTGTACGTCTAAATGTGTAGCCTCAAAGAGAAGCCACAGGAGAATTTTCTTTCGTCAAAATTTGTCAGAGAACCACGTTTTACGGAAATCCCGCATCGTGCGAAATTATCTTGTTTTTCCTAATCAACACGTTGTAACTTGAAAAGCTTTGGTGTTGCGTGTATGTGTAAGCATGTAGCCTCAAAAGAGAATGCACAGGAGAGTTTTCTCTCGAAAGAATACGTAAGAATACCACGTTATAAGGACATACTGTGTTGCAGATTAAAGACAAATACATACTTATTAGAAACACTTTATGAGAAGAAATAATGCATCGCAAAAATTAGATTGTATCTCCTAAACAACACGTTGTAACTCGAAAAGATTTGGTGTGGCGTGTACGTCTAAACGTGTAGCCTCAAAAGAGAACCCTCAGGAGAATTTTCTTTCATCAAAATTTGTCAGAAAACCACGTTTTAAGGAAATCCCGCATCGTGCGAAATTATCTTGTTTTTCCTAAACAAGATGTTGTAAATCGAAAAGCTTTGGTGTTGCGTGTATGTCTGAGCGTGTAGCCTCAAAAGAGAACGCACAGGAGAGTTTTCTCTCGATAGAATATGTAAGAATACCACCTTATAAGTAAATACAGTGTTGTAGAGTAAAGACAAATACATACATATTGGAAACACTTTACGAAAAGAAATAATGCATCATACAAAATTAGCTTGTATCTCCTAAACAACACATTGTAACTTGAAAAGATTTGGTGTGGCGTGTACGTTTAAACGTGTAGCCTTAGAACAGAACCCACATGAGAATTTTCTTTCCTCAAAATTTGTCAGAAAACCACGTTTTAAGGAAATCCCGCATTGTGCGAAATTATCTTGTTTTTCCTAAACAACATGTTGTAACTCGAAAAGCTTTGGTGTTGCGTGTATTTCTTAGCGTGTAGCCTCAAAATAGAAGGCAAAGGAGAGTTTTCTCTCGAAAGAATATGTAAGAATACCACGTTATAAGGAAATACAGTGTTGCAGAATAAAGACAAATATGTACCTATTGGAAACACTTTAAGAGAAGAAATAACGCATCTTACAAAATTAGCTTGTATCTCCTAAAGTACACGTTGTAACTCGAAAAGATTTGGTGTGACTTGTACGTCTAAATGTGTAGCCTCAAAAGAGAACCCACGGGAGAATTTTCTTTTCTCAATTTTTTTTCAGAAAACTACGTTTTAAGGAAATCGCGCATCGTGCGAAATTATCTTGTTTTTCCTAAACAACACGTTGTAACTCGAAAAGCTTTAATGTTTATTGTATGTCTAAGCGTGGAGACTCAAAAGAGAACGCACAGGATTGTTTTCTCTCGAAAGAATATGTAAGCATACCATGTTATAAGGAAATACAGTGTTGCAGAGTAAAGAAAAATACATACATATTGGAAACACTTTACGAGAAGCAATAACGCATCGTACAAAATTAGCTTGTATCTCCAAAACAACACGTTGTAACTCGAAAGTATTTGGTGTGGCATGTATGTCTAAACGTGTAGCCTCAAAAGAGAACCCTAGGAGAATTTTCTTTCGTCAAAATTTGTCAGAAAACCATGTTTTAGGGAAATCCCGCATCGTGCGAAATTATCTTGTTTTTCCTAAACAACACATCATAACTCGAAAAGCTTTGGTGTTGCGTGTATGTATCAGCGTGTAGCCTCAAAAGAGAAGGCACAGGAGAGTTTTCTCTCGAAAGAATATGTAAGAATACCATGTTATAAGGAAATACAGTGTTGCAGAATAAAGACAAATACGTACATATTGGAAACAAACTTTAGGAGAGGAAATAATGCATCGTACAAAATTAGTTTTTATCTACTAAACAGCACGTTGTAACTCGAAAGGATTTGGTTTGGCGTGTAGGTCTAAACGTGTAGCCTCAAAAGAGAACCCACAGGAGAATTTTCTTTCGTCAAAATTTGTCAGAAAACCACGTTTTAAGGAAATCCGGCATCGTGCGAAATTATCTTGTTTTTCCTAAACAACACGTTGTCACTCGTAAAGCTTTGGTGTTGCGTGTATGTCTAAGCGTGTAGCCTCAAAAGAGAACGCACAGGAGATTTTTCTCTCGAAAGAATATGTAAGAATACCACGTGATAAGGAAATACAGAGTTGCAGAGTATAGCAAATACTTAAATATTGGAAACACTTTACAAAAAGAAATAAAGCATCATACAAAATTAGCTTGTATCTCCTAAACTACATGTTGTAACTCGAAAAGATTTGGTGTGGCGTGTAAGTCTAAACGTGTAGCCTCAAAGGAGAACCCACAGGAGAAATTTCTTTCGTCAATTTTTTTCAGAAAACCACGTTTTAAGGAAACCCCGCATCTTGCGAAATTATCTGGTTTTTCCTAAACAACACGTAGTAACTCGAAAAGCTTTGGTGTTTCGTGTATGTCTATAGGTGTAGCCTAAAAAGAGAATGCATAGGAGAGTTTTCTCTCGAAAGAATATGTAAGAATACCACGTTATAAGGAAATGCAATGTTGCAGAGTAAAGAAAAATACATACATATTGGAAACACTACGAGAAGAAATAAAGCATCTTGCAAAATTAGCTAGTATCTCCTAAACAACACGTTGTAACTCGAAAGGATTTGGTGTGGCGTGTACCTCTAAACGTGTAGCCTCAAAAGAGAACCCACAGGAGAATTTTCTTTCGTCAAAATTTGTCTGAAAACCACGTTTTAAGGAAATCCCGCATCGTGCGAGGTTATCATGTTTTTCCTAATCAACACGTTGTAACTGGAAAACTTTGGTGTTGCATGTATGTCTAAGCATGTAGCCTCAAAAGAGTAGGCAAAGGAGAGTTTTCTCTCGAAAGAATATGTAAGAATACCACGTTATAAGGAAATACAGTATTGCAGAGAAAAGACAAATGCGTACATATTGGAAACACTTTACGAGAAGAAATAATGCATCATACAAAATTAGCTTGTATCTCCTAAACAACACGTTGTAACTCGAAAAGATTTGGTGTGGAGTGTACGTCTAAACGTGTAGCCTCAAAAGAGAATCCACAGGAGAATTTTCTTTCGTCAAAATTTTTCAGAAAACCATGTTTTAAGGAAATCCTGCATCGTGCGAATTTATCTTGTTTTTCCTAAACAACTCATCGTAACTCGAAAAGCTTTGGTGTTGTGTGTATGTCTAAGCGTGTAGCCTCAAAGGGGAAGGCACAGGAGAGTGTTCTCTTGAAAGAATATGTAAGAATACCGCGTTATAAGGAAATACAGAGTTGCAGAGTAAAGACAAATACGTACATATTGGAAACACTTAAACTTTACGAGAAGAAATAATGCATCATACAAAATTAGCTTGTATCTCCTAAACAGCACGTTGTAACTCGAAAAGATTTCGTGTGGCGTGTACGTTTAAATGTGTAGCCTCAAAAGAGAACCCACAGGAGAATTTTCTATCGTCAAAATTTGTCAGAAAACCACGTTTTAAGGATATCACACATCGTGCGAAATTATCTACTTTTTCCTAAACAACATATTGTAACTCGAAAAGCTTTGGTGTTGCATGTATGTCTAAGTATGCAGCCTCCAAAGAGAACGCACAAGAGAGTTTTCTCTCGAAAGAATATGTAAGAATACCACGTTATATGGAAATACAGTGTTTCAGAATAAAGAAAAATAAGTACGTATTGGAAACACTTTATGAGAAGAAATAAAGCAACGTACAAAATTAGCTTGTATCTCCTAAACAACACATTGTAACTCAAAAGGATTTGGTGTGGCGTGTACGTCTAAACGTGTAGCCTCAAAAGAGAACCCACAGGAGAATTTTGTTTCGTCAAAATTTTTTCAGAAAACCACGTTTTCAGGAAATCCCGCATCGTGCGAAATTATCTTGTTTTTCCAAAACAACATGTTGTAACTCGAAAAGCTTTGGTATGCATGTATGTCTAAGCGTGTAGCCTCAAAAGAGAATGCACAGGAGAGTTTTCTCTCGAAAGAATATGTAAGAATACCACGTTATATGGAAATACAGTGTTGCAGAGTAAAGAAAAATACGTACGTATTGGAAACACTTTAGGGGAAGAAATAATGCATCTTACAAAATTAGCTAGTATCTCCTAAGCAACACGTTGTAACTCGAAAAGATTTGGTGTGGCATGTACATCTAAACGTGTACCCTCAAAAGAGAACCCACAGGAGAATTTTCATTTGTCAAAATTTGTCAGAAAACCATGTTTTAAGGAAATCCTGCATCGTGCGAAATTATCTTGTTTTTCCTAAACAACACATCGTAACTCAAAAAGCTTTGGTGCTGCGTGTATGTCTAAGCGTGTAGCCTCAAAAGAGAACCCACAGGAGAATTTTCTTTCGTCAAAATTTGACAGAAAACCACGTTTTAAGGAAATCCCCCATCGTGCGAAATTATCTTGTTTTTCCTAAACATCACGTTGTAACTCGAAAAACTTTGGTGTAGCGTGTATGTCTAAGCGTGTAGCCTCAAAAGAGAACGCACAGGAGAGTTTTCTCTCGAAAGAATATGTAAGAATACCACGTTATAAGGAAATACAGTTTTGCAGAGTAAAGACAAATACATAAGTATTGGAAACACTTTAGGAGAAGAAATAACACATCATAAAAAATTAGCTTCTATCTCCTAAACAACACGTTGTAACTCGAACAGATTTGGTGTGGTGTGTACTTCTAAACGTGTAGCCTCAAAAGAGAACCCACAGGAGAATTTTCTTTCCTCAAAATTTGTCAGAAAACCATGTTTTAAGGAAATCCCGCATCTTGCGAAATTATCTTGTTTTTCCTAAACAACACATCGTAACTCGAAAAGCTTTGGTGTTGCGTGTATGTATCAGCGTGTAGCCTCCAAAGAGAAGGCACAGGTGAGTTTTCTCTCGAAAGAATGTGTAAGAATACCATGTTATAAGGAAATACAGTGTTGCAGAGTAAAGACAAATACGTACATATTGGAAACACTTAAACTTTCGGAGAGGAAATAATGCATCCTACAAAATTAGCTTGTATCTACTAAACAGCACGTTGTAACTCGAAAGGATTTGGTGTGGCGTATACGTCTAAACGTGTAGCCTCAAAAGAGAACCCACAGGAGAATTTTCTTTCCTCAAAATTTGTCAGAAAACCACGTTTTAAGGAAATCCGGCATCGTGGGAAATATCTTGTTTTTCCTAAACAACACGTTGTCACTCAAAAAGCTTTGGTGTTGCGTGTATGTCTAAGCGTGTAGCCTCAAAAGAGAACGCACAGGACATTTTTCTCTCAAAAGAATATGTAAGAATACCACAGGATAAGGAAATACAGTGTTGCAGAGTAAAGCAAATACTTACATATTGGAAACACTTTACAAAAAGAAATAAAGCATCATAAAAAATTAGCTTGTATCTCCTAAACTACATGTTGTAACTCGAAAAGATTTGGTGTGGCGTGTAAGTCTAAACGTGTAGCCTCAAAGGAGAACCCACAGGAGAATTTTCTTTCGTCAAATTTTTTTCAGAAAACCACGTTTTAAGGAAACCCCGCTTCTTGAGAAATTATCTGGTTTTTCCTAAACAACACGTAGTAACTCGAAAAGCTTTGGTGTTTCGTGTATGTCTATGCGTGTAGCCTAAAAAGAGAACGCATAGGAGAGTTTTCTCTCGAAAGAATATGTAAGAATACCACGTTATAAGGAAATACGATGTTGCAGAGTAAAGAAAAATACGTACATATTGGAAACACTTTACAAGAAGAAATAACGCATCTTACAAAATTAGCTAGTATCTCCTAAACAACACGTTGTAACTCGAAAAGATTTGGTGTGGCGTGTACCTCTAAACGTGTAGCCTCAAAAGAGAACCGACAGGGGAATTTTCTTTCGTCAAAATTTGTCAGAAAACCATGTTTTAAGGAAATCCCGCATCGTGCGACATTATCATGTTTTTCCTAATCAACACGTTGTAACTGGAAAGCTGTGGTGTTGCATATATGTCTAAGCGTGTAGCCTCAAAAGAGTAGGCAAAGGAGAGTTTTCTCTCGAAAGAATATGTAAGAATACCACGTTATAAGGAAATACAGTATTGCAGAGAAAAGACAAATATGTACATATTGGAAACACTTTACGAGAAGAAATAATGCATCATACAAAATTAGCTTGTATCTCCTAAACAACACGTTGTAACTCGAGAAGATTTGGTGTGGCGTGTACGTCTAAACGTGTAGACTCAAAAGAGAACCCACAGGAGAATTTTCTTTCGTCAAAATTTTTCAGAAAAACATGTTTTAAGGAAATCCCGCTTCGTGCGAATTTATCTTGTTTTTCCTAAACAACACATCGTAACTCGAAAAGCTTTGGTGTTGCGTGTATGTCTAAGCGTGTAGCCTCAAAGGGGAAGGCACTGGAGAGTGTTCTCTCGAAAGAATATGTAAGAATACCATGTTATAAGGAAATACAGTGTTGCAGAGTAAAGACAAATACGAACATATTGGAAACACTTAAACATTACGAGAAGAAATAATGCATCGTACAAAATTAGCTTGTATCTCCTAAACAGCACGTTGTAACTCGAAAAGATTTCATGTGGCATATACGTTTAAATGTGTAGCCTCAAAAGAGAACCCACAGGAGAATTTTCTTTCGTCAAAATTTGTCAGAAAACCACGTTTTAAGGATATACCGCATCGTGCGAAATTATCTATTTTTTCCTAAACAACATGTCGTAACTCGAAAAGCTTTGGTGTTGCGTGTATGTCTAAGTTTGCAGCCTCCAAAGAGAATGCACGAGAGTTTTCTCTCCAAAGAATATGTAAGAATACCACGTTATAAGGAAATACAGTGTTTCAGAATAGAGAAAAATACATACGTATTGGAAACACTTTAAGAGAAGAAATAACGCAACGTACAAAATTAGCTTGCATCTCCTAAACAACACGTTGTAACTCGAAAGGACTTGGTGTGGTGTGTACGTCTAAACGTGTAGCCTCAAAAGAGAACGCACAGGAGAATTTTCTTTCGTCAAAATTTGACAGAAAACCACGTTTTCAGGAAATCCCCCATCGTGCGAAATTATCTTGTTTTTCCTAAACATCACATTGTAACTCGAAAAGCTTTGGTGTTGCGTGTATGTCTAAGCGTGTAGCCTCAAAAGAGTAGGCAAAGGAGAGTTTTCTCTCGAAAGAATATGTAAGAATACCACGTTATAAGGAAATAGAGTATTGCAGAGAAAAGACAAATACATACATATTGGAAACACTTTACGAGAAGAAATAATGCATCATACAAAATTAGCTTGTATCTCCTAAACAACACGTTGTAACTCGAAAAGATTTGGTGTGGCGTGTACGTCTAAACATGCAGCCTCAAAAGAGAACCCACAGGAGAATTTTCTTTCTTCAAAATTTTTCAGAAAACCATGTTTTAAGGAAATCCTGCATCGTGCGAAATTATCTTGTTTTTCCGAAACAACACATCGTAACTCGAAAAGCTTTGGTGTTGCGTGTATGTCTAAGCGTGTAGCCTCAAAGGGGAAGGCACAGGAGAGTTTTCTCTCGAAAGAATATGGAAGAATACCACGTTACAAGGAAATACAGTGTTGCAGAGTAAAGACAAATACGTACATATTGGAAACACTTAAACTTTAGGAGAAGAAATAATGCATCGTACAAAATTAGCTTGTATCTCCTAAACAGCACGTTGTAACTCAAAATGATTTCATGTAGCGTGTACGTTTAAATGTGTAGCCTCAAAAGAGAACCCACAGGAGAATTTTCTTTCGTCAAAATTTGTCAGAAAACCACGTTTAAGGATATCCCGCATCGTGCGAAATTATCTATTTTTTCCTAAACAACACATCGTAACTCGAAAAGCTTTGGTGTTGCGTGTATGTCTAAGTTTGCAGCCTCCAAAGAGAATGTACAAGAGAGTTTTCTCTCCAAAGAATATGTAAGAATACCACGTTATAAGGAAATACAGTGTTTCAGAATAAAGAAAAATACGTACATATTGGAAACACTTTATGAGAAGAAATAACGCAACGTAAAAAATTAGCTTGTATCTCCTAAACAACAGGTTGTAATTCAAAAAGATTTGGTGTGGCATGTACGTCTAAACGTGTAGCCTCAAAAGAGAACCCACAGGAGAATTTTGTTTCGTCAAAAATTATTCAGAAAAGCACGATTTAAGGAAATCCCGCATCATGCGAAATTATGTTTTTTCCTAAACAACACGTTGTAACTGGAAAAGCTTTGGTGTTTCGTGTATGTCTCAGCGTGTAGCCTCAAAAGAGAACGCACAGGAGAGTTTTCTCTCGAAAGAATATGTAAGAATACCACGTTATAAGGAAATACAGTGTTGCAGAGAAAAGAAAAATACGTACATATTGGAAACACTTTAGGAGAAGAAATAACACATCTTACAAAATTAGCTAGTTTCTCCTAAGCAACACGCTGTAACTCGAAAAGATTTGGTGTGGCGTGTACGTCTAAACGTGTAGCCTCAAAAGAGAACCCACAGGAGAATTTTCTTTCGTCAAAATTTGTCAGAAAACCATGTTTTAAGGAAATCCTGCATCATGCGAAATTATCTTGTTTTTCCTAAACAACACATCGTAACTCGAAAAGCTTTGGTGTTGCGTGTATGTCTACGCATGTAGCCTCAAAAGAAAACCGACAGGAGAATTTTCTTTCTTCAAATTTTGACAGAAAACCACGTTTTAAGGAAATCCCCCATCGTGCGATATTATCTTGTTTTTCCTAAACATCACGTTGTAACTCGAAAAGCTTTGGTGTTGAGTGTATGTTTATGCGTGTAGCCTCAAAAGAGAACGCACAGGAGAGTTTTCTCTCGAAAGAATATGTAAGAATACCACGTGATAAAAACATACAGTGTTGCAAAGTAAAGACAAATACGTAAGTGTTGGAAACACTTTAGTAGAAGAAATAACGCATCATAAAAAATTAGCTTGTATCTCCTAAACAACTCGTTGTAACTCGAAAAGATTTGGTGTGGCATGTACTTCTAAACGTGTAGCCACTAAAGAGAACCCACAGGAGAATTTTCTTTCCTCAAAATTTGTTAGAAAACCCTGTTTTATGGAAATCCCGCATCGTGCGAAATTATCTTGTTTTTCCTAAACTACACATCGTAACTCGAAAAGCTTTGGTGTTGCTTGTATGTCTCAGCGTGTAGCCTCAAAAGAGAAGGCACAGGAGAGTTTCTCTCGAATGAATATGTAAGAATACCATGTTATAAGGAAATACAGTGTTGCAGAGTAAAGACAAATACGTACATATTGGAAACACTTAAACTTTAGGAGAGGAAATAATGCATCATCCAAAATTAGCATGTATCTACTAAACAGCACGTTGTAACTCGAAAGGATTTGGTGTGGCGTGTATGTCTAAACGTGTAGCCTCAAAAGAGAACCCACAGGAGAATTTTCTTTCGTCAAACTTTGTCAGAAAACCACGTTTTAAGGAAATCCGGTATCGTGCGAAATTATCTTGTTTTTCCTAAACAACACGTTGTCACTCGTAAAGCTTTGGTGTTGCGTGTATGTCTAAGCGTGTAGCCTCAAAAGAGAATGCACAGGAGATTTTTCTCTCTAAAGAATATGTAAAAATACCACGTTATAAGGAAATACAGTGTTGCAGAGTAATGCAAATACATTCATATTGGAAACACTTTACAAAAAGAAATAACGCATTGTACAAAATTAGCTTGTATCTCCTAAACTACACCTTGTAACTCAAAAAGATTTGGTGTGGCGTGTTCGTCTAAAAGTGTAGCCTCAAAGGAGAACCCACAGGAGAGTTTTCTTTCGTCAAAATTTTTCAGAAAACCACGTTTTAAGGATTTCCCGCATCGTGCGAAATTATCTGGTTTTTCCTAAACAACACGTAGTAACTCGGAAAGCTTTGGTGTTTCGTGTATGTCTATGCGTGTAGCCTAAAAAGTGAACGCACAGGAGAGTTTTATCTCGAAAGAATATGTAAGAATACCACGTTATAAGGAAATACAATGTTGCAGAGTGAAGAAAAATACATACATATTGGAAACACTTTACGAGAAGAAATAACGCATCTTACAAAATTAGCTAGCATCTCCTAAACAACACGTTGTAACTCGAAAAGATTTGGTGTGGTGTGTACGTGTAAACATGTAGCCTCAAAAGAGAACCCACAGGAGAATTTTCTTTCGTTAAAATTGGTCAGAAAACCACGTTTTAAGGAAATCCCGCATCGTGCGAAATTATCATGTTTTTCCTAATCAACACGTTGTAACTCGAAAAGCTTTGGTGTTGCGTGTATGTCTAAGCGTGTAGCCTCAAAAGAGTAGGCAAAGGAGAGTTTTCTCTCGAAAGAATATGTAAGAATACCACGTTATAAGGAAATACAGTATTGCAGAGAAAAGACAAATACATACATACATATTGAAAACACTTTACGAGAAGAAATAATGCATCATAAAAAATTAGCTTGTATCTCCTAAACAACACGTTGTAACTCGAAAATATTTGGTGTGGCGTGTACGTCTAAACGTATAGCCACAAAAGAGAACCCACAGGAGAATTTTCTTTCGTCAAAATTTTTCAGAAAACCATGTTTTAAGGAAATCCCGCATCGTGTGAAATTATCTTGTTTTTCCTAAACAACACCTTGTAACTCGAAAAGCTTTGGTGTTGCGTGTATGTCTAAGCGTGTAGCCTCAAAGGGGAAGGCACAGGAGAGTTTTCTCTCGAAAGAATGTGGAAGAATACCACGTAATAAGGAAATACAGTGTTGCAGAGTAAAGACAAATACGTACATATTGGAAACACTTAAACTTTACAAGAAGAAATAATGCATCATACAAAATTTGCTTGTATTTCCTAAACAGCACGTTGTAACTCGAAAGATTTGGTGTGTCCTGTAAGTCTAAACGTGTAGCCTCAAAAGAGAAGCCACAGGAGAATTTTCTTTCATCGAAATTTGTCAGAAAACCACGTTTTAAGGATATCCCGCATCGTGCGAAATTATCTATTTTTTCCTAAACAACACATCGTAAATCGAAAAGCTTTGTTGTTGCGTGTATGTCTAAGTTTGCAGCCTCCCAAGAGAACGCACAAGAGAGTTTTCTCTCGAAAGAATATGTAAGAATACCACGTTATAAGGAAATACAGTGTTTCAGAATAAAGAAAAATACGTACGTATTGGAAACACTTTATGAGAAGAAATAACGCAACGTACAAAATTAGCTTGTATCTCCTAAACAACACGTTGTAACTGAAAAAGATTTGGTGTGGCATGTACGTCTAAACGTGTAGCCTCAAAAGAGAACCCACAGGAGAATTTTCTTTCGTCAAATTTTGACAGAAAACCACGTTTTAAAGAAATCCCCCATCGTGCGATATTATCTTGTTTTTCCTAAACATCACGTTGTAACTCGAAAAGCTTTGGTGTTGTGTGTATGTCTAAGCGTGTAGCCTCAAAAGAGAACGCACAGGAGAGTTTTCTCTTGAAAGAATATGTAAGAATACCACGTTATAAAAAAATACAGTGTTGCAGAGTAAAGACAAATACGTAAGTATTGGAAACACTTTACGAGAAGAAATAATGCATCTTACAAAATTAGTTTGTATTTCCTAAACAACACGTAACTCGAAAAGATTTGGTGTGGCCTGTACGTCTAAATGTGTAGCCTCAAAAGAGCACCCACAGGAGAATTTTCTTTCGTCAAAATTTATCAGAAAACCATGTTTTAAGGAAATCCCGCATCGTGCGAAATTGTCTTGTTTTTCCTAAACAACACATCTTAACTCGAAAAGCTTTGGTGTTGCGTGTATGTCTAAGCGTGTAGCCACAAAGGGGAAGGCACAGGAGAGTTTTCTCTCGAAAGAATATGTAAGAATACCACGTTATAAGGAAATACAGTGTTGCAGAGTAACGACAAATAAGTACATATTGGAAACACTTAAACTTTACGAGAAGAAATAATGCATCGTACAAAATTAGCTTGGATCTGCTAAACAGCACGTTGTAACTCGAAAAGATTTCGTGTGGCGTGTACGTTTAAATGTGTAGACTCAAAAGAGAACCCACAGGAGAATTTTCTTTCATCAAAATTTGTCAGAAAACCACGTTTTAAGGAAATCCCGCATTGTGCGAAATTATCTATTTTTTCCTAAACAACAGGTCGTAACTCGAAAAGCTTTGGTGTTGCTTGTATGTCTAAGCTTGTAGCCTCCAAAGAGAACGCAAAAGAGAGATTTCTCTCGAAAGAATATATAAGAATACCACGTTATAAGGAAATGCAGTGTTGCAGAATAAAGAAAAATACTTACGTATTGGAAACACTTTATGAGAAGAAATAACGCAACGTACAAAATTAGCTTGTATCTCTTAAACAACATGTTGTAACTCGAAAATATTTGGTGTGCTGCGTACGTCTAAACGTGTGGCCACAAAAGAGAACCCAGAGGAGAATATTCTTTCGTCAAAATTTGACAGAAAACCAGGTTTTAAGGAAATCCCCCAACGTGCGAAATTATCTTGTTTTTCCTAAACATCACGTTGTAACTCGAAAAGATTTGGTGTTGCGTGTATGTCTAAGCATGTAGCCTCAAAAGAGAATGCACAGGAGAGTTTTCTCTGGAAAGAATATGTAAGAATACCACGTTATAAGGAAATACAGTGTTGCAGAGTAAAGAAAAATACGTACGTATTGGAAACACTTTATGAGAAGCAATAACGCATCATAAAAAATTAGCTTGTATCTCCTAAACTATACGTTGTAACTCGCAAGCATTTGGTGTGCCGTGTACGTCTAAACGTGTAGCCTCAAAAGAGAACCCACAGGAAAATGTTCTTTCGTCAAATTTTTTTCAGAAAACCACGTTTTAAGGAAATTCCGCATCATGTGAAAATATCTGTTTTTTTCTAAACAACACGTCGTAACTCGAAAAGCTTTGGTGTTTCGTGTATGTCTAAGCGTGCAGCCTCAAAAGAGAACGCACAGGAGAGTTTTCTCTCGAAAGAATATGTAAGAATACTATGTTATAAGGAAATACAGTTTTGCAGAGTAAAGAAAAATACGTACGTATTGGAAACACTTTACGAGAAGAAATAACGCATCTTACAAAATTAGCTTGTATCTCCTAAACAACACGTTGTAACTCAAAAAGATTTGGTGTGGCATGTACGTCTAAATATGTAGCCTCAAAAGAGAACCCACAGGAGAATTTTCTTTCGTCAAAATTTGTCAGAAAACACGTTTTAAGGAAATCCCGCATCGTGCGAAATTATCTTGTTTTTTCTAAACAACACGTTTTCACTCAAAAAGCTTTGGTGTTGCGTGTATGTCTAAGCGTGTAGCCTCAAAAGAGAACGCACAGGAGATTTTTCTCTCGAAAGAATTTGGAAGAATACCACGTTATAAGGAAATATAGTGTTGCAGAGTAAAGTAAATTCATACGTATTGGAAACACTTTACAAGAAGAAATTACGCATCTTACAAAATTAGCTTGTATCTACTAAACTATACTTTCTAACTCGGAAAGATTTGGTGTGGCGTGTACTTCTAAACGTGTAGCCTCAACAAAGAACCCACAGGAGAATTTTCTTTCGTCAAATTTTTTTCAGAAAACCAGGTTTTAAGGAAATCCCACATAGTGAGAAATTATCTGTTTTTTCCAAAACAACACGTCCGTCGTAACTCGAAAATCTTTGGTGTTTCGTGTATGTCTAAGCGTGTAGCCTCAAAAGAGAAGGCACAGGAGAGTTTCCTCTCGAAAGAATATGTAAGAATACCACGTTATAAGGAAATACAGTGTTGCAGAGTAAAGAAAAATACGTTCGTAGTAGAAACACTTTATGAGAAGAAATAATGCATCTTACAAAATTAGTTTGTATTTCCTCAACAACACGTTGTAACTCGAAATGATTTGGTGTGGCATGTACGTCTAAACGTGTAGCCTAAAAAGAGAACCCAAAGGAGAATTTTCTTTCGTCAAAATTTGTCAGAAAACCACGTTTTATGGAAATCCCACATCGTTGAAATTATCTAGTTTTTCCTAAACAACACGTTGTCACTGGAAAAGCTTTGGTGTTGCGTGTATGTCTAAGCGTTTAGCCTCAAAAGAGAATGCACAGGAGAGTTTTCTCTCGAAAGAATATGCAAGAATACCACGTTATAAGGAAATACAGTCTTGCAGAGTAAAGACAAATACGTACTTATTGGAAACACTTTACAAGAAGAAATAAGGCATCGTACAAAATTAGTTTGTATCTCCTAAACAATACGTTGTACCTCCAAAAGATTTGGTGTGGCGTGTACGTCTAAACGTGTAGCCTCAAAAGAGAACCCAGAGAAGAATTTTCTTTCTTCAAAATTTGACAGAAAACCACGTTTTAAGGAAATCCTGCATTGTGCAAAATTATCTTGTTTTTCCTAAACAACACATTGTAACTCTAAAAGCTTTGGTTTAGCATATATGTCTAAGCATGTAGCCTCAAAAAAGCATGCACAGGAGACTTTTCCCTCGAAAGAATATGTAAGAATACCACGTTATAAGGAAATACAGTGTTGCAGAGTAAAGAAAAATACATACGTATTGGAAACACTTTACGAGAAGAAATAATGCATCTTACAAAATTAGTTTGTATTTCCTAAACAACACGTTGTAACTCGAAAAGATTTGGTGTGGCGTGTACGTCTAAACGTGTAGCCTCAAAAGAGAACCCAAAGGAGAATTTTCTTTCGTCAAAATTTGTCAGAAAACCACGTTTTATGGAAATCCCGCATCGTTGAAATTATCTAGTTTTTCCTAAACAACACGTTGTCACTGGAAAAGCTTTGGTGTTGCGTGTATGTCTAAGCGTTTAGCCTCAAAAGAGAATGCACAGGAGAGTTTTCTCTCGAAAGAATATGCAAAAATACCACGTTATAAGGAAATACAGTCCTGCAGAGTAAAGACAAATACGTACGTATTGGAAACACTTTACAAGAAGAAATAAGGCATCGTACAAAATTAGTTTGTATCTCCTAAACAATACGTTGTACCTCCAATAGATTTGGTGTGGTGTGTACGTCTAAACGTGTAGCCTCAAAAGAGAACCCACAGAAGAATTTTCTTTCTTCAAAATTTGACAGAAAACCACGTTTTAAGGAAATCCCGCATCGTGCGAAATTATCTTGTTTTTCCTATACAACACGTTGTAACTCGAAAAGCTTAGGTGTTGCGTGTATGTCTAAGCGTGTAGCCTCAAAAGAGAAGGCCCAGGAGAGTTTTCTTTCGAAAGAAAATATAAGAATACCACGTTATAAGGAAATACTGTGTTGAAGAATAAATAAAATACATACGTATTGGAAACACTTTACAAGAAGAAATAACGCAATGTACAAAATTAGCTTGTATCTCCTAAACAACAAGTTGTAACTCGAAAAGATTTGATGTGGCGTGTACGTCTAAACGTGTAGCCTCAAAAGAGAACCCACCAGAGAATTTTCTTTCTTCAAAATTTTTCAGAAAACCACGTTTTAAGGAAATCCCGCATCGTGCGAAATTATCTTGTTTTTCCTAAACAACATGAAGTAACTCGAAAAGCTTTGCTGTTGCGTGTATGTCTAAGCGTGTAGCATCAAAAGAGAAGGCACAGGAGAGTTTTCTCTCTAAAGAATATGTAAGAATACCACGTTATGAGGAAATACAGTGTTGCAGAGTAAAGACAAATACGTACATATTGGAAACACTTTAGGAGAAGAACTAATGCTTCCTACAAAATTAGCTTGTATCTCCTAAACAACACGTTGTAACTCGAAAAGATTTGGTGTGGCATGTACGTCTAAATGTGTAGCCTCAAAAGAGAACCCACAGGAGAATTTCCTTTCGTCAAAATTTGACAGAAAACCACGTATTAAGGAAATCCCACATCGTGCGTAAGTATCTATTTTTTCCTAAACAACACGTCGTAACTCGAAAAGCTTTGGTTTTGCGTGTATGTCTAAGCGTGTAGCCTCAAAAGAGAAGGCATAGGAGAGTTATCTCTCGAAAGAATATGTAAGAATACCACGTTATCAGGAAATACAGTGTTGCAGAGTAAAGACAAATACATACTTATTGGAAACACTTTACGAGAAGAAATAACGCATCGTACAAAATTACGTTGTATCTCCTAAACAACACGTTGTAACTCGAAAATATTTAGTGTGGCATGTACGTCTAAACATGTAGCCTCAAAAGAGAACCCACAGAAGAATTTTCATTCGTCAAAATTTGTCAGAAAACCCACATCGTGCGAAATTATCTTGTTTTTCCTAAACAACACTTTGTAACTCGAAAAGCTTTGGTGTTGCGTGTATGTCTAAGCATGTAGCCTCAAAAGAGAAGGCACAGGAGAGTTTTCTCTTCAAAGAATATGTACGAATACCACGTTATAAGGAAATACAGTGTTGCAGAGTAAAGACAAATACGTACGTATTGAAAAAACTTTAAGAGAAGAAATAACACATCTTACAAAATTACATTGTATCTCCTAAACAACAGGTTGTAACTCAGAAAGATTTGGTGTGGCGTTTACCAGTAAATATGTAGCCTCAGAAGAGAACCCAAAGGAGAATTTTCTTTCGTCAAAAATTTTCATCAAATCACGTTTTAAGCAAATCCCGCATCCTGAGATATTATTTTGTTTTTCCTAAACAACACGTTGTAACTCGAAAAGCTTTGGTGTTGCGTGTATGTCTAAGCGTGTAGCCTCAAAAGAGAAGGCACAGGAGAGTTTTCTCTCGAAAGAATATGTAATAATACCACGTTATGAGGAAATACAGTGTTGCAGAGTAAAGACAAATACGTACATATTGGCAACACTTTACGAGAAGAAATAACGCTTCGTAAAATATTAGCTTGTATCTCCTAAACAACAAGTTGTAACTCGAAAACATTTGATGTGGCATGTACGTCTAAACGTGTAGCCTCAAAAGAGAACCCACAGGAGAATTTTCTTTCGTCAAAATTTGTCAGAAAACCACGTTTTAAGGAAATCCCGCATCGTGCGAAATTATCTTGTTTTTCCTAAACAACACTTCGTAACTCGAAAAGCTTTGGTGTTGCGTGTATGTGTAAGTGTGTAGCCTCAAAAGAGAAGGCACAGGAGAGTTTTCTCTCGAAAGAATATGTATGAATACCACGTTATAAGGAAATACAGTGTTGCAGAGTAAAGACAAATACATATGTATTGGAAACAATTTACGAGAAGAAATAACACTTCATGCAAAATTAGCTTATATCTCCAACAAACATGTTGTAACTCGAAAAGATTTGCTGTGGTGTGTACGTCTAAACATGTAGCCTCAAAAGAGAACCAACAGGAGAATTTTCTTTCGTCAAAATTTGTCAGAAATCAACGTTTTAAGAAAATCCCACATCGTGCGAAATTATCTTGTTTTTCCTAAACAACATGTTGTAACTCGAAAGCTTTGGTGTTGCGTGTATGTCTCAGCATGTAGCCTCAAAAGAGAAGGCAC
This sequence comes from Apodemus sylvaticus, assembly GCF_947179515.1. NCBI lineage: Eukaryota > Metazoa > Chordata > Mammalia > Rodentia > Muridae > Apodemus > Apodemus sylvaticus. The sequence goes on from NC_067490.1 coordinate 62,287,324, forward strand.
AGGAGAGTTTTCTCTCAAAAGAATATGTAAGAATACCACGTTATAAGGAAATAGAGTGTTGCAGAGTAAAGACAAATACTTACTTATTGGAAACACTTCACAAGAAGAAATAACGCATCGTAAAAAATTAGCTTGTATCTCCTAAACAACACGTTGTAACTCGAAAATATTTGATGTGGCGTGTACGTCTAAACGTGTAGGCTCAAAAGAGAACCCACAGGAGAATTTTCTTTTGTCAAAATTTGTCAGAAAACCACGTTTTAAGGAAATCCCACATCGTGCGAAATTATCTTGTTTTTCCTAAACAACACGTTGTAACTTGAAAAGCTTTGGTGTTGCGTGTATTTCTAAGCATGTAGCCTCAAAAGAGAAGGCACAGGAGCGTTTTTTCTCGAAAGAATATGTACGAATACCACATTATAAGGAAATACAGTGTTGCAGAGTAAAGACAAATACATACGTATTGGAAACACTTTACGAAAAGAAATAAAGCTTCGTGCAAAATTAGCATATGTCTCCTAAACAAGACGTTGTAACTCGAAAAGATTTGCTGTGGCGTGTACGACTAAACATGTAGCCTCAAAAGAGAACCAACAGGAGAATTTTCTTTCGTCAAAATTTGTCAGAAATCAACGTTTTAAGGAAATCCCACATCATGCGAAATTATCTTGTTTTTCCTAAACAACACGGTGTAACTCGAAAAGCTTTGGTGTTGCATGTATGTCTCACCATGTAGCCTCAAAAGCGAAGGCACAAGAGAGTTTTCTCTCGAAAGAATATGAAAGAATACCACGGTATAAGGAAATACAGTGTTGCAGAGTAAAGACAAATACGTACATATTGGAAACACTTTACGAGAAGTAATAACTCATCTTACAAAATTACTTTGTATCTCCTAAACAACATGTTGTAACTCGAAAAGACTTGGTGTGGCGTTTACAACTAAACATGTAGCCTCAAAAGAGAACCCACAGGAGAATTTTCTTTCGTCAAAATTTTTCAGAAAACCACGTTTTAAAGAAATCCCGCATCATGCGAAATTATCTTGTTTTTCCAAACAATACGTTGTAACTCGAAAAGATTTGGTGTTGTGTGTATGTCTAAGCGTGTAGCCTCAAAAGAGAAGGCACAGGAGAATTTTCTCTCGAAAGAATATGTAAGAATACCACGTTTTAAGGAAATACAGTGTTGCAGAGTAAAGACAAACACGTATGTAATGGCAACACTTTACGAGAAGAAATAACGCATCGTACAAAATTAGCTTGTATGTCCTAAACAACACGTTGTAACTCGGAAAGAATTGGTGTGGCATGTACGTCTAAACGTGTAGCCTGAAAAGAGAACCCACAGGAGAATTTTCTTACGTCAAAATTTGTCAGAAAACCACGTTTTAAGGAAATCCCGCATCGTGTGAAATTATCATTTATTTCCTAAACAACACGTTGTAACTCGAAAAGCATTGGTGTTGCGTGAATGTGTAAGCATGTAGCCTCAAAGGAGAACGCACAGGAGAGTTTTCTCTCGAAAGAATATGTAAGAATACCACGTTATAAGGAAATACAGTGTTGCAGAGTAAAAACAAATACATACATATTGGAAACACTTTATGAGAAGAAATAACGCATCGTACAAAATTAGCTTGTATTTCCTAAACAGCAAGATATAATTCGAAAAGATTTGATGTGGCGTGTACGTCTAAACGTGTAGCCTCAAAGGAGAACCCACAGGAGAATATTCTTTCGTCAAAATTTGTCAGAAAACCACGTTTTAAGGAAATCCTGCATCGTGCGAAATTATCTTGTTTTTTCTAAACAACACTTTGTAACTTGAAAGCTTTGGTGTTGTGTGTATGGCTATGCGTGTAGCCTCAAAAGAGAAGGCACAGGAGAGTTTTCTCTGGAAAGAATATGTAAGGAAACCACGTTATAAGGAAATACAGTGTTGCAGAGTAAAGAAAATACATACATATTGGAAACATTTTAGGAGAAGAAATAAAGCTTCGTACAAAATTAGCTTTTATGTCTTAAACAACACGTTGTAACTCGAAAAGATTTGGTGTGGCATGTACGTCTAAACGTGTAGCCTCAAAGGAGAACCCACAGGAGAAATTACTTTCGTCAAAATTTATCAGAAAACCACGTTTTAAGGAAATTCGGCATAGTGCGAAATTATCTTGTTTTTCCTAAACAACACATCGTAACTCAAAATGCTTTGGTGTTGCGTGTATGTCTAACCGTGTAGCCTCAAAAGAGAAGGTACAGGAGAGTTTTCTCTCGAAAGAATATGTATGAATACCACGTTATGAGGAAATACAGTGTTGCAGAGTAAAGACAAATATGTACGTATTGGAAACACTTTACTAGAAGAAATAATGCTTCGTACAAAATTAGGTTGTGTCCCCTATACAACACATTGTAACTCAAAAAGATTTGGTGTGGCGTGTACGTCTAAACGTGTAGCCTCAAAAAAACCCACAGGAGAATTTTCTTTCGTCAAAATCTGTTAGAAAACCATGTATTAAGGAAATCCCACATCGTGCGAAATTTTCTTGTTTTTCCTAAACACCACGTCGTAACTAGAAAAGCTTTGGTGTTGCGTGTATGTCTAAGCGTGTAGCCTCAAAAGAGAATGCACAGGAGAGTTTTCTCTCGAAAGAATATGTAAGAATACCACGTTATCAGGAAATACAGTGTTGCAGAGTAAAGACAAATATGTATGTATTTGAAACACTTTACGAGAAGAAATAATGCAATGTACAAAATTACCTTGTATCTCGTAAACAACATGTTGTAACTCGAAAAGATTTGGTGTGGCGTTTACAACTAAACATGTAACCTGAAAAAAGAACAAACAGGAGAATTTTCTTTCATGTATGTCTAAGCGTGTAGCCTCAAAAGAGAATGCACAGGAGAGTTTTCTCTCGAAAGAATTTTGTGTGATGCGTTATTTCTTCTCATAAAGTTTTTCCAATACTTACGTATTTGTCGAGAGAAAACTCTCCTGTGCCTTCTCTTTTGAGGCTACATACTTAGACATACACACAACACCAAAGCTTTTCAGTTATGACGTGTTGTTTAGGAAAAACAAGATAATTTCGCACGATGTGGGATTTCCTTAAAACGTGGTTTTCTGACAAATTTTGAGGAAAGAAAATTCTCCTGTGGGTTCTATTTGGAGGCTATACGTTTATATGTACAAGCCATACCAAATCTTTTCGAGTTACAACGTGTTGTTTAGGAGATACAAGCTAATTTTACACGAAGCATTATTTCTTCTCATAAAGTGCTTCCAATACTTACATATTTGTCTTTACTCTGCAACACTGTATTTCTTTATAACGTGGTATTCTTACATATTCTTTCACGAGAAAACTCACCTGTGCCTTCTCTTTTGAGGCTACACGCTTAGACATAAACGCAACACCAAATCTTTTTGAGTTACAACGTGTTGTTTAGGACATACAAGCTAATTTTCTACAATGCTTTATTTCTTCTCGTAAAGTGTTTCCAATACGTACGTATTTGTTTTACTCTGCAACACTGTATTTCCTTATAACGTGGTATTCTTACATATTCTTTCGAGAGAAAACTCTCCTGTGCCTTCTCTTTTGAGGCTACATGCTTAGACATACATGCAACAACGAAGCTTTTCGAGTTACGACATGTTGTTTAGGAAAAACAAGATAATTTCGCACAATGTGGGATTTCCTTAAAACGTGTTATTCTGACAAATTTTGACGAAAGAAAATTCTCCTGTGGGTTCTCTTTTGAGGCTACATGTTTAGACGTACACGCCACACCAAATATTTTCGAGTTACAACGTGTTGTTTAGGAAATACAAGCTAATTTTGTATGATGCATTATTTCTTCTAGTAAAGTGTTTCCAATACGAATGTATTTGTCTTTACTCTGCAACACTGTATTTCCTTATAACGTGGTATTCTTACATATTCTTTCGAGAGAATACTCTTCTGTGCGTTCCCTTTCGGCTACACGCTTAGACATACATGCAACACCAAAGCTTTCGAGTTACAACGTGTTGTTTAGGAAAAACAAGATAATTTCGCACGATTCGGGATTTCCTTAAAACGTGGTTTTCTGACAAATTTTGACGTAAGAAAATTCTCCTGTGGGTTCTCTTTTGAGGCTACACGTTTAGACATACACGCCACACCAAATCTTTCGAGTTACAACGTGTTGTTTAGGAGATACAAGCTCATTTTGTACAATGCGTTATTTCTTCTGGTAAAGTTTTGCCAATATGTAAGTATTTGTCTTTACTCTACAACATTGTATTGCCTTATAACGTGGTATTCTTACATATTCTTTCGAGAGAAAACTCACCTGTGCGTTCTCTTTTGAGGCTACACGCTTAGACATACACGCAACACCAAAGCTTTTCGAGTTGCAACGTGTTGTTTAGGAAAAACAAGATAATTTCGCACAATGCGGGATTTCCTAAAAACGTGGTGTTCTGACAAATTTTCACGAAAGAAAATTCTCCTGTGGGTTCTCTTGTGAGGCTACACGTCTAGACGTACATGCCACAACAAATCCTTTCGAGTTATAAGGTGTTGTTTAGGTGATACAAGCAAATTTTGTACGATGCATTATTTCTTCTCATAAAGTGTTTCCTATACATACGTATTTGTCTTTACTCTGCAACACTGTATAACCTTATAACGTGGTATTCTTACATATTCTTTCAAGAGAAAACTCTCCTGTGCGTTCTCTTTTGAGGCTACATGCTTAGACATACACGCAACACCAAAGCTTTTCGAGTTACAACGTGTTGTTTAGGAAAAACAAGATAATTTCTCACGATGCGGGTTTTCCTTAAAACGTGGTTTTTTGACAAATTTTGACCAAAGAAAATACACCTGTGGGTTCTCTTTTGAGGCTACAGGTTTAGACATACACGCGAAACCAAATCTTTTCAAGTTACAACGTGTTGTTTAGGAAAAACAAGATAATTTCGCACGATTCGGAATTTCTTTAAAACGGGGTTTTCTGACAAATTTTGACGTAAGAAAATTCTCCTGTGGGTTCTCTTTTGAGGCTACACGTTTAGACGTACACGCCACACCAAATCTTTTCAAGTTACAACGTGTTGTTTAGGAGATACAAGCTAATTTTGTACAAAGTGTTATTTCTTCTGGTAAAGTGTTGCTAATATGTAAGTATTTGTCATTACTCTACAACACTGTATTGCATTATTACGTGGTATTCTTATATATTCTTTCGAGAGAAAACTCTCCTGTGCCTTCTCTTTTGAGGCTACATGCTTAGACATACACGCAAAACCAAAGCTTTTCGAGTTACAACGTGTTGTTTAGGAAAAACAAGATAATTTCACATGTTGCCGGATTTCCTTAAAACATTGTTTTCTTAAAAATTTTGACGAAAGAAAATTCTCCTGTGTGTTTCCTTTTGAGGCTTCATGTTTAGTTGTAAATGCCACACCAAATCTTTTCGAGTTATGACGTTTTGTTTAGGAGATACAAGGTAATTTTGTACGATGCTTTATTTCTTCTCCTAAAGTGTTTCCACTATATACGTATTTGTCTTTACTCTGCAACACTGTATTTCCGTAAACGTGGTACTCTTATATATTCTTTCGAGAGAAAATTCCCCTGTGCCTTCTCTTTTGAGGCTACACGCTTAGACATACAGGCAACACCAAAGCTTTTCGAGTTACAAAGTGTTGTTTAGGAAAAACAAGATAATTTCTCACGATGCGGGATTTCCTTAAAACGTGGTTTTCTGAAAAATTTTGAAGAAAGAAAATTCTCCTGTGGGTTCTCTTTTGAGGCTACATGTTTAGTTGTAAACGCCACACCAAATCTTTCCGAGTTACAACGTGTTTTTTACAGATACAAGCTAATTTTGTATGATGCTTTACTTCTTCTCCTAAAGTGTTTCCAATACATACGTTTTTGTCTTTACTCTGCAACACTGTATCCTTATAACGTGGTATTCTTACATATTCTTTCGAGAGAAAACAGTCCTGTGCCTTCTCTTTTGAGGCTACATGCTTAGACATACATGCAACACCAAAGCTTTTCGAGTTATGACGTGTTGTTTAGGAAAAAGAAGATAATTTCCCATGATGTGGGATTTCATTAAAACGTGGTTTTCTGACAAATTTTGACGAAAGAAAATTCTCCTGTGGGTTCTCTTTTGAGGCTACATGTTTAGACGTACACGCCACACCAAATATTTTCGAGTTACAACGTGTTGTTTAGGAGATACAAGCTAATTTTGTATGATGTGTTATTTCTTCTTGTAAAGTGTTTCCAATACATACGTATTTGTCTATACTCTGCAACACTGTATTTCCTTATAACGTGGTATTCTTTCATATTCTTTCGAGAGAAAACTCTCCGGTGCATTCACTTTTGAGGCTACACACTTAGACATACACGCAACACCATAGCTTTTCGAGTCACAACGTGTTGATTAGGAAAAACAAAATAATTTCGCAAGATGCGGGATTTCCTTAAAACGTGGTTTTCTGACAAATTTTGACGAAAGAAAATTCTCCTGTGGGTTCTCTTTTGAGGCTACATGTTTAGACGTACACACCACACCAAATTTTTTCGAGTTACAACGTGTTGTTTAGGAGATATAACCTAATTTTGTACGAAGCGTTATGTCTTCTTGTAAAGTGTTTCCAAAAAGTATGTATTTGTCTTTACTCTGCAAAACTGTATTTCCTTATAACGTGGTATTCTTACATATTCTTTCGAGAGAAAACTCTCTTGTGCCTTCGCTTGTGAGGCTACACGCTGAGACATACATGCAACATCAAAGCTTTTCGAGTTACAACGTGTTGTTTAGGAAAAACAAGGTAATTTCGCACGATGCGGGATTTCCTTAAAAGGTGGTTTTCTGACAAATTTTGACAAAAGAAAATTCTCCTGTGGGTTCTCTTTTGAGGCTACACTTTGAGACGTACACGACACACCAAATCTTTTCGAGTTACAAAGAGTTGTTTAGGAGATACAAGCTAATTTTGTACGATGCGTTATTTTTTCTCGTAAAGTGTTTCCAATATGTATGTATTTTTCTTTAATCTGCAAAACTGTATTTCCTTATAACGTGGTATTCTTACATATTCGTTCGAGAGAAAACTCTCCTGTGCCTTCTCTTTTGAGGCTACATGCTTAGATATACACGCAACACCAAAGCTTTTCGAGTTACGACATGTTGTTTAGGAAAAACAAGATAATTTCGCATGATGTGGGATTTCCTTAAAACCTTGTTTTCTGACAAATTTTGATGAAAGAAAATACTCCTGTGGGTTCTCTTTTCAGGCTACATGTTTAGACGTACACGCCACAGCAAATATTTTCGAGTTACAACGTGTTTGTTGGAGATATAAGCTAATTTTGCACGAAGCGTTATTTCTTCTCATTAAGTGTTTGCAATACGTATGTATTTGTCTTTACTCTGCAACACTGTATTTCCTTATAACGTGGTATTCGTACATATTCTTTCGACAGAAAACTCTCCTGTGCCTTCTCTTTTGAGGCTACACGCTTAGACATACACGCAACACCAAAGCTTTTCGAGTTACAACGTGTTGTTTAGGAAAAACAAGATAATTTCGCACCATGTGGGATTTCTTAAAACGTTCTTTTCTGCCAAATTTGACGAAAGAAAATTCTCCTGTGGGTTTTCCTTTGAGGCTACACATTTAGAGGTACATACCACACCAAATCTTTTCGAGTTACAACGTGTTGTTTAGGAGATAAAAGCTAATTTTGTACGATGCGTTATTTCTTCTTGTAAAGTGTTTCCAATTCGTACATATTTGTCTTTACTCTGCTACAACGTCTTTCCTTATAAAGTGGTATTCTTACATATTCTTTCGAGAGAAAACTCTCCTGCGCATACTCTTTTGAGGCTACACGCTTAGACATACACGCAACACCAAAGCTTTTTGACTTACAACGTGTTATTTAGGAAAAACAAGATAATTTCGCACGATGCGGGGTTTCCTTAAAACGTGGTTTTCTGAAAAAATTTGATGGAAGAAAATTCTCCTGTGGGTTCTCTTTTGAGGCTACACGTCTAGACGTACACGCCACACCAAATCCTTTCGAATTACAACGTGTTGTTTAAGAGATAAAAGCTAATTTTGTACGATGCCTTATTTCTTCTAGTAAAGTGTTTCCAATACTTACGTATTTGTCTTTACTCTGCAATACTGTATTTCCTTATAACGTGGTATTCTTACATATTCTTTCGAGAGAAAACTCTCCTGTGCATTCTCTTTTGAGGCTACACGATTAGGCATACACGCAACACCAAAGCTTTTCGAGTTATAACATGTTATTTAGGAGATACAATGTAATTTTGTACGATTTTTTATTTCTTCTCCTAAAGTGTTTCCAATATGTACATATTTGTCTTTAATCTGCAACACTGTATTTCCTTAAAACGTGGTATTCTTACATATTCTTTCAAGAGAAAACTCTCCTGTGCCTTCTGTTTTGAGGCTACACGCTTAGACATACACGCAACACCAAAGCTTTTCGAGTTACAACGTGTTGTTTAGGAAAAACAAGATAATTTCGCACAATGCTGGATTTCCTAAAAACGTGGTGATCTGACAAATTTTGACGAAAGAAAATTCTCCTGTGGGTTCTCTTTTGAGGCTACACATTTAGAGGTACCTGCCATACCAAATCTTTTCGAGTTACAACGTGTTGTTTAGGAGATAAAAGCTAATTTTTTACGATGCGTTATTTCTTCTTGTAAAGTGTTTCCAATTCGTACATATTTGTCTTTACTCTGCAACAACGTCTTTCCTTATAACGTGGTATTCTTACATATTCTTTCGAGAGAAAACTCTCCTGCGCGTTCTCTTTTGAGGCTACACGTCTAGACGTACACGCCACACCAAATCCTTTCGAGTTACAACGTGTTGTTTAAGAGATAAAAGCTAATTTTGTACGATGCCTTATTTCTTCTAGTAAAGTGTTTCCAATACTTACGTATTTGTCTTTACTCTGTAACACTGTATTTCCTTATAACGTGGTATTCTTACATATTCTTTCGAGAGAAAACTCTCCTGTGCATTCTCCTTTGAGGCTACACGCTTAGACATACACGCAACACCAAAGCTTTTCGAGTTATAACATGTTGTTTAGGAGATACAAGGTAATTTTGTACGATTTTTTATTTCTTCTCCTAAAGTGTTTCCAATATGTACATATATGTATTTACTCGCAAAACTGTATTTCCTTAAAACGTGGTATTCTTACATATTCTTTCAAGAGAAAACTCTCCTGTGCCTTGTGTTTTGAGGCTACACGCTTAGACATACACGCAACACCAAAGCTTTTCGAGTTACAACGTGTTGTTTAGGAAAAGCAAGATAATTTCACACGATGCGGGATTTCCTTAAAACGTGGTTTTCTGACAAATTTTGACGAAAGTAATTTCTCCTGTGGGATCTCCTTTGAGGCTACACGTTTAGACGTACATGCTACAGCAAATCTTTTCGACTTACAACGTGTTGTTTAAGAGATACAAGCTAATTTTGTATGAAACATTATTTCTTCTCCTAAAATGTTTCCAATATGTACATATTTGTCTTTACTCTGCAACACTGTATTTCCGTATAACGTGGTTTTCTTACATATTCTTTCCAGAGAAAACTCTCCTATGCCTTCTCTTTTGAGGCTACTCGCTTAGCCATACATACAACACCAAAGCTTTCGAGTTACAAAGTGTTGTTTAGGAAAAACAAGATAATTTCGCATGATGCGGGATTTCCTTAAAACGTGGTTTTCTGACAAATTTTGACGAAAGAATATTCTCCTGTGGGTTCTCCTTTGAGGCTACACGTTTAGACGTACACGCAACATCAAATCTTTTCGAGTTACATCTTGTTGTTTAGGAGATACAAACGAATTTTGTACGATGCGTTATTTCTTCTCATAAAGTTTTCCAATATGTATGTATTTGTCTTTACTCTGCAACACTGTATTTCTTTATAACGTGGTATTCTTACATATTCTTTCGAGAGAAAACTCTCCTGTGCGTTCTCATTTGAGGCTACATGCTTAGACATACATGCAACACCAAAGCTTCTCAAGTTACAACGTGTAGTTTAGGAAAAACTAGATAATTTCGCACGATGCGGGATTTCCTTAAAACGTGGTTTTCTGACAAATTTTGACGAAAGAAAATTCTCCTGTGGGTTCTCTTTTGAGGCTACACGTTTAGACGTACACGCCGCACCAAATATTTTCGAATTACAACGTGTTGTTAAGGAGATACAAGCTAATTTTGTACGTTGCTTTATTTCTTCTAGTAAAGTGTTTACAATACGTACATATTTGTCTTTACTCTGCAACACTGTATTTCCTTATAACGTGGTATTTTTACATATTCTTTCGAGAGAAAACTCACCTGTGCATTATCTTTTGAGGCTACACGCTTAGACATACACGCAACACCAAAGCTTTTTGAGTTATAACATGTTGTTTAGGAGATACAAGGTAATTTTGTACGATTTTTTATTTCTTCTCCTAAAGTGTTTCCAATATGTACATATTTGTCTTTACTCTGCAACACTGTATTTCCGTATAACGTGGTTTTCTTTCATATTCTTTCCAGAGAAAACTCTCCTATGCCTTCTCTTTTGAGGCTACTCGCTTAGCCATACACACAACACCAAAGCTTTCGAGTTACAAAGTGTTGTTTAGGAAAAACAAGATAATTTCGCATGATGCGGGATTTCCTTAAAACGTGGTTTTCTGACAAATTTTGAGGAAAGAATATTCTCCTGTAGGTTCTCCTTTGAGGCTACACGTTTAGACGTACACGCCACATCAAATCTTTTCGAGTTACATCTTGTTGTTTAGGAGATACAAACTAATTTTGTATGATGCGTTATTTGTTCTCATAAAGTTTTCCAATATGTATGTATTTGTCTTTACTCTGCAACACTGTATTTCTTTATAACGTGGTATTCTTACATATTCTTTCGAGAGAAAACTCTCCTGTGCGTTCTCATTTGAGACTACACGCTTAGACATACACGCAACACGAAAGCTTCTCGAGTTACAACGTGTAGTTTAGGAAAAACAAGATAATTTCGCACGATGCGGTATTTCCTTAAAACGTTTTTTTCTGACAAATTTTGATGAAAGAAAATTCTCCTGTGCTTTCTCTTTTGAGGCTACACGTTTAGACGTACACGCCACACCAAATCTTTTCGAGTTACAACGTGTTGTTTAGGAGATACAAGCTAATTTTTTACATTGCTTTATTTCTTCCTCTAAAGTGTTTCCAATACATACATATTTGTCTTTACTCTGCAACACTGTATTTCCTTATAACGTGGTATTCTTACATATTCTTTCGAGAGAAAACTCACCTGTGCGTTCTCTTTTGAGGCTACACGCTTAGACATACACGCAACACCAAAGCTTTTCGAGTTACAATGTGTTGTTTAGGAAAAACAAGATAATTTCGCACAATGCTGGATTTCCTAAAAACGTGGTGTTCTGACAAATTTTGACGAAAGAAAATTCTCCTGTGGGTTCTCTTTTGAGGCTACACATTTAGAGGTACATGCCACACCAAATCTTTTCAAGTTACAACCTGTTATTTAGGAGATAAAAGCTAATTTTGTACGATGCGTTATTTCTTCTTGTAAAGTGTTTCCAATTCGTACATATTTGTCTTTACTCTGCAACAACGTCTTTCCTTATAACGTGGTATTCTTACATATTCATTCGAGAGAAAACTCTCCTGCACGTTCTCTTTTGAGGCTATACGCTTAGACATACACGCAACACCAAAGCTTTTTGACTTACAATGTGTTATTTAGGAAAAACAAGATAATTTCGCACGATGCGGGGTTTCCTTAAATCGTGGTTTTCTGAAAAATTTTGACGAAAGAAAATTCTCCTGTGGGTTCTCTTTTGAGGCTACACGTCTAGACGTACACGCCACATCAAATCCTTTCGAGTTACAACGTGTTGTTTAAGAGATAAAAGCTAATTTTTTACGATGCCTTATTTCTTCTAGTAAAGTGTTTCCAATACGTATGTATTTGTCTTTACTCTGCAACACTGTATTTCCTTATAACGTGGTATTCTTACATATTCTTTCGAGAGAAAACTCTCCTGTTCATTCTCTTTTGAGGCTACACGCTTAGACATACACGCAACACCATAGCATTTCAGTTACAACGTGTTGTTTAGGAAAAACAAGATAATTTCCACGATAAGGAATTTCCGTAAAATGTGGCTTTCTGACAAATTTTGACAAAAGATAATTCTCCTGTGGGTTCTCTTTTGAGGCTAAACATTTAGATGTAAATGCCACACTAAATATTTTCGAGTTACAACGTGTTGTTTACGAGATGCAAGCTAATTTTGAATGATGCGTTATTCCTTCTTGTAAGTTTAAGTGTTTCCAATAAGTACGTATTTGTCTTTAGACTGCAACACTGTATTTCCTTATAATGTGGTATTCTTACATATTCTTTCGAGAGCAAACTCTCCTGTACATTCTCTTTTGAGGCTACATGCTTAGAGATACACGCAACACCAAAGCTTTTCGAGCTACAACGTGTTGTTTAGGAGATAAAAGCTAATTTTGTATGATGCATTATTTCTTCTCGTAAAGTGTCTCCAATAATTACGAATTTGTCTTTACTCTGCAACAATGTATTTCCTTATAACGTGGTATTCTTACATATTCTTTAGAGAGAAAACTCTTCTGTGCGTTCTGTTTTGAGGCTACATGCTTAGACATACAGGCAACACCAAAGCTTTTTGAGTTACAACGTGTTGTTTAGGAAAAACAAGATAATTTCGCACAATGGGGGATTTCCTTAAAACGTGGTGTTCTGACAAATTTTGACGAAAGAAAATTCTCCTGTGGGTTCTATTTTGAGGCTACACGTCCAGACATACTCGCCACACCAAATCCTTTCGAGTTACAACGTGTTGTTTAGGAGATAAAAGCTAATTTTGTGCGATGCCTTATTTCTTCTAGTAAAGTGTTTCCAATACATACGTATTTGTCTTTACTCTGCAACACTGTATTTCCTTATAACGTGGTATTCTTACATATTCTTTCGAGAGAAAACTCTCCTGTGCATTCTCTTTTGAGGCTACACGCTTAGACATACACGCAACACCATAGCTTTTCGAATTACAACGTGTTGTTTAGGAAAAACAAGATAATTTCCACGATAAGGGATTTCCGTAAAACGTGGCTTTCTGATAAATTTTGACGAAAGATAATTCTCCTGTGGGTTCTCTTTTGAGGCTACATGTTTAGATGTAAACGCCACACCAAAAATTTTTGAGTTACAACGTGTTGTTTACAAGATGCAAGCTAATTTTGTATGATTCGTTATATCTTCTTGTAAGTTTAAATGTTTCCAATATGTATGTATTTGTCTTTAGACTGCAACAATGTATTTCCTTATAATGCGGTATTCTTACATATTCTTTCAAGAGAAAACTCCCCTGTGCATTCTCTTTTGAGGCTCCACGCTTAGAGACACACGCAACTCCAAAGCTTTTCGAGCTACAACGTGTTGTTTAGGAAAAACAAGGTAATTTCGCACGATGAGGGATACCCTTAAAACGTGGTTTTCTGAAAAATTTTGACGAAAGAAAATTCTCCTGTGGGTTCTCTTTTAAGGCTACACGTTTAGACATACACGCCACACAAAATCTTTTCGAGTTACAACGTGTTGTTTAGGAGATACAAGCTAATTTTGTACCATGCATTATTTCTTCTCGTAAAGTGTTTCCTATTCGTATGTATTTGTCTTTAGTCTGCAACACTGGATTTCCTTATAATGTGGTATTCTTACATATTCTTTTGAGAGAAAACTCTCCTGCGCATTCTCTTTTGAGACTACACGCTTAGACATACATGCAACACCAAACCTTTTTGACTTACAACGTGTTGTTTAGGAAAAAGAAGATAATTTCGCACGATGCGGGATTTCCTTAAAACGTGGTTTTCTGTCAAATTTTGACGAAAGAAAATTCTCCTGTCGGTTCTCTTTTGAGGCTACACGTTTAGACTTACACGCCATACCGAATCCTTTCGAGTTACAGGGTGTTGTTTAGGAGATACAAGCTAATTTTTTAAGATGCATTATTTCTCCTAGTAAAGTGTTTCCAATATGTATGTATTTGTCTTTACTCTGCAACACTGTATTTCCTTATAACGTGGTATTCTTACATATTTTTTCGAGAGAAAGCTCTCGTGTGCCTTCTCTTTTGAGGCTACATGCTTAGACATACACGCAACACCAAAGCTTTTCGAGTTACAACGTGTTGTTTAGGAAAAACAAGATAATTTCGCATAATGAGGGATATGCTTAAAACGTGGTTTTCTGAAAAATTTTGACGAAAGAAAATTCTCCTGTGGGTTCTCTTTTGAGGCTACACGTTTAGAAGTACATGCCACACCAAATATTTTCGAGTTACAATGTGTTGTTTAGGAGATACAATCTAATTTTGTACCATGCATTATTTCTTCTCGTAAAGTATTTACAATACATACCTATTTATCTTTACTCTGCAACACTGTATTTCCTTATTCCGTGGTATTCTTACATATTCTTTCGAGAGAAAACTCTCCTGTGCGTTCTTTTTTGAGGCTACACGCTTAGACATACACGCAACACCAAAGCTTTTCGAGTTACAATGTGTAGTTTAGGAAAAACAAGAAAATTTCGCACGATGCGGGATTTCCTTAAAACGTGGTTTTCTGACAAATTTTAACAAAGAAAATTCTCCTGTGGGTTCTCTTTTGAGGCTACACGTTTAGACGTACACGCCACACCAAATGTTTTCGAGTTACAACGTGTTGTTTATGAGATACAAGCTAATTTTGTACGTTGCTTTATTTCTTCTCATAAAGTGTTTCCAATACGTACATATTTGTCTTTACTCTGCAACACTGTATTTCCTTATAACGTGGTATTCTCACATATTCTTTTGAGAGAAAACTCACTTGTGCGTTCTCTTTTGAGGCTATTCGCTTAGACATACATGCAGCACCAAAGCTTTTCGAGTTGCAACGTGTTGTTTAGGAAAAACAAGATAATTTTGCACAATGCGGGATTTCCTAAGAACTTGGTGTTCTGACAAATTTTGACGAAAGAAAATTCTCCAGAGGGTTCTCTTTTGAGGCTACACATTTTGAGGTACATGCCACACTAAATCTTGTCGACTTACAACGTGTTGTTTAGGAGATACAAGCTAATTTTGTATGATGCATTATTTCTTCTCGTAAAGTGTTTCCAATAATTACATATTTGTCTTTACTCTGCAAAACTGTATTTCCTTATAACGTGGTATTCTTACATATTCGTTCGAGAGAAAACTCTCCTGTGCGTTCTCTTTTGAGGCTACATGCTTAGACATACACGCCACACCAAATCTTTTAGGGTTACAACGTGTTGTTTAGGAGATACAAGCTAATTTTGTACGATGCGTTATTTCTTCTCCTAAAGTGTTTCCAATACGTACATATTTGTCTTTACTCTGCAACACTGTATTTCCTTATTACGTCCTATTCTTATACATTCTTTCGAGAGAAAACTCTCCTGTGCGTTCTCTTTTGAGGCTACATGCTTAGACATACACGCAACATCATAGCTTTTCGAGTTACAACGTGTTGTTTAGGAAAAACAAGATAATTTCGCACGATGCAGGATTTCCTTAAAACTTGGTTTTGTGACAAATTTTGACGAAAGAAAATTCTCCTGTGGGTTCTCTTTTGAGGCTACATGTTTAGACGTACACGCCACACCAAATATTTTCGAGTTACAACGTGTCGTTTAGGGGATACAAGCTAATTTTGTACGTTGCTTTATTTCTTCTCATAAAGTGTTTCCAATACGTACATATTTGTCTTTACTCTGCAACACTGTATTTCCTTATAACGTGGTATTCTTACATATTCTTTCGAGAGAAAACTCACCTGTGCGTTCTCTTTTGAGGCTACATGCTTAGATATACACGCAACACCAATGCTTTTCGAGTTTCAACGTGTTGTTTAGGAAAAACAAGATAATTTCGCACAATGTGGGTTTTCCTAAAAACGTGGTGTTCTGACAAATTTTGACGAAAGAAAATTCTCCTGTGGGTTCTCTTTTGAGGCTACACATTTAGAGGTACATGCCACACCATATCTTTTCGAGTTACAACGTGTTGTTTAGGAGATACAAGCTAATTTTTTATGATGCATTATTTCTTCTCGTAAAGTGTTTCCAATTAGTACGTATTTGTCTTTATTCTGCAACAATATATTTCCATATAACGTGGTACTCTTATATATTCGTTCGAGAGAAAACTCTCCTGTGCATTCTCTTTTGAGGCTACATGCTTAGAAATACAAGCCACACAAAATCTTTTCGAGTTACAACGTGTTGTTTAGGAGATACAAGCTAATTTTGTACCATGCGTTATTTCTTCTCGTAAAGTGTTTCCTTTATATACATATATGTCTTTATTCTGCAACACTGTATTTCCTTTTAATGTGGTATTCTTACATATTATTTCGAGAGAAAACTCTCCTGTTCGTTCGCTTTTGAGGCTACACGCTTAGACATACATGCAACACCATAGCTTTTCGAGTTACAACGTGTTGTTTAGGAAAAACAAGATAATTTCGCACGATGCGGGATTTCCTTTAAACTTGGTTTTCTGACAAATTTTGACGAAAGAAAATTCTCCTGTGGGTTTTCTTTTGAGGCTACACGTTTAGACGTACACGCCACACCAAATCCTTTCGAATTAAAAGGTGTCGTTTAGGAGATACAAGCTACTTTTGTACGATGCGTTTTTTCTTCTCTTAAAGTGTTTCCAATATGTACGTATTTGTCTTTAGTCTGCAACACTCTATTTCCTTATAACGTGGTATTCTTACATATTGTTTCGAGAGAAAAATCTCCTGTGAGTTCTCTTTTCAGGCTACATGCTTAGATATATACGCAACACCAAAGCTTTTCGAGTTACAACATGTTCTTTAGGAAAAACAAGATAATTTCGCACGATGAGGGATTTCTTTAAAACGTGGTTTTCTGACAAATTTTGACGAAAGAAAATTCTCCTGTGGGTTCTCTTTTGAGGCTAAACGTTTAGACGTGCACGCCACACCAAATGTTTTCGAGTTACCACGTGTTGTTTAGGAGATACAAGCTAATTTTGTACGATGCGTTATTACTTCTCATAAAGTTTTTCCAATACGTAAGTATTTGTCTTTAGTCTGCAACACTGTATTTCCTTATAGTATTTTTACATATTCTTTCGAAAGAAAACTCACCTGTGCGTTCTCTTTTGAGGCTACATGCTTAGACATACACGCAACACCAAAGCTTTTCGAGTTGCAACGTGTTGTTTAGGAAAAACAAGATAATTTCGCACAATGCGGGATTTCCTAAAAACGTGGTGTTCTGACAAATTTTGACAAAAAAAATTCTCCTGTGGGTTCTCTTTTGAGGCTACACATTTAGAGGTACATGCCACACCAAATCTTTTCGAGTTACAACGTGTATTAGGAGATACAAGCTAATTTTGTACGATGTGATATTTCTTCTCGTTAAGTGTTTCCAATACATACATATTTGTCTTTACTCTGCAACACTGTATTTCCTTATAATGTCGTATTCTTACATATTCTTTCGAGAGAAAACTCTCCTGTGCGTTCTGTTTTGAGGCTACATGCTTAGACATACACGCAACACCATAGCTTTTCGAGTTACAACATGTTGTTTAGGAAAAACAAGATAATTTCGCACGATGCGTGATTTCCTTAAAACTTGGTTTTCTGACAAATTTTGACGAAAGAAAATTCTCCTGTGGGTTCTCTTTTGAGGCTATACGTTTAGACGTACACGCCACACCAAATCCTTTCGTGTTACAAGGTGTTGTTTAAGAGATACAGGCTAATTTTATATGATGTGTTTTTTCTTCTCTTATAGTGTTTCCATTACGTACGTATTTGTCTTTAGTCTGTTACACTCTATTTCCTTATAAAGTGGTATTCTTACATATTGTTTCGAGAGAAAACTCTCCTGTGCGTTCTCTTTTGAGGCTACATGCTTAGACATACACGCAACACCAAATCTTTTCGAGTTACAACGTGTTCTTTAGGAAAAACAAGATAATTTCGCACGATGAGGGATTGATTTCTTTAAAACGTGGTTTTCTGACAAATTTTGACAAAAGAAAATTCACCTGTGGGTTCTCTTTTAAAGGCTACACGTTTAGAGGTACACGCCACACCAAGTCTTTTCGAGTTACAACGTTTTGTTTAGGAGATACAATCTAATTTTGCACAAAGCATTATTTCTTCTCATAAAGTGTTTCCAAAACGTATGTATTTTTCTTTACTCTGCAACACTTTATTTCCTTATAACGTGGTATTCTTACATATTCTTTTGAGAGATTACTCTCCTGTGCGTTCCCTTTCAGGCTACATGTTTAGACATACACGCAACACCAAAGCTTTTCGAGTTACAACGTGTTGTTTAGGAAAAGCAAGATAATTTCACATGATTCGGGATTTCCTTAAAACGGGGTTTTCTGACAAATTTTGATATAAGAAAATTCTCCTGTGGGTTCTCTTTTGAGGCTACACGTTTAGACGTACACGCCACACCAAATCTTTTCAAGTTACAACGTGTTGTTTAGTAGATACAAGCTAATTTTGTACAATGTGTTATTTCTTCTGGTAAAGTGTTGCCAATATGTAAGTATTTGTCATTACTCTACAACACTGTATTGCATTATAACGTGGTATTCTTACATATTCTTTCGAGAGAAAATTCTCCTGTGCCTTCTCTTTTGAGGCTACATGCTTAGACATACACGCAACACCAAAGCTTTTCGAGTTACAACGTGTTGTTTAGGAATACCAAGATAATTTCGCACGTTGCGGGATTTCCTTAAAACATGGTTTTCTTAAAAATTTTTAAAAGAAAATTCTCCTGTGTGTTTCCTTTTGAGGCTTCATGTTTAGTTGTAAATGCCACACCAAATCTTTTCGAGTTATGACGTGTTGTTTAGGAGATACAAGGTAATTTTGTATGATGCTTTATTTCTTCTCCTAAAGTGTTTCCAATATGTACGTATTTGTCTTTACTCTGCAACACTGTATTTCCGTAAACCGTGGTACTCTTACATATTCTTTCGAGAGAAAACTCTCCTGTGCCTTCTCTTTTGAGGCTACACGCTTAGACATACACGCAACACCAAAGCTTTTCGAGTTACAAAGTGTTGTTTAGGAAAAACAAGATAATTTCTCACGATGCGGGATTTCCTTAAAACTTGGTTTTCTGAAAAATTTTGAAGAAAGAAAATTCTCCTGTGGGTTCTCTTTTGAGGCAACATGTTTAGTTGTAAACGCCACACCAAATCTTTCCGAGTTACAACGTGTTGTTTAGGAGATACAAGCTAATTTTGTACGATGCTTTATTTCTTCTCCTAAAGTGTTTCCAATACGTACGTATTTGTCTTTACTCTGCAACACTGTATTTCCTTATAACGTGGTATTCTTACATATTCTTTCGAGAGAAAACTCTCCTGTACCTTCTCTTTTGAGGCTACATGCTTACACATACATGCAACACCAAAGCTTTTCGAGTTACGACGTGTTGTTTAGGAAAAAGAAGATAATTTCGCATGATGTGGGATTTCATTAAAACGTGGTTTTCTGACAAATTTTGCCAAAAGAAAATTCTCCTGTGGGTTCTCTTTTGAGGCTACATGTTTAGACGTACACGCCACATCAAATATTTTCGAGTTACAACGTGTTGTTTAGGAGATACAAGCAAATTTTGTACGATGCATTATTTCTTCTCGTAAAGTGTTTCCAATACATACGTATTTGTCTTTACTCTGCAACACTGTATTTCCGTATAAAATGGTATTCTTATATATTCTTTCAAGAGAAAACTCTCCTGTGCGTTCTCTTTTGAGGCTACATGCTTAGACATACACGCAACACCAAAGCTTTTCAAGTTACAAAGTGTTGTTTAGGAAAAACAAGATAATTTCTCACGATGTGGGATATCCTTAAAATGTAGTTTTTTGACAAATTTTGACCAAAGAAAATACTCCTGTGGGTTCTCTTTTGAGGCTACACGTTTAGACGTACACGCCACATGAAATCTTTTCGAGTTACAACATGTTGTTTAGGAAATACAAGCTAATTTTTTATGATGCATTATTTCTTCTAGTAAAGTGTTTCCAATACGTATGTATTTGTCTTTACTCTGCAACACTTTATTTCCTTATAACGTGGTATTCTTACATATTCTTTTGAGAGATTACTCTCCTGTGCGTTCCCTTTCAGGCTACACGCTTAGACATACACGCAACACCAAAGCTTTTTGAATTACAACGTGTTGTTTAGGAAAAACAAGATAATTTCGCACGATTCTGGATTTCCTTAAAACGGGGTTTTCTGACAAATTTTGATATAAGAAAATTCTCCTGTGGGTTCTCTTTTGAGGCTACACGTTTAGACGTACACGCCACACCAAATCTTTTCGAGTTATGACGTGTTGTTTAGGAGATACAAGGTAATTTTGTACGATGCTTTATTTCTTCTCCTAAAGTGTTTCCAATATGTACGTATTTGTCTTTACTCTGCAACACTGTATTTCCGTAAACCGTGGTACTCTTACATATTCTTTCGAGAGAAAACTCTCCTGTGCCTTCTCTTTTGAGGCTACACGCTTAGACATACATGCAACACCAAAGCTTTTCGTGTTACAAAGTGTTGTTTAGGAAAAAGAAGATAATTTCGCATGATGTGAGATTTCATTAAAACGTGGTTTTCTGACAAATTTTGCCGAAAGAAAATTCTCCTGTGGGTTCTCTTTTGAGGCTACATGTTTAGACGTACACGCCACACCAAATATTTTCGAGTTACAACGTGTTGTTTAGGAGATACAAGCTAATTTTCTATGATGCGTTATTTCTTCTTGTAAAGTGTTTCCAATAGATACGTATTTGTCTATACTCTGCAACACTGTATTTCCTTATAACGTGGTATTCTTACATATTCTTTCGAGGGAAAACTCTCCGGTGCATTCTCTTTTGAGGCTACACGCTTAGACATACACGCAACACCAAAGCTATTCGAGTTACAATGTGTTGATTAGGAAAAACAAGATAATTTCGCACAATGCGGGATTTCCTTAAAACGTGGTTTTCTGACAAATTTTGACGAAAGAAAATTCTCCTGTGGGTTCTCTTTTGAGGCTACACATTTAGAAGTACACGCCACACCAAATTTTTTTGAGTTACAACGTGTTGTTTAGGAGATATAAGCTAATTTTGTACGAAGCGTTATGTCTTCTCCTAAAGTGTTTCCAATAAGTACGTATTTGTCTTTACTCTGCAACACTGTAGTTCCTTATAACGTGGTATTCTTTCATATTCTTTCGAGAGAAAACTCTCTTGTGCCTTTGCTTGTGAGGCTATACGCTGAGACATACATTCAACATCAAAGCTTTTCGAGTTACAAAGTGTTGTTTAGGAAAAACAAGGTAATTTCGCACGATGCGGGATTTCCTTAAAACATGGTTTTCTGACAAATTTTGACAAAAGAAAATTCTCCTGTGGGTTCTCTTTTGAGGCTACACGTTGAGACGTACATGACACACCAAATCTTTTCGAGTTACAAAGAGTTGTTTAGGAGATACAAGCTAATTTTGTACGATGCGTTATTTTTTCTCGTAAAATGTTTCCAATATGTATGTATTTTTCTTTAATCTGCAAAACTGTATTTCCTTATAACGTGGTATTCTTACATATTCGTTCGAGAGAAAACTCTCCTGTGCCTTCTCTTTTGAGGCTACATGCTTAGACATTCACGCAACACCAAAGCTTTTCGAGTTATGACATGTTGTTTAGGAAAAACAAGATAATTTCGCATGATGTGGGATTTCCTTAAAACGTTGTTTTCTGACAAATTTTGATGAAAGAAAATACTCCTGTGGGTTCTCTTTTCAGGCTACATGTTTAGACGTACACGCCACAGCAAATATTTTCGAGTTACAACGCGTTTGTTGGAGATATAAGCTAATTTTGCACGAAGCGTTATTTCTTCTCATTAAGTGTTTGCAATACGTATGTATTTGTCTTTACTCTGCAACACTGTATTTCCTTATAACATGGTATTCGTACATATTCTTTCGAAAGAAAACTCTCCTGTGCCTTCTCTTTTGAGGCTACACGCTTAGACATACACGTAACACCAAAGATTTTCGAGTTACAACGTGTTGCTCAGGAAAAACAAGATAATTTCGCACGATGTGGGATTTCCATAAAACGTTTTTTTCTGCCAAATTTGACAAAAGAAAATTCTCCTGTGAGTTCTCTTTTGAGGCTACACGTTTTGACGTACACGCTACATCAAATCTTTTCGAGTTACAACGTGTTGTTTAGGAGATACAAGCTAATTTTGTACGATGCGTTATTTCTTCTCGTAAAGTGTTTCCAATATGTACGTATTTGTCTTTACTCTGCAACAGTGTATTTCCTCATAACGTGGTATTCTTACATATTCTTTCGAGATAAAACTCTCCTGTGCCTTCTCTTTTGAGGCTATGCGTTTAGACATACACGCAACTCCAAAGATTTTCTAGTTACGACGTGTTGTTTAGGAAAAACAAGATAATTTCGCACGATGTGGGATTTCCTTAAAACGTGGTTTTCTGACAAATTTTGACGAAAGAAAATTCTCCTGTGGGTTCTCTTTTGAGGCTACACGTTTAGAAGTACACGCCACACCAAATCTTTTCAAGTTACAACGTGTTGTTTAGGAGATACAAGTTAATTTTGCACGAAGCATTATTTCTTCTCATAAAGTGTTTCCAATACGTACATATTTTTCTTTACTCTGCAACACTGTATTTCCTTATAACGTGGTATTCTTACATATTTTTTGAGAGAAATCTCACCTGTGCATTCTCTTTTGAGGCTACACGATTAGACATAAACGCAACACCAAATCTTTTCGAGTTACAACGTGTTGTTCAGGAAAAACAAGATAATTTCGCACGATGTGGGATTTCCTGAAAACGTAGTTTTCTGACAAATTTTGACGAAAGAAAATTCTTCTGTGGGTTCTCTTTTGAGGCTACACGTTTAGATGTACATGCCACACCAAATCTTTTCGAGATTTAACTCGTTGTTTAGGAGATACAAGCTAATTTTGTAAGATGCGTTATTTCTTCTCATAAAGTGTTTCCAATACATACTTATTTGTCTTTACTCTGCAACACTGTATTTCCTTATAACGTGGTATTCTTACATATTCTTTCAAGAGAAAAGTCTCCTGTGCGTTTTCTTTTGAGGCTACATGCTTAGACATACACGCAACACCAAAGCTTTTCGAGTTACTACGTGTTGTTTAGGAAAAACAAGATAATTTGCACGATGGGGGATTTCATTAAAACGTGGTTTTCTGACATATTTTGACTTAAGAAAATTCTCCTGTGGGTTATCTTTTGAGGGTACACGTTTAGATATACACGCCACACCAAATCTTTTCGAGTTACAATGTATTGTTTAGGAGATACAAGCTAATTTTGTACAATGCGTTATTTCTTCTGGTAAAGTGTTGCCAATATGTACGTATTTGTCTTTACTCTACAACACTGTATAGCCTTATAACATGGTATTCTTACATATTCATTCGAGAGAAAACTCTCCTGTGCCTTCTCTTTTGAGGCTACACGCTTAGACATACACGCAACACCAAAGCTTTTCGAATTACAACGTGTTGTTTAGGAAAAACAAGATAATTTCGCACTATGCGGGATTTCCTTAAAACATGGTTTTCTGAAAAATTTTGAGGAAAGAAAATTCTCCTGTGTGTTCTCTTTGGAGGCTTCATGTTTAGTTGTAAATGCCACACCAAATCTTTCCGAGTTATAACGTGTTGTTTAGTAGATACAAGCTAATATTTTCCGATGCTTTATTTCTTCTCCTAAAGTGTTTACAATATGTACATATTTGTCTTTACTCTGAAACACCGTATTTCCTTAAGATGTGGTATTCTTACATATTCTTTCGAGAGAAAACTCTCCTGTGCCTTCCCTTTTGAGGCTACACGCTTAGACATACACGCAACACCAAAGCTTTTCGAGTTACAACGTGTTGTTTAGGAAAAACAAGATAATTTCGCACGATGCGGGATTTCCATTAAACGTGGTTTTCTGAAAAATTTTGATGAAAGGAAATTTTCCTGTGGGTTCTTTTTTGAGGCTACATGTTTAGTTGTAAACGCCACACCAAATCTCTTCGAGTTACAACGTGTTTTTAGGAGATACAAGCTATTTTGTAAGATGCTTTATTTCTTCTTGTAAAGTGTTTCCAATACGTACGTTTTTGTCTTTAATCTGCAAAACTGTATTTCCTTATAACGTGGTATTCTTACATATTCTTTCGAGAGAAAACTCTCCTGTGCATTCTCTTTTGAGGCTACATGCTTAGACATACACGCAACACCAAAGCTTTTCGAGTTACAACGTGTTGATTAGGAAAAACAAGATAATTTCGCACGATGTGGGATTTCCTTAAAACGTGGTTTTCTGACAAATTTAGACGAAAGAAAATTCTCCTGTGGGTACTCTTGTGAGGCTACATGTTTAGATGTACACGCCACACCAAATATTTTCGAGTTACAACGTGTTGTTTAGGAGATACAAGCTAAATTTGTACGAAGCATTATTTCTACTCGAAAAATGTTTCCAATGTGCACATATTTGTCTTTATTCTGCAACACTGTATTTCCTTATAACGTGGTATTCTTACATATTCTTTCGAGAGAAAACTCTCCTGTGCCTTCTCTTTTGAGGCTACACGCTTAGACATACACGCAACACCAAAGCTTTTCGAATTACAACGTGTTGTTTAGGAAAAACAAGATAATTTCGCACTATGCGGGATTTCCTTAAAACATGGTTTTCTGAAAAATTTTGAGGAAAGAAAATTCTCCTGTGTGTTCTCTTTGGAGGCTTCATGTTTAGTTGTAAATGCCACACCAAATCTTTCCGAGTTATAACGTGTTGTTTAGTAGATACAAGCTAATATTTTCCGATGCTTTATTTCTTCTCCTAAAGTGTTTACAATATGTACATATTTGTCTTTACTCTGAAACACCGTATTTCCTTAAGATGTGGTATTCTTACATATTCTTTCGAGAGAAAACTCTCCTGTGCCTTTCCTTTTGAGGCTACACGCTTAGACATACACGCAACACCAAAGCTTTTCGAGTTACAACGTGTTGTTTAGGAAAAACAAGATAATTTCGCACGATGCGTGATTTCCATTAAACGTGGTTTTCTGAAAAATTTTGATGAAAGGAAATTTTCCTGTGGGTTCTTTTTTGAGGCTACATGTTTAGTTGTAAACGCCACACCAAATCTCTTCGAGTTACAACGTATTTTTAGGAGATACAAGCTATTTTGTAAGATGCTTTATTTCTTCTTGTAAAGTGTTTCCAATACGTACGTTTTTGTCTTTAATCTGCAAAACTGTATTTCCTTATAACGTGGTATTCTTACATATTCTTTCGAGAGAAAACTCTCCTGTGCATTCTCTTTTGAGGCTACATGCTTAGACATACACGCAACACCAAAGCTTTTCGAGTTACAACGTGTTGATTAGGAAAAACAAGATAATTTCGCACGATGTGGGATTTCCTTAAAACGTGGTTTTCTGACAAATTTAGACGAAAGAAAATTCTCCTGTGGGTACTCTTGTGAGGCTACATGTTTAGATGTACACGCCACACCAAATATTTTCGAGTTACAACGTGTTGTTTAGGAGATACAAGCTAAATTTGTACGAAGCATTATTTCTACTCGAAAAGTGTTTCCAATGTGCACATATTTGTCTTTATTCTGCAACACTGTATTTCCTTATAACGTGGTATTCTTACATATTCTTTCGAGAGAAAACACTCCTGTGCATTCTCATTTGAGGCTACATGCTTAGACATACAGCAACACCAAAGCTTTTCGAGTTACAATGTGTTGATTAGGAAAAACAAGATAATTTCGCACGATGCCGGATTTCCTTAAAACGTGGTTTTCTGACAAATTTTGACGAAAGAAAATTCTCCCCCATGGGTTCTCTTTTGAGGCTACATGTTTAGACGTACATGCCACACCAAATGATTTCGAGTTACAACGTGTTGTTTAGGAGATATAAGCTAATTTTTTACGAAGCGTTATTTCTTCTCGTAAAGTGTTTCCAATACTTATGTATTTGTCTTTACTCTGCAACACTGTATTTCCTTATAACGTGGTATTCTTTCATATTCTTTTGAGAGAAAACTTTCCTGTGCCTTTGCTTTTGAGGCTACACGCTGAGACATACACCCAACACCAAAGCTTTTCGAGGTACAACGTGTTGTTTAGGAAAAACAAGATAATTTCGCACGATGCGGGATTTCCTTAAAACGTGGTTTTCTGACAAATTTTGACAAAATAAAATTCTCCTGTTGGTTCCCTTTTGATGCTACACGTTTAGGCGTACACCATACACCAAATCTTTTCGAGTTACAAAGTGTAGTTTAGGAGATACAAGCTAATATTTTACGATGCATTATTTTTTCTCGTGTTTCCAATACGTATGTATTTTTCTTTACTCTGCAAAACTGTATTTCCTTATAACGTGGTATTCTTACATATTCTTTCGAGAGAAAACTCTCCTGTGTCTGCTCTTTTGAGGCTACATGCTTAGACATACACGCAACACCAAAGCTTTTCGAGTTACGACATGTTGTTTAGGAAAAACAAGATAATTTCGCACGATGTGGGATTTCCTTAAAACGTTGTTTTCTGGCAAGTTTTGATGAAGAAAATCTCCTGTGGGTTCTTTTTTGAGGCTACATGTTTAGATGTACATGCCACAGCAAATCTTTTCGAGTTACAACGTGTTTGTTGAAGATATAAGCTAATTTTGCACGAACCGTTATTTCTTCTCATAAAATGTTTCTAATACGTATGTATTTGTCTTTACTCTGCAACACTGCATTTCCTTATAACGTGGTATTCGTACATATTCTTTCGAGAGAAAACTCTCCTGTTCCTTCTCTTTTGAGGCTACACGCTTAGACATACATGCAACACCAAAGCTTTTCGAGTTACAACGTGTTGTTTAGGAAAAACAAGATAATTTCGCACGATGCGGGATTTCCTTAAAACGTGGTTTTCTGAAAAATTTTGATGAAAGAAAATTCTCCTGTGGGTTCTCTTTTGAGGCTACATGTATAGCTGTAAATGCCACACCAAATCTTTTCGAGTTACAACGTGTTGTTTAGGAGATACAAGGTAATTTTGTATGATGCGTTATTTCTTCTCCTAAAGTGTTTCCAATACGTAAGTATTTGTCTTTACTCTGCAACACTGTATTTCCTTATAACGTGGTATTCTTACATATTCTTTCGAGAGAATACTCTCCTGTGTGTTCCCTTTCGGCTACACGCTTAGACATACACACAACACCAAAGCTTTTCGAGTTACGATGTGTTGTTTAGGAAAAACAAGATAATTTCGCACGATGCAGGATTTACTTAAAACATGGTTTTCAGACAAATTTTGACGAAAGAAAATTCTCCTGTTGGTTCTCTTTTGAGTCTACACGTTTAGATGTACACGCCACACCAAATCTTATCGAGTTACAACGTGTTGTTTAGGAGATACAAGCTAATTTTGTACAATGTGTTATTTCTTCTGGTAAAGTGTTGCCAATATGTACGCATTTGTCTTTACTCTACAACACTGTATTGCCTTATAATGTGGTATTCTTACATATTCTTTCGAGAGAAAACTCACCTGTGCGTTCTCTTTTGAGGCTACACGCTTAGACATACACGCAACACCAAAGTTTTTCGAATTGCAACGTGTTGTTTAGGAAAAACAAGATAATTTTGCACAATGCGGGATTTCCTAAAAACATGGTGTTCTGACAAATTTTGACGAAAGAAAATTCTCCTGTGGGTACACTTGTGAGGCTACACATCTAGACGTACACGCCACACCAAATCCTTTCGAGTTACAAGGTGTTGTTTAGGAGATACAAGCAAATTTTGTACGATGCATTATTTCTTCTCGTAAAGTGTTTCCAATTCATACGTATTTGTCTTTACTCTGCAACACTGTATTTCCGTATAACGTGGTATTCTTACATATTCTTTCAAGACAAAACTCTCCTGTGCGTTCTCTTTTGAGGCTACATGCTTAGACATACACGCAACACCAAAGCTTTTCGAGTTACAAAGTGTTGTTTAGGAAAAACAAGATAATTTCTCACGATGCGGGATATCCTTAAAATTTGGTTTTTGACAAATTTTGACCAAAGAAAATACTCCTGTGGGTTCTCTTTTGAGGCTACACGTTTAGACGTACACGCCACACCAAATCTTTTCAAGTTACAACGTGTTGTTTAGGAGATACAAGCTAATTTTGTACAATGTGTTATTTCTTCTGGTAAAGTGTTGCCAATATGTAAGTATTTGTCATTACTCTACAACACTGTATTGCATTATAACGTGGTATTCTTACATATTCTTTCGAGAGAAAACTCTCCTGTGCCTTCTCTTTTGAGGCTACATGCTTAGACATACACGCAACACCAAAACTTTTCGAGTTACAACGTGTTGTTTAGGAATACCAAGATAATTTCGCACGTTGCGGGATTTCCTTAAAACATGGTTTTCTTAAAAATTTTTAAAAGAAAATTCTCCTGTGTGTTTCCTTTTGAGGCTTCATGTTTAGTTGTAAATGCCACACCAAATCTTTTCGAGTTATGACGTGTTGTTTAGGAGATACAAGGAAATTTTGTACGATGCTTTATTTCTTCTCCTAAAGTGTTTCCAACATGTACGTATTTGTCTTTACTCTGCAACACTGTAATTCCTTAAACCGTGGTACTCTTACATATTCTTTCGAGAGAAAACTCTCCTGTGCCTTCTCTTTTGAGGCTACACGCTTAGACATACACACAACACCAAAGCTTTTCGAGTTACAACGTGTTGTTTAGGAAAAACAATATAATTTCTCACGATGCGGGATTTCCTTAAAACTTGGTTTTCTGAAAAATTTTGAAGAAAGAAAATTCTCCTGTGGGTTCTCTATTGAGGCTACATGTTTAGTTGTAAACGCCACACCAAATCTTTCCGAGTTACAACGTGTTGTTTAGGAGATACAAGCTAATTTTGTACGATGCTTTATTTCTTCTCCTAAAGTGTTTCCAATACGTACGTATTTGTCTTTACTCTGCAACACTGTATTTCCTTATAACGTGGTATTCTTACATATTCTTTCGAGAGAAAACTCTCCTGTGCCTTCTCTTTTGAGGCTACATGCTTAGACATACATGCAACACCAAAGCTTTTCGAGTTACGACGTGTTGTTTAGGAAAAAGAAGATAATTTCGAATGATGTGGGATTTCATTAAAACGTGGTTTTCTGACAAATTTTGCCGAAAGAAAATTCTCCTGTGGGTTCTCTTTTGAGGCTACATGTTTAGATGTACACGCCACACCAAATATTTTCGAGTTACAACGTGTTGTTTAGGAGATACAAGCTAATTTTCTACGATGCATTATTTCTTCTTGTAAAGTGTTTCCAAAAGATACGTATTTGTCTATACTCTGCAACACTGTATTTCCTTATAACGTGGTATTCTTACATATTCTTTCGAGAGAAAACTCTCCGGTGCATTCTCTTTTGAGGCTACACACTTAGACATACACGCAACACCAAAGCTTTTCGAGTTACAATGTGTTGTTTAGGAAAAACAAGATAATTTCGCACGATGCGGGATTTCCTTAAAACGTGGTTTTCTGACAAATTTTGACGAAAGAAAAGTCTCCTGTGGGTACTCTTTTGAGGCTACATGTTTAGACGTACACGCCACACCAAATTTTTTCGAGTTACAACGTGTTGTTTAGGAGATATAAGCTAATTTTGTACTAAGCGTTATGTCTTCTCCTAAAGTGTTTCCAATAAGTACGTATTTGTCTTTACTCCTGCAACACTTTATTTCCTTATAACGTGGTATTCTTTCACATTCTTTCGAGAGAAAACTCTCTTGTGCCTTCGCTTGTGAGGCTACACGCTGAGACATACATGCAACATCAAAGCTTTTCGAGTTACAACATGTTGTTTAGGAAAAACAAGGTAATTTTGCACGATGCGGGATTTCCTTAAAACGTGGTTTTCTGACAAATTTTGACAAAAGAAAAGTCTTCTGTGGGTTCTCTTTTGAGGCTACACGTTGAGACGTACACGACACACCAATCTTTTCGAGTTACAAAGAGTTGTTTAGGAGATACAAGCTAATTTTGTACGATGCGGTATTTTTTCTCATAAAATGTTTCCAATATGTATGTATTTTTCTTTAATCTGCAAAACTGTATTTCCTTATAACGTGGTATTCTTACATAGTCGTTCGAGAGAAAACTCTCCTGTGCCTTCTGTTTTGAGGCTACATGCTTAGACATACACGCAACACCAAAGATTTTCGAGTTACGACATGTTGTTTAGGAAAAACAAGATAATTTCGCATGATGTGGGAATTCCTTAAAACGTTGTTTTCTGACAAATTTTGATGAAAGAAAATACTCCTGTGGGTTCTCTTTTCAGGCTACATGTTTAGACGTACACGCCACAGCACATCTTTTCGAGTTACAACGTGTTTGTTGGAGATATAAGCTAATTTTGCACGAAGCGTTATTTCTTCTCATTAAGTGTTTGAAATACGTATGTATTTGTCTTTACTCTGTAACACTGTATTTCCTTATAACGTGGTATTCGTACATATTCTTTCAAGAGAAATCTCTCCTGTGCCTTCTCTTTTGAGGCTACATGCTTAGACATACACGTAACACTAAAGCTTTTCGAGTTACAACGTGTTGTTTAGGAAAAACAAGATAATTTCGCACGATGTGGGATATCCATAAAACGTTTTTTTCTGCCAAATTTGACGAAAAAAAATTCTCCTGTGAGTTCTCTTTTGAGGCTACACGTTTAGACGTACACTCCACATCAAATATTTTCGAGTTACAACGTGTTGTTTAGGAGATACAAGCTAATTTTGTACGATGCGTTATTTCTTCTCATAAGTGTTTCCAATATGTACGTATTTGTCTTTACTCGGCAACACTGTATTTCCTTATAACGTGGTATTCTTACATATTCTTTCGAGATAAAACTCTCCAGTGCCTTCTCTTTTGAGGCTACACGCTTAGACATACAGGCAACACCAAAGCTTTTCGAGTTACGACGTGTTGTTTAGGAAAAACAAGATAATTTTGCACAATGCGGAATTTCCTTAAAACGTGGTTTTCTGACAAATTTTGAGGAAAGTCATATCTCCTGTGGGTTCTCCTTTGAGGCTACACATTTAGACGTACATGCCACACCAAATCTTTTCGACTTACAACGTGTTGTTTAAGAGATACAAGATAATTTTGTAAGAAGCTATATTTCTTCTCCTAAAATGTTTCCAATATGTACGTATTTGTCTTTACTCTGCAACACTGTATTTCCTTATAACGTGGTTTTCTTACATATTCTTTTCAGAGAAAACTCTCCTGTGCCTTCTCTTTTGAGGCTACACGCTTAGCCATACACACAACACCAAAGCTTTCGAGTTACAAAGTGTTGTTTAGGAAAAACAAGATAATTTCGCACGATGCGGGATTTCATTAAAACGTGGTTTTCTGACAAATTTTGACGAAAGAATAGTCTCCTGTGGGTTCTCCTTTGAGGCTACACATTTAGACTTACAGGCCACATCAAATCTTTTCGAGTTACATCTTGTTGTTTAGGAGATACAAGCTAATTTTGTACGATGTGTTATTTCTTCTCGTAAAGAGTTTCCAATGTATGTATTTGTCTTTACTCTGCAACACTGTATTTCCTTATAACGTGGTATTCTTACATATTCTTTCGAGAGAAAACTCTCCTGTGCGTTCTCTTTTGAGGCGACACGCTTAGACATACACGCAACACCAAAGCTTCTCGAGTTACAACGTGTAGTTTAGGAAAAACTAGATAATTTCGCACGATGCAGGATTTCCTTAAAACGTGGTTTTCTGACAAATTTTGACAAAAGAAAATTCTCCTGTGGGTTCTCTTTTGAGGCTACACGTTTAGATATACAAGCCGCACCAAATATTTTCGAGTTACAACGTGTTGTTAAGGAGATACAAGCTAATTTTGTACGTTGCTTTATTTCTTCTAGTAAAGTGTTTCCAATACGTACATATTTGTCTTTACTCTGCAACACTGTATTTCCTTATTACGTGGTATTTTTACATATTCTTTCGAGAGAAAACTGACCTGTGCATTATCTTTTGAGGCTACACGCTTAGACATACACGCAACACCAAAGCTTTTCGAGTTATAACATGTTGTTTAGGAGATACAAGTTAATTTTGTACGGTTGTTTATTTCTTCTCCTAAAGTGTTTCCAATATGTACATATTTGTCTTTACTCTGCAACACTGTATTTCCATAAACGTGGTATTCTTAAATATTCTTTCAAGAAAAAACTCTCCTGTTCCTTCTCTTTTGAGAGTACACGCTTAGACATACACGCAACAGCAAAGCTTTTTGAGTTACAACGTGTTGTTTAGGAAAAGCAAGATAATTTCGCACGATGCGGGATTTCCATAAAACGTGGTTTTCTGACAAATTTTGACGAAAGTAATTTCTCCTGTGGGTTCTCCTTTGAGGCTACACGTTTAGACGTACATGCTACACCAAATCTTTGTGACTTACAACGTGTTGTTTAAGAGATACAAGCTAATTTTGTATGAACCTTTATTTCTTCTCCTAAAATGTTTCCAATATGTACATATTTGTCTTTACTCTGCAACACTGTATTTCCGTATAACGTGGTTTTCTTACATATTCTTTCCAGAGAAAACTCTCCTATGCCTTCTCTTTTGAGGCTACTCGCTTAGCCATACACACAACACCAAAGCTTTCGAGTTACAAAGTGTTGTTTAGGAAAAACAAGATAATTTCGCATGATGCAGGATTCCTTAAAACGTGGTTTTCTGACAAATTTTGACGAAAGAATATTCTCCTGTGGGTTCTCCTTTGAGGCT
The DNA here is from genome assembly GCF_947179515.1 of Apodemus sylvaticus. Taxonomy (NCBI): domain Eukaryota; kingdom Metazoa; phylum Chordata; class Mammalia; order Rodentia; family Muridae; genus Apodemus; species Apodemus sylvaticus. Next base: position 62,320,476 of record NC_067490.1, read on the forward strand.
ACACGTTTAGACGTACACGCCACATCAAATCTTTTCGAGTTACATCTTGTTGTTTAGGAGATACAAACTAATTTTGTACGATGTGTTATTTCTTCTCATAAAGTTTTCCAATATGTATGTATTTGTCTTTACTCTGCAACACTGTATTTCTTTATAACGTGGTATTCTTACATATTCTTTCGAGACAAAACTCTCCTGTGCATTCTCTTTTGAGACTACACGCTTAGACATACACGCAACAAGAAAGCTTCTCGAGTTACAACGTGTAGTTTAGGAAAAACAAGATAATTTCGCATGATGCGGGATTTCCTTAAAACGTGGTTTTCTGACAAATTTTGATGAAAGAAAATTCTCCTGTCGGTTCTCTTTTGAGGCTACACATTTAGACGTACACGCCACACCAAATCTTTTCGAGTTACAACGTGTTGTTTAGGAGATACAAGCTAATTTTGTACGTTGCTTTATTTCTTCCTGTAAAGTGTTTCCAATTCATACATATTTGTCTTTACTCTGCAACACTGTATTTCCTTATAACGTGGTATTCTTACATATTCTTTCGAGAGAAAACTCACCTGTGCATTCTCTTTTGAGGCTACACGCTTAGACATACACGCAACACCAAAGCTTTTCGAGTTGCAACGTGTTGTTTAGGAAAAACCAGATAATTTCGCACAATGCTGGATTTCCTAAAAACGTGGTGTTCTGACAAATTTGACGAAAGAAAATTCTCCTGTGGGTTTTCTTTTGAGGCTACACATTTAGAGGTACATGCCACACCAAATCTTTTCGAGTTACAACGTGTTGTTTAGGAGATACAAGCTAATTTTTTACGTTGCTTCATTTCTTCCTGTAAAGTGTTTCCAATTCATACATATTTGTCTTTACTCTGCAACACTGTATTTCCTTATAACGTGGTATTCTTACATATTCTTTCGAGAGAAAACTCTCCTGTACCTGCTCTTTTGAGGCTACATGCTTAGACATACACGCAACACCAAAGCTTTTCGAGTTACGACGTGTTGTTTAGGAAAAAGAAGATAATTTCGCATGATGTGGGATTTCATTAAAACGTGGTTTTCTGACAAATTTTGCCAAAAGAAAATTCTCCTGTGGGTTCTCTTTTGAGGCTACATGTTTAGACGTACACGCCACATCAAATATTTTCGAGTTACAACGTGTTGTTTAGGAGATACAAGCAAATTTTGTACGATGCATTATTTCTTCTCGTAAAGTGTTTCCAATACATACGTATTTGTCTTTACTCTGCAACACTGTATTTCCGTATAAAATGGTATTCTTATATATTCTTTCAAGAGAAAACTCTCCTGTGCGTTCTCTTTTGAGGCTACATGCTTAGACATACACGCAACACCAAAGCTTTTCAAGTTACAAAGTGTTGTTTAGGAAAAACAAGATAATTTCTCACGATGTGGGATATCCTTAAAATGTAGTTTTTTGACAAATTTTGACCAAAGAAAATACTCCTGTGGGTTCTCTTTTGAGGCTACACGTTTAGACGTACACGCCACATGAAATCTTTTCGAGTTACAACATGTTGTTTAGGAAATACAAGCTAATTTTTTATGATGCATTATTTCTTCTAGTAAAGTGTTTCCAATACGTATGTATTTGTCTTTACTCTGCAACACTTTATTTCCTTATAACGTGGTATTCTTACATATTCTTTTGAGAGATTACTCTCCTGTGCGTTCCCTTTCAGGCTACACGCTTAGACATACACGCAACACCAAAGCTTTTTGAATTACAACGTGTTGTTTAGGAAAAACAAGATAATTTCGCACGATTCTGGATTTCCTTAAAACGGGGTTTTCTGACAAATTTTGATATAAGAAAATTCTCCTGTGGGTTCTCTTTTGAGGCTACACGTTTAGACGTACACGCCACACCAAATCTTTTCAAGTTACAACGTGTTGTTTAGGAGATACAAGCTAATTTTTTACAATGTGTTATTTCTTCTGGTAATGTTTTGCCAATATGTAAGTATTTGTCATTACTCTACAACACTGTATTGCATTATAACGTGGTATTCTTACATATTCTTTCGAGAGAAAACTCTCCTGTGCCTTCTCTTTTGAGGCTACATGCTTAGACATACACGCAACACCAAAGCTTTTCGAGTTACAACGTGTTGTTTAGGAATACCAAGATAATTTCGCACGTTGCAGGATTTCCTTAGAACATGGTTTTCTTAAAAATTTTGACAAAAGAAAATTCTCCTGTGTATTTCCTTTTGAGGCTTCATGTTTAGTTGTAAATGCCACACCAAATCTTTTCGAGTTATGACGTGTTGTTTAGGAGATACAAGGTAATTTTGTACGATGCTTTATTTCTTCTCCTAAAGTGTTTCCAATATGTACGTATTTGTCTTTACTCTGCAACACTGTATTTCCGTAAACCGTGGTACTCTTACATATTCTTTCGAGAGAAAACTCTCCTGTGCCTTCTCTTTTGAGGCTACACGCTTAGACATACACGCAACACCAAAGCTTTTCGTGTTACAAAGTGTTGTTTAGGAAAAAGAAGATAATTTCGCATGATGTGAGATTTCATTAAAACGTGGTTTTCTGACAAATTTTGCCGAAAGAAAATTCTCCTGTGGGTTCTCTTTTGAGGCTACATGTTTAGACGTCCACGCCACACCAAATATTTTCGAGTTACAACGTGTTGTTTAGGAGATACAAGCTAATTTTCTATGATGCGTTATTTCTTCTTGTAAAGTGTTTCCTATAGATACGTATTTGTCTATACTCTGCAACACTGTATTTCCTTATAACGTGGTATTCTTACATATTCTTTCGAGGGAAAACTCTCCGGTGCATTCTCTTTTGAGGCTACACGCTTAGACATACACGCAACACCAAAGCTATTCGAGTTACAATGTGTTGATTAGGAAAAACAAGATAATTTCGCACAATGCGGGATTTCCTTAAAACGTGGTTTTCTGACAAATTTTGACGAAAGAAAATTCTCCTGTGGGTTCTCTTTTGAGGCTACACATTTAGAAGTACACGCCACACCAAATTTTTTCGAGTTACAACGTGTTGTTTAGGAGATATAAGCTAATTTTGTACGAAGCGTTATGTCTTCTCCTAAAGTGTTTCCAATAAGTACGTATTTGTCTTTACTCTGCAACACTGTAGTTCCTTATAACGTGGTATTCTTTCATATTCTTTCGAGAGAAAACTCTCTTGTGCCTTTGCTTGTGAGGCTACACGCTGAGACATACATTCAACATCAAAGCTTTTCGAGTTACAAAGTGTTGTTTAGGAAAAACAAGGTAATTTCGCACGATGCGGGATTTCTTTAAAACATGGTTTTCTGACAAATTTTGACAAAAGAAAATTCTCCTGTGGGTTCTCTTTTGAGGCTACACGTTGAGACGTACATGACACACCAAATCTTTTCGAGTTACAAAGAGTTGTTTAGGAGATACAAGCTAATTTTGTACGATGCGTTATTTTTTCTCGTAAAATGTTTCCAATATGTATGTATTTTTCTTTAATCTGCAAAACTGTATTTCCTTATAACGTGGTATTCTTACATATTCGTTCGAGAGAAAACTCTCCTGTGCCTTCTCTTTTGAGGCTACATGCTTAGACATTCACGCAACACCAAAGCTTTTCGAGTTATAACATGTTGTTTAGGAAAAACAAGATAATTTCGCATGATGTGGGATTTCCTTAAAACGTTGTTTTCTGACAAATTTTGATGAAAGAAAATACTCCTGTGGGTTCTCTTTTCAGGCTACATGTTTAGACGTACACGCCACAGCAAATATTTTCGAGTTACAACGTGTTTGTTGGAGATATAAGCTAATTTTGCACGAAGCGTTATTTCTTCTCATTAAGTGTTTGCAATACGTATGTATTTGTCTTTACTCTGCAACACTGTATTTCCTTATAACATGGTATTCGTACATATTCTTTCGAAAGAAAACTCTCCTGTGCCTTCTCTTTTGAGGCTACACGCTTAGACATACACGTAACACCAAAGATTTTCGAGTTACAACGTGTTGCTCAGGAAAAACAAGATAATTTCGCACGATGTGGGATTTCCATAAAACGTTTTTTTCTGCCAAATTTGACAAAAGAAAATTCCCCTGTGAGTTCTCTTTTGAGGCTACACGTTTTGACGTACACGCTACATCAAATCTTTTCAAGTTACAACGTGTTGTTTAGGAGATACAAGCTAATTTTGTACGATGCGTTATTTCTACTCGTAAAGTGTTTCCAATATGTACGTATTTGTCTTTACTCTGCAACAGTGTATTTCCTCATAACGTGGTATTCTTACATATTCTTTCGAGATAAAACTCTCCTGTGCCTTCTCTTTTGAGGCTATGCGTTTAGACATACACGCAACACCAAAGATTTTCTAGTTACGACGTGTTGTTTAGGAAAAACAAGATAATTTCGCACGATGTGGGATTTCCTTAAAACGTGGTTTTCTGACAAATTTTGACGAAAGAAAATTCTCCTGTGGGTTCTCTTTTGAGGCTACACGTTTAGAAGTACACGCCACACCAAATCTTTTCAAGTTACAACGTGTTGTTTAGGAGATACAAGTTAATTTTGCACGAAGCATTATTTCTTCTCATAAAGTGTTTCCAATACGTACATATTTTTCTTTACTCTGCAACACTGTATTTCCTTATAACGTGGTATTCTTACATATTTTTTGAGAGAAATCTCACCTGTGCATTCTCTTTTGAGGCTACACGATTAGACATAAACGCAACACCAAATCTTTTCGAGTTACAACGTGTTGTTCAGGAAAAACAAGATAATTTCGCACGATGTGGGATTTCCTGAAAACGTAGTTTTCTGACAAATTTTGACGAAAGAAAATTCTTCTGTGGGTTCTCTTTTGAGGCTACACGTTTAGATGTACATGCCACACCAAATCTTTTCGAGTTTTAACTCGTTGTTTAGGAGATACAAGCTAATTTTGTAAGATGCGTTATTTCTTCTCATAAAGTGTTTCCAATATGTACGTATTTGTCTTTACTCTGCAACACTGTATTTCCTTATAACGTGGTATTCTTACATATTCTTTCAAGAGAAAAGTCTCCTGTGCGTTTTCTTTTGAGGCTACACGCTTAGACATACACGCAACACCAAAGCTTTTCGAGTTACTACGTGTTGTTTAGGAAAAACAAGATAATTTGCACGATGGGGGATTTCATTAAAACGTGGTTTTCTGACATATTTTGACTTAAGAAAATTCTCCTGTGGGTTATCTTTTGAGGGTACACGTTTAGATATACACGCCACACCAAATCTTTTCGAGTTACAATGTATTGTTTAGGAGATACAAGCTAATTTTGTACAATGCGTTATTTCTTCTGGTAAAGTGTTGCCAATATGTACGTATTTGTCTTTACTCTACAACACTGTATAGCCTTATAACATGGTATTCTTACATATTCATTCGAGAGAAAACTCTCCTGTGCCTTCTCTTTTGAGGCTACACGCTTAGACATACACGCAACACCAAAGCTTTTCGAATTACAACGTGTTGTTTAGGAAAAACAAGATAATTTCGCACTATGCGGGATTTCCTTAAAAAATGGTTTTCTGAAAAACTTTGAGGAAAGAAAATTCTCCTGTGTGTTCTCTTTGGAGGCTTCATGTTTAGTTGTAAATGCCACACCAAATCTTTCCGAGTTATAACGTGTTGTTTAGTAGATACAAGCTAATATTTTCCGATGCTTTATTTCTTCTCCTAAAGTGTTTACAATATGTACATATTTGTCTTTACTCTGAAACACCGTATTTCCTTAAGATGTGGTATTCTTACATATTCTTTCGAGAGAAAACTCTCCTGTGCCTTCCCTTTTGAGGCTACACGCTTAGACATACACGCAACACCAAAGCTTTTCGAGTTACAACGTGTTGTTTAGGAAAAACAAGATAATTTCGCACGATGTGGGATTTCCATTAAACGTGGTTTTCTGAAAAATTTTGATGAAAGGAAATTTTCCTGTGGGTTCTTTTTGAGGCTACATGTTTAGTTGTAAACGCCACACCAAATCTCTTCGAGTTACAACGTGTTTTTTGGAGATACAAGCTATTTTGTAAGATGCTTTATTTCTTCTTGTAAAATGTTTCCAATACGTACGTTTTTGTCTTTAATCTGCAAAACTGTATTTCCTTATAACTTGGTATTCTTACATATTCTTTCGAGAGAAAACTCTCCTGTGCATTCTCTTTTGAGGCTACATGCTTAGACATACACGCAACACCAAAGCTTTTCGAGTTACAACGTGTTGATTAGGAAAAACAAGATAATTTCGCACGATGTGGGATTTCCTTAAAACGTGGTTTTCTGACAAATTTAGACGAAAGAAAATTCTCCTGTGGGTACTCTTTTGAGGCTACATGTTTAGATGTACACGCCACACCAAATCTCTTCGAGTTACAACGTGTTGTTTAGGAGATACAAGCTAAATTTGTACGAAGCATTATTTCTACTCGAAAAGTGTTTCCAATGTGCACATATTTGTCTTTATTCTGCAACACTGTATTTCTTTATAACGTGGTTTTCTTACATATTCTTTCGAGAGAAAACACTCCTGTGCATTCTCATTTGAGGCTACATGCTTAGACATACAGCAACACCAAAGCTTTTCGAGTTACAATGTGTTGATTAGGAAAAACAAGATAATTTCGCACGATGCCGGATTTCCTTAAAACGTGGTTTTCTGACAAATTTTGACGAAAGAAAATTCTCCCCCATGGGTTCTCTTTTGAGGCTACATGTTTAGACGTACATGCCACACCAAATGATTTCGAGTTACAACGTGTTGTTTAGGAGATATAAGCTAATTTTTTACGAAGCGTTATTTCTTCTCGTAAAGTGTTTCCAATACTTATGTATTTGTCTTTACTCTGCAACACTGTATTTCCTTATAACGTGGTATTCTTTCATATTCTTTTGAGAGAAAACTTTCCTGTGCCTTCGCTTTTGAGGCTACACGCTGAGACATACACCCAACACCAAAGCTTTTCGAGGTACAACGTGTTGTTTAGGAAAAACAAGATAATTTCGCACGATGCGGGATTTCCTTAAAACGTGGTTTTCTGACAAATTTTGACAAAATAAAATTCTCCTGTTGGTTCCCTTTTGATGCTACACGTTTAGGCGTACACCATACACCAAATCTTTTCGAGTTACAAAGTGTAGTTTAGGAGATACAAGCTAATATTTTACGATGCATTATTTTTTCTCGTGTTTCCAATACGTATGTATTTTTCTTTAATCTGCAAAACTGTATTTCCTTATAACGTGGTATTCTTACATATTCTTTCGAGAGAAAACTCTCCTGTGTCTGCTCTTTTGAGGCTACATGCTTAGACATACACGCAACACCAAAGATTTTCGAGTTACGACATGTTGTTTAGGAAAAACAAGATAATTTCGCTCGATGTGGGATTTCCTTAAAACGTTGTTTTCTGACAAATTTTGATGAAAGAAAATACTCCTGTGGGTTCTCTTTTCAGGCTACATGTTTAGACGTACACGCCACAGCACATCTTTTCGAGTTACAACGTGTTTGTTGGAGATATAAGCTAATTTTGCACGAAGCGTTATTTCTTCTCATAAAGTGTTTGAAATACGTATGTATTTGTCTTTACTCTGTAACACTGTATTTCCTTATAACGTGGTATTCGTACATATTCTTTCAAGAGAAATCTCTCCTGTGCCTTCTCTTTTGAGGCTACATGCTTAGACATACACGTAACACTAAAGCTTTTCGAGTTACAACGTGTTGTTTAGGAAAAACAAGATAATTTCGCACGATGTGGGATATCCATAAAACGTTTTTTTCTGCCAAATTTGACGAAAAAAAATTCTCCTGTGAGTTCTCTTTTGAGGCTACACGTTTAGACGTACACTCCACATCAAATATTTTCGAGTTACAACGTGTTGTTTAGGAGATACAAGCTAATTTTGTACGATGCGTTATTTCTTCTCATAAGTGTTTCCAATATGTACGTATTTGTCTTTACTCGGCAACACTGTATTTCCTTATAACGTGGTATTCTTACATATTCTTTCGAGATAAAACTCTCCAGTGCCTTCTCTTTTGAGGCTACACGCTTAGACATACAGGCAACACCAAAGCTTTTCGAGTTACGACGTGTTGTTTAGGAAAAACAAGATAATTTTGCACAATGCGGAATTTCCTTAAAACGTGGTTTTCTGACAAATTTTGAGGAAAGTCATATCTCCTGTGGGTTCTCCTTTGAGGCTACACATTTAGACGTACATGCCACACCAAATCTTTTCGACTTACAACGTGTTGTTTAAGAGATACAAGATAATTTTGTAAGAAGCTATATTTCTTCTCCTAAAATGTTTCCAATATGTACGTATTTGTCTTTACTCTGCAACACTGTATTTCCTTATAACGTGGTTTTCTTACATATTCTTTTCAGAGAAAACTCTCCTGTGCCTTCTCTTTTGAGGCTACACGCTTAGCCATACACACAACACCAAAGCTTTCGAGTTACAAAGTGTTGTTTAGGAAAAACAAGATAATTTCGCACGATGCGGGATTTCATTAAAACGTGGTTTTCTGACAAATTTTGACGAAAGAATAGTCTCCTGTGGGTTCTCCTTTGAGGCTACACATTTAGACTTACAGGCCACATCAAATCTTTTCGAGTTACATCTTGTTGTTTAGGAGATACAAGCTAATTTTGTACGATGTGTTATTTCTTCTCGTAAAGAGTTTCCAATATGAATGTATTTGTCTTTACTCTGCAACACTGTATTTCCTTATAACGTGGTATTCTTACATATTCTTTCGAGAGAAAACTCTCCTGTGCGTTCTCTTTTGAGGCGACACGCTTAGACATACACGCAACACCAAAGCTTCTCGAGTTACAACGTGTAGTTTAGGAAAAACTAGATAATTTCGCACGATGCAGGATTTCCTTAAAACGTGGTTTTCTGACAAATTTTGACAAAAGAAAATTCTCCTGTGGGTTCTCTTTTGAGGCTACACGTTTAGATATACAAGCCGCACCAAATATTTTCGAGTTACAACGTGTTGTTAAGGAGATACAAGCTAATTTTGTACGTTGCTTTATTTCCTCTAGTAAAGTGTTTCCAATACGTACATATTTGTCTTTACTCTGCAACACTGTATTTCCTTATTACGTGGTATTTTTACATATTCTTTCGAGAGAAAACTGACCTGTGCATTATCTTTTGAGGCTACACGCTTAGACATACACGCAACACCAAAGCTTTTCGAGTTATAACATGTTGTTTAGGAGATACAAGTTAATTTTGTACGGTTGTTTATTTCTTCTCCTAAAGTGTTTCCAATATGTACATATTTGTCTTTACTCTGCAACACTGTATTTCCATAAACGTGGTATTCTTAAATATTCTTTCAAGAAAAAACTCTCCTGTTCCTTCTCTTTTGAGAGTACACGCTTAGACATACACGCAACAGCAAAGCTTTTTGAGTTACAACGTGTTGTTTAGGAAAAGCAAGATAATTTCGCACGATGCGGGATTTCCATAAAACGTGGTTTTCTGACAAATTTTGACGAAAGTAATTTCTCCTGTGGGTTCTCCTTTGAGGCTACACGTTTAGACGTACATGCTACACCAAATCTTTGTGACTTACAACGTGTTGTTTAAGAGATACAAGCTAATTTTGTATGAACCTTTATTTCTTCTCCTAAAATGTTTCCAATATGTACATATTTGTCTTTACTCTGCAACACTGTATTTCCGTATAACGTGGTTTTCTTACATATTCATTCCAGAGAAAACTCTCCTATGCCTTCTCTTTTGAGGCTACTCGCTTAGCCATACACACAACACCAAAGCTTTCGAGTTACAAAGTGTTGTTTAGGAAAAACAAGATAATTTCGCATGATGCAGGATTTCCTTAAAACGTGGTTTTCTGACAAATTTTGACGAAAGAATATTCTCCTGTGGGTTCTCCTTTGAGGCTACACGTTTAGACGTACACGCCACATCAAATCTTTTCGAGTTACATCTTGTTGTTTAGGAGATACAAACTAATTTTGTACGATGTGTTATTTCTTCTCATAAAGTTTTCCAATATGTATGTATTTGTCTTTACTCTGCAACACTGTATTTCTTTATAACGTAGTATTCTTACATATTCTTTCGAGAGAAAACTCTCCTGTGCATTCTCTTTTGAGACTACACGCTTAGACATACACGCAACAAGAAAGCTTCTCGAGTTACAACGTGTAGTTTAGGAAAAACAAGATAATTTCGCATGATGCGGGATTTCCGTAAAACGTGGTTTTCTGACAAATTTTGATGAAAGAAAATTCTCCTGTCGGTTCTCTTTTGAGGCTACACATTTAGACGTACACGCCACACCAAATCTTTTCGAGTTACAACGTGTTGTTTAGGAGATACAAGCTAATTTTGTACGTTGCTTTATTTCTTCCTGTAAAGTGTTTCCAATTCATACATATTTGTCTTTACTCTGCAACACTGTATTTCCTTATAACGTGGTATTCTTACATATTCTTTCGAGAGAAAACTCACCTGTGCATTCTCTTTTGAGGCTACACGCTTAGATATACACGCAACACCAAAGCTTTTCGAGTTGCAACGTGTTGTTTAGGAAAAACAAGATAATTTCGCACAATGCTGGATTTCCTAAAAACGTGGTGTTCTGACAAATTTTGACGAAAGAAAATTCTCCTGTGGGTTTTCTTTTGAGGCTACACATTTAGAGGTACATGCCACACCAAATCTTTTCGAGTTACAACGTGTTGTTTAGGAGATACAAGCTAATTTTTTACGTTGCTTCATTTCTTCCTGTAAAGTGTTTCCAATTCATACATATTTGTCTTTACTCTGCAACACTGTATTTCCTTATAACGTGGTATTCTTACATATTCTTTCGAGAGAAAACTCACCTGTGCATTCTCTTTTGAGGCTACACGCTTAGACATACACGCAACACCAAAGCTTTTCGAGTTGCAACGTGTTGTTTAGGAAAAACAAGATAATTTCGCACAATGCTGGATTTCCTAAAAACGTGGTGTTCTGACAAATTTTGAAGAAAGAAAATTCTCCTGTGGGTTCTCTTTTGAGGCTACACATTTAGAGGTATATGCCACACCAAACCTTTTCGAGCTGCAACATGTTCTTTAGGAGATAAAAGCTAATTTTGTACGATGAGTTATTTCTTCTTGTAAAGTGTTTCCAATTCGTATGTATTTGTCTTTACTCTGCAACAACGTATTTCCTTATAACGTGGTATTCTTACATATTCTTTCGAGAGAAAACGCTCCTGCGCGTTCTCTTTTGAGGCTACACGCTTATACATACACGCAACACCAAACCTTTTTGACTTACAACGTGTTGTTTATGAAAAACAAGATAATTTCTCACGATGTGGGATTTCCTTAAAACGTGGTTTTCTGAAAAATTTTGACGAAAGAAAATTCTCCTGTGGGTTCTCTTTTGAGGCTACACGTCTAGACGTACATGCCACACCAAATCCTTTCGAGTTACAACATGTTGTTTAAGAGATAAAAGCTAATTTTTTATGATGCGTTATTTCTTCTTGTAAGTTTAAGTGTTTCCAATATGTACATATTTGTCTTTAGACTGCAACACTGTATTTTCTTATAATGTGGTATTCTTACATATTCTTTCAAGAGCAAACTCTCCTGTGCATTCTCTTTTGAGGCTACACGCTTAGAGATACACGCAACACCAAAGCTTTTCAAGCTACAACGTGTTGTTTAGGACATAAAAGCTAATTTTGTATGATGTGTTATTTCTTCTCATAAAGTGTTTCCAATACTTACGAATTTGTCTTTACTCAGCAATAATGTATTTCCTTAAAACATGGTATTCTTACATATTCTTTCGAGAGAAAACGCTCCTGCGCGTTCTCTTTTGAGGCTACACGCTTAGACATACACGCAACACCAAACCTTTTTGACTTACAACGTGCTGTTTAGGAAAAACAAGATAATTTCGCACGATGCGGGATTTCCTTAAAACGTGGTTTTCTGAAAAATTTTGACAAAAGAAAATTCTCCTGTGGGTTCTCTTTTGAGGCTACACGTTTAGACATACATGCCACACCAAATCCTTTCGAGTTACAACGTGTTGTTTAGGAGATACAAGCTAATTTTGTACCATGCGTTATTTCTTCTCGCAAAGTGTTTCCTATTCATACGTATTTGTCTTTAGACTGCAACACTGGATTTCCTTATAACGTGGTATTCTTACATATTCTTTCGAGAGAAAACTCTCCTGCGCGTTCTCTTTTGAGGCTACACGCTTAGACATACATGCAACACCAAACTTTTTGACTTACAATGTGTTGTTAGGAAAAACAAGATAATTTCACACGATGCGGGATTTCCTTAAAACGTGGTTTTCTGACAAATTTTGAGGAAAGAAAATTCTCCTGTCGGTTCTCTTTTGAGGCTACACATTTAGACGTACACGCCACACCGAATCCTTTCGAGTTACAAGGTGTTGTTTGGGAGATACAAGCTAGTTTTGTAAGATGCATTATTTCTCCTAGTAAAGTGTTTCCAATATGTACGTATTTGTCTTTACTCTGCAACACTGTATTTCCTTATAACGTGGTATTCTTACATATTTTTTCGAGAGAAAGGTCTCCTGTGCCTTCTCTTTTGAGGCTACACGCTTAGACATACACACAACACCAAAGCTTTTCGAGTTACAACGTGTTGTTTAGGAAAAACAAGATAATTTCGCACGATGCAGGATTTCCATTAAATGTGGTTTTCTGAAAAATTTTGATGAAAGAAAATTTTCCTGTGGGTTCTTTTTTGAGGCTACATGTTTAGTTGTAAATGCCACACCAAATCTCTTCGACTTACATCGTGTTTTTAGGAGATACAAGCTATTTTGTAAGATGCTTTATTTCTTCTTGTAAAGTGTTTCCAATACGTACGTATTTGTCTTTAATCTGCAAAACTGTACTTCCTTATAACGTGGTATTCTTACATATTCTTTCGAGAGAAAACTCTCCTGGGCATTCTCTTTTGAGGCTACACGCTGAGACATACACGCAACACCAAAGCTTTTCGAGTTACAACGTGTTGATTAGGAAAAACAAGATAATTTCGCACGACGCGGGATTTCCTTAAAACGTGGTTTTCTGACAAATTTAGACGAAAGAAAGTTCTCCTGTGGGTACTCTTTTGCAGCTACATGTTTAGACGTACACGCCACACCAAATATTTTCGAATTACAACGTGTTGTTTAGGAGATACAAGCTAATTTTGTACATTGCTTTATTTCTTCTCATAAAGTGTTTCCAATACGTACATATTTGTCTTTACTCTGCAACACTGTATTTCCTTATAACGTGGTATTCTTACATATTCTTTCGAGAGAAAACTCACATGTGCGTTCTCTTTTGAGGCTAGACGCTTAGACATACACGCAACACCAAAGCTTTTCGAGTTGCAACGTGTTGTTTAGGAAAAACAAGATAATTTTGCACAATGCGGGATTTCCTAAGAACGTGGTGTTCTGACAAATTTTGACGAAAGAAAATTCTCCAGTGGGTTCTCTTTTGAGGCTACACATTTAGAGGTACATGCCACACCAAATCTTTTCGACTTACAACGTGTTGTTTAGGAGATACAAGCTAATTTTGTATGATGCATTATTTCTTCTCGTAAAGTGTTTCCAATAATTACATATTTGTCTTTACTCTGCAAAACTGTATTTCCTTATAACGTGGTATTCTTACATATTCGTTAGAGAGAAAACTCTCCTGTGCGTTCTCATTTGAGGCTACACGCTTAGACATACACGCCACACCAAATCTTTTAGAGTTACATCGTGTTGTTTAGGAGATACAAGCTAATTTTTTACGATGCGTTATTTCTTCTCCTAAAGTGTTTCCAATACGTACATATTTGTCTTTACTCTGCAACACTGTATTTCCTTATTACGTCCTATTCTTGCACATTCTTTCGAGAGAAAACTCTCCTGTGTGTTCTCTTTTGACGGTACATGCTTAGACATACACGCAACACCATAGCTTTTCGAGTTACAACATGTTGTTTAGGAAAAACAAGATAATTTCGCACAATGCGGGATTTCCTTAAAACTTGGTTTTGTGACAAATTTTGACGAAAGAAAATTCTCCTGTGGGTTCTCTTTTGAGGCTAAACATTTAGACGTACACGCCACACCAAATCCTTTCGAATTACAAGGTGTTGTTTAGGAGCTACAAGCTACTTTTGTACGATGCGTTTTTTCTTCTCTTAAAGTGTTTCCAATATGTACGTATTTGTCTTTAGTCTGCAACACTCTATTTCCTTATAACGTGGTATTCTTACATATTGTTTCGAGAGAAAAATCTCCTGTGCGTTCTCTTTTGAGGCTACATGCTTAAACATACACACAACACCAAAGCTTTTTGAGTTACAACATGTTCTTTAGGAAAAACAAGATATTTCGCACGATGAGGGATTTCTTTAAAACGTGGTTTTCTGACAAATTTTGACGAAAGAAAATTCTCCTGTGGGTTCTCTTTTGAGGCTACACGTTTAGACGTACATGCCACACCAAATCTTTTCGAGTTACAACGTGTTGTTTAGGAGATACAAGCTAATTTTGTACGATGCATTATTTTTTCTCATAAAGTTTTTCCAATACGTAAGTATTTTTCTTTAGTCTGCAACACTGTATTTCCTTATAACATAGTATTCTTACATATTCTTTCGAGAGAAAACTCACATGTGCGTTCTCTTTTGAGGCTACATGCTTAGACATACACGCAACACCAAAGCTTTTCGAGTTGCAACGTGTTGTTTAGGAAAAACAAGATAATTTCGCACAATGCGGGATTTCCTAAAAACGTGGTTTTCTGACAAATTTTGACGAAAGAAAATTCTCCTGTGGGTTCTCTTTTGAGGCTACACATTTAGAGGTACATGCCACACCAGATCTTTTCGAGTTACAACGTGTTGTTTAGGAGATACAAGCTAATTTTGTACGATGTGATATTTCTTCTCGTAAAGTGTTTCCAATACGTACATATTTGTCTTTACTCTGCAACACTGTATTTCCTTATAACGTCGTATTCTTACATATTCTTTCGAGAGAAAACTCTCCTGTGCATTCTGTTTTGAGGCTACATGCTTAGACATACACGCAACACCATAGCTTTTCGAGTTACAACGTGTTGTTTAGGAAAAACAAGATAATTTCGCACGATGCGTGATTTCCTTAAAACTTGGTTTTCTGACAAATTTTGACGAAAGAAAATTCTCCTGTGGGTTCTCTTTTGAGGCTACACGTTTAGACGTACACGCCACACCAAATCCTTTCGAGTTACAAGGTGTTGTTTAAGAGATACAGGCTAATTTTAAATGATGTGTTTTTTCTTCTCTTTTACTGTTTCAAATACGTACATATTTGTCTTTAGTCTGCTACACTCTATTTCCTTATAACGTGGTATTCTTACATATTGTTTCGAGAGAAAACTCTCCTGTGCATTCTCTTTTAAGGCTACATGCTTAGACATACATGCAACACCAAATCTTTTCGAGGTACAACGTGTTCTTTTGGAAAAACAAGTTAATTTCGCACGATGAGGGATTGATTTCTTTAAAACGTGGTTTTCTGACAAATTTTGACAAAAGAAAATTCACCTGTGGGTTCTCTTTTGAGGCTACACGTTTAGACGTACACGCCACACCAAATCTTTTCGAGTTACAACGTGTTGTTTAGGAGATACAATCTAATTTTGCACGAAGCATTATTTCTTCTCATAAAGTGTTTCCAATACGTACATATTTGTCTTTACTTTGAAACACTGTATTTCCTTATAACATGGTATTCTTACATATTCTTTCGAGAGAAAACTCTCCTGTGCCTTCTCTTTTGAGGCTTCGCGTTTAGACATACACGCAACTCCAAAGATTTTCTAGTTACGACGTGTTGTTTAGGAAAAACAAGATAATTTCGCACGATGTGGGATTTCCTTAAAACGTGGTTTTCTGACAAATTTTGACGAAAGAAAATACTCCTGTGGGTTCTCTTTTGAGGCTACACGTTTAGAAGTACACGCCAAACCAAATCTTTTCGAGTTACAACGTGTTGTTTAGTAGATATAAGCTAATTTTGCACGAAGCATTATTTCTTCTCATAAAGTGTTTCCAATACGTACATATTTTTCTTTACTCTGCAACACTGTATTTCCTTATAACGTGGTATTCTTACATATTCTTTCGAGAGAAAACTCTTCTGTGCGTTCTCTTTTGAGGCTACACGATTAGACATAAACGCAACACCAAATCTATTCGAGTTACAACGTGTTGTTCAGGAAAAACAAGATAATGTCGCACGATGTGGGATTTCCTGAAAACCTAGTTTTCTGACAAATTTTGAAGAAAGAAAATTCTTCTGTGGGTTCTCTTTTGAGGCTACACATTGAGATGTACACACCACACCAAATCTTTTCGAGTTTCAACTTGTTGTTTAGGAGATACAAGCTAATTTTGTAAGATGCGTTATTTATTCTCATAAAGTTTTTCCAATACATACTTATTTGTCTTTACTCTGCAACACTGTATTTCCTTATAACGTGGTATTCATACATATTCTTTCAAGAGAAAACTCTCCTGTGCGTTTTCTTTTGAGGCTACACGCTTAGACATACACGCAACACCAAAGCTTTTCAAGGTACAACGTGTTGTTTAGGAAAAACAAGATAATTTTGCATGATGCGGGATTTCCATTAAACGTGGTTTTCTGAAAATTTTTGATGAAAGAAAATTTTCCTGTGGGTTCTTTTTTGAGGCTACATGTTTAGTTGTAAACGCCACACCAAATCTCTTCGAGTTACAACGTGTTGTTTAGGAGATACAAGCTATTTTGTAAGATGCTTTATTTCTTCTTGTAAAGTGTTTCCTATACGTACGTATTTGTCTTTACTCTGCAAAACTGTATTTTCTTATAACGTGGTATTCTTACATATTCTTTCGAGAGAAAACTCTCCTGTGCATTCTCTTTTGAGGCTACGCGCTTAGACATAAACGCAACACTAAAGCTTTTCGAGTTACAACGTGTTGATTAGGAAAAACAAGATAATTTCACACGATGCGGGATTTCCTTAAAACGTGGTTTTCTGACAAATTTAGACGAAAGAAAATTCTCCTGTGGGTACTCTTTTGAGGCTACATGTTTAGACGTACACGCCACATGAAATATTTTCGAGTTACAACGTGTTGTTTAGGAGATACAAGCTAATTTTGTAAGAAGCATTATTTCTACTCGTAAAGTGTTTCCAATGTGTACGTATTTGTCTTTATTCTGCAACACTGTATTTCCTTATAACGTGGTATTCTTACATATTCTTTCGAGAGAAAACACTCCTGGGCATTCTCTTTTGAGGCTACATGCTTAGACATACAGCAACACGAAAGCTTTTCGAGTTACAACGTGTTGATTAGGAAAAACAAGATAATTTCGCACGATGCCGGTTTCCTTAAAACGTGGTTTTCTGACAAATTTTGACGAAAGACAATTCTCCTGTGGGTTCTCTTTTGAGGCTACACGTTTAGACGTACACGCCACACCAAATCATTTCGAGTTACAACGTGTTGTTTAGGAGATACAAGCTAATATTTTACATTGCGTTATTTCTTCTTGTAAAGTGTTTCCAATAAGTACGTATTTTTCTTTAGTCTGCAACACTGTATTTCCTTTTAACGTGGTTTTCATATATATTCTATCGAGAGGAAACTCTCCTGTGCATTCTTTTTTGAGGCTACACGCTTAGACATACACGCAACACCAAAGCTTTTCGAGTAACGATGTGTTGTTTAAGAAAAAATAGATAATTTCTCACAATGCGGTATTTCCTTAAAACGTGGTTTTCTGAAAAATTTTGACGAAAGAAAATTCTCCTGTGGGTTCTCTTTTGAGGCTACATGTTTAGATGTACATGCCACACCAAATATTTTCGAGTTACAACGTGTTGTTTAGGAGATACAAGCTAATTTTGTACGATGCATTATTTCTTCTCCTAAAGTGTTTCCAATACGTACATATTTGTCTTTACTCTGCAACACTGGTTTTCCTTATAACGTGGTATTCTTACATATTCTTTCGAGAGAAAACTTTCCTGTGTCTTCTCTTTTGAGGCTACACGATTAGACATACACGCAACACCAAAGCTTTTCGAGTTACAACATGTTGTTTAGGAAAAACAAGATAATTTCGCACGATGCGGGATTTCCATTAAACGTGGTTTTCTGAAAAATTTTGATGAAAGAAAATTTTCCTGTGGGTTCTTTTTTGAGGCTACATGTTTATTTGTAAATGCCACAACAAATCTCTTCGAGTTACAACGTGTTGTTTAGGAGATACAAGCTATTTTGTAAGATGCTTTATTTCTTCTTGTAAAGTGTTTCCAATACGTACATATTTGTCTTTACTCTGCAAAACTGTATTTCCTTATAACGTGGTATTCTTACATATACTTTCGAGAGAAAACTCTCCTGTGCATTCTCTTTTGAGGCTACGCGCTTAGACATACATGCAACACCAAAGCTTTTCGGGTTACAACGTGTTGATTAGGAAAAACAAGATAATTTCGCACGATGCGGGATGTCCTTAAAACGTGGTTTTCTGACAAATTTTGACGAAAGACAATTCTCCTATGTGTTCTCTTTTGAGGCTACACGTTTAGACGTACGCAACAAACCAAATCTTTTCGAGTTACAACGTGTTGTTTAGGAGATATAAGCTAATTTGTACGAAGCGTTATTTCTTCTCATAAAGTGTTTCCAATATGTACATATTTGTCTTTACTCTGCAACACTGTATTTCCTTATAACGTGGTATTATTTCATATTCTTTCGAGAGAAAACTCTCCTGTGCCTTCTCTTTTGAGGCTAAACGCATAGACATACACGCAACACCAAAACTTTGCGAGTTACAACGTGTTGTTTAGGAAAAACAAGATAATTTCGCACGATGTGGGATTTCCTTAAAACGGGGTTTTCTGACAAATTTTGAGGAAAAAAATTCTCCTGTCAGTTCTCTTTTGATGCTACATGTTTAGACGTACACGCCACATCAAATCTTTCCGAAGTACAACGAGTTGTTTAGGAGAAACAAGCTAATTTTATAGGATGCGTTATTTCTTCTTTAAAGTGTTTCCAATACGTACGTATTTGCTTTACTCTGCAACACTGTATTTCCTTAATAACGTGGTATTCTTACATATTCTTTCGAGAGAAACCTCTCCTGTGCATACTCTTTTGAGGCTACATGCTTAGACATACACACAACACCAAAGCTTTTCGAGTGACAACGTGTTGTTTAGGAAAAACAAGATAATTTCGCACGATGCTAGGATTTTCTTAAAACGTTGTTTTCTCACAAATCTTGAAGAAAGAAAATTCTCCTGTGGGTTCTCTTTTGAGGCTACACGTATAGACGTGCACACCACATCAAATCATTTCGAGTTACAACTTGTTGTTTAGGAGATACAAGCTAATTTTGTACAATGCGTTATTTCTTCTCGAAAAGTGTTTCCAATATGTATGTATTTGTCGTTATTCTGCAACACTGTATTTCCTCATAACGTGGTATTCTTAAATATTCTTTCGAGAGAAACCTCTCCTGTGCGTTAACTTTTGAGGCTACACGCTTAGACATACACGCAACACCAAAGCTTTTCGAATTACAACATGTTGTTTAGGAGATACAAGGTAATTTTGTCTGATGCATTATTTCCTCTCATAAAGTGTTTCCAATACGTACGTATTTGTCTTTACTCTACAACACTGTATTTCCTTATAACGTGGTATTCTTACATATTCTTTGAAGAGAAAACTCTCCTGTGCCTTCTCTTTTGAGGCTACATGCTTAGACATACACACAACACCAAACTTTTCGAGTTATGACGTGTTGTTTGGGAAAAACAAGATAATTTCGCATGATGTGGTTTTCTTTAAAATGTGGTTTTCTGACAAATTTTGATGAAAGAAAATTCTCCTTTGGGTTCTCTTTTGAGGCTACATGTTTAGACGTACACGCCACACCAAATATTTTCGGGTTACAATGTGTGGTTTAAGAGATACAATCTCATTTTATACGATGCATTATTTCTTCTCGTAATGTGTTTCCAATAAGGACATATTTGTCTTTACTCTGCAACACTGTATTTCCTTATAACGTGGTATTCTTACATATTCTTTCGAGAGAAAACTCTCCTGTGCCTTCTCTTTTGAGGCTACAATCTTAGACATACACACAAAACCAAAGCTTTTCGAGTTACAATGTGTTGATTAGGAAAAACAAGATAATTTCGCACGGTGTGGGATTTCCTTAAAACGTGGTTATCTGACAAATTTGGACGAAAGAAAATTCTCCTTTGGGTTCTCTTTTGAGGCTACACGTTTAGACGTACATGCCACACCAAAACTTTTCGAGTTACAACGTGTTGTTTAGGAGATACAAGCTAATTTTGTACGATGCATTATTTCTTCTCGTAAAGTGTTTCCAATACCTACGTATTTGTCTTTAATCTGCAACACTGTATTTCTTTATAAAGTGGTATTCTTACATATTCTTTCGAGAGAAAACTCTCCTGTGACATCTCTTTTGAGGCTACACGCTTGATCATACACGCAACACCAAAGATTTTCGAGTTACCAGTTGTTGTTTAGGAAAAACAAGATAATTTCGCAGGATGTGGGATTTCCTAAAAACGTGGTTTTCTGAAAATTTTGACGAAAGAATATTCTCCTGTGGGTTCTCTTTTGAGGCTACATGTTTAGTCATACACACCACACGAAAACCTTTCGAGTTACAACGTTTTGTTTAGGAGATACAAGCTAATTTTGCACGAAGCGTTATTCCTTCTTGTAAAGTGTTTCCAATATGTTCGTATTTTTCTTTATTCTGCAACACTGTATTTCCTTATAACGTGGTATCCTTGCATATTCTTTCGAGAGAAAATTCTCCTGTGCCTTCTCTTTTGAGGCTATATGCTTAGACATACACGCAACACCAAAGCTTTTCGAGTTACAACGTGTTTATTAGGAAAAACAAGATAATTTCTCAGGATGTGGGATTTCCTTAAAACGTGGTTTTCTGACAAATTTGACAAAAGAAAATTCTCCTGTGGGTTCTCTTTTGAGGCCACACCTTTACACGTACACGCCACATCAAATCTTTTCGAGTTACAACTTGTTGTTTAGGAGATAAAAGCTAATTTTGTAAGATGCGTTATTTCTTCTCTTAAAGTGTTTCCAATACGTAAGTATTGGTCTTTACTCTGCAACACTGTATTTCATTATAACGTGGTATTCTTACATATTCTTTCGAGAGAAAACTCTCCTGTGCGTTCTTTTTTGAGGCTACACGCTTAGACATACACGCAACACCAAAGCTTTTCGAGTTACAACGTGTTGTTTAGGAAAAACAAGATAATTTCGCACGATGCGGTATTTCCTTAAAACGGGGTTTTCTGTCAAAATTTGATGAAAGAAAATTCTCCTGTGGGTTCTCCTTTGAGGCTACACGTTTAGACGTACACAGCAAACCAAATATTTTCGAGTTACAACGTGTTGTTTAGGAGATACTAGCTAATTTTCTAAGTTGCATTATTTCTTCTCGTAAAGTGTTTCCAATACATATGTATTTTTCTTTATTCTGCAACACTGTATTTCCATATAACGTGGTATTCTTACATATTCTTTTGAGAGAAAATTCTCCTGTGCGTCCTCTTTTGAGGCTACACGCTTAGACATACACGCAACCCCAAAGCTTTTCGAGTTACAATGTGTTGTTTAGGAAAAACAAGATAATTTCGCACGATGCGGGATTTCCTTAAAACGGGGTTCTCTGTCAAATTTTGACGAAAGAAAATTCTCCTGTGGGTTCTCCTTTGATGCTATACGTTTAGACGTACACAGCAAACCAAATATTTTCGAGTAACAACGTGTTGTTTAGGAGATACTAGCTAATTTCGTAAGTTGCGTTATTTCTTCTCGTAAAGTGTTTCCAATACGTATGTGTTTTTCTTTATTCTGCAACACTGTATTTCCTTATAACGTGGTATTCTTACATATTCTTTCTAGAGAAAACTCTCCTGTGCGTTCACTTTTGAGGCTACACGCTTAGACATACAAGCAACACCAAAGCTTTTCGAGTTACGACGTGTTGTTTAGAAAAAACAAGATAATTTCGCACGATGCGGGATTTCCTTAAAACGTGGTTTTCAGTCAAATTTTGACGAAAGTAAATTATCCTGTGGTTTCACTTTTGAGGCTACAGGTTTAGACGTACACAAAACACCAAATATTTTCGAGTTACAACGTGTTGTTTAGGAGATACAAGCTAATATTTTACATTGCGTTATTTCTTCTTGTAAAGTGTTTCCAATATGTATATATTTTTCTTTATTCTGCAACATTGTATTTCCTTATAACGTGGTATTCTTGCATATTCTTTTGAGAGAAAACTCTCCTGTGCGTTCTCTTTTGAGGCTACACGCTTAGACATACATGCAAAACCAACGCTTCTCGAGTTAAGACGTGTTGTTTAGGAAAAAATAGATAGTTTCTCAATGTGAGGGATTTCCTTAAAACGGGGTATTCTGAAAAATTTTGACGAAAGAAAATTCTCCTGTGGTTTCTCTTTTGAGGCTACATGTTTAGACATACACGCCACATCAAATCCTTTCGAGTTACAACGTGTTGTTTAGGAGATACAAGCTCATTTTGCAGGAAGCGTTATTTCTTCTCATATAGTGTTTCCAATATTTATGTATTTGTCTTTACTCTGCAACACTGTATTTCCATATAACGTGGTATTCTTACATATTCTTTCGAGAGAAAACTCTCCTGTGCGTTCTCTTTTGAGGCTACATGCTTAGACATACACGCAACACCAAAGCTTTTCGAGTTACGATGTGTTGTTTAGGAAAAAATAGATAGTTTCGCACGATGCAGGATTTCCTTAAAACGTGGTTTTCTGACAAATTTTGACGAAAGAAAATTCCCCTGTAGGTTGTCATTTGAGGCTACACGTTTAGACGTACACGCCACACCAAATCTTTTCGAGTTACAAAGTGCTGTTTAGGAGATACAAGCTAATTTTGTGCGATGCATTATTTCTTCTCGTAAAGTTTAAGTGTTTCCAATATGTACGTATTTGTCTTTACTCTGAAACAGTGTATTTCCTCATAACGTGGTATTCTTACATATTCTTTCTAGAGAAAACTCTCCTGTGCCTTCTCTTTTGAGGTTTCACGCTTAGACATACACGCAACACCAAAGCTTTTTGAGTTTCGATGTGTTGTTTAGCAAAAACAAGATAATTTCACACGATGCGGGATTTCCTAAAAAGGTGGTTTTCTGACAAATTCTGATGAAAGAAAATTCTCCTGTGGGTTCTCTTTTGAGGCTACACGTTTAGACGGACACAACACACCAAATCTTTTTGAGTTACAACGTGTTGTTTAGGAGATACAAGCTAATTTTGCATGAAGCGTTGTTTCTTCTCGTAAAGTGTTTCCAATACGTACGTATTTGTCTTTATTCTGCAACACTGTATTTCCTTATAACGTGGTATTCTTACATATTCTTTTGAGAGAAAATTCTCCTGTACGGTCTCTTTTGAGGCTACACGGTTAGACATACACGCAGCATCAAAGCTTTTCGAGTTACGACTTGTTGTTTAGGAAAAAATAGATAGTTTCGCACGATGCGGGATTTCCTTAAAACGTGGTTTTCTGAAAAATTTTGACGAAAGAAAATTCTCCTGTGCGTTCTCTTTTGAGGCTACACGTTTAGACGTACAAGCCACATCAAATCATTTCGAGTTACAACGTGTTGTTTCGGAGATACAAGCAAATATTTTACGATGCTTTATTTCTTCTCGTAAAGGGTTTCCAATACTTATGTATTTGTCTTTACTCTGCAACACTGTATTTCCATATAACGTGGAATTCTTACATATTCTTTTGAGAGAAAACTCTCCTGTGCGTTCTCTTTTGAGGCTACATGCTTAGACATACACGCAACACCAAAGCTTTTGAGATACAACGTGTTGTTTAGGAAAAACAAGATAATTTCGCATGATGCGGGATTTCCTTAAAACGTGGTTTTCTGACAACTTTTGATGAAACAAAATTTTCCTGTGGGTTCTCTTTTGTGGCTACACGTTTAGATGTAAGCACCACATCAAATCATTTCGAGTTACAACGTGTTGTTTAGGAGATACAAGCTAATTTTGTACGATGCGTTATTTCTTCTCGTTAAGTGTTTCCAATACCTACGTATTTGTCTTTACTCTGCAACACTGTATTTCCTTATAACGTGGTATTCTTACATATTCTTTCGAGAGAAAACTCTCCTGTGCCTTCTCTTTTGATGCTCCACGCTTAGACATACACGCAACATCAAAGCTTTTCGAGTTACGACTTGTTGTTTAGGAAAAAATAGATAGTTTCGCACGATGCGGGATTTCCTTAAAACGTGGTTTTCTGAAAAATTTTGACGAAAGAAAATTCTCCTGTAGGTTCTCTTTTGAGGCTACACGTTTAGACGTACAAGCCACATCAAATCATTTCGAGTTACAATGTGTTGTTTCGGAGATACAAGCAAATTTTTTACGATGCTTTATTTCTGCTCGTAAAGGGTTTCCAATACTTATGCATTTGTCTTTACTCTGCAACACTGTATTTCCATATAACGTGGTATTCTTACATATTCTTTTGAGAGAAAACTCTCCTGTGCGTTCTCTTTTGAGGCTACATGCTTAGACATACAAGCAGCACCAAAACTTTTCGAGATACAACGTGTTGTTTAGGAAAAATAAGATAATTTCGCATGATTCGGGATTTCCTTAAAACGTGGTTTTCTGACAACTTTTGATGAAACAAAATTTTCCTGTGGGTTCTCTTTTGTGGCTACACGTTTAGATATAAGCACCACACCAAATCATTTCGAGTTACAACGTGTTGTTTAGGAGATACAAGCTAATTTTGTACGATGCTTTATTTCTTCTCGTTAAGTGTTTCCAATACCTACGTATTTGTCTTTACTCTGCAACACTGTATTTCCTTATAACGTGGTATTCTTACATATTCTTTCGAGAGAAAACTCTCCTGTGCCTTCTCTTTTGAGGCTACACGCTTAGACACATATGCAACACCAAAGATTTTCGAGTTACAAGTTCTTGTTTAGGAAAAACTTGATAATTTTGCAGGATGCGGGATTTTCTAAAAACGTGGTTATCTGAAAAATTTTGACGAAAGAAAATTCTCCTGTGGGTACTCTTTTGAGGCTACACGTTGAGTCGTACACGCCACACCAAATCTTTTCCAGTTACAACGTGTAGTTTAGGAGATACAAGCTAATTTTGTAGGATGCGTTATTTCTTCTCTTAAAGTGTTTCCAATACATATGTATTAGTCTTTAATCTGCAACACTGTATTTCCTTATAACGTGGTATTTTACATATTCTTTTGAGAGAAAACTCTCCTGTGAGTTCCTTTTTGAGGGTACACGCTTAGACATACACGCAAAACAAAAGCTTTTCATGTTTAAACGTGTTGTTTAGGAAAAACCAGATAATTTCGCACGATGCTGGATTTCCTTAATACGGGGTTGTCTCTCAAATTTTGCAGAAAGAAAATTCTCCTGTGGGTTCTCCTTTGAGGCTACACGTTTAGACGTACACGCCACACCAAATCTTTTCGAGTTACAAAGTGCTGCTTAGGAGATACAAGCTAATTTTGTACGATGCATTATTTTTTCTAGTAAAGTTTAAGCGATTCCAATCTGTATGTATTTGTCTTTACTCTTCAACACTGTATTTCCTTATAACGTGGTATTCTTACATATTCATTCGAGAGAAAAATCTCCTGTGCCTTCTCTTTTGAGGCTACATGCTTAGACATACACGCAACACCAAAGCTTTTCGAGTTACGATGTGTTGTTTAGGAAAAACAAGATAATTTCGCATTATGCGGGATTTCCTTAAAACATGGTTTTCTGACAAATTTTGACGAAAGAAAATTCTCATGTGGGTTCTCTTTTGAGGCTACACGTTTAGAGGTACGTGCCACACCAAATCTTTTCGAGTTACAACGTTTTGTTTAGGAGATACAAGCTAATTTTGTATGATGCGTTAGTTCTTCTTGTAAAGTGTTTCCAATACGTACGTATTTGTCTTTACTCTGCAATAATGTATTTCCTTATAAAGTGGTATTCTTACATATTCTTTCGAGAGAAAACTCTGCTTTCCCTTCTCTTTTGAGGCTACACGCTTAGACATACACGCAACACCAAAGCTATTCGAGTTACAACGTGTTGATTAGGAAAAACATGATAATTTCGCACGATGCAGGATTTCCTTAAAACGTGGTTTTCTGACAAGTTTTGACGAAAGAAAATTCTCCTGTGGGTACTCTTTTGAGGCTACACGTTTAGACGTACACACCACACCAAATCTTTTCGAGTTACAATGTGTAGTTCATGAGATACAAGCTAATTTTATTGGTTGCGTTATTTCTTCTCTTAAAGTGTTTCCAATACGTACATATTTTTCTTTACTCTTCAACACTGTATTTCCTTATAACGTGGTATTCTTGCATATTCTTTCTAGAGAAAACTCTCCTGTGAGTTCTTTTTTGAGGCTACACGCTTAGACATACACGCAAAACCCAAGCTTTTTGTGTTAAAACGTGTTGTTTAGGAAAAACCAGATAATTTCGCACGATGCGGGATTTCCTTAAAACGGGGTTTCCTGTCAAATTTTGACGAAAGAGCATTCTCCTGTCGGTTCTCCTTTGAGGCTAAATGTTTAGACGTACACGCCACACCAAATCTTTTCGAGTTACATCGTGTTGTTTAGGAGATACAAGCTAATTTTGTATGATGCGTAATTTCTTCTCATAAAGTGTTTACAATAGGTACGTATTTTTCTTTATTCTGCAACACTGTATTTCCTTACAACGCGGTATTCTTAAATATTCTTTTGAGAGAAAATTCTCCTGTGCATTCTCTTTTGAGGCTACACGCTTAGACATACACGCAAAACCAAAGCTTTTCGAGTTACGATGTGTTGTTTAGGAAAAAATAGATAGTTTCGCACTATGCGGGATTTCCTTAAAAAATGGTTTTCTGACAAATTTGACGAAAGAAAATTATCCTGTGGGTTCTCTTTTGAGGCTACACGTTTAGACGTACAAGCCACATCAAATCTTTTCGAGTTACAAAGTGTTGTTTAGGAGATACAAGCTAATTTTTTTATGATGCATAATTTCTTCTGGTAAAGTGTTTCCAATACTTATGTATTTGTCTTTACTCTGCAACATTGTATTTCCTTATAACGTGGTATTCTTACATATTCTTTCGAGAGAAAACTCTCCTGTGCATTCTGTTTTGGGGCTACACGCTTACACATACAAGCAACACCAAAGCTTTTCGAGTTAAACATGATGTTTAGGAAATCAAGATAATTTCGCATTATGCGGGATTTCCTTAAAACGTGGTTTTCTGACAAATTTTGACGAACGAAAATTCTCCTGTGGGTTCTCTTTTGAGGCTACACGTTTAGACGTACTCGCGACACCAAATCTTTTCGAGTTACAACGTGTTGTTTAGGAGATACAAGCTAATTCTTTACGATGCACTATTTCTTCTTGTAAAGTGTTTCCAATAAGTACGTATTTGCTTTACTCTCTAACACTGTATTTCCTTATAACGTGGTATTCTTACATATTCTTTCAAGAGAAAACTATCCTGTGCATTCTCTTTTGAGGCTACAAGCTTAGACATACACGCAACACCAAAGCTTTTCGAGTGACAACGTGTTGTTTAGGAAAAACAAGGTAATTTCGCACGATGCGGAATTTCCTTAAAACGTGGTTTTCTGAAAAATTTTGACGAATGAAAATTCTCCTGTGGGTTCCCTTTTGAGGCTACACATTTAGACGTACAAGCCACATCAAATCTTTTCGAGTTACAACGTGCTGTTTAGGAGATACAAGCTAATTTTTTACGATGCGTTATTTCTTCTCATAAAGGGTTTCCAATACTTATGTATTTGTCTTTAATCTGCAACACTGTATTTCCATATAACGTGGTATTCTTATATATTCTTTCGAGAGATAATTCTCCTGTGCATTCTCTTTTGAGGCTACACACTTAGACATACAAGCAAGACCAATGCTTTTCGAGTTACAACGTTTTGTTTAGGAAAAACATGATAATTTCGCACGATGCGGGATTTCCTTAAAACGTGGTTTTCTGTCAAATTTTGACGAAAGAAAATTCTCCTGTGGGTTCCCTTTTGAGGCTACACATTTAGACGTACACGCCAAACCAAATCTTTTCGAGTTACAACGTCCTGTTTAGGAGATACAAGCTAATTTTGAACGATGCATTATTTCTTCTCGTAACGTGTTTCCAATACGTACGTATTTGTCTTTACTCCTCAACACTGTATTTCTTTAATACGTGGTATTCTTACATATTCTTTCGAGAGAAAATTCTCCTGTGCCTTCTCTTTTGAGGCTACACGCTTAGACATATATGCAACACCAAAGCTTTTCGAGTTACGATGTATTGTTTAGGAAAAACAACATAATTTCTCACGATGCGGGATTTCCTTAACACATGGTTTTCTGACAAATTTTGACGAAAGAAAATTCTCCTGTGGGTTCTCTTTTGAGGCTACACGTTTAGACCTACACGCCACACCCAATCATTTCGAGTTACAACGTGTTGTTTAGGTGATACAAGCTAATTTTGTAAAATGCGTTATTTTTTCTCTTAAAGTGTTTCCAATACGTACGTATTTTTTTTTTATTCTGCAACACTGTATTTCCTTATAACGTGGTATTCTTACATATTCTTTTGAGAGAAAATTCTCCTGTGCGTTCTCTGTTGAAGCTACACTCTTAGACATACAAGCAACACCAAAGCTTTTCGAGTTACCACTTGTTGTTTAGGAAAAAATAGATCGTTTCGCAGGATGCGGGATTTCCTTAAAACGTGGTTTTCTGAAAAATTTTGATGAAAGAAAATTCTCCTGTGGGTTCTCTTTTGAGGCTACACGTTTAGACGTACAAGCCACATCAAATCTTTTCGAGTTACAACGTGTTGTTTAGGAGATACAAGCTAATTTTTTACGATGCGTTATTCTTCTCGTAAAGGGTTTCCAATACTTATGTATTTGCCTTTACTCTGCAACACTGTATTTCCATATAACGTGGTATTCTTACATATTCTTTCGGGAGAAAACTCTCCTGTGCGTTCTCTTTTGAGGCTACACGCTTAGACATACAAGCAACACCAAAGCTTTTCGTGTTACAACGTTTTGTTTACGAAAAACAACATAATTTCTCACGATGCGGGATTTCCTTAAAACGTTGTTTTCTGTCAAATTTTGACGAAAGAAAATTCTCCTGTGGGTTCTCTTTTGAGGCTACACATTTAGACGTACACGCCACACCAAATCTTTTCGAGTTACAACGTGCTGTTTAGGAGATACAAGCTAATTTTGAACGATGCATTATTTCTTCTCGTAAAGTGTTTGCAATATGTACGTATTTGTCTTTACTCTGCAACACTGTATTTCCTTATAACGTGGTATTCTTAAATATTCTTTCGAGAGAAAATTCTCCTGTGCTTTCTCTTTTGAGGCTACACGCTTAGACATACACGAAACACCAAAGCTTTTCGAGTTATGATGTGTTGTTTAGGAAAAACTACATAATTTCGCACGATGCAGGATTTCCTTAAAACATGGTTTTCTGACAAATTTTGACGAAAGAACATTCTCCTGTGGGTTCTCTTTTGAGGCTACACGTTTAGACGTACACGCCACCCCAAATCTTTTCGAGTTACAACGTGTTGTTTAGGAGATACGAGCTAATTTTTTAAGATGCGTTATTTCTTCTCTTAAAGTGTTTCCAATACGTACGTATTTTCTTTACTCTGCAACACTCTATTTCCTTATAACGTGGTATTCTTACATATTCTTTCGAGAGATAACTCTCTTTTGCCTTCTCTTTTGAGGCTACACGCTTAGACATACACGCAACACCAAAGCTTTTCGAGTTACAACGTATTGTTTTGGAAAAATAAGATAATTTCGCATGATGCGGGATTTCCTTAAAACGTGGTTTTCTGACAAATTTTGATGAAACAAAATTTTCCTGTGGGTTCTCTTTTGTGGCTACACATTTAGATGTAAGCACCACACCAAATCATTTCGAGTTACAACGTGTTGTTTAGGAGATACAAGCTAATTTTTTACGATGCGTTATTTCTTCTCGTAAAGTGTTTCCAATACCTACATATTTGTCTTTACTCTGCAACACTGTATTTCCTTATAACGTAGTATTCTTACATATTCTTTCAAGAGAAAACTCTCCTGTGCTTTCTCTTTTGAGGCTACACACTTAGACATACTTGCAACACCAAAGATTTTCGAGTTACAAGTTGTTGTTTAGGAAAAACTTGATAATTTCGCAGGATGCGGGATTTCCTAAAAACGTGGTTTTCTGAAAATTTTGACAAAAGAAAATTCTCCTGTGGGTACTCTTTTGAGGCTACACGTTTAGTCGTACATGCCACACCGAATCTTTTCTAGTTACAACGTGTAGTTTAGGAGATACAAGCTAATTTTTTAGGATGCGTTATTTCTTCTCTTAAAGTGTTTCCAATACGTAAGTATTTGTCTTTATTCTGCAACACTGTATTTCCTTATAACGTGGTTTTCTTACATATTCTTTCGAGAGAAAACTCTCCTGTGAGTTTTTTTTTTTTTTTTGAGGCTACACGCTTAGACATACACGCAAAACCAAAGCTTTTCTTGCTAAAACGTGTTGTTTAGGAAAAACCAGATAATTTCGCACGATGCGGGATTTCCTTAAAACATGGTTTTCTGACAAATTTTGACGAAAGAAAATTCTCGTGTCGGTTCTCTTTTGAGGCTTCACGTTTAGACGTACACGCCACACCAAATCTTTTCGAGTTACAACATGTTGTTTAGGAGATACAAGCTAATTTTGTACGAAGCGTTATTTCTTCTCGTAAAGTGTTTCCAATATGTATGTATTTGTCTTTACTCTGCAACACTGTATTTCCTTATAACGTGGTATTCTTTCATATTCTTTCGAGAGAAAACTCTCTTTTGCCTTCTCTTTTGAGGCTACACGCTTAGACATACACGCAACACCAAAGCTTTTCGAGTTACAACTTGTTGTTTAGGAAAAACAAGATAATTTCGCATGATGCGGGATTTCCTTAAAACGTGGTTTTCTGACAAATTTTGACGAAACAAAATTTTCCTATGGGTTGTCTTTTGCGGCTACACGTTTAGATGTAAGCACCACACCAAATCATTTCGAGTTACAACATGTTGTTTAGTAGATACAAGCTAATTTTGTACGATGCGTTCTTTCTTCACGTAAAGTGTTTCCAATACCTACGTATTTGTCTTTACTCTGCAACAGTGTATTTCCTTATAACGTGGTATTCTTACATATTCTTTCGAGAGAATACTCTCCTGTGCGTTCCCTTTCGGCTACACGCTTAGACATACACGCAACACCAAAGCTTTTAGAGTTACGATGTGTTGTTTAGGAAAAACAAGATAATTTCGCACGATGCGGGATTTCCTTAAAACATGGTTTTCTGACAAATTTTGACGAAAGAAAATTCTCGTGTCGGTTCTCTTTTGAGGCTACACGTTTAGACATACACGCCACACCAAATCTTTTCGAGTTACAACGTGTTGTTTAAGAGATACAAGCTAATTTTGTACGAAGCGTTATTTCTTCTCATAAAGTGTTTCTAATATGTATGTATTTGTCTTTACTCTGCAACACTGTATTTCCTTATAAGGTGGTATTCGCTCATATTCTTTTGAGAGAAAACTCTCGTGTGCCTTCTCTTTTGAGGCTACATGCTTAGACTTACACGCAACACCAAAGCTTTTCGAGTTACAACGTGTTGTTTAGGAAAAACAAGATAATTTCGCATGATGCGGGATTTCCTTAAAACGTGGTTTTCTGACAAATTTTGACGAAACGAAATTTTCCTGTGGGTTCTCTTTTGCAGCTACACGTTTAGATGTAAGCACCACACCAAATCATTTCGAGTTACAACGTGTTGTTTAGGGGATACAAGCTAATTGTGTATGATGCGTTATTTCTTCACGTAAAGTGTTTCCAATACCTTTGTATTTGTCTTTACTCTGCAACACTGTATTTCCTTATAACGTGGTATTCTTACATATTCTTTCAAGAGAAAACTCTCCTGTGTCTTCTCTTTTAAGGCAACACGCTTAGACATACATGCAACACCAAAGATTTTCGAGTTACAAGTTGTTGTTTAGGGAAAACTTGATAATTTCGCAGGATGCAGGATTTACTAAAAACGTGGTTTTCTGAAAAATTTTGACGACAGAAAATTGTCCTGTGGGTACTCTTTTGAGGTTACACGTTTAGTCGTACACGCCACTCCAAATCTTTTCGAGTTACAACGTGTAGTTTAGGAGATACAAGCTAATTTTGTAGGATGCGTTATTTCTTCTCTTAAAGTGTTTCCAATATGTATGTACTTGTCTTTACTCTGCAACACTGTATTTCCTTATAACGTGGTATTCTTACATATTCTTTCTAGAGAAAACTCTCCTGTGCCTTCTCTTTTGAGGCTACATGCTTAGACATACACGCAACACCAAAGCTTTTCGAGTTAAGATGTGATGTTTAGGAAAAAAAAAGATAATTTCGCACGATGCGGTATTTCCTTAAAACATGGTTTTCTGAAAAAATTTTGAGGAGCGAAAATTCTCCTGTTGGTTCTCGTTTGAGGCTACACGTTTGGACGTTCACGCCACACCAAACCTTTTCGAGTTACAACGTATTGTTTAGGAGATACAAGCTAATTTTGTATGATGCGTTATTTCTTCTTGTAAAGTGTTTCCAATACATACGTATTTGTCTTTACTCTGCAACACTGTATTTCCTTATAACGTGGTATTCTTACATATTCTTTCTAGAGAAAACTCTCCTGTGCCTTCTCTTTTGAGGCTACACGCTTAGACATACACACAACATCAAAGCTTTTCGAATTACAACGTGTTGTTTAGGAAAAACAAGATAATTTCGCACGATGCGGGAATTCCTTAAAACGTGGTTTTCTGACAAATTTTGATGAATGAAAATTCTCCTGTGGGTTCTCTTTTGAGGCTACCTGTTTAGACGTACACACCACAACAAATATTTTCGAGTTACAACGTGTTGTTTAGGAGATACAAGCTAATTTTGTACGATGCATTATTTTTACTCGGAAAGTTTTTCAAATACGTACGTATTTGTCTACTCTGCAACACTGTATTTCTTTATAATGTGGTATTCTTACATATTCGTTCGAGAGAAAACTCTCCTGTGCCTTCTCTTTTGAGGCTACATGCTTAGACATTCACGCAACACCAAAGCTTTTCGAGTTACAACGTGTTGATTAGGAAAAACAAGATAATTTCTCATGATGCAGGATTTCCTTAAAACCTGGTTTTCTGACAAATTTTGACGAATGAAAATTCTCCTGTGGGTTCTCTTTTGAGGCTACACGTTTAGACATACACGCCACACCAAATCGTTTCGAGTTACAACGTGTTGTTAAGGAGATACAAGCTAATTTTTTATGATGCTTTATTTCTTCTCAGAACGTGTTTCCAATAAGTATATATTTGTCTTTACTCTGCAACATTCTATTTCCTTATAACGTGGTATTCTTACATATTCTTTCGAGAGAAAATTCTCCTGTGCATTCTCTTTTGAGGCTACACGCTTAGACATACACGCAACACCAAAGCATTTCTCAGTTACAACATGTTGTTTAGGAAAAACAAGATAATTTTGCAAGATGCGGAATTTCCTTAAAACCTGGTTTTCTGACAAATTTTGACGAAAGAAAATTCTCCTGTGGTTTCTCTTTTGAGGCTACACGTTTAGACGTACACGCCACACCAAATGTTTTCGAGTTACAAAGTGTTGTTTAGGAGATACAAGCTAATTTTGTAGGATGTGTCATTTCTTCTCGTAAAGTGTTTCCAATATGTTCGTATTTGTCTTTACTCTGCAACACTGGATTTGCTTATAACGTGGTATTCTTATATTTCTTTAGAGAGAAAACTCTCCTGTGCATTCTCTTTTGAGGCTACACGCTTAGATATAAACGCAGCACAAAAGCTTTTCGAGTTACAACTTGTTGTTTAGGAAAAACTAGATAATTTCGCACGATGCGGGATTTCCATAAAACGTGGTTTTCTGAAAAATTTTGACGAAACAAAATTCTCCTGTGGGTTCTCTTTTGAGGCTACACTTTTAGACGTACATGCCACACCAAATCTTTTCGAGTTACAACGTGTTGTTTAAGAGATACAAGCTAATTATGTACGATGCGTTATTTCTTCTCATAAAGTGTTCCCAATACGTACGTATTTGTCTTTACTCTGCAACACTGTATTTCCTTATGACGTAGTATTCTTACATATTCTTTTGAGACAAAACTCTCCAGTTCCTTCTCTTTTGAGGTTACATGCTTAGACATACACGCAACACCAAAACTTTTCGAGTTACAACGTGTTGTTTAGAAAAAAACAAGATAATTTCGCACGATGCGGGATTTCCTTACAACGTGGTTTTCTGACAAATTTTGACGAAAGAAAATTCTCCTGTGGGTTCCCTTTTGAGGCTACATGTTTAGAAGTACACGCCACACCAAATATTGCGAGTTACAACGTGTTGTTTAGGAGATACAAGCTAATTTTGTCTGGTGCGTTATTTCTTCTAGTAAAGTGTTTCCAATACGTAAGTATTTGTCTTTACTCTGCCACACTGTATTTCCTTATAACGTGGTATTCTTACATATTCTTTCGAGAGAAAACTCTCCTGTGCGTTCGCCTTTGAGGCTACATGCTTAGACATACATGCAAAACCAAAGCTTTTCGAGTTACAACGTGTTGATTATGAAAAACAAGATAATTTCGCACGATGCGTGATTTCTTTAAAACGTGGTTTTTGACAAATTTTGACGAAAGAAAATTCTCCTGTGGGTTCTCTTTTGAGGCTACACGTTTAGACGTACACGCCACACCAACTGTTTTCGAGGTACAACGTGTTGTTTAGGAGATACAAGCTAATTCTGTACGATTCATTATTTCTTCTCGTAAAGTTTAAGTGTTTCCAATACGTATGTATTTGTCTTTACTCTGCAACACTGTATATCCTTATAACGTGGTATTCTTACATATTCTTTCTAGAGAAAACTCTCCTGTGCCTTCTCTTTTGAGGCTACACGCTTAGAATTACACGCAACACCAAAGCCTTTTGAATTACAACGTGCTGTTTAGGAAAAACAAGATAATTTCGCACGATGCGGGATTTCCTTAAAACGTGGTTTTCTGACAAATTTTGACGAATGAAAATTCTCCTGTGGGTTCTCTTTTGAGGCTACCTGTTTAGACGTACACACCACACCAAATATTTTCGAGTTAAAATGTGTTGTTTAGGAGATACAAGCTAATTTTGAACGATGCATTATTTTTACTCGTAAAGTTTTTCAAATGCGTACGTATTTGTCTTTACTCTGCAACACTGTATTTCTTTATAACGTGGTATTCTTACATATTCGTTCGAGGAAAACTCTCCTGTGCCTTCTCTTTTGAGGCTACACGCTTAGACATACACGCAACACCAAAGCTTTTCGAGTTACAATGTGTTGATTAGGAAAATCAAGATAATTTCTCATGATGCGGGATTTCCTTAAAACGTGGTTTTCTGACAAATTTTGACGAAAGAAAATTATCCTGTGGGTTCTCTTTTGAGGCTACACATTTAGACGTACACGCCACACCAAATCGTTTCGAGTTACAACGAGTTGTTTAGGAGATACAAGCTAATTTTTTATGATGCTTTATTTCTTCTCGGAACGTGTTTCCAATAAGTATATATTTGTCTTTACTCTGTAACATTCTATTTCCTTATAACGTGGTATTCTTACATATTCTTTTGAGAGAAAACTCTCCTGCGATTTCTCCTTTGAGGCTACATGCTAAGACATACTCGCAACACCAATGCTTTTCTTGTTACAATGTGTTGTTTAGGAAAAATAAGATAATTTCGCACGATATGGGATTTCCTTAAAACGTGGTTTTCTGACAAATTTTGACGAAGAAAATTCTCCTGTAGGCTCTCTTTTGAGGCTACAGGTTTAGACGTACACGCCGCACCAAATCTTTTCGAGTTACAATGTGTTGTTTAGGAGATACAAGCTAATTTTTACGATGCGTTATTTCTTCTCATATAGTTTAAGTGTTTCCAATAGGTAGGTATTTGTCTTTATTATGCAGCACTGTATTTCCTTATAACGTGGTATTCTTACATATTCTTTCGAGAGAAAACTCTCCTGTGCCTTCCCTTTTGAGGCTACACGCTTAAACATACACGCAACACCAAAGCTTTTCGAGTTACAACGTGTTGTTTAGGAAAAACAAGATAATTTCGCACGATGCGGGATTTCCTTAAAACTTGGTTTTCTGACAAATTTTGACGAAAGAAAATTCTCCTGTGGGATCTCTTTTGAGGCTACACGTCTAGACATACACGCCACACCAAATCTTTTCGAGTTACAACGTGCTGTATAGGAGATAGAAGCTAATTTTGTACGATGCATTATTTCTTCTCGTAAAGTTTTAGTGTTTCCAATAAGTTCCTATTTGTCTTTACTCTGCAACACTGTATTTCCTTATAACGTGGTATTCTTCAATATGCTTTCGAGAGAAAACTCTCCTGTGCATTCTCTTTTGAGACTACACGCTTAGACATACACGCATCTCCAAAGCTTTTGGAGTTACACCATGTTGTTTAGGAAAAACAAGATTATTTCGCATGATGCGGGATTTCCTTAAAACGTGGTTTTCTGAAAAATTTGAAGAAAGAAAATTCTCCTGTAAGCTCTCTTTTGAGGCTACAGGTTTAGACGTACACGCCATACCAAATATTTTCGAGTTACAACATGTTGTTTAGGAGATAAAAGTTCATTTTGTACGATGCGTTATTTCTTCTCTTAAAGTGTTTCAAATACATACGTATTTGTCTTTACTCTGCAAGACTGTATTTCCTTATAACGTGGTATTCTTACATATTCTTTCGAGAGAAAACTCTCCTCTGCATTCTCCTTTGAGGCTACATGCTAAGACATCCTCTCAACACCAATGCTTTTCATGTTACAACGTGTTGTTTAGGAAAAATAAGATAATTTCGCACGATATGGGATTTCCTTAAAACGTGGTTTTCTGACAAATTTTGATGAAAGAAAATTCTCCTGTAGGTTCTCTTTTGAGGCTACACGTTTAGATGTACAAGCCACACCAAATCTTTTCGAGTTACAATGTGTTGTTTAGGAGATACAAGCTAATTTTTTACGATGCATTATTTCTTCTCGTAAAGTTTAAGTGTTTCCAATAGGTACGTATTTGTCTTTATTCTGCAACACTGTATTTCCTTATAACGTGGTATTCTTACATATTCTTTCGAGAGAAAACTCTCCTGTGCCTTCTCTTTTGAGGCTACACGCTTAGACACACACGCAACACCAAAGCTTTTCGAGTTACAACGTGTTGTTTAGGAAAAACAAGATAATTTCGCACGATGCGGTATTTCCTTAAAACGTGGTTTATTGACAAATTTTGACAGAAGAAAATTTTCCGGTGGGTTCTCTTTTGAGGCTACCAGTTTAGACGTACACGCCACACCAAATCTTTTCGAGTTACAAAGTGTTGTTTAGGAGATACAAGCTAATTTTGTGCGATGCGTTATTTCTATTCGTTAAGTGTTTCCAATACGTACGTATTTGTCTTTACTCTGCAACATTGTATTTCCTTATAACGTGGTATTCTTACATTTTCTTTTGAGAGAAAACTCTCCTGTGCGTTCTCTTTTGAGGCTACACGCTTAGACATACTCGCAACACCAACGCTATTCGAGTTACTATGTGTGGTTTAGGAAAAACAAGATAATTTCGCATGATACGGGATTTCCTTAAAATGTGGTTTTTTGAAGAATTTTGACGAAAGAAAATACTTCTGTGAGTTCTTTTATGAGGCTACACGTTTTCACGTACACGCCACACCAAATAATTTCGAGTTCCAATGTGTTGTTTAGGAGATACAAGCTAATTTTTTACGATGCTTTATTTCTTCTCGTAAAGTCTTTCCAATACTTATGTATTTGTCTTTACTCTGCAACACTGTATTTCCTTATAACGTGGTATTCTTACATATTCTTTCGAGAAAAAACTCTCCTGTGCCTTCTCTTTTGAGGCTACACGGTTAGACATACATGCAACACCAAAGCTTTTCGAATTACAACGTGTTGTTTAGGAAAAACAAGATAATTTCGCACGATGCAGGATTTCCTTAAAACGCGGTTTTCTGACAAATTTTGTCGAATGAAAATTCTCCTGTGTGTTCTCTTTTGAGGCTACCTGTTTAGACGCACATGCCACACCAAATATTTTCGAGTTACAACGTGTTTTTGAGGAGATACAAGCTAATTTTGTATGATGCATTATTTTTACTCGTAAGTTTTTCAAATATATACTTATTTGTCTTTACTCTGCAACACTCTATTTCTTTATAACGTGGTATTCTTACATATTCGTTCAAGAGAAAACTCTCCTGTGCCTTCTCTTTTGAGGCTACACGCTTAGACATACACGCAACACCAAAGTTTTCGAGTTACAACGTGTTGATTAGGAAAAACAAGTTAATTTCTCATGATGCAGGATTTCCTTAAAACGTGGTTTTCTGACAAATTTTGACGAAAGAAAATTCTCCTGTGGGTTCTCTTTTGAGGCTACACGTTTAGACGTACACGCCACACCAAATCGTTTCGAGTTACAACGTGTTGTTTAGGAGATAAAAGCTAATTTTTTTCTTCTCGGAACGTGTTTCCAATAAGTATATATTTGTCTTTACTCTGCAACATTCTATTTCCTTATAACGTGGTATTCTTACATATTCTTTCGAGAGAAAACTCTCCTGTGAGTTCTCCTTTGAGGCTACATGCTAAGACATACTCGCAACACCAATGCTTTTCGTGTTACAAATGTGTTGTTTAGGAAAAATAAGATAATTTCGCACGATATGGGATTTCCTTAAAACGTTGTTTTCTGACAAATTTGACGAAGAAAATTCTCCTGTAGGTTCTCTTTTGAGGCTACAGTTTTAGATGTACACGCCACACCAAATCTTTTCGAGTTACAATGTGTTGTTTAGGAGATAAAAAATAATTTTTACGATGCGTTATTTCTTCTCATAAAGTTTAAGTTTTTCCAATAGGTACGTATTTGTCTTTATTCTGCAACACTGTATTTCCTTATAACGTGGTATTGTTACATAGTCTTTCGAGAGAAAACTCTCCTGTGCCTTCTCTTTTGAGGCTACACGCTTAGACATACACGCAACAACAAAGTTTTTCGAGTTACAACGTGTTGTTTAGGAAAAACAAGATAATTTCGCACGATGCGGGATTTCTTTAAAACTTGGTTTTCTGACAAACTTTGATGAAAGAAAATTCTCCTGTGGGTTCTCTTTTGAGGCTACAAGTTTAGACGTACACGCCACACCAAATCTTTTCGAGTTACAACGTGCTGTTCATGAGATACAAGCTAATTTTTTACGATGCATTATTTCTTCTAGTAAAGTTTAAGTGTTTCCAATATGTACGTATTTGTCTTTACTCTGCAACACTGTATTTCCTTATAACGTGGTATTCTTACATATTCTTTCTAGAGAAAACTCTCCTGTGCCTATTCTTTAGAGGCTACATGCTTAGACATACAAGCAACACCAAAGCTTTTCGAGTTACAACGTGTTGTTTAGGAAAAACAAGATAATTTCGCACAATGCGGGATTTCCTTAAAACGTGGTTTTCTGACAAATTTTGACGAAAGAAAATTCTCCTGTGGGTTCTCTTATGAGGCTACACATTTAGACGTACACGCCACACCAAATAATTTTGTATGATGCGTTATTTCTTCTCGTAAAGTGTTTACAATACGCACAAATTTGTCTTTAATCTGCAACACTGTATTTCTTTTTAACGTGGTATTCTTACATATTCTTTCGAGAGAAAACTCTCCTGTGTGTTCTCTTTTGAGAGTACATGGTTAGACATACACGCAAAACCAAAGCTTTTCGCATTACAACGTGTTGATTAGGAAAAACAGGATAATTTCGCAAGATGCTGGATTTCCTTAAAATGTGGTTTTCTGACAAATTTTAACGAAAGAAAAATTCTCCTGTGGCTTGTCTTTTGAGGCTACACATTTAGTCGTACAAGCCACACCAAATCTTTTCGAGTTACAACATGTTGTTTAGGAGATGCAAGCTAATATTGTACATTATTTATTCTTGTAAAGTGTTTCCAATAAGTACGTATTTGTCTTTACTCTGCAACACTGTATTTCCTTATAACGTGGTATTCTTACATATTCTTTCGAGACAAAACTCTCCTCTGACTTCTCTTTTGAGGCTACATGCTTAGACATACACGCAACACCAAAGCTTTTTGAGTTACAAAGTGTTGTTTAGGAAAAACAATATAATTTCGCACGATGCGAGATTTCCTTAATACGTGGTTTTCTGAAAAAATGTGGACTGAAGAAAATTCTCCTTTGGGTTCTCTTTTGAGGCTACACGTTTAGACGTACATGCCACACCAATTATTTTCGAGTTACAACGTTTACGAGACACAAGCTAATTTTGTACGATGCGTTATTTCTTCTCCTAAAGTGTTTACAATACATATGTATTTGTCTTTAATCTACAACACTGTATTTCCTTATAACGTGGTATTCTTACATATTCTTTCGAGAGAAAACTCTCCTGTGATTTCTCTTTTGAGGCTACACGCTTAGACATACAAGCAACACCAAAGCTTTTCGAGTTAGAACATGTTGTTTAGGAAAAACAATATAATTTCGCACGATGTGGTATTTCCTTAAAACGTGGTTTTTAACAAATTTTGACGAATGAAAATTCTCCTGTGGGTTCTCTTTTGAGGCTACACGTTTAGATGTAAACGCCACACCAAATATTTTCGAGTTACAACGTGTTAATTAGGAGATACAATCTAATTTTGTATCATGCGTTATTTCTTCTAGTAAAGTGTTTCCAATACGTATGTATTTGTCTTTACTCTGCAACACTGTATTTCCTTATAACGTGGTATTCTTACATATTCTTTCGAGAGAAAACTCTCCTGTGCTTTCTCTTTTGAGGCTACACGCTTAGACATACACGCAACACCAAAGCTTTTTGCCTTAGAACGTGTTAACTACGAAAAACTAGATAATTTCGCACGATGCGGGATTTTCTTAAAACGTGGTTTTCTGACATATTTTGACGAAAGAAAATCCTCCTGTGAGTTCTCTTTTGAAGCTACACATTTAGACGTACATGCCACACCAAATCTTTTCGAGTTACAACGTGTTGTTTAGGAGAAACACGCTAATTTTGTGCGATGCGTTATTTTTCCTCCTAAAGTGTTTCCAACACATACGTTTTTTCTTTATTCTGCAACACTGTATTTCCTTATAACGTGGTATTCTTACATATTCTTTTGAGAGAGAACTCTCCTGTGCGTTCTCTTTGAGGCTACATGCTTAGACATACACGGAACACCAAACCTGTTCGAGTTACAACGTGTTGTTTAGGAAAAACTAGATAATTTTGCATGATGCGGGATTTCCTTAATACATGGTTGTCTGACAAATTTTGACCAAAGAAAATTCTCCTGTCAGTTCTCTTTTGAGGCTACACTTTTAGACGTACACGCCACACCAAATCTTTTTGAGTTACAACGTGTTGTTTAGGAGATACAAGCTAATATTTTACGATGAGTTATTCCTTCTTGTAAAGTTTAAGTGTTTCCAATACGTACGTATTTGCCTTTACTCTGCAACACTGTATTTCCTTATAACGTGGTATTCTTACATATTCTTTCGAGAGAAAACTCTCCTGTGCATTCTCTTTTGAGGCTACACACTTACACATACACAAAACACCAAAGCTTTTCGAGTTACAACTTGTAGTTTAGGAAAAACAAGATAATTTCAGATGATGAGGGATTTCCTTAAAATGTGGTTTTCTGAAAAATTTTGACGAAAGACAATTCTCCTGTGGGTTCTCTTTTGAGGCTACAGGTTTAGACGTACACTCCACACCAAATATTTTCGAGTTACAATGTGTTGTTTAGGATATACAAGCTAATTTTGTACGATGCGTTATTTCTTCTCGTAAAGTGTTTCCAAGACATACCTATTAGTCTTTACTCTGCAACACTGCATTTCCTTATAACGTGGTATTCTTACATATTCTTTCGAGAGAAAACTCTCCTGTGTGTTCTCTTTTGAGGCTACACGCTCAAACATACACGCAACACCAAAGCTTTTCGAGTTGCAAGGTGTTGTTTAGGAAAAACAAGATAATTTCGCACGATGCGGGATTTCCTTAAAACGTGGGTTTCTGAAAAATTTTGAACAAGAAAAATTCTCCTGTGGGTTCTCTTTTGAGGCTACACGTTTAAATGTAAACGCCAAACCAAATCTTTTTGAGTTACAACCTGTTGTTTAGGAGATACAAGCTAATTTTGTACCATGCGTTATTTCTTCTCATAAAGTGTTTCCAATACGTACATATTTGTCTTTACTCTGCAACACTGTATTTTCTTATAACGTGGTATTCTTACATATTCTTTCGAGAGAAAACTCTCCTGTGCATTCTCTTTTGAGGCTACACGCTTTGACATACATGCCACACCAAATCTTTTCGAGTTACAACTTGTTGTTTAGGAAAAACAAGATAATTTTGCACAATGCGGGATTTCCTAAAAACGTGATTTCTGAAAAATGTTGATGAAAGAAAATTCTCCTGTGGGTCTCTTCTGAGGCTACACATTTAGTCGTACACGCCACACCAAATCGTTTCGAGATACAACGTGTTGTTTAGGAGATACAAGCTAATTTTGAACGATGCGTTATTTCTTCTCTAAAAGTGTTTCCAATATGTATGAATTTGTCTTTAGTCTGCAACACTGTATTTCCTTACAACGTGGTATTCTTACATCTTCTTTCGAGAGAAAACTCTCCTGTGCATTCTCTTTTGAGGCTACATGCTTAGACATACACGCAACACCAAAGTTTTTCAAGTTACAAAGTGTTGTTTTGGAAAAACAAGATAAATTCGCACGATGCGGGATTTCCTTGAAACGTGGTTTTCTGACATATTTTGACGAAAGAAAATACTCCTTTGGGTTCTCTTTTGAGGCTACACATTTAGACGTACATGCCACACCAAATCATTTCCAGTTACAACGTGTTGTTTAGGAGATACAAGCTAATTTTGTACCATGCGTTATTACTTCTCTTAAAGTATTTACAATACGTACCTATTTATCTTTACTCTGCAACACTGTAT
Source organism: Apodemus sylvaticus (assembly GCF_947179515.1). NCBI lineage: Eukaryota > Metazoa > Chordata > Mammalia > Rodentia > Muridae > Apodemus > Apodemus sylvaticus. Next base: position 62,364,048 of record NC_067490.1, read on the forward strand.
TTCCTTATAACGTGGTATTCTTTCATATTCTTTCGAGAGAAAACTCTCCTGTGAGTTCTCTTTTGAGTCTACACGCTTAGACATACACGCCACACCAAATCTTTTCGAGTTACAAAGTGTTGTTTAGGAGATACAACCTAATTTTGTATGATGCGTTATTTCTTCTCGTAAAGTGTTTCCAATACATATGTATTTGTCTTTATTCTGCAACACTGTATTTCCTTATAACGTGGTATTCTTTCATATTCTTTCGAGAGAAAACTCCTCTGTGCATTCTCTTTTGAGGCTACACGCTTAAACATACACGCAACACCAAAGCTTTTCGAGTTACAACGTGTTGTTTAGGAAAAACAAGATAATTTCGCACAATGAGGGATTTCCTTAAAACGTGGTTTTCTGACAAATATTGACGAAAGAAAATTCTCCTGTTGGTTCTCTTTTGAGGCTACACGTTTAGGCGTACACGCCACACCAAATATTTTCGAGTTACTATGTTTTGTTTAGGAGATACAAACTAATTTTGTACCATGCGTTATTTCTTCTCATATTTACAATACGTACCTATTTATCTTTAGTCTACAACACTGTTTTCCTTATAACGTGGTATTCTTACATAGTCGTTTGAAGGAAAACTCTCCTGTGCATTCTCTTTTGAATCTACACGCTTAGACATACACGTTACACCAAAGCTCTTCGAGTTACAACGTGTAGTTTAGGAAAAACAACATAATTTCGCATGATGCGGGATTTCCTTAAAACGTGGTTTTCTGACAAATTTTGACGAAAGAAAATTCTCCTGTGGGTTCTCATTTGAGGCTACACGTTTAGCCGTACACACCACACCAAATATTTTCGAGTTACAACGTGTTGTTTAGGAGATACAAGCTAATTTTGTACGATGCGTTATTTCTTCTCGTAAAGTGTTTCAAATATGTACGTATTTGTCTTTACTCTGCAACAGTGTGTTTACTTATAACGTGATATTCTTACATATTCTTTACAGAGAAACCTCTCCTGTGCGTTCTCCTTTGAGGCTACATGCTTAGACATACACGCAATACCAAAGCTTTTCGAGTTGCAACGTGTTGTTTTGGAAAAACAAGATAATTTCGCACGATGCGGGATTTCCTTAAAACGTGGTTTTCTGAAATATTTTGACGAAAGAAAATTCTCCTGTGGGTTCTCTTTTGAGGCTACACATTTAGATGTAAACGCCACAACAAAACTTTTCGAGTTACAACGTGTTGTTTAGGAGATACAAGCTAATTTTGTACCATGCGTTATTTCTTCTAGTAAGGTGTTTCAAATATGTACGTATTTGTCTTTACTCTGCAACAGTGTATTTACTTATAACGTGATATTCTTACATATTCTTTACAGAGAAAACTCTCCTGTGCATTCTCCTTTGAGGCTACATGCTTAGACATACACGAAACACCAAAGCTTTTCAAGTTGCAACGTGTTGTTTTGGAAAAACAAGATAATTTCGCACGATGCGGGATTTCCTTAAAACGTGGTTTTCTGAAATATTTTGACGAAAGAAAATTCTCCTGTTCGTTCTCTTTTGAGGCTACACGTTTAGATGTAAACGCCACACCAAAACTTTTCGAGTTACAACGTGTTGTTTAGGAGATACAAGCTAATTTTGTACCATGCGTTATTTCTTCTAGTAAAGTGTTTCAAATATGTATGTATTTGTCTTTACTCTGCAACACTGTATTTCCTTATAATGTGGTATTCTTACATATTCTTTTGAGAGAAAACTCTCCTGTGCGTTATCTTTTGAGGCTACATGCTTAGACATACATGCAACACCAAAGATTTTCGAGTTACAACTTGTTGTTTAGGAAAAACAATATAATTTCGCACAATGCGGGATTTCCTAAAAACGTGATTTCTGAAAATTTTTGACGAAAGAAAATTCTCCTGTGGGTTCTCTTTTGAGGCTACACGTTTAGATGTACATGCCACACCAAATCGTTTCGCGTTACAGCTTCTTGTTTAGGAGATACAAGCTAATTTTGAATGATGCGTTATTTCATCTCTAAAAGTGTTTCCAATATGTACGAATTTGTCATGAGTCTGGAACACTGTATTTCCTTACAACATGGTATTCTTACATCTTCTTTCGAGAGAAAACTCTCCTGTGCGTTCTCTTTTGAGGCTACATGCTTAGACATACACGCAATACCAAATCTTTTCCAGTTACAACATGTTGTTTAGGAAAAACAAGATAATTTCGCACGATGCGGGATTTCCTTAAAACGCGGTTTTCTGACATATTTTGACGAAAGAAAATTCTCCTGAGGGTTCTCTTTTGAGGCTACACATTTAGACATACATGCCACACCAAATCTTTTCGAATTACAACGTGTCGTTTAGGAGATACAAGCTAATTTTGTAAGATGCATTATTTCTTCTCATAAAGTGTTTCCAATACATACTTATTTATCTTTACTCTGCAACACTGTATTTCCTTATAACGTGGTATTCTTACATATTCTTTCGAGAGAAAACTCTCCTGTGCATACCCCTTTTAGGCTACACGCTTAGACATACACGCCACACCAAATCTTTTCGAGTTACAACGTGTTGATTAGGAGATACAAGCTCATTTTGTATGATGCGTTATTTCTTCTCGTAAGGTGTTTCCAATACATACGTATTTGTCTTTATTCTGCAACACTGTATTTCCTTATAACGTGGTATTCTTACATATTCTTTCGAGAGAAAACTCTCCTGTGTGTTCTCTTTTGAGGCTACACGCTTAGACATACACGCAACACCAAAGCTGTTCGAGTTACAACGTGTTGTTTAGGAAAAACATGATAATTTCGCACGATGCGGGATTTCCTTAAAACGTGATTTTCTGACAAATTTTGACAAAAGAAAATTCTCCTGTGGGTTCTCTTTTGAGGCTACACGTTTAGACGTACACGCCACAACAAATCTTTTCAAGTTACTACGTGTTGTTTAGGAGATACAAGCTAATTTTGAACGATGCGTTATTTCTTCTCTAAAAGTGTTTCCAATACTTACATATTTGTCTTTAGTTTGTAACACTGTATTTCCTTACAACGTGGTATTCTTATATCTTCTTTCGAGAGAAAACTCTCCTGTGCATTCTCTTTTGAGGCTACACGCTTAGACATACACGCAACACCAAGTTGCAACGTGTTGTTTAGGAAAAACAAGATAATTTCGCATGATGCGGGATTTCCTTAAAACGTGGTTTTCTGAAAAATTTTGACGAAAGAATATTCTCCTGTGGGTTCCCTTTTGAGGCTACACGTTTAGATGTAAACGCCACACCAAATCTTTTCGAGTTACAACGTGTTGTTTAGGAGATACAAGCTCATTTTTTACTATGCGTTATTTCTTCTAGTAAATTGTTTTCAATATGTACGTATTTGTCTTTACTCTGCAACACTGTATTTCGTTATAACGTGGTATTCTTACATATTCTTTCGAGAGAAACTCTCCTGTGCGTTCTCTTTTGAGGCTACACGCTTAGACATACACGTAACACCAAAGCTTTTCGAGTTACAGTGTTGTTTAGGAAAAACTATATAATTTCGCATAATGCGGGATTTCCTAAAAAAGTGATTTCTGAAAAATTTTGACGAAAGAAAATTCTCTTGTGGGTTCTCTTTTGAGGATACACGTTTAGATGTACATGCCACACCAAATCGTTTCGCGTTACAACTTCTTGTTTAGGAGACACATTCTAATTTTGAACTATGCGTTATTTCGTCTCTAAAAGTGTTTCCAATATGTACATATTTGTCTTTAGTCTGGAACACTGTATTTCCTTACAACGTGGTATTCTTAAATCTTCTTTCGAGAGAAAACTCTCCTGTGCGTTCTCTTTTGTGGCTACATGCTTAGACATACACGCAACACCAAAGATTTTCGAGTTACAATGTGTTTTTAGGAAAAACATGATAATTTTGCACGATGCAGGATTTCCTTAAAACGTGGTTTTCTGACATATTTTGACGAAAGAAAATTCTCCTGTGGGTTCTCTTTTGAGGCTACATATTTAGACGCACATGCCACACCAAATCCGTTCGAGTTACAACGTGTTGTTCAGGAGATACAAGCTAATTTTGTAAGATGCGTTATTTCTTCTCATAAAGTTTATCCAATACGTACATATTTGTCTTTACTCTGCAACACTGTATTTCCTTATAACGTGGTATTCTTACCTATTCTTTCAAGAGAAAACTCTCCTGTATGTTCTCTTTTGAGGCTACACGCTTAGACATACATGCCACACCATATCTTTTCGAGTTACAACGTTTTGTTTAGGAGATACAAGCTAATTTTGTACCATGCGTTCTTACTTCTCGTAAAGTATTTACAATACGTACCTATTTATCTTTACTCTGCAACACTGTATTTCCTAATAACGTGGTATTCTTACATATTCTTTCGAGAGAAAACTCTCCTGTGCGTTCTCTTTTGAGTCTACATGCTTATACATACACGCAACACTAAAGCATTTCGAGTTACAACGTGTAGTTTAGGAAAAACAAGATAATTTCGCAAGATGCGGGATTTCCTTAAAACGTGGTTTTCTGACAAATTTGACTAAAGAAAATTCTCCTTTGGGTTCTCTTTTGAGTCTACACGTTTAGACGTACACGCCACACCAAATATTTTTGAGTTACAACGTGTTGTTTAGGATATACAAGCTAATTTTGTTTGATGTGTTATTTCTTCTCGTAACGTGTTTCCAATACATACGAATTTGTCTTTACTCTGCAACACTGTATTTCCTTATAACGTGGTATTCTTACATATTCTTTCGAGAGAAAACTCTCCTGTGTGTTCTCTTTTGAGGCTACACGCTTATACATACACGCACCACCAAAGCTTTTCGAATTGCAAGGTGTTGTTTAGGAAATACAAGATAATTTTGCACGATGTGGGATTTCCTTAAAACGTGGTTTTCTGAAAAATTTTGACCAAAGAAAATTCTCCTGTGGGTTCTCTTTTGAGGCTACACGTTTAGATGTAAACGCCACACCAAATCTTTTCGAGTTACAACGTGCTGTTTAGGAGATACAAGCTAATTTTGTACCATGCGTTATTTCTTCTACTAAAGTGTTTCCAATACGTACATATTTATCTTTACTCTGCAACACTGTATTTTTTTTTATAACGTGGCATTCTTACGTATTCTTTCGAGAGAAAACTCTCCTGTGTGTTCTCTTTTGAGGCTACACGCTTAGACAGACACACAACACCAAAGCTTTTCGAGTTACAACTTGTTGTTTAGGAAAAACAAGATAAATTCGCACAATGCGGGATTTCCTAAAAATGTGATTTCTGAAAAATTTTGACGAAAGAAAATTGTCCTGTGGGTTTTCTTTTGAGGCTACACGTTTAGAAGTACACGCCACACCAAATCGTTTCGAGTTACAACTTGTTGTTTAGGAGATACAAGCTAATTTTGAACGATGCGTTATTTCTTCTCTAAAAGTGTTTCCAATACGTTCTTTATGTCTTTAGTCTGCAACACTGTATTTCTTTACAACGTGGTATTCTTACATCTTCTTTCGAGAGAAAACTCTCCTGTCCATTCGCTTTTGAGGCTACACGCTTAGACATACACGCAACACCCAAGCTTTTCAAGTTACAAAGTGTTGTTTAGGAACAACAAGATAATTTCGCACGATGCAGGATTTCCTTAAAACGTGGTTTTCTGACATATTTTGACGAAAGAAAATACTCCTGTGGGTTCTCTTTTGAGGCTACACATTTAGACGTACATGGCACACCAAATCTTTTCGAGTTACAATGTGTTGTTTAGGACATACAAGCTAATTTTTTACCATGCGTTATTTCTTCTAGTAAATTGTTTTCAATATGTACGTATTTGTCTTTACTCTGCAACACTGTATTTCCTTATAACGTGGTATTCTTACATATTCTTTCGAGAGAAACTCTCCTGTGCGTTCTCTTTTGAGGCTACACGTTTAGACATACACGCAACACCAAAGCTTTTCGAGTTACAGTGTTGTTTAGGAAAAACTATATAATTTCGCACAATGCGGGATTTCCTAAAAAAGTGATTTCTGAAAAATTTTGACGAAAGAAAATTCTCCTGTGGGTTCTCTTTTGAGGCTACACGTTTAGATGTACATGCCACACCAAATCGTATCGCGTTACAACTTCTTGTTTAGGAGATACAAGCTAATATTGAACGATGCGTTATTTCTTCTCTAAAAGTGTTTCCAATATGTACATATTTGTCTTTAGTCTGGAACACTGTATTTCCTTACAACGTGGTATTCTTACATCTTCTTTCGAGAGAAAACTCTCCTGTGCATTCTCTTTTGAGGCTACATGCTTAGACATACACGCAACACCATAGCTTTTCGAGTTACAATGTGTTTTTAGGAAAAACATGCTAATTTCGCACGATGCGGGATTTCCTTAAAACGTGGTTTTCTGACATATTTTGACGAAAGAAAATTCACTTGTGGGTTCTCTTTTGAGGCTACACATTTAGACGTACATGCCACACCAAACCTGTTCGAGTTACAACGTGTTGTTCAGGAGATACAAGCTAATTTTTTAAGATGCGTTATTTCTTCTCATAAAGTGTATCCAATACGTACTTATTTGTCTTTACTCAGCAACACTGTATTTCCTTATAACGTGGTATTCTTACCTATTCTTTCGAGAGAAAACTCTCCTGTGCGTTCTCTTTTGAGGCTACACGCTTAGACATACACGCCACACCATATCTTTTCGAGTTACAACGTTTTGTTTAGGAGATACAAGCTAATTTTGTACCATGCGTTATTACTTCTCGTAAAGTATTTACAATACGTACCTATTTATCTTTACTCTGCAACACTGTTTTTCCTAATAACGTGGTATTCTTACATATTCTTTCAAGAGAAAACTCTCCTGTGCGTTCTCTTTTGAGTCTACACGCTTATACATACACGCAACACTAAAGCATTTCGAGTTACAACGTGTAGTTTAGGAAAAACAAGATAATTTCACAAGATGCGGGATTTCCTTAAAACGTGGTTTGCTGACAAATTTTGACGAAAGAAAATTCTCCTTTGGTTTCTCTTTTGAGGCTACACGTTTAGACGTACACGCCACACCAAATAATTTCGAGTTACAACGTGTTGCTTAGGATATACAAGCTAATTTTGTTCGATGTGCTATTTCTTCTCGTAAAGTGTTTCCAATACATATGTATTTGTCTTTACTCTGCAACACTGTATTTCCTTATAACGTGGTATTCTTACATATTCTTTCGAGAGAAAACTCTCCTGTGTGTTCTCTTTTGAGGCTACACTCTTATACTTACATGCAACACCAAAGCTTTTCGAATTGCATCGTGTTGTTTAGGAAAAACTAGATAATTTCGCACGATGCGGGATTTCCTTAAAACGTGGTTTTCTGAAAAATTTTGACCAAAGAAAATTCTCCTGTGGGTTCTCTTTTGAGGCTACACGTTTAGATGTAAACGCCACACCAAATCTTTTCGAGTTACAACGTGCTGTTTAGGAGATACAAGCTAATTTTGTACCATGAGTTATTTCTTCTACTAAAGTGTTTCAAATATGTACATATTTATCTTTACTTTGCAACACTGTATTTTCTTATAACGTGCTATTCTTACATATTCTTTCGAGAGAAAACTCTCCTGTGCGTTCTTTTGAGGCTACATGCTTAGACATACACACAACACCAAAGCTTTTCGAGTTACAACTTGTTGTTTACGAAAAACAAGATAAATTCGCACAATGCGGGATTTCCTAATAACGTGATTTCTGAAAAATTTTGTCGAAAGTAAATTCTCCTGTGGGTTCTCTTTTGAGGCTACACGTTTAGATATACACGCCACACCAAATCATTTCGAGTTACAACGTGTTGTTTAGGAGATACAAGCTAATTTTGAACGATGCGTTATTTCTTCTCTAAAAGTGTTTCCAATACGTAATTTTTGTCTTTAGTCTGAAACACTGTATTTCTTTACAACGTGGTATTCTTACATCTTCTTTCGAGAGAAAACTCTCCTGTGCATTCTCTTTTGAGGCTACACGCTTAGACATACACGCAACGCCAAAGCTTTTCAAGTTACAACGTGTTGTTTAGGAAAAACAAGATAATTTCGCACGATGCGGGATTTCCTTAAAACATGGTTTTCTGACATATTTTGACCAAAGAAAATACTCCTGTGGGTTCTCTTTTGAGGCTACACAGTTAGACGTACATGCCACACCAAATCTTTTCGAATTACGTGTTGTTTAGGAGATACAAGCTAATTTTGTAAGATGCGTTATTTCTTCTCATAAAGTGTTTCCAATATGTACGTATTTGTCTTTACTCTGCAACACTCTACTTCCTTATATCGTGGTATTCTTACATATTCTTTCGAGAGAAAACTCTCCTGTGTGTTCTCTTTTGAGTCTACATGCTTAGACATACACGCCACACCAAATCTTTTCGAGTTACAACGTTTTGTTTAGGAGATACAAGCTATTTTGTACGATGCGTTATTTCTTCTAGTAAAGTGTTTCCAATACATATGTATTTGTCTTTATTCTGCAACACTGTATTTCCTTATTACGTGGTATTCTTACATAATCTTTCGAGAGAAAACTCTCCTATGCGTTCTCTTTTGAGGCTACACGCTTAGACATACACGCAACACCAAAGCTGTTCGAGTTACTAAATGTTGTTAAGGAAAAACAAGATAATTTCGCACGATGCGGGATTTCCTTAAAACATGGCTTTCTGACAAATTTTGACCAAGGAAAATTCTCCTGTGTGTTCTCTTTTGAGGCTACACGTTTAGACGTAAACGCCACACTAAATCTTTTTGAGTTACAACGTGTTGTTTAGGAGATAAAAGCTAATTTTGTAAGATGCGTTATTTCTCATCTTAAAGTGTTTCCAATACATACGTATTTGTCTTTATTCTGCAACACTGTATTTCCTTATAACGTGGTGTTCTTACATATTCTTTCGAGAGAAAACTCTCCTCTGTGTTCTCTTTTGAGGCTACACGCTTAGACATACACGCAACCCAAAGTTGTTCGAGTTACAACGTGTTGTTTAGGTAAAACAAGATAATTTCGCAAGATGCAGGATTTCCTTAAAACGTGGTTTTCTGACATATTTTGACAAAAGAAAATACTCCTGTCGGTTCTCTTTTTAGGCTACACATTTAGACGTACATGACACACCAAATCTTTTCGAGTTACAACGTGTTGTTTAGGAGATACAAGCTAATTTTGTAAGATGCATTATTTCTTCTCATAAAGTGTTTCCAATACGTACGTATTTGTCTTTACCCTGCAACACTGTATTTCCTTATAACGTGGTATTCTTACATATTCTTTCGAGAGAAAACTCTCCTGTGCATTCTCTTTTGAGGCTACACGCTTAGACATACACGCCACACCAAAACTTTTTGAGTTACAACGTGTTGTTTAGGAGATACAAGCTATTTTGTATGATGCGTTATTTCTTCTCGTAAAGTGTTTCAAATACATATGTATTAGTCTTTATTCTGCAACACTGTATTTCCTTATAAGGTTGTATTCTTACATATTCTTTCGAGAGAAAACTCTACTGTGCGTTCTCTTTTGAGGCTACACGCTTAGACATACACGCAACACCAAAGCTGTTCAAGTTACAACGTGTTGTTAAGGAAAAACAAGATAATTTCGCACGATGCTTGATTTCCTTTAAACGTGGTTTTCTGACAAATTTTGACCAAAGAAAATTCTCCTGTGGGTTCTCTTTTGAGGCTACACGTTTAGACGTACACGCCACACTAAATCTTTTTGAGTTACAACGTGTTGTTTAGGAGATAAAAGCTAATTTTGTAAGATGCTTTATTTCTTCTTGTAAAGTTTGTTTCCAATACATACGTATTTGTCTTTACTCTGCAACACTGTATTTTCTTATAACGTGGTATTCTTACATATTCTTTCGAGAGAAAACTCCTCTTTGCATTCTCTTTTGAGGCTACACGCTTAGACATACACGCAACACCAAAGCTTTTCGAGTTACAACGTGTTGTTTAGGAAAAACAAGATAATTTCGCACAATGAGGGATTTCCTTAAAACGTGGTTTTCTGACCAATTTTGTCGAAAGGAAATTCTCCTGTGGGTTCTCTTTTGAGGCTACACGTTTAGACGTACACGCCACACCAAATATTTTCGAGTTACAATGTGTTTATTAGGAGATACAAGCTAATTTTGTAAGTTGCGTTATTTCTTCTCGTAAAGTATTTACAATATATACCTATTTATCTTTAGTCTACAACACTGTATTTCCTTATAACGTGGTATTCCTACATATTCTTTTGAGAGAAAACTCTCCTGTGCGTTCTCTTTTGAGTCTAAACGCTTAGACATACACGCAACACCAAAGCTTTTCGAGTTATAACGTGTAGTTTAGGAAAAAAAAAACATAATTTCGCACGATGCGTGATTTCCTTAAAACGTGGTTTTCTGACAAATTTTGAGGAAAGAAAATTCTCCTGTGGGTTCTCTTTTGAGGCTACACGCTTAGCCGTACACGCCACACCAAATATTTTCGAGTCACAACGTGTTGTTTAGGTGATACAAGCTAATTTTTTACGATGCGTTATTTCTTCTCCTAAAGTGTTTCCAATACTTATGTATTTGTCTTTACTCTGCAACACTGTATTTCCTTATAGCGTGATATTCTTACATATTCTTTAGAGCGAAAACTCTCCTGTGTGTTCTCCTTTGAGGCTACACGCTTAGACATACACGCAACACCAAAGCTTTTCGAGTTGAAACGTGTTGTATCGGAAAAACAAGATAATTTCTCATGATGTGGGATTTCCTTAAAACGTGGTTTCTGAAAAATTTTGACGAAATAAAATTCTCCTGTGGGTTCTCTTTTGAGGCTTCACGTTTAGATGTAAACGCAAAATCAAAACTTTTCGAGTTACAACGTGTTGTTTAGGAGATACAAGCTAATTTTGTACCAGGCGTTATTTCTTCTAGTAAAGTGTTTCCAATACGTTCATATTTGTCTTTACTCTACAACACTGTATTTCCTTATAACGTGGTATTCTTACATATTCTTTCGAGAGAAAATTCTTCTGTGCGTTCTCTTTTGAGGCTACACCCTTAGACATACACGCAGCACCAAAGCTTTTCGAGTTACAACGTGTTGTTTTGGAAAAACTATATAATTTCGCACAATGCGGGATTTCCTAAAAACGTGATTTCTGATAAATTTTTACGAAAGAATATTCTCCCGTGGGTTCTCTTTTGAGGCTACACGTTTAGATGTACATGCCACACCAAATCGTTTCGCGTTACAACTTCTTGTTTAGGAGATACAAGCTAATTTTGAATGATATGTTATTTCTTCTCTAAAAGTGTTTCCAATATGTACGTATTTGTCTTTAGTCTGGAACACTGTATTTCCTTACAACATGGTATTCTTACATCTTCTTTTGAGAGAAAACTCTCCTGTGCGTTCTCTTTTGAGGCTACATGCTTAGACATACACGCAACACCAAAGATTTTCGAGTTACAACGTGTTTTTAGGAAAAACAAGATAATTTCGCACGATGCGGGATTTCCTTAAAACATGGTTTTCTGACATATTTTGACGAAAGAAAATTCTCCTGTGGGTTCTCTTTTGAGGCTACACATTTAGACATACATGCCACACGAAATCCGTTCGAGTTACAACGTGTTGTTGAGGAGATACAAGCTAATTACGTAAGATGCGTTATTTCTTCTCATAAAGTGTATTCAATAAGTAGGTATTTGTCTTAACTCTGCAACACTGTATTTCCTTATACCGTGGTATTCGTGCATATTCTTTCGAGAGAAAACTCTACTGTGCGTACTCTTTTGAGGCTACATGCTTAGACATACATGCCACACCATATCTTTTCGAGTTACAACGTTTTGTTTAGGAGATACAAGCTAATTTTGTACCATGCGTTATTATTTCTCTTAAAGTATTTACAATACGTACCTATTTATCTTTACTCTGCAACACTGTATTTCCTTATAACGTGGTATTCTTACATATTCTTTCGAGAGAAAACTCTCCTGTGTGTTCTCTTTTGAGAATACACTCTTAGACATACACGCAACACTAAAGCTTTTCAGGTTACAAATTGTAGTTTAGGAAAAACAAGATAATTTCGCAAGATGCGGGATTTCCTTAAAACGTGGTTTTCTGACAAAATTTTGACGAAAGAAAATTCTCCTGTGGTTCTCTTTTGAGGCTACACGTTTAGCCGTACACACCACACCAAATATTTTCGACTTACAACGTGTTGTTTAGGATATACAAGCTAATTTTGTTCGATGCGTTATTTCTTCTCGTAAAGTGTTTCCAATACATACGTATTTGTCTTTACTCTGCAACACTCTATTTCTTAATAACGTGGTATTCTTACATATTCTTTTGAGAGAAAACTCTCCTGTGTGTTCTCTTTTGAGGCTACACGCTTAGATATATACGCAACACCAAAGCGTTTCGAATTGCAAGGTGTTGTTTAGGAAAAACAACATAATTTCGCACGATGCGGGATTTCCTTAAAACGTGGTTTTCTGAAAAATTTTGACCAAAAAAATTCTCCTGTGGGTTCTCTTTTGAGGCTACATGTTTAGATGTAAACGCTTAGACATACACACAACAGAGAAAAATCTCCTGTGCGTTCTCTTTTGAGTATACACGCTTATACATACACGCAACACCAAAGCTTTTCGAGTTACAACGCGTAGTTTAAGAAAAACAACATAATTTTGCACGATGCGGGATTTTCTTAAAACATGGTTTTCTGACAAATTTTGAGGAAAGAAAATTCTCCTGTGGTTTCTCTTTTGAGGCTACACGTTTAGCCGTACACGCCACACCAAATAATTTCGAGTTACAACGTGTTGTTTAGGAGATACAAGCTAATTTTGTACCATGCTTTATTACTTCTCGTAAAGTATTTACAATACGTTCCTATTTATCTTTACTCTGCAACACTGTATTTCCTTATAACGTGGTATTCTTACATATTCTTTTGAGAGAAAACTCTCCTGTGCGTTCTCTTTTGAGACTACACTCTTAGACATACACGCAACACTAAAGCTTTTCGGGTTACAACTTGTAGTTTAGGAAAAACAAGATAATTTCCCAAGATGCGGGATTTCCTTAAAAAGTGGTTTTCTGACAAATTTTGACGAAAGAAAATTCTCCTGTGGTTCTCTTTTGAGGCTACACGTTTAGCCGTACACACCACACCAAATATTTTCGAGTTACAACGTGTTGTTTAGGATCTACAAGCTAATTTTGTTCGATGCGTTATTTCTTCTCGTAAAGGGTTTCCAATACATACGTATTTGTCTTTACTCTGCAACACTGTATTTCCTAATAACGTGGTATTCTTACATATTCTTTTGAGAGAAAACTCTCCTGTGTTTTCTCTTTTGAGGCTACACGCTTAGATATATACGCAACACCAAAGCATTTCGAATTGCAAGGTGTTGTTTAGGAAAAACAACATAATTTCGCACGATGCGGGATTTCCTTAAAACGTGGTTTTCTGAAAAATTTTGACCAAAATAATTCTCCTGTGGGTTCTCTTTTGAGGCTACATGTTTAGATGTAAACGCTTAGACATACACGCAACAGAGAAAAATCTCCTGTGCGTTCTCTTTTGAGTATACACGCTTATACATACACGCAACACCAAAGCTTTGTGAGTTACAACGCGTAGTTTAGGAAAAACAACATAATTTTGCACGATGCGGGATTTTCTTAAAACGTGGTTTTCTGACAAATTTTGAGGAAAGAAAATTCTCCTGTGGTTTCTCTTTTGAGGCTACACGTTTAGCCGTACACGCCACACCAAATAATTTCGAGTTACAATGTGTTGTTTAGGAGATACAAGCTAATTTTGTTCCATGCTTTATTACTTCTCGTAAAGTATTTACAATACGTTCCTATTTATCTTTACTCTGCAACACTGTATTTCCTTATAACGTGGTATTCTTACATATTCTTTTGAGAGAAAACTCTCCTGTGCGTTCTCTTTTGAGACTACACTCTTAGACATACACGCAACACTAAAGCTTTTCGGGTTACAACTTGTAGTTTAGGAAAAACAAGATAATTTCGCAAGATGCGGGATTTCCTTAAAAAGTGGTTTTCTGACAAATTTTGACGAAAGAAAATTCTCCTGTGGTTCTCTTTTGAGGCTACACGTTTAGCCGTACACACCACACCAAATATTTTCGAGTTACAACGTGTTGTTTAGGATCTACAAGCTAATTTTGTTCGATGCGTTATTTCTTCTCGTAAAGTATTTCCAATACATTCGTATTTGTCTTTACTCTGCAACACTGTATTTCCTAATAACGTGGTATTCTTACATATTCTTTTGAGAGAAAACTCTCCTGTGTTTTCTCTTTTGAGGCTACATGCTTAGATATATACGCAACACCAAAGCGTTTCGAATTGCAAGGTGTTGTTTAGGAAAAACAAGATAATTTCGCACGATGCGGGATTTCCTTAAAACGTGGTTTTCTGAAAAATTTTGACCAAAATAATTCTCCTGTTGGTTCTCTTTTGAGGCTACATGTTTAGATGTAAACGCTTAGACATACACGCAACAGAGAAAAATCTCCTGTGCGTTCTCTTTTGAGTATACACGCTTAGACATACACGCAACACCAAAGCTTTTTGAGTTACAACGCGTAGTTTGGGAAAAACAACATAATTTCGCACGATGGGGGATTTTCTTAAAACGTGGTTTTCTGAAAATTTTGAGGAAAGAAAATTCTCCTGTGGTTTCTCTTTTGAGGCCACACATTTAGCCGTACACGCCACACCAAATAATTTCTAGTTACAACGTGTTGTTTAGGAGATACAAGCTAATTTTGTACTAGGCGTTATTTCTTCTCGTTAAGTGTTTCCAATACTTGCATATTTGTCTTTACTCTGCAACAATGTATTTCCTTATAACGTGATATTCTTACATATTCTTTAGAGAGAAAACTCTCATGTAAATTCGCCTTTGAGGCTACACGCTTAGACATACACGCAACACCAATGCTTTTCGAGTTGCAACGTGTTGTTTTGGGAAAACAAGATAATTTCGCATGATGTGGGATTTCCTTAAAACGTGGTTTTCTCAAAAATTTTGACGAAAGAAAATTCTCCCGTGGGTTCTCTTTTGAGGCTACACGTTTAGATGTAAATGCCACATCAAAACTTTTCGAGTTACAACGTGTTGTTTATGAGATACAAGCTAATTTTGTACCAGGCGTTATTACTTCTAGTAAAGTGTTTCCAATACGTACTTATTTGTCTTTACTCTGCAACACTGTATTTCCTTATAACGTGGTATTCTTACATATTCTTTCGAGAGAAAACTCTCCTGTGCGTTCTCTTTTGAGGCTACACGCTTAGAAATACAGGCAACACTAAAGCATTTCGAGTTACAACGTGTAGTTTAGGAAAAACAAGATAATTTCGCAAGATGCGGGATTTCCTTAAAATGTCTTTTTCTGACAAATTTTGACTAAAGAAAATTCTCCTTTGCATTCTCTTTTGAGGCTACACGTTTAAACGTACACGCCACACCAAATATTTTCGAGTTACAACGTGTTGTTTAGGATATACAAGCTAATTTTGTTTGATGTGTTATTTCTTCTCATAAAGTTTTTCCAATACATACGAATTTGTCTTTACTCTGCAACACTGTATTTCCTTATAACGTGGTATTCTTACATATTCTTTCGAGAGAAAACTCTCCTGTGTGTTCTCTTTTGAGGCTACATGCTTAGACATACACGCACCACCAAAGCTTTTCGAATTGCAAGGTGTTGTTTAGGAAATACAAGATAATTTCGCACGATGCGGGATTTCCTTAAAACGTGGTTTTCTGAAAAATTTTGACCAAAGAAAATTGTCCTGTGGGTTCTCTTTTGAGGCTACACGTTTAGATGTAAACGCCACACCAAATCTTTTCGAGTTACAAGGTGCTGTTTAGGAGATACAAGCTAATTTTGTACCATGCGTTATTTCTTCTACTAAAGTGTTTCCAATATGTACATATTTATCTTTACTCTGCAACACTGTATTTTTATTATAACATGATATTCTTACATATTCTTTCGAGAGAAAACTCTCCTGTGTGTTCTCTTTTGAGGCTAAACGCTTAGACATACACACAACACCAAAGCTTTTCGAGTTACAACTTGTTGTTTAGGAAAAACAAGATAAATTCGCACAATGCGGGATTTCCTAAAAATGTGATTTCTGAAAAATTTTGACGAAAGAAAATTCTCCTGTGGGTTTTCTTTTGAGGCTACACGTTTAGACTTACACGCCACACCAAATCGTTTCGAGTTACATCGTGGTGTTTAGGAGATACAAGCTAATTTTGAACGATGCGTTATTTCTTCTCTAAAAGTGTTTCCAATACGTACTTTTTGTCTTTAGTCTGCAACACTGTATTTCTTTACAACGTGGTATTCTTACTTCTTCTTTCGAGAGAAAACTCTCCTGTCCATTCGCTTTTGAGGCTACACGCTTAGACATACACGCAACACCAAAGCTTTTGAAGTTACAAAGTGTTGTTTAGGAACAACAAGATAATTTCGCACGATGCGGGATTTCCTTAAAACGTGGTTTTCTGACATATTTTGACGAAAGAAAATACTCCTGTAGGTTCTCTTTTGAGGCTACACATTTAGACGTACATGCCACACCAAATCTTTTCGAGTTACAACGTGTTGTTTAGGACATACAAGCTAATTTTTTACCATGCGTTATTTCTTCTAGTAAATTGTTTTCAATATGTACGTATTTGTCTTTACTCTGCAACACTGTATTTCCTTATAACGTGGTATTCTTACATATTCTTTCGAGAGAAACTCTCCTGTGCGTTCTCTTTTGAGGCTACACGCTTAGACATACACGCAACACCAAAGCTTTTCGAGTTACAGTGTTGTTTAGGAAAAACTATATAATTTCGCACAATGCGGGATTTCCTAAAAAAGTGATTTCTGAAAAATTTTGACGAAAGAAAATTCTCCTGTGGGTTCTCTTTTGAGACTACACGTTTAGATGTACATGCCACACCAAATCGTTTCGCGTTACAACTTCTTGTTTAGGAGATACAAGCTAATTTTGAACGATGCGATATTTCTTCTCTAAAAGTGTTTCCAATATGTACATATTTGTCTTTAGTCTGGAACACTGTATTTCCTTACAACGTGGTATTCTTACATCTTCTTTCGAGAGAAAACTCTCCTGTGCATTCTCTTTTGAGGCTACATGCTTAGACATACACGCAACACCATAGCTTTTCGAGTTACAATGTGTTTTTAGGAAAAACATGCTAATTTCGCACGATGCGGGATTTCCTTAAAACGTGGTTTTCTGACATATTTTGACGAAAGAAAATTCACTTGTGGGTTCTCTTTTGAGGCTACACATTTAGACGTACATGCCACACCAAATCCGTTCGAGTTACAACGTGTTGTTCAGGAGATACAAGCTAATTTTTTAAGATGCGTTATTTCTTCTCATAAAGTGTATCCAATACGTACTTATTTGTCTTTACTCAGCAACACTGTATTTCCTTATAACGTGGTATTCTTACCTATTCTTTCGAGAGAAAACTCTCCTGTGCGTTCTCTTTTGAGGCTACACGCTTAGACATACACGCCACACCATATCTTTTCGAGTTACAACGTTTTGTTTAGGAGATACAAGCTAATTTTGTACCATGCGTTATTACTTCTCGTAAAGTATTTACAATACGTACCTATTTATCTTTACTCTGCAACACTGTTTTTCCTAATAACGTGGTATTCTTACATATTCTTTCAAGAGAAAACTCTCCTGTGCATTCTCTTTTGAGTCTACACGCTTATACATACACGCAACACTAAAGCATTTCGAGTTACAACGTGTAGTTTAGGAAAAACAAGATAATTTCACAAGATGCGGGATTTCCTTAAAACGTGGTTTGCTGACAAATTTTGACGAAAGAAAATTCTCCTGTGGGTTCTCTTTTGAGGCTACACATTTAGACGTACATGCCACACCAAATAATTTCGAGTTACAACGTGTTGTTTAGGATATACAAGCTAATTTTGTTCGATGCGCTATTTCTTCTCGTAAAGTGTTTCCAATACATACTTATTTGTCTTTACTCTGCAACACTGTATTTCCTTATAACGTGGTATTCTTACATATTCTTTCGAGACAAAACTCTCCTGTGTGTTCTCTTTTGAGGCTACACGCTTATACATACACGCAACACCAAAGCTTTTCGAATTGCAAGGTGTTGTTTAGGAAAAACTAGATAATTTCGCACGATGCGGGATTTCCTTAAAACGTGGTTTTCTGAAAAATTTTGACCAAAGAAAATTCTCCTGTGGATTCTCTTTTGAGGCTACACGTTTAGATGTAAACGCCACACCAAATCTTTTCGAGTTACAACGTGCTGTTTAGGAGATACAAGCTAATTTTGTACCATGAATTATTTCTGCTTCTAAAGTGTTTCCAATACGTACATATTTATCTTTACTTTGCAACACTGTATTTTCTTATAACGTGGTATTCTTACATATTCTTTCGAGAAAAACTCTCCTGTGCGTTCTTTTGAGCATAAACGCTTAAACATACACACAACACCAAAGCTTTTCGAGTTACAATTTGTTGTTTAGGAAAAACAAGATAAATTCGCACAATGCGGGATTTCCTAAAAATGTGATTTCTGAAAAATTTTGACGAAAGAAAATTCTCCTGTGGGTTTTCTTTTGAGGCTACACGTTTAGACTTACACGCCACACCAAATCATTTCGAGTTACAACGTGTTGTTTAGGAGATACAAGCTACTTTTGAACGATGCGTTATTTCTTCTCTAAAAGTGTTTCCAATACGTACTTTTTGTCTTTAGTCTGCAACACTGTATTTCTTTACAACGTGGTATTCTTACATCTTCTTTCGAGAGAAAACTCTCCTGTCCATTCGCTTTTGAGGCTACACGCTTAGACATACACGCAACACCAAAGCTTTTGAAGTTACAAAGTATTGTTTAGGAACAACAAGATAATTTCGCACGATGCGGGATTTCCTTAAATCGTGGTTTTCTGACATATTTTGATGAAAGAAAATACTCCTGTGGGTTCTCTTTTGAGGCTACACATTTAGACATACATGCCACACCAAATCTTTTCGAGTTACAACGTGTTGTTTAGAAGATAAAAGCTAATTTTTTTACCATGCGTTATTTCTTCTAGTAAATTGTTTTCAATATGTACGTATTTGTCTTTACTCTGCAACACTGTATTTCCTTATAACGTGGTATTCTTACATATTCTTTCGAGAGAAACTCTCCTGTGCGTTCTCTTTTGAGGCTACACGCTTAGACATACACGCAACACCAAAGCTTTTCGAGTTACAGTGTTGTTTAGGAAAAACTATATAATTTCGCACAATGCGGGATTTCCTAAAAAAGTGATTTCTGAAAAACTTTTACGAAAGAAAATTCTCCTGTGGGTTCTCTTTTGAGGCTACACGTTTAGATGTACATGCCACACCAAATCGTTTCGCGTTACAACTTCTTGTTTAGGAGATACAAGCTAATTTTGAACGATGCGTTATTTCTTCTCTAAAAGTGTTTCCAATATGTACATATTTGTCTTTAGTCTGGAACACTGTATTTCCTTACAATGTGGTATTCTTACATCTTCTTTTGAGAGAAAACTCTCCTGTGTGTTCTCTTTTGAGGCTACATGCTTAGACATACATGCAACACCATAGCTTTTCGAGTTACAATGTGTTTTTACGAAAAACATGCTAATTTCGCACGATGCGGGATTTTCTTAAAACGTGGTTTTCTGACATATTTTAATGAAAGAAAATTCACTTGTGGGTTCTCTTTTGAGGCTACACATTTAGACGTACATGCCACACCAAATCCGTTCGAGTTACAACGTGTTGTTCAGGAGATACAAGCTAATTTTTTAAGATGCGTTATTTCTTCTCATAAAGTGTATCCAATACGTACTTATTTGTCTTTACTCAGCAACACTGTATTTCCTTATAACGTGGTATTCTTACCTATTCTTTCGAGAGAAAATTCTCCTGTGCTTTCTCTTTTGAGGCTACACGCTTAGACATACACGCCACACCATATCTTTTCGAGTTACAACGTTTTGTTTAGGAGATACAAGCTAATTTTGTACCATGCGTTATTACTTCTCGTAAAGTATTAACAATACGTACCTATTTATCTTTACTCTGCAACACTGTTTTTCCTAATAATGTGGTATTCTTACATATTCTTTCAAGAGAAAACTCTCCTGTGCGTTCTCTTTTGATTCTACACGCTTATACATACACGCAACACTAAAGCATTTCGAGTTACAACGTGTAGTTTTGGAAAAACAAGATAATTTCACAAGATGCGGGATTTCCTTAAAACGTGGTTTTCTGAAAAATTTTGACCAAAGAATATTCTCCTGTGGGTTCTCTTTTGAGGCTACACGTTTAGATGTAAACGCCCCACCAAATCTTTTCGAGTTACAACGTGCTGTTTAGGAGATACAAGCTAATTTTGTACCATGCGTTATTTCTCCTCTTAAAGTGTTTCCAATACATACGTATCTGTCTTTATTCTGCAACACTGTATTTCCTTATAACGTGGTATTCTTACATATTCTTTCGAGAGAAAACTCTCCTGTGTGTTCTCTTTTGAGGCTACACACTTAGAAATACCCGCAACACCAAAGCTGTTTGAGTTACAATGTGTTGTTTAGGAAAAACAAGATAATTTCGCACGATGCAGGATTTCCTTAAAACGTGGTTTTCTGACATATTTTGACAAAAGAAAATACTCCTGTTGGTTCTCTTTTGAGGCTACACATTTAGACGTACATGACACACCAAATGGTTTCGAGTTACAACGTGTTGTTTAGGAGATACAAGCTAATTTTGTAAGATGCATTATTTCTTCTCATAAAGTGTTTCCAATACGTACGTATTTGTCTTTACTCTGCAACACAGTATTTCCTTATAACGTGGTATTCTTACATATTCTTTCGAGAGAAAACTCTCCTGTGTGTTCTCTTTGAGGCTACACGCTTAGACATACCCGCAACACCAAAGCTGTTCGAGTTACAACGTGTTGTTTAGGAAAAACAAGATAATTTCGCACAATGCAGGATTTCCTTAAAACGTGGTTTTCTGACATATTTTGACGAAAGAAAATACTCCTGTCGGTTCTCTTTTGAGGCTACACATTTAGATGTACATGACACACCAAATCTTTTCGAGTTACAACGTGTTGTTTAGGAGATACAAGCTAATTTTGTAAGATGCGTTATTTCTTCTCATAAAGTGTTTCCAATAAGTACATATTTGTCTTTACTCTGCAACACTGTATTTCCTTATAACGTGGTATTCTTACATATTCTTTCGAGAGAAAACTCTCCTGTGCATTCTCTTTTGAGGCTACACGCTTAGACATACACGCCACACCAAAACTTTTTGAGATACAACCTGTTGTTTAGGAGATACAAGCTATTTTGTACGATGCGTTATTTCTTCTCCTAAAGTGTTTCCAATACATATGTATTAGTCTTTATTATGTCACATTGTATTTACTTATAACGTGGTATTCTTACATATTCTTTCGAGAGAAAACTCTCCTGTGTGTTCTCTTTTGAGGCTACACGCTTATACATACACGCAACACCAAAGCTTTTCGAATTGCGAGGTGTTGTTTAGGAAATACAAGATAATTTCGCACGATGCGGGATTTCCTTAAAATGTGGTTTTCTGAAAAATTTTGACCAAAGAAAATTCTCCTGTGGGTTCTCTTTTGAGGCTACACGTTTAGATGTAAACGCCACACCAAATCTTTTCGAGTTACAACGTGCTGTTTAGGAGAGACAAGCTAATTTTGTACCATGCGTTATTTCTTCTACTAAAGTGTTTCCAATACGTACATATATATCTTTACTTTGCAACACTGTATTTTCTTATAACATGGTATTCTTACATATTCTTTCGAGAGAAAACTCTCCTGTGCATTCTCTTTTGAGGCTACATGCTTAGATACACACACACAACACCAAAGCTTTTCGAGTTACAACTTGTTGTTTACGAAAAACAAGATAAATTCGCACAATGCGGGATTTCCCAGAAACGTGATTTCTGAAAATTTTGACGAAAGAAAATTCTCCTGTGGGTTCTCTTTTGAGGCTACACTTTAGACATACACGCCACACCAAATCGTTTCGAGTTACAACGTGTTGTTTAGGAGATACAAGCTAATTTTGAACGATGCGTTATTTCTTCTCTAAAAGTGTTTCCAATATGTACTTTTTGTCTTTAGTCTGCAACACTGTATTTCTTTACAACGTGGTATTCTTATATCTTCTTTCGAGAGAAAACTCTCCTGTGCATTCTCTTTTGAGGCTACACGCTTAGACATACACGCAACACCAAAGCTTTTCAAGTTACAACGTGTTGTTTAGGAAAAACAAGATAATTTCGCACGATGCGGATTTCCTTAAAACGTGGTTTTCTGACATATTTTGACGAAAGAAAATACTCCTGTCGGTTCTCTTTTGAGGCTACACATTTAGACGTACATGCCACACCAAATCTTTTCGAGTTACAACGTGTTGTTTAGGAGATACAAGCTAATTTTGTAAGATGCGTTATTTCTTCTCATAAAGTGTTTCCAATACGTGCATATTTGTCTTTACTCTGCAACACTCTACTTCCTTATAACGTGGTATTCTTACATATTCTTTCGAGAGAAAAGTCTCCTGTGCGTTCTCTTTTGATTCTACATGCTTATACATACACGCCACACCAAATCTTTTCGAGTTACAACGTGTTTTTTAGGAGATACAAGCTATTTTGTACAATGCGTTATTTCTTCTCCTAAAGTGTTTCCAATACATATGTATTTGTCTTTATTCTGCAACACTGTATTTCCTTATAACGTGGTATTCTTACATAATCTTTCGAGAGAAAACTCTCCTGTGCGTTCTCTTTTGAGTCTACACGCTTAGACATACACGCAACACCAAAGCTGTTCGAGTTACTAAATGTTGTTAAGGAAAAACAAGATAATTTTGCACGATGCGGGATTTCCTTAAAACGTGGTTTTCTGACAAATTTTGACCAAGGAAAATTCTCCTGTGGGTTCTCTTTTGAGGCTACACGTTTAGATGTACACGCCACACTAAATCTTTTTGAGTTACAACGTGTTGTTTAGGAGATAAAAGCTAATTTTGTAAGATGGGTTATTTCTCCTCTTAAAGTGTTTCCAATACATACGTATTTGTCTTTATTCTGCAACACTGTATTTCCTTATAACGTGGTATTCTTACATATTCTTTCGAGAGAAAACTCTCCTGTGTGTTCTCTTTTGAGGCTACACGCTTAGACATACCCGCAACCCAAAGCTGTTCGAGTTATAACGTGTTGTTTAGGAAAAACAACATAATTTCGCACGATGCTGGATTTCCTTAAAACGTGGTTTTCTGACATATTTTGACGAAAGAAAATACTCCTGTCGGTTTTCTTTTGAGGCAACACATTTAGACGTACATGACACACCAAATCTTTTCGAGTTACAACGTGTTGTTTAGGAGATACAAGCTAATTTTGTAAGATGCATTATTTCTTCTCATAAAGTGTTTCCAATACGTACGTATTTGTCTTTACTCTGCAACACTGTATTTCCTTTAACGTGGTATTCTTACATATTCTTTCGAGAGAAAACTCTCCTGTGCATTCTCTTTTGAGGCTACACGCTTAGACATACACGCCACACCAAAACTTTTTGAGTTACAACGTGTTGTTTAGGAGATACAAGTTATTTTGTATGATGCGTTATTTCTTCTCGTAAAGTGTTTCAAATACATATGTATTAGTCTTTATTCTGCAACACTGTATTTCCTTATAACGTTGTATTCTTACATATTCTTTTGAGAGAAAACTCTACTGTGCGTTCTCTTTTGAGGCTACACGCTTAGACATACACGCAACACCAAAGCTGTTCGAGTTACAACGTGTTGTTAAGGAAAAACAAGATAATTTCGCACGATGCGGGATTTCCTTAAAACGTGGTTTTCTGACAAATTTTGACCAAAGAAAATTCTCCTGTGGGTTCTCTTTTGAGGCTACACGTTTAGACGTACATGCCACACTAAATCTTTTTGAGTTACAACGTGTTGTTTAGGAGATAAAAGCTAATTTTGCAAGATGCTTTATTTCTTCTTGTAAAGTTTGTTTCCAATAAGTACGTATTTGTCTTTACTCTGCAACACTGTATTTTCTTATAACGTGGTATTCTTACATATTCTTTCGAGAGAAAACTCCTCTTTGCATTCTCTTTTGAGGCTACATGCTTAGACATACACGCAACACCAAAGCTTTTCGAGTTACAACGTGTTGTTTAGGAAAAAAAAGATTATTTCGCACAATGAGGGATTTCCTTAAAACGTGGTTTTCTGACAAATTTTGTCGAAAGGAAATTCTCCTGTGGGTTCTCTTTTGAGGCTACATGTTTAGGCGTACACGCCACACCAAATATTTTCGAGTTACAATGTGTTGATTAGGAGATACAAGCTAATTCTGTAAGATGCGTTATTACTTCTCGTAAAGTATTTACAATATGTACCTCTTTATCTTTAGTCTACAACACTGTATTTCCTTATAACGTGGTATTCCTACATATTCTTTTGAGAGAAAACTCTCCTGTGCGTTCTCTTTTGAGTCTAAACGCTTAGACATACACGCAATACCAAAGCTTTTCGAGTTACAACGTGTTGTTTAGGAAAAACAACATAATTTCGCATGATGCGGGATTTCCTTAAAACGTAGTTTTCTGACAAATTTTGAGGAAAGAAAATTCTCCTGTGGGTTCTCTTTTGAGGCTACACGCTTAGCCGTACACGCCACACCAAATATTTTAGAGTCACAACGTGTTGTTTAGGAGATACAAGCTAATTTTTTCGATGCGTTATTTCTTCTCCTAAAGTGTTTCCAATACTTACGTATTTGTCTTTACTCTGCAACACTGTATTTCCTTATAACGTGATATTCTTACATATTCTTTAGAGCAAAAACTCTCCTGTGTGTTCTCCTTTGAGGCTACACGCTTAGACATACACGCAACACCAAAGCTTTTCGAGTTGAAACGTGTTGTATTGGAAAAACAAGATAATTTCGCATGATGTGGGATTTCCTTAAAACGTGGTTTTCTGAAAAATTTTGACGAAATAAAATTCTCCTGTGGGTTCTCTTTTGAGGCTTCACGTTTAGATGTAAACGCCAAATCAAAATTTTTCGAGTTACAACGTGTTGTTTAGGAGATACAAGCTAATTTTGTACCAGGCGTTATTTCTTCTAGTAAAGTGTTTCCAATACGTTCATATTTGTCTTTACTCTGCAACACTGTATTTCCTTATAACGTGGTATTCTTACATATTCTTTCGAGAGAAAATTCTCCTGTGCATTCTCTTTTGAGGCTACACCCTTAGACATACACGCAACACCAAAGCTTTTCGAGTTACAACGTGTTGTTTAGGAAAAACTATATAATTTCGCACAATGCGGGATTTCCTAAAAACGTGAATTCTGAAAAATTTTTACGAAAGAATATTCTCCTGTGGGTTCTCTTTTGAGGCTACACGTTTAGATGTACATGCCACACCAAATCGTTTCGCGTTACAACTTCTTGTTTAGGAGATGCAAGCTAATTTTGAATGATATGTTATTTCTTCTCTAAAAGTGTTTCCAATACGTACGTATTTGTCTTTTGTCTGGAACACTGTATTTCCTTACAACGTGGTATTCTTACATCTTCTTTTGAGAGAAAACTCTCCTGTGCGTTCTCTTTTGAGGCTACATGCTTAGACATACATGCAACACCAAAGCTTTTCGAGTTACAACGTGTTTTTAGGAAAAAAAAGAAAATTTCGCACGATGCGGGATTTCCTTAAAACATGGTTTTCTGACATATTTTGACGAAAGAAAATTCTCCTGTGGGTTCTCTTTTGAGGCTACACATTTAGACGTACATGCCACACGAAATCCATTCGAGTTACAACGTGTTGTTGAGGAGATACAAGCTAATTATGTAAGATGCGTTATTTCTTCTCATAAAGTGTATCCAATAAGTAGGTATTTGTCTTAACTCTGCAACACTGTATTTCCTTATACCGTGGTATTCGTGCATATTCTTTCGAGAGAAAACTCTACTGTGCGTACTCTTTTGAGGCTACATGCTTAGACATACATGCCACACAATATCTTTTCGAGTTACAACGTTTTGTTTAGGAGATACAAGCTAATTTTGTACCATGCGTTATTACTTCTCGTAAAGTATTTACAATAGGTACCTATTCATCTTTACTCTGCAACACTGTATTTCCTTATAACGTGGTATTCTTACATATTCTTTCGAGAGAAAACTCTCCTGTGCGTTCTCTTTTGAGACTACACTCTTACACATACACGCAACACTAAAGCTTTTCGGGTTACAACTTGCAGTTTAGGAAAAACAAGATAAATTCGCAAGATGTGGGATTTCCTTAAAACGTGGTTTTCTGACAAATTTTGACAAAAGAAAATTCTCCTGTGGGTTCTCTTTTGAGGCTACACGTTCAGCCGTACACACCACACCAAATATTTTCGAGTTACAACATGTTGTTTAGGATATACAAGCTAATTTTGTTCGATGCGTTATTTCTTCTCGTAAAGTGTTTCCAATACATACGTATTTGTCTTTACTCTGCAACACTGTATTTCCTAATAACGTGGTATTCTTACATATTCTTTTGAGAGAAAACTCTCCTGTGTGTTCTCTTTTGAGGCTACACGCTTAGATATATACACAACACCAAAGCGTTTCGAATTGCAAGGTGTTGTTTAGGAAAAACAACATAATTTCGCACGATGCGGGATTTCCTTAAAACGTGGTTTTCTGAAAAATTTTGACCAAAAAAATTCTCCTGTGGGTTCTCTTTTGAGGCTACATGTTTAGATGTAAACGCTTAGACATACACGCAACAGAGAAAACTCTCCTGTGCGTTCTCTTTTGAGACTACACTCTTAGACATACACGCAACACTAAAGCTTTCGGGTTACAACTTGTAGTTTAGGAAAAACAAGATAATTTCGCAAGATGCGGGATTTCCATAAAACGTGGTTTTCTGACAAATTTTGACGAAAGAAAATTCTCCTGTGGGTTCTCTTTTGAGGCTACACGTTTAGCCGTACACACCACACCAAAACTTTTCGAGTTACAACGTGTTGTTTAGGAGATACAAGCTAATTTTTTACCAGGTGTCATTACATCTAGTAAAGTGTTTCCAATACGTACGTATTTGTCTTTATTCTGCAACACTGTATTTCCTTATAATGTGGTATTCTTACATATTCTTTCGAGAGAAAACTCTCCTGTGCATTCTCTTTTGAGGCTACACGCTTAGACATACACGACACACCAAATCTTTACGAGTTACAACGTGTTGTTTAGGAGATACAAGCTAATTTTCTATGATGCGATATTTCTTCTTGTAAAGTTTAAGTGTTTCCAATACGTAGGTATTTGTCTTTATTCTGCAACACTGTATATCCTTATAAGGTGGCATTCTTACATATTCTTTCGAGAGAAAACTCTCTTGTAAATTCTCTTTTGATTCTTTATGCTTAGACATACACACAACACCATAGGTTTTCGATTTACAATGTGTTGTTTAGGACAAACAAGATAATTTCGCATGATGAGGGATTTCCTTAAAACGTGGTTTTCTGACAAATATTGATGAAAGAAAATTCTCCTTTGGTTTCTCTTTGGAGGCTACACGTTTAGACGTACACGCCACACCAAATATTTTCGAGTTACAATGTGTTGTTTAGGAGATACAAGCTAATTTTGTACCATGCGTTATTTCTTCTCATAAAGTATTTACAAAACGTACCTATTTATCTTTACTCTGCAACACTGTATTTCCTTATAACGTGGTATTCTTACATATTCTTTCGAGAGAAATCTCTCCTGTGCCTTCTCTTTTGAGGCTACACGCTTAGACATACACACAACACCAAAGCTTTTCGAGGTACAACATGTTGTTTAGGAAAAGCAAGATAAACCACGTTTTAAGGAATTCCCGCATCGTGCAAAATTATCTTGTTTTTCCTAAACAACACGTTCTAACTCGATATGCTTTGGTGTTGCGTGTATGACTAAGCGTGTAGCTTCAAAAGAGAACGCAAAGGAGAGTTTTCTCTTGAAAGAATATGTAAGAATACCACGTTATAAGGAAATACAGTGTTGCAGAGTAAAGAAAATACGTACGTATTGGAAACAATTTACGAGAAGAAATAATGCATTGTACAAAATTAGCTTCTATCTCCTAAACAACACGTTGTAACTCGAAAAGATTTGATGTTGGAATGTACGTCTAAACATGTAGCCTCAAATGAAAACCCACAGGAGAATTTTCTTTCGTCAAAATTTGTCAGAAAACCACGTTTTAAGGAAATCACTCATCGTGCGAAATTATCTTGTTTTTCCTAAACAACACATTCTAACTAGAAATGCTTTGGTGTTGCGTGTATGTCTAAGAGTGTAGCCTCCAAAGAGAAGGCACAGGAGAGATTTCTCTCGAAAGAATATGTAAGAATACCATGTTATAAGGAAATACAGTGTTGTAGAGTAAAGACAAATATGTACGTATTGGAAACACTTTAGGAGAAGTAATAACGCATCATACAAAATTAGCTTGTATCTCCAAAACAACTCGTTGTAACTCGAAAAGTTTTGGTGTGGCGTGTACGTCTAAATGTGGAGCCTCAAAAGAGAACCCATAGGAGAATTTCCTTTCGTCAAAATTTTTCAGAAAACCACGTTTTAAGGAAATCCCGCATCGTGCGAAATTATCTTGTTTTTCCTAAACAACACGTTGTAACTCGAAAAGCTTTGGTGTTGCGTGTATGTCTAAGCATGTAGCCTCAAAAGAGAAAGCACAGGAGAGTTTTCTCTCTAAAGAATATGTAAGAATACCATGTTATAAGGAAATACAGTGTTGCAGAGTAAAGACAAATATTTACGTATTGGAAAAAGTTTACGAGAAGAAATAATGCATCGGAAAAATTTAGCTTGTATCTCCTAAACAACACGTTGTAACTCGAAAAGATTTGGTGTGGCGTGTATGTCTAAGTGGGTAGCCTCAAAAGAGAACGCACAGGAGAGATTTCTCTCGAGAGAATATGTAAGAATACCACGTTATAAGGAAATACAGTGTTGCAAAGTAAAGACAAATACGTACCTTTTGGAAACATTTAAACTTTACGAGAAGAAATAAAGCATCATAGAAAATTAGCTTGTATCTCCTAAACAACACGTTGTAACTCGAAAAGATTTGGTGGTGGGTGTATTGCTAAGCATGTAGTCTCAAAAGAGAAGGCACAGGAGAGTTTTCTCTCGAAAGTATAGGAAAGAATACAACGTTATAAGGAAATCCAGTGTTGTAGAGTAAAGACAAATACATACGTATTGGAAACAATTTACGAGAAGAAGTAACGCATCCAATAAAGTTAGCTTGTATCTCCTAAACAACACGTTGTAACTCGAAAAGATTTGGTGTGGCGTGTGCGTCTAAACGTGTAGCCTCAAAAGAGAACCCACAGGAGAATTTTCTTTTTTCAAAATTTTTCATAAAGCCACGTTTTAAGGAAATCCCGCATCATGCAAACTTATCTTGTTTTTCCTAAACAAAACATTGTAACTCGAAAAGCTTTGGAGTTGCGTGTATGTCTAAGCGTGTATCCTCAAAAGAGAATGCACAGGAGAGTTTTCTCTCGAAAGAATATGTAAGAATACCATGTTATAAGGAAATACAGTGTTGCAGAGTAAAGAAAAATATGTACATATTGGAAACACTTTATGAGAAGAAATAACGCATCGTACAAAATTAGCTTGTATCTCCTAAACAAAATGTTGTAACTCGAAAAGATTTGGTGTGGCATGTACGTCTAACCGTGTAGCCTCAAAAGAAAACCCACAGGAGAATATGTAAGACTACCATGTTATAAGGAAATACAGTGTTGTAAAGACAAATACAAACGTATTGGAAACACTTTAGGAGAAGAAATAACGCATCGTACAGAATTAGCTTGTATCTCCTAAACAACACGTTGTAACTCGAAAAAATTTGGTGTGGCGTGTACGTCTAAACGTGTAGCCTCAAAAGAGAACCCACAAGGAAATTTTCTTTTGTCAAAATTTGTCAGAAAACCACGTTTTAAGGAAATCCTGCACCGTGTGAAATTATCTTGTTTTTCCTAAACAATATGTTGTAACTCGAAAAGCTTTGATGTTGCGTGTATGTCTAAGCGTGGAGCTTCATAAGAGAACGCACAGGAGAGTTTTCCCTCGGAAGAATATGTAAGAATACTACGTTATATGGAAATACAGCGTTGCAGAGTAAAGAAAAATATGTATGTATTGGAAACACTTTACGAGAAGAAATAACGCATCGTACAAAATTATCTTTATCTCCTAAACAACATGTTGTAACTCGAAAAGATTTTGTGTAGCGTGTACGTCTAAACGTGTAGCCTCAAATGAAAACCGACAGGAGAATTTTCTCTCATCAAAATTTGTCAGAACACCACTTTTTAAGGAAAGCCCGCATCATTCGAAATTATCTTGTTTTCCTAAACAACACATTGTAACTCGAAAAGCTTTGGTGTTGCATGTATGTCTAAGGGTGTAGCCTCAAAAGAGAACGCACAGGAGAGTTTTCTCTCTAAAGAATACGTAAGAATACCAGGTCATAAGGAAATACAGTTTTGCAAAGTAAAGACAAATACGTACCTTTTGGAAACACTTAAACTTTATGAGAAGAAATAAAGCATCGTAGAAAATTAGCTTGTATCTCCTAAACAACACGTTGTAACTCGAAAAGGTTTGGTGTTGCATGTATTTCTAAGCATGTAGTCTCAAAAGAGAAGGCACAGGAGAGTTTTCTCTCAAAGTATATGTAAGAATACCACGTTATAAGGAAATACAGTGTTGTAGAGTAAAGACAAATACATACGTATTGGAAACAATTTACAAGAAGAAATAACGCATCATACAAAATTAGCATGTATCTCCTAAACAACACGTTGTAACTCAAAAACATTTGGTGTGGCGTGTACGTCTAAACGTGTAGCCTCAAAAGAGAACCCACAGGAGAATTTTCTTTGGTCAAAATTTGTCAGAAAACCACGTTTTAAGGAAATCCTGCATCTTGCGAAACTATCTTGTTTTTCCTAAGCAACACGTTGTAACCCAAAAAGCTTTGGTGTTGCATGTATGTCTAAGCGTGTAGCCTCAAAAGAGAATGCACAGGAGAGTTTTCTCCCGAAAGAATATGTAAGAATTCCACATTATAAGGAAATACAGTGCTGCAGAGTAAAGACAAATATGTAAGTATTGGAAACACTTTATGAGAAGAAATAATGCATCGTAAAAATTTAGCTTGTATCTCCTAAACAACCCGTTGTAACTCGAAAAGATTTGGTGTGGCGTGTATACGTCTAAACGTGTAGCCTTTAAAGAGGACCCACAGGAGAATTTCCTTTCGTCAAAATTTGTCAGAAAACCACGTATTAAGGAAATCCCGCACCGTGTAAAACTATCTTGTTTTTCCTAAACAACACGTTGTAACTCGAAAATCTATGGTGTTAAGTGTATGTCCAAGCGTTTAGCCTCAAAAGAGAACACACAGGAGAGATTTCTCTCGAAAGAATATGTAAGAATACCACGTTATAAGGAAATACAGTGTTGCAAAGTAAAGACAAATACGTACCTTTTGGAAACACTTAAACTTTACGAGAAGAAATAAAGCATCTTACAAAATTAGCTTGTATCTCTTAAACAACACGTTGTAACTCGAAAAGCTTTGGTGTTGCGTGTATGTCTAAGCTTGTAGCCTCAAACAAGAAGGCACAGGAGAGTTTTCCCTCGAAAGCATATGTAAGAATACCACGTTATAAGGAAATACAATGTTGCAGAGTAAAGACAAATACATACATATTGGAAACACTTTAAGATAAGAAATAACGCATCGCAAAATATTAGCTTGTATCTCCTAAACAATATGTTGTAACTCGAAAAGATTTGGTGTGGCGTCTATGTCTAAACGTGTAGCCTCAAAAGAGAACCCACAGGAGAATTTTCTTTCGTCAATATTTGTCAGAAAACCACGTTTTAAGGAAATCCCGCATCGTGCGAAATTATCTTGTTTTTCCTAAACAACACATTGTAACTCGAAAAGCTTTGGGGTTGCGTGTATGTCTAAGCGTGTAGCCTCAAAAGAGAACGCACAGGAGAGTTTTCTCTCGAAAGAATATGTAAGAATACCACGTATTAAGGAAATACAGTGTTGCAGAGTAAAGACAAATACGTACCTTTTGGAAACACTTAAACTTTACGATAAGAAATAAAGCAAGGTACAAAATTAGCTTGTATCTCCTAAACAACACGTTGTAAGTCGAAAAGATTTGGTGTGGCTTGTACGTCTAAACGTGTAGCCTCAAATGAAATCCCACAGGAGAATTTTCTTTCGTCAAAATTTGTCAGAAAACCACGTTTTAAGGAATTCCCACATCGTGAAAAATTATCTTGTTTTTCCTAAACAACACGTTCTAACTCGAAATCCTTTGTTGTTGCATGTATGTCTAAGCGTGTAGCCTCAAAAGAGAAGGCACAGGAGAGTTTTATCTCGAAAGAATATGTAAGAATACCATGTTATAAGGAAATACAGTGTTGCAGAGTAAAGACAAATACATACATATTGGATACACTTTAGGAGAAGAAATAATGCATCGTAAAAAATTAGCTTGTATCTCCTAAACAACACGTTGTAACTGGAAAAGATTTGGTGTGGCGTGTACATCTAAACCTGTAGCCTCAAAAGAGACCCCACAGGGGAATTTTCTTTCGTCAAAATTTGTCAGAAAACCACGTTTTAAGGAAATCCCGCATCTAGCGAAATTATCTTGTTTTTCCTAAACAATATGTTGTAACTCGAAAAGCTTTGATGTTGCGTGTATGTCTAAGCATGGAGCTTCAAAAGAGAACGCACAGGAGAGTTTTCTCTCGAAAGAATATGTAAGAATACAACGTTATATGGAAATACAGTGTTGCAGAGTAAAGAAAAATATGTATGTATTGGAAAAACTTTACGAGAAGAAATAACGCATCTTACAAAATTATCTTGTATCTCCTAAACAACATGTTGTAACTCGAAAAGATTTTGTGTAGCGTGTACGTCTAAACGTGTAGCCTCAAATGAAAACCCACAGGAGAAATTTCTCTCATCAAAATTTGTCAGAAAACCACTTTTTAAGGAAAGCCCGCATCATTCGAAATTATATTGTTTTTTCTAAACAACATGTAGTAACTCGAAAAGCTTTGGTGTTGCGTGTATGTCTAAGCGTGTAGCCTCAAAAGAGAATGCACAGGAGAGATTTCTCCCGAAAGAATATGTAAGAATACCACATTATACGGAAATACAGTGTTGCAGAGTAAAGACAAATACGTAAGTATTGGAAACATTTTATGAGAAGAAATAATGCATCGTAAAAATTTAGCTTGTATCTCCTAAACAACCCGTTGTAACTCGAAAAGATTTGGTGTGGCGTGTATAAGTCTAAACGTGTAGCCTTTAAAGAGGACCCACAGGAGAATTTCCTTTCGTCAAAATTTGTCAGAAAACCACGTTTTAAGGAAATCCTGCACCATGTAAAACTATCTTGTTTTTCCTAAACAACACGTTGTAACTCCAAAATCTATGGTGTTAAGTGTATGTCTAAGCGTTTAGCCTCAAAAGAGAACACACAGGAGAGATTTCTCTCGAAAGAATATGTAAGAATACCACGTTATAAGGAAATACAGTGTTGCAAAGTAAAGACAAATACGTACCTTTTGGAAACACTTAAACTTTACGAGAAGAAATAAAGCATCTTACAAAATTAGCTTGTATCTCTTAAACAACACGTTGTAACTCGAAAAGCTTTGGTGTTGCGTGTATGTCTAAGCTTGTAGCCTCAAACAAGAAGGCACAGGAGAGTTTTCCCTCGAAAGCATATGTAAGAATACCACGTTATAAGGAAATACAATGTTGCAGAGTAAAGACAAATACATACATATTGGAAACACTTTAAGATAAGAAATAACGCATCGCAAAATATTAGCTTGTATCTCCTAAACAATATGTTGTAACTCGAAAAGATTTGGTGTGGCATCTAGGTCTAAACGTGTAGCCTCAAAAGAGAACCCACAGGAGAATTTTCTTTCGTCAATATTTGTCAGAAAACCACGTTTTAAGGAAATCCCGCATCTTGCGAAATTATCTTGTTTTTCCTAAACAACACATTGTAACTCGAAAAGCTTTGGGGTTGCGTGTATGTCTAAGCGTGTAGCCTCAAAAGAGAATGCACAGGAGAGTTTCCCTCAAAAGAATATGTAAGAATACCACGTAATAAGGAAATACAGTGTTGCAGAGTAAAGACAAATATGTACCTTTTGGAAACACTTAAACTTTACGATAAGAAATAAAGCATGGTACAAAATTAGCTTGTATCTCCTAAACAACACGTTGTAACTCGAAAAGATTTAGTGTGGCGTGTACATCTAAACGTGTAGCCTCAATTGAAAACCGACAGGAGAATTTTCTTTCATCAAAATTTGTCAGAAAACCACGTTTTAAAGAATTCCCGCATCGTGAGAAATTATCTTGTTTTTCCTAAACAACACGTTCTAACTCGAAATCCTTTGGTGTTGCGTGTATGTCTAAGCGTGTAGCCTCAAAAGAGAAGGCACAGGAGAGTTTTCTCTCGAAAGAACATGTAAGTATACCATGTTATAAGGAAATACATTGTTGTAGAGTAAAGACAAAAACATACGTATTGGAAACACTTTAGGAGAAGAAATAATGCATCGTAAAAAATTAGCTTGTATCTCCTAAACAACATGTTGTAACTCGAAAAGATTTGGAGTGGCGTGTACATCTAAACGTGTAGCCGCAAAAGAGAACCCACAGTGGAATTTTCTTTCATCAAAATTTGTCAGAAAACCACGTTTTAAGGAAATCCCGCATCGTGCGAAATTATCTTTTTTTCCTAAACAATATGTTGTAACTCGAAAAGCTTTGATGTTGCTTGTATGTCTAAGCGTGGAGCTTCAAAAGAGAACGCACAGGAGAGTTTTCTCTCTAAAGAATATGTAAGAATACAACGTTATATGGAAATACAGTGTTGCAGAGTAAAGAAAAATATGTATGTATTGGAAACACTTTATGAGAAGAAATAACGCATCGTACAAAATTATCTTGTATCTCCTAAACAACATGTTGTAACTCGAAAAGATTTTGTGTAGCGTGTTCGTCTAAACGTGTAGCCTCAAATGAAAACCCACAGGAGAATTTTCTCTCGTCAAAATTTGTCAGAAAACCACTTTTTAAGGAAAGCCAGCATAATTCGAAATTATATTGTTTTTCCTAAACAACATGTAGTAACTCAAAAAGCTTTGGTGTTGCGTGTATGTCTAAGCGTGTAGCCTCAAAAGAGAACGCACAGGAGAGTTTTCTCTCGAAAGAATATGTAAGAATACCAGGTCATAAGGAAATACAGTTTTGCAAAATAAAGACAAATACGTACCTTTTGGAAACACTTAAACTTTATGAGAAGAAATAAAGCATCGTAGAAAATTAGCTTGTATCTCCTAAACAACACGTTGTAACTCGAAAAAGGTTTGGTGTTGCGTGTATTTCTAAGCATGTAGTCTCAAAAGAGAAGGCACAGGAGAGTTTTCTCTCAAAGTATATGTAAGAATACCACGTTATAAGGAAATACAGTGTTGTAGAGTAAAGACAAATACATACGTATTGGAAACAATTTACGAGAAGAAATAACACATCATACAAAATTAGCTTGTATCTCCTAAACAAAACGTTGTAACTCAAAAAGATTTGGTGTGGCGTGTACGTCTAAACATGTAGCCTCAAAAGAGAATCCACAGGAGAATTTTCTTTGGTCAAAATTTGTCAGAAAACCACGTTTTAAGGAAATCCTGCATCTTGTGAAACTATCTTGTTTTTCCTAAGCAACAAGTTGTAACTCGAAAAGCTTTGGTGTTGCGTGTATGTCTAAGCGTGTAGCCTCAAAAGAGAATGCACAGGAGAGTTTTCTCCCGAAAGAATATGTAAGAATTCCATGTTATAAGGAAATACAGTGCTGCAGAGTAAAGACAAATACGTAAGTATTGGAAACACTTTATGAGAAGAAATAATGCATCGTAAAAATTTAGCTTGTATCTCCTAAACAACCCGTTGTAACTCGAAAAGATTTGGTGTGGCGTGTATACGTCTAAACGTGTAGCCTTTAAAGAGGACCCACAGGAGAATTTCCTTTCGTCAAAATTTGTCAGAAAACCACGTATTAAGGAAATCCAGCACCGTGTAAAACTATCTAGTTTTTCCTAAACAACACGTTGTAATTCCAAAATCTATGGTGTTAAGTGTATGTCAAAGCTTTTAGCCTGAAAAGAGAACACACAGGAGAGATTTCTCTCGACAGAATATGTAAGAATACCACGTTATAAGGAAATACAGTGTTGCAAAGTAAAGACAAATACGTACCTTTTGGAAACACTTAAACTTTACAAGAAGAAATAAAGCATCGTACAAAATTAGCTTGTATCTCTTAAACAACACGTTGTAACTCGAAAACTTTGGTGTTGCGTGTATGTCTAAGCTTGTAGCCTCAAACAAGAAGGCACAGGAGAGTTTTCCCTCGAAAGAATATGTAAGAATACCACGTTATAAGGAAATACAATGTTGCAGAGTAAAGACAAATACGTACATATTGGAAACACTTTACGATAAGAAATAACGCATCGCAAAATATTAGCTTGTATCTCCTAAACAATATGTTGTAACTCGAAAAGATTTGATGTGGCGTGTACGTCTAAACGTGTAGCCTCAAAAGAGAACCCACAGGAGAATTTTCTTTCGTCAATATTTGTCATAAAACCACGTTTTAAGGAAATCCCGCTTCGTGCGAAATTATCTTGTTTTTCCTAAACAACACATTATAACTCGAAAAGCTTTGGGGTTGCGTGTATGTCTAAGCGTGTAGCCTCAAAAGAGAACGCACAGGAGAGTTTTCTCTCAAAAGAATATGTAAGAATACCACGATATAAGGAAATAGAGTGTTGCAGAGTAAAGACAAATATGTAAATATTGGAAACACTTTATGAGAAGAAATAACGCATCGTACAAAATTAGCTTGTATCTCCTAAACAACACGTTGTAACTCGAAAAGATTTGGTGTGGCGTGTACGTCTAAACGTGTAGCCTCAAATGAAAACCCACAGGAGAATTTTCTTTCATCAAAATTTGTCAGAAAACCACGTTTTAAGAAATTCCCGCATCGTGAGAAATTATCTTGTTTTTCCTAAACAACACGTTCTAACACGAAATCCTTTGGTGTTGCTTGTATGTCTAAGCGTGTAGCCTCAAAAGAGAAGGCAAAGGAGAGTTTTCTCTCGAAAGAATATGTAAGAATACCATGTTATAAGGAAATACATTGTTGTAGAGTAAAGACAAATACATACGTATTGGAAACACTTTAGGAGAAGACATAATGCATCGTAAAAAATTAGCTTGATCTCCTAAACAACACATTGTAACTCGAAAAGATTTGGTGTGGCGTGTACGTCTAAACGTGTAGCCTCAAAAGAGAACCCACAGGGGAATTTTCTTTCGTCAAAATTTGTCAGAAAATCTCGTTTTATGGAAATCCCGCATCGTGCGAAATTATCTTGTTTTTCCTAAACAATGCGTTGTAACTCGAAACGCTTTGGTGTTGCATGTATGTCTAAGCATGTAGCTTCAAAGAGAACGCACAGGGGAGTTTTCTCTCGAAAGAATATGTAAGAATACAACGTTATAAGGAAATACAGTGTTGCAGAATAAAGAAAAATACGTACGTATTGGAAACACTTTACGAGAAGAAATAATGCATCGTACAGAATTAGCTTGTATCTCCTAAACAACATGTTGTAACTCGAAAAGATTTAGTGTGGCGTGTACGTATAAACGTGTAGCCTCAAAGTAAAACCCACAGGAGAATTTTCTCTCGTCAAAATTTGTCAGAAAACCACTTTTTAAGGAAATCCTGCATCGGTAGAAATTATATTGTTTTTCCTAAACGACATGTAGTAACTCGAAAAACTTTGGTGTTGCGTGTATGTCAAATCGTGTAGCCTCAAAAGAGAATGCATAGGAGAGTTTTCTCTCGAAAGAATATGTAAGAAAACCAGGTCATAAGGAAATACAGTGTTGCAAAGTAAAGACAAATACGTACCTTTTGGAAACACTTAAACTTTATGAGAAGAAATAAAGCATCATTGAAAATTAGCTTGTATCTCCTAAACAACACGTTGTAACACGAAAAGATTTGGTGTTGCGTGTATTTCTAACCATGTAGTCTCAAAGGAGAAGGCACAGGAGAGTTTTCTCTCAAAGTATATTTAAGAATACCATGTTATAAGGAAATACAGTGTTGTAGAGTAAAGACAAATACATAAGTATTGGAAACAATTTACGAGAAGAAATAACGCATCATACAAAATTAGCTTGTATCTCCTAAACAACACGTTGTAACTCAAAAAGATTTGGTGTGGTGTGTATGTCTAAACGTGTAGCCTCAAAAGAGAGCCCACAGGAGAATTTTCTTTGGACAAAATTTGTCAGAAAACCACGTTTTAAGGAAATCCTGCATCTTGCGAAACTATCTTGTTTTTCCTAAGCAACACATTGTAACTCGAAAAGCTTTGGTGTTGCGTGTATGTCTAAGTGTGTAGCCTCAAAAGAGAACGCACAGGAGAGTTTTCTCTTGAAAGAATATGTAAGAATACCACGTCCTAAGGAAATAAAGTGTTGCAAAGTAAAGACAAATACGTACCTATTGGAAACACTTAAACTTTACGAGAAGAAATAACCCATTGTAAATAATTAGGTTGTATCTCCAAAACAACGCGTTGTAGCTCGAAAGATTTGGTGTGGCTTGTACATCTAAACGAATAGCCTCAAATGAAAACCCACAGAGAATTTTCTTTCGTCAAAATTTGTCAGAAAACCACGTTTCAAGGAAATCACTCATCCTGCGAAATTATCTTGTTTTTCCTAAACAACACGTGGTAACTCGAAAAGCTTTGGTGTTGCGTGTATGTCTAAGCATGTAGCCTCAAAAGGCAACACACAGGAGAGTTTTCTCTCGAAAGAATAGGTAAGAATACCACTTTATAAGGAAGTACAGTGCTGCAGAGTAAAGACAAAAATGTACATATTAGAAACCCTTAAACTTTACGAGATAAAAGAAAGCATCTTAAAAAAATTAGCTTGTATCTCCTAAACAACACGTTGTTACTCGAAAAGATTTGGTGTGGCTTGTACGTCTAAACATTTAGCCTCAAAAGAGAACCCACAGAACAATTTTCTTTCGTCAAAATTTGTCAGAAAACCACGTTTTAAGGAAACCCAGCATCGTGAGAAATTATCTTTTTCTTCCTAAACAACACGTTGTAACTCGAAAAGCTTTGGTGTTGCGTGTATGTCTAAGCGTGTAGCCTCCAAAGAGAACTCACAGGAGAGTTTTCTCTCGAAAGAATATGTAAGAATACCACGTTATAAGGAAATACAGTGTTGCAGAGTAAAGACAAATACATATGTATTGGAAACACTTTATGAGAGAAATAACGCATCATGAAAAATTAGCTTGTATGTCCTAAACAACACGTAACTCGAAATCTTTTGGTGTGGCGTGTATGTCTAAACGTGTAGCCTCAAAAGAGAACCCATAGTAGAATTTTCTTTCGTCAAAATTTTTCAGAAAACCACGTTTAAAGGAATCCCGCATCGTGCGAAATTATCTTGTTTTTATAAACAACCCATTGTAACTCGAAAAGCTTTGGTGTTGCATGTATGTCTAAGCGTGTAGCCTCAAAAGAGAATGCACAGGAGAGGTTTCTCTCGAAAGAATATGTAAGAATACCACGTTTTAAGGAAATACAGTGCTGCAGAGTAAAGACAAATACATAAGTATTGGAAACACTTTACGAGAAGAAATAATGCATGGTACAAAATTAGCTTGTATCTCCTAAACAACATGATATAACTCAAAAATATTTGGTGTGGCATGTACGCCTAAACGTTTAGCCTCAAAGCAGAACCCACAAGAGAATTTTCTTTCATCAAAATTTGTCAGAAAACCACGTTTTATGGAAATCCCGCATCGTGCGAAATTATCTTGTTTTTCCTAAACAACACTTTGTAACTCGAAAAGCTTTGGTGTTGCGTGTATGTCTCAGCGTGTAGCCTCAAAAGAGAATGCACAGGGGAGTTTTCTCTCGAAAGAATATGTAAGAATAACACGTTATAAGGAAATACAATGTTGCAGAGTAAAGAAAAATATGTACGTATTGGAAACCCTTAAACTTTAGGAGATGAAATAAAGCATCGTACAAAATTAGCTCGTATCTCATAAACAACACGTTGTTACTCGAAAGGATTTGGTGTGGCGTGTACGTCTAAACGTGTATACTCAAAAGAGAACCACAGGACAATTTTCTTTTGTCAAAATTTGTCAGAAAACCACGTTTTAAGGAAATCCCGCATCGTGAGAATTTATCTTGTTCTTCCTAAACAACACGTTGTAACTCGAAAAGCTTTGGTATTGCCTGTATGTCTAAGAGTGTAGCCTCAAAAGAGAACACACAGGAGAGTTTTCTCTGGAAAGAATATGTAAGAATATCACGTAATAAGGAAATACAGTGTTGCAGAGTAAAGACAAATTCTTACTTATTGGAAACACTTTACTAGAAGAAATAACGCATCGTAAAAAATTAGTTTGTATCTCCTAAACAACATGTTGTAACTCGAAAATATTTGATGTGGCGTGTACGTCTAAACGTTTAGCCTCAAAAGAGAACCCACAGGAGAATTTTCTTTGGTCAAAATTTGTCAGAAAACCACGTATTAAGGAAATTCCGCATCGTGCGAAATTATCTTGTTTTTCCTAAACAACAGGTTGTAACTCGAAAAGCTTTGGTGTTGTGTGTATGTCTAAGCGTGTAGCCTCAAAAGAGAACACACAGGAGAGTTTTCTCTCGAAAGAATAGATAAGAATACCACTTTATAAGGAAGTACAGTGTTGCAGAGTAAACACAAAAACGTACATATTGGAAACCCTTAAACTTTACAAGATGAAATAAAGCATCGTAAAAAATTAGCTTGTATCTCCTTAACAACACGTTGTTACTCTAAAGGATTTGGTGTGGCTTGTACGTCTAAACGTGTAGCCTCAAAAGAGAACCCACGGGACAATTTTCTTTCGTCAAAATTTCTCAGAGAACCACGTTTTAAGGATATCCTGCATCGTGAGAAATTTTCTTGTTCTTCCTAAACAACACATTGTAACTCGAAAAGCTTTTGTGTTGCGTGTATGTCTAAGCGTGTAGCCTCAAAAGAGAATGCACAGGAGAGTTTTCTCTCGAAAGAATATGTAAGAATACCACGTTATAAGGAAATACAGGGTTGCACAGTAAAGACAAATACATATGTATTGGAAACACTTTATGAGAGAAATAACGCATCATGAAAAATTAGCTTGTATGTCCTAAACAACACGTTGTAACTCGAAAACCTTTGGTGTTGCATGTATGTCTAAACGTGTAGCCTCAAAAGAGAATCCACAGTAGAATTTTCTTTCGTCAAAATTTTTCAGAAAACCACATTTTAAGGAAATCCCGCATCATGCGAAATTATCTTGTTTTTCA
This sequence comes from Apodemus sylvaticus, assembly GCF_947179515.1. Taxonomy (NCBI): domain Eukaryota; kingdom Metazoa; phylum Chordata; class Mammalia; order Rodentia; family Muridae; genus Apodemus; species Apodemus sylvaticus. Next base: position 62,405,972 of record NC_067490.1, read on the forward strand.
TAAACAACACATTGTAACTCGAAAAGCGTTGGTGTTGCATGTATATCTAAGCGTGTAGCCTCAAAAGAGAATGCACAGGACAGGTTTCTCTTGAAAGAATATGTAAGAACACCACGTTATAAGGAAATACAGTGCTGCAAAGTAAAGACAAATACTTAAGTATTGGAAACACTTTACGAGAAGATATATTGCATGGTACAAAATTAGCTTGTATCTCCTAAACAACACGATATAACTCAAAAAGATTTGGTGTGGCGTGTACGTCTAAACGTTTAGCCTCAAAGCAGAACCCACAGGAGAATTTTCTTTCGTCAAAATTTGTCAGGATACCACGTTTTAAGGAAAGCCCGCATCGTGCGAAATTATCTTGTTTTTCCTAAACAACACGTTGTAACTCGAAAAGCTTTGGTTTGCTTGTATGTCTAAGTGTGTAGCCTCAAAAGAGAACACATAGGAGAGTTTTCTCTTGAAAGAATATGTAAGAATACCACGTTATAAGGAAATACAGTGTTGCAGAGTATAGACAAATACATACCTATTGGAAAAATTTTTCGAGAAGAAATAACGCATCGTACAAAATTAGCTTGTATCTCCTAAACAACACGTTATAACACGAAAATATTTGGTGTGGCGTGTACGTCTAAATGTGTAGCCTCAAACGAGAACCTACAGGAGAATTTTCTTTCGTCAAAATTTGTCAGAAAACCACGTTTAAAGGAAATACCGCATCATGGGAAATTATCTTGTTTTTCCTAAACAACACATTGTAACTCGAAAAGCTTTGGTCTTGCGTGTATGTCTAAGCGTGTAGCCTCAAAAGAGAATGCAAAGGCGAGTTTTTTCTTGAAAGAATATGTAAGAATACCACGATATTAGGAAAAACAGTGTTCCAGAGTAAAGAAAAATACGTACGTATTGGAAACACTTTACGAGAAGAAAAAACGCATCATAAAAAATTAGCTTGTATCTCCTAAACAACACGTTGTAACTTGAAAAGATTTGGTGTGGCGTGTACGTCTAAATGTGTAGCCTCAAAAGAGAACCCACAGGAGAATTGTCTTTGGTCAAAATTTGTCAGAAAACCACATATTAAGGAAATCCCGCATCTTGCGAAATTATCTTGTTTTTCCTAAACAACACGTTGTAACTCGAAAAGCTTTGGTGTTGCGTGTATGTCTAAGTGTGTAGCCTCAAAAGAGAACACACAGGAGAGTTTTCTCTCGAAAGAATATGTAAGAATACCACTTTATAAGGAAATACAGGGTTGCACAGTAAAGACAAATATGTACGTATTGGAAACCCTTAAACTTTAGGAGATGAAATAAAGCATCGTCCAAAATTAGCTTGTATCTCCTAAACAACAAGTTGTAATTCGAAATGATTTGGTGTGGCATGTACATCTAAAAGTGTAGCCTCAAAAGAGAACCCACAAGAGAATTTTCTTTCGTCAAAATTTGTCAGAAAACCACGTTTTAAGGAAATCCTGCGTCGTGCGAAATTATCATATTTTTCCTAAACAACACATTGTAACTCGAAAAGCTTTGGTGTTGAGTGTATATCTAAGCGTGTAGCCTCAAAAGACAACACACAGGAGAGTTTTCTCTCGAAAGAATTTGTAAGAATACCACTTTATAAGGAAATACAGTGTTGCAGAGTAAAGACAAATACGTACATATTGGAAAAACTTTACGAGAAGAAATAACGCATCGTAAAAAATTCGCTTGTATCTCCTAAACAAAACGTTGTAACTCGAAAAGATTTGGTGTGGCCTGTACGTCTAAACGTTTAGCCTCAAAAGAGAACCCACAGGACAATTTTCTTTGGTCAAAAATTGTAAGAAAACCACGTTTTAAGGAAATCCCGCCTCGTGAGAAATTATCTTGTTCTTCCTAAACAACACGTTGTAACTCGAAAAGATTTGGTGTTGGGTGTATGTCTAAGCCTCTAGCCTCAAAAGAGAACGCACGGGAGAGTTTTCTCTCGAAAGAATATGTAAGAATACCACGTTATAAGGAAATACAGTGTGGCAGAGTAAAGACAAATATGTACGTATTGGAAACACTTTATGAGAGAAATAACGCATCTTGCAAAATTAGCTTGTATGTCCTAAACAACACGTTGTAAGTCGAAAAGATTTGGTGTGGCGTGTACGTGTAAACGTGTAGCCTCATAAGAGAACCCACAGGAGAGTTTTCTCTCGAAAGAATATGTAAGAATACCACATTATAATGAAATACAGTGTTGCAGAGTAACGGCAAATACGTAAGTATTGGAAACACTTAAACTTTACGAGAAGAAATAAAGCATCTTAAAAAATTAGTTTGTATCTCCTAAACAACATGTTGTAACTCGAAAAGATTTGGTGTGGCGTGTAAGTCTAAACGTGTATCCTCAAAAGAGCACCCACAGGAGAATTTTCTTTCATCAAAATTTGTCAGAAAACCACGTTTTAAGGAAATCCCGCTTAGTGCGAAATTATCTTGTTTTTCCTAAACAACACATTGTAACTCGAAAAGCTTTGGTGTTGTGTGTATTTCTAAGCATGTAGCCTCGAAAGAGAAAGCACAGGAGAGTTTTCTCTTGAAAGATTATGTAAGAATACCACATTATAAGGAAGTACAGTGTTGCAGAGTAAAGACAAATACGTACTTATTGGAAACACTTAAACTTTATGAGAAGAAATAATGCATCTTAAAAAATTAGCTTGTATCTCCTAAACAACATGCTGTAACTCGAAAAGATTAGGCGTGGCGTGTACGTGTAAACGTGTAGCCTCAAAAGAGAACCCACAGGAGAATTTTCTTTCGTTAAAATTTGTCAGAAAACCACGTTTTAAGGAAATCCCGCATCGTGCGAAAGTATCTTCTTCTTCCTAAACAACATGTTGTAACTCGAAATGCTTTGGTGTTGCGTGTACGTCTAAGCGTATAGCCTCAAAAGAGAACGCACGGGAGAGTTTTGTCTCGAAAGAATATGTAAGAATACCACGTTATTAGGAAATACAGTGTTGCAGAGTAAAGACAAATACGTACGTATTGGAAACACTTTATGAGAAGAAATAACGCATCTTACAAATTTAGCTTGTATGTCCTAAACAATACGTTGTAACTCGAAAAGATTTTGTGTGGCATGTACGTTTAAACGTGCAGCCTCAAAAGAGAACCCACATGAGAATTTTCTTTCATCAACATTTTTCAGAAAACCACGTTTTAAGGAAATCCCGCATCGTGCGAAATTATCTTGTTTTTCATAAACAACACATTGTAACTCAAAAAGCTTTGGTGTTGCGTGTATGTCTAAGCGTGTAGCCTCAAAAGAGAACGCACAGGAGAGTTTTCTCTCGAAAGAATATGTAAGAATACCAGAATACAACGTTATAAGGAAATATATTGCTGCAGAGTAAAGATAAATACGTACATATTGGAAACACATTATGAGAAGAAATAACGCATGGTACAAAATTAGCTTGTATCTCCTAAACAACACGTTGTAACTCGAAAAGATTTGGTGTGGTGTGTACGTCTACACGTGTAGCCTCAAAAGAGAACCCACTGGAGTATTTTCTTTCGTCAAAATTTGTCAGAAAACCTCGTTTTAAGGAAATCCCGCATCGTGCAAACTTATCTTGTTTTTCCTAATCAACACTTTGTAACTCGAAAAGCTTTGGTGTTGCGTGTATGTCTAAGCGTGTAGCCTCCAAAGAGAATGCACAGGAGAGTTTTCTCTCCAAAGAATATGTAAGAATACTACGTTATAAGGAAATACAGTGTTGCCGAGTATAGACAAATACGTACTTATTGGAAACACTTTATGAGAATAAATAACGCATCTTACAAAATTAGCTTGTATCTGCGAAACAACATGTTGTAACTCAAAAAGATTTGGTGTGGCGTGTAAATCTAAATGTGTAGCCTCAAAAGAGAACCCCCAGGAAAATTTTCTTTCGTCAAAATTTGTCAGAAAACCACGTTTTAAGGAAATCCCGCAACGTGAGAAATTACCTTGTTTTTCCTAAACAACACATTGTAACTCGAAAAGCTTTGGTGTTGCGTGTATGTCTAAGCGTGTAGCCTCAAAAGAGAATGCACAAGAGAGTTTTCTCTCGAAAGAATACATAAGAATACCACGTTATAAGGAAATACAGTGTTGCAGAGTAAAGACAAATACGTACTTATTGGAAACTCGTAAAATTTATGAGAAGAAATAGGCATCGTACAAAATTAGTTTGTATGTCCTAAGCAACACGTTATAACTCGGAACGATTTGGTGTGGCATGTACGTCTAAACGTGTAGCCTCAAAAGAGAACCCACAGGAGAATTTTCTTTCGTCAAAATTTGTCAGAAAACCACGTTATATGGAAATCTCGCATCGTGCGAAATTATCTTGTTTTTCCTAAACAGAACGTTGTAACTCGAAAAGCTTTGTTGTTGCGTGTATGTCTAAGCGTGTAGCCTCAAAAGAGAATGCAAAGGAGAGTTTCTTTCTCGAAAGAATATATAAGAATACCACGTTATTAGGAAATACAGTGTTGCAGAGTAAAGACAAATACTTAAGTATTGGAAAAACTTTACGAGAAGAAATAACGCATTGTACAAAATTAGCTTGTATCTCCTAAACAACACGTTGTAACTTAAAAAGATTTGGTGTGGCCTGTACGTTTAAACGTGTAGCCTCAAAAGAGAACCCATAGGAGAATATTCTTTGGTCAAATTTGTCAAAAACGACGTATTAAGGAAATCCCGCATCTTGCGAAATTAGCTTGTTTTTCCTAAAAAAGACGTTTTAACTCGAAAAGCTTTGGTGTTGCGTGTATGTCTAAGCGTGTAGCCTCAAAGAGAACGCACAGGAGAGTTTTCTCTCGAAAGAATATGTAAGAATACCACGTTATAAGGAAATACAGTGTTGCAGAGTAAAGACAAAAACGTACATATTGGAAACCCTTAAACTTTACGAGATGAAATAAAGCATCGTACAAAATTAGTTTGTATCTCCTAAACAACACGTTGTTACTCGAAAGGATTTGGTGTGGCTTGTACGTCTAAACGTGTAGCCTCAAAAGGGAACCCACAGGCAAATTTTCTTTCGTCAAAATTTGTGAGAAAACCACGTTTTAAGGAAATCCCGCACCGTGAGAAATTATCTTGTTCTTCCTATACAACACGTTGTAATTCGAAAAGCTTTGGTGTTCTGTGTATGTCTAAGCGTGTAGCCTCAAAAGAGAATGCACAGGAGAGTTTTCTCTCGAAAGAATATGTAAGAATACAACGTTATAAGTAAATACAGAGTTGCAGAGTAAGGACAAATACATATGTATTGGAAACACTTTATGAGAGAAATAACGCATCATGAAAAATTAGCTTGTATGTCCTAAACAACACGTTGTAACTCGAAAACTTTTGGTGTGGCGTGTATGTCTAAACGTGTAGCCTCAAAAGAGAACCCACAGTAGAAGTTTTTTCGTCAAATTTTTTCAGAAAACCACGTTTTAAGGAAATCCCGCATCGTGCGAAATTATCTTGTTTTTCATAAACAACACATTGTATCTCGAAAAGCTTTGGTGTTGCATGTATGCCTAAGCATGTAGCCTCAAAAGAGAATGCACAGGAGAGTTTTCTCTCGAAAGAATAAGTAAGAATACCACGTTATAAGGAAATACAGTGTTGCAGAGTAAAGAAAAATACGTACTTATTGGAAACACTTAAAGTTTACGAGAAGAAATAAGGCATCGTACAAAATTAGTTTGTATGTCCTAAACAACACGTTATAACTCGAAAAGATTTGGTGTGGCGTGTACGTCTAAACGTGTAGCCTCAAAAGAGAACCCACAGGAGAATTTTCTTTCGTCAAAATTTGTCAGAAAACCACGTTTTAAGGAAATCCCGCCTTGTGCGAAATTATCTTGGTTTTCCTAAACAACACGTTTTAACTCAAAAAGCTTTAGTGTTGCATGTATGTCTAAGCGTGTAGCCTCAAAGAGAACGCACAGGAGAGTTTTCTCTTGAAGGAATATGTAAGAATACCACGTGATAAGGAAATACAGTGTTGCAGAGTAAAGACAAAAACGTACATATTGGAAACCCTTAAACTTTACGAGATGAAATAAAGCATTGTACAATATTAGCTTGTATCTCCTAAACAACAATTGTTACTCGCAAGGATTTGGTGTGGCTTGTACGCCTAAACATGTAGCATCAAAAGAGAACCCACAGGACAATTTTATTTCATCAAAATTTGTCATAAAACCACGTTTTAAGGAAATCCCGCATCATGAGAAATTATCTTTTTCTTCCTAAACAACACGTTTTAACTCGAAAAGCTTTGGTGTTGCGTGTATGTCTAAGCGTGTAGCCTCAAAAGAGAATGCACAGGAGAGTTTTTTCTCGAAATAATATGTAAGAATACAACGTTATAAGGAAATACAGGGTTGCAGAGCAAAGACAAATACATATGTATTGGAAACACTTTATGAGAGAAATAACGCATCATGAAAAATTAGCTTGTATGTCCTAAACAACACGTTGTACCTCGAAAACTTTTGGTGTGGCATGTATGTCTAAACGTGTAGCCTCAAAAGAGAACCCACAGTAGAAGTTTCTTCGTCAAATTTTTTCAGAAAACCACGTTTTAAGGAAATCCCGCATCGTGCGAAATTATCTTGTTTTTCATAAACAACACATTGTAACTCGAAAAGCTTTGGTGTTGCATGTATGTCTAAGCATGTAGCCTCAAAAGAGAATGCACAGGAGAGTTTTCTCTCGAAAGAATAAGTAAGAATACCACGTTATAAGGAAATACAGTGTTGCAGAGTAAAGAAAAATACGTACTTATTGGAAACACTTAAAGTTTACGAGAAGAAATAAGGCATCGTACAAAAATAGTTTGTATGTCCTAAACAACACGTTATAACTCGAAAAGATTTGGTGTGGCGTGTACGTCTAAACGTGTAGCCTCAAAAGAGAACCCACAGGAGAATTTTCTTTCATCAAAATTTGTCAGAAAACCACGTTTTAAGGAAATCCCGCCTCGTGCGAAATTATCTTGTTTTTCCTAAACAACACGTTTTAACTCGAAAAGCTTTGGTGTTGCGTGTATGTCTAAGCGTGTAGCCTCAAAGCGAACGCACAGGAGAGTTTTCTCTCGAAAGAATATGTAAGAATACCACGTTATAAGGAAATACAGTGTTGCAGAGTAAAGACAAAAACGTACATATTGGAAACCCTTAAACTTTACGAGATGAAATAAAGCATTGTACAAAATTAGCTTGTATCTCCTAAACAACAATTGTTACTCGCAAGGATTTGGTGTGACTTGTACGTCTAAACGTGAAGCATCAAAAGAGAACCCACAGGACAATTTTATTTCGTCAAAATTTGTCATAAAACCACGTTTTAAGGAAATCCCGCATCATGAGAAATTATCTTTTTCTTCCTAAACAACATGTTTTAACTCGAAAAGCTTTGGTGTTGCGTGTATGTCTAAGCGTGTAGCCTCAAAAGAGAATGCACAGGAGAGTTTTTTCTCGAAAGAATATGTAAGAATACAACGTTATAAGGAAATACAGGGTTGCAGAGTAAAGACAAATACATATGTATTGGAAACACTTTATGAGAGAAATAACGCATCATGAAAAATTAGCTTGTATGTCCTAAACAACACGTTGTAACTCGTAAACTTTTGGTGTGGCGTGTATGTCTAAACGTGTAGCCTCAAAAGAGAACACACAGTAGAAGTTTTTTCGTCAAATTTTTTCAGAAAACCACATTTTAAGGAAATCCCGCATCGTGCGAAATTATCTTGTTTTTCATAAACAACACATTGTAACTCGAAAAGTTTTGGTGTTGCATGTATGTCTAAGCATGTAGCCATGTAGCCTCAAAAGAGAACACACAGGAGAGGTTTCTCTCGAAAGAATATGTAAGAATACCACGTTATAAGGAAATACAGTGCTGCAGAGTAAAGACAAATACGAAATTATTGGAAAAACTTTACGAGAAGTAATAACGCAAGGTACAAAATTAGCTTGTATCTCCTAAACAACACGATATAACTCAAAAAGATTTTCTGTGTCGTGTACGTCTAAACGTTTAGCCTCAAAGCAGAACCCACAGGAGAATTTTCTTTCGTCAAAATTTGTCAGAAAACCACGTTTTAAGGAAATCCTGCATCTTGCGAAATTATCTTGTTTTTCCTAATCAACACATTGTACCTCGAAAAGCTTTGGTGTTGCGTGTATGTCTCAGCGTGTAGCCTCAAAGGAGAACGCACAGGAGAGTTTTCTCCTGAAAAAATATATAAGAATACCACGTTATAAGGAAATACAGTCTTGCAGAGTATAGACAAATAAGTAACTACTGGAAAAACTTTACGAGAAGAAATAACGCATCTTACAAAATTAGCTTGTATCTCCTAAACAACACGTTATAACTCGAAAAGATTTGGTGTGGCATGTACGTCTAAATGTGTAGCCAAAAAAGAGAACCCACAGGAGCATTTCCTTTCCTCAAAATTTGTCAGAAAACCACGTTTTAAGGAAATCCCGCATCGTGCGGAATTATCTTGTTTTTCCTAAACAACACATTGTAACTTGAAAAGCTTTGGTGTTGCATGTACGTCTAAGCGTGTAGCCTCAAAAGAGAACGCAAAGGAGAGTTTTTTCTTGAAAGAATATGTAAGAATACCACGTTATTAGGAAAAACAGTGTTCCAGAGTAAAGGAAAATACGTACGTATTGGATACACTTTACGAGAAGAAAAAAGGCATCATAAAAAATTAGCTTGTATCTCCTAAACAACCCGTTGTAACTCGAAAAGCTTTGGTGTTGCGTGTATGTCTAAGTGTGTAGCCTCAAAATTGAACAAAAAGAGAGTTTTCTCTCGAAGGAATATGTAAGAATACCACGTTATAAGGAAATACAGTGTTGCAGAGTAAAGACAAATACGTACCTATTGGAAACCCTTAAACTTTAGGAGATTAAATAAAGCATCGTCCAAAAGTAGCTTGTATCTCCTAAAGAACAAGTTGTAACTCGAAACGATTTGGTGTGGCGTGTACATCTAAACGTGTAGCCTCAAAAGAGAACCCACAGGAGAATTTTCTTTCGTCAAAATTTGTCAGAAAACCACTTTTTAAGGAAATCCCGCATCATGCGAAATTATCTTGTTTTTCCTAAAAAACACATTGTAACTCGAAATGCTTTGGTGTTGCGTGTATGTCTAAGCGTGTAGTCTCAAAAGACAACACACAGGATAGTTTTCTCTCGAAAGAATATGTAAGAATACCACGTTATAAGGAAATACAGTGTTGCAGAATAAAGATAAATACGAACTTATTGGAAACACTTAAATTTACAAGAAGAAATAACGCATCATACAAAATTAGTTTGTATCTCCTAAACAACACGTTATAAGTCGAAAAGATTTGGTGTGCAGTGTACGTCTTAACGTGAAGCCTCAAAAGAGAACCCACAGGAGAATTTTCTTTCGTCAAAATTTGTCAGAAAACCAAGTTTTAAGGAAATCCCGCATCGTGCAAAATTATCTTGTTTTCCTAAACAACACGTTGTAACTCGAAAAGCTTTGTTGTTGCTTGTATGTCTAAGCGTGTAGCCTCAAAAGAGAACGCAAAGGAGAGTTTTTTCGCTAAAGAATATGTAAGAATACCACGTTATTATGAAATACAGTGTTGCAGAGTAAAGACAAATACCTACGTATTGGAAAAACTTTATGAGAAGAAATAACGCATCGTACAAATTTAGCATGTATCTCCTAAACAACATGTTGTAACTCGAAAAGATTTGGTGTGGCATGTACGTCTAAACGTGTAGCCTCAAAAGAGAACCCACGGGACAATTTTCTTTCGTCAAAATTTGTCAGAAAACCACGTTTTAAGGAAATCCCGCATATGAGAAATTATCTTGTTCTTCCTAAACAACACGTTGTAACTCGAAAAGATTTGGTGTTGGCTGTATGTCTAAGCGTGTAGCCTCAAAAGAGAACCCAATGGAGAGTTTTCTTTCGTCAAATTTTGTCAGAAATCCCGTTTTAAGGAAATCCAGCATCGTGCGAAATTATCTTGTTTTTCCTAAACAACACGTTGTAACTCGAAAAGCTTTGGTGTTGCGTGTATGTCTAAGCGTGTAGCCTCAAAAGAGAACACACAGGAGAGTTTTCTCTCAAAAGAATATGCAAGAATACCACTTTATAAGGAAATACAGTGTTGCAGATTAAAGGCAAATACATAAGTATTGGAAACACTTAAACTTTACGAGAAGAAATAACGCATCTTAAAAAATTAGTTTGTATCTGCTAAACAACACGTTGTAACTTGAAAAGATTTGGTGTGGCGTGTACGTCTAAACGTGTAGCCTCAAAAGAGAACCCACAGGAGAATTTTCTTTCGTCAAAATTTGTCAGAAAACCACGTTTTAAGGAAATCCCACATCGTGCGAAATCATCTTGTTTTTCCTAAACAACACATTGTAACTCGAAAAGCTTTGGTGTTGCGTGTATGTCTAAGGGTGTAGCCTCGAAAGAGAAAGCACAGGAGAGTTTTCAGTCGAAAGATTATGTAAGAATACCACATTATAAGGAAGTACAGTGTTGCAGAGTAAAGACAAATACATACTTATTGGAAACACTTAAACTTTACGAGAAGAAATAATGCATCTTAAAATATTAGCTTGTATCTCCTAAACAACACGTTGTAACTCGAAAAGATTTTGCGTGGCGTGTACGTATAAACGTGTAGCCTCAAAAGAGAACCCACATGAGAATTTTCTTTCGTTAAAATTTGTCAGAAAACCACGTTTTAAGGAAATCCCTCATCGTGCAAAAGTATCTTGTTCTTCCTAAACAACACGTTCTAACTCGAAAAGCTTTGTTGTTAGGTGTACGTCTAAGCGTATAGCCTCAAAAGAGAACACACAGGAGAGTTTTCTCTCGAAAGAATATGTAAGAATACCACGTTATAAGGAAATACAGTGTTGCAGAGTAAAGACAAATACGTGCGTATTGGAAACACTTTATGAGAAGTAATAATGCATCTTAAAATTTAGCTTGTATGTCCTAAACAATACGTTGTAACTCGAAAAGATTTGGTGTGGCATGTACGTTTAAACGTGTAGCCTCAAAAGAGAACACACGGGAGAATTTTCTTTCGTCAAAATTTTTCAGAAAACCACGTTTTAAGGAACTCCCGCATCGTGCGAAATTATCTTGTTTTTCCTAAACAACATGTTGTAACTCAAAAAGCTTTGATGTTGCGTGTATGTCTAAGCGTGTAGCCACAAAAGAGAACGCACAGGAGAGTTTTCTCTCGAAAATATATGTAAGAATACCACGTTATAAGGAAATACAGTGTTGCAGAGTAGAGACAAATACATACTTATTGGAAACAAACGTTACGACTAGAAATAAGGCATCGTACAAAATTATTTTTTATCTCCTAAACAACATGTTATAACTCGAAAGGATTTGGTGTGGCGTGTACTTCTAAACGTGTAGCCTCAAAAGAGAACCCACAGGAGCATTTTCTTTCGTCAAAATTTGTCAGAAAACCACGTTTTAAGGAAATCCCACATCGTGCGAAATCATCTTGTTTTTCCTAAACAACACATTGTAACTCGAAAAGCTTTGGTGTTGCGTGTATGTCTAAGGGTGTAGCCTCGAAAGAGAAAGCACAGGAGAGTTTTCAGTCGAAAGATTATGTAAGAATACCACATTATAAGGAAGTACAGTGTTGCAGAGTAAAGACAAATACATACTTATTGGAAACACTTAAACTTTACGAGAAGAAATAATGCATCTTAAAATATTAGCTTGTATCTCCTAAACAACACGTTGTAACTCAAAAAGATTTTGCGTGGCGTGTACGTATAAACGTGTAGCCTCAAAAGAGAACCCACATGAGAATTTTCTTTCGTTAAAATTTGTCAGAAAACCACGTTTTAAGGAAATCCCTCATCGTGCAAAAGTATCTTGTTCTTCCTAAACAACACGTTGTAACTCGAAAAGCTTTGTTGTTAGGTGTACGTCTAAGCGTATAGCCTCAAAAGAGAACACACAGGAGAGTTTTCTCTCGAAAGAATATGTAAGAATACCACGTTATAAGGAAATACAGTGTTGCAGAGTAAAGACAAATATGTGCGTATTGGAAACACTTTATGAGAAGTAATAATGCATCTTAAAATTTAGCTTGTATGTCCTAAACAATACGTTGTAACTCGAAAAGATTTGGTGTGGCATGTACGTTTAAACGTGTAGCCTCAAAAGAGAACACACGGGAGAATTTTCTTTCGTCAAAATTTTTCAGAAAACCACGTTTTAAGGAACTCCCGCATCGTGCGAAATTATCTTGTTTTTCCTAAACAACATGTTGTAACTCAAAAAGCTTTGATGTTGCGTGTATGTCTAAGCGTGTAGCCACAAAAGAGAACGCACAGGAGAGTTTTCTCTCGAAAATATATGTAAGAATACCACGTTATAAGGAAATACAGTGTTGCAGAGTAGAGACAAATACATACTTATTGGAAACAAACGTTACGACTAGAAATAAGGCATCGTACAAAATTATTTTTTATCTCCTAAACAACATGTTATAACTCGAAAGGATTTGGTGTGGCGTGTACTTCTAAACGTGTAGCCTCAAAAGAGAACCCACAGGAGCATTTTCTTTCGTCAAAATTTGTCAGAAAACCACGTTTTAAGGAAATCCAGCATCGTGCGAAATTATCTTGTTTTTCCTAAACAACACGTTGTAACTCGAAAAGCTTTGTTTTTGCGTGTATGTCTAAGCGTGTAGCCTCAAAAGAGAACACAAATGAGAGTTTTTTCTCGAAAGAATATTTAGGAATACCACGTTATTAGGAAATACAGTGTTGCAGAGTAAAGACAAATACTTACGAATTGGAAAAACTTTAGGAGAAGAAATAACGCATCGTACAAAATTAGCTTGTATCTCCTAAACAACACGTTGTAACTTAAAAAGATTTGGTGTGGCCTGTACATCTAAACGTGCAGCCTCAAAAGAGAACCCATAGGAGAATTTTTTTGGTCAAAATTTGTCAGAAAACCACCTATTAAGGAAATCCCGCTTCGTGCGAAATTATCTTGTTTTTCCTAAATAACACGTTTTAACTCGAAAAGCTTTGGTGTTGCTTGTATGTCTAAGCGTGGAGCCTCAAAAGAGAACGCACAGGAGAGTTTTCTCTCGAAAGAATATGTAAGAATACCACGTTATAAGGAAATACAATGTTGCAGATTTAAGACAAATATGTACGTATTGGAAACAGTTTATGAGAAGAAATAATGCATGTTACAATTTTAGCTTGTATGTCCTAAACAATACGTTGTAACTCGAAAAGATTTGGTGTGGCGTGTACGTTTAAACGTGTAGCCTCAAAAGAGAACCCACAGGAGACTTTTCTTTCATCAAAATTTTTCAGAAAACCACGTTTTAAGGAAATCCCGCATCGTGCGAAATTATCTTGTTTTTCATAAACAACACATTGTAACTCAAAAAGCTTTGGTGTTGCGTGTATGTCTAAGCATGGAGCCTCAAAAGAGAACGCACAGGAGAGTTTTCTCTCGAAAGAATATGTAAGAATACCACGTTATAAGGAAATATATTGCTGCAGAGAAAGACAAATATGTACGTATTGGAAACACATTATGAGAAGAAATAACGCATGGTACAAAATTATCTTGTATCTCCTAAAAAACATGTGGTAACTCAAAAAGATTTGGTGTGGCGTGTACGTTTAAACGTGTAGCCTCAAAAGAGAACCCACAGGAGACTTTTCTTTCGTCAAAATTTGTCAGAAAACCACGTTTTAAGGAAATCCCGCATCGTGCGAAATTATCTTGTTTTTCCTAAACAACACGTTTTAACTCTCCTGTGGGTTCTCTTTTGAGGCTACACACTTAGAAATACACACAACGCCAAAGCTTTTCGAGTTCCAACATGTTGTTTAGGAAAAACAAGATAATTTCGCACGATGCGGGATTTCCTTAAAACGTGGTTTCTGACAAGTTTTGACGAAAGAAAGTTCTCCTGTGAGTTCTCTTTTGAGGCTACACTTTCAGACGTACATGTCACACAAAATCTTTTCGAGTTACAACATGTTGTTTAGGAGATACAAGCTAATTTTGTATGGTGCGTTATTTCTTCTCGTAAAGTGTTTCCAATATGTACGTATTTGTCTTTACTCTGCAAAACTGTATTTCCTTATAACATGGTATTCTTACATGTTGTTTCGAGAGAAAACGCTCCTGTGCGTTCTCTTTTGTGGCTACACGCTTAGACATACACGCAACACCTAAGCTTTTCGCGTTACAACGTGTTGATTAGGAAAAACAAGATAATTTTGCACGATGCGGGATTTCCTTAAAACGTGGTTTTCTACAAATTTTGTGGAAAGAAAATTCTCCTGTGGGTTCTCTTTTGATGCTACACGTTTAGACATACACGCCACACCAAATCTTTCGAGTTACAACGTGTTGTTTAGGAGATAGAAGCTAATTTTGTACGATGCGTTATATCTTCTCGAAAAGTGTTTCCAATATGTAAGTATTTGTCTTTACTCTGCAACACTGTATTTCCTTGTAACGTGGTATTCTTACATATTCTTTCGAGAGAAAACTCTCCTGTGCCTTCTCTTTTGAGGCTACATGCTTAGACATAAAGGCAAAAAAAAAGCATTTCGTGTTACAACGTGTTGATTGGGAAAAATAAGATAATTTCGCACGATGCGGGATTTCCTTAAAACGTGTTTTTCTGACAAATTGACGAAAGAAAATTCTCCTGTTGGTTCTCTTTTGAGGCTACAGGTTTAGACGTACAGGCCACACCAAATCGTTTCGAGTTACAACATGTTGTATAGGAGATACTAGCTAATTTTGTACGAAGGGTTATTTCTTCTCATAAAGTGTTTCCAATACATACGTATTTGTCTTTACTCTGCAACACTGTATTTCCTTATAACGTGGTATTCTTACATATTCATTCGAGAAAAACCTCTCCTGTGCGTTCTCTTTTGAGGCTACACGCTTAGTCATACATGCAACACCAAAGCTTTTCGCGTTACAACGTGTTGATTAGGAAAACAAGATAATTTCGCAAGATGCGGGATTTCCTTAAAACGTGGTTTTCTGACAAATTTTGACAAAAGAAAATTCTTCTGTGGGTTCTCTTTTGAGACTACATCTTTAGTCGTACACGCCACACCAAATCTGTTCGAATTACAACATGTTGTTTAGGAGATACAAGCTAATTTTGTACGATGTGTTATTTCTTCTTGTAAAGTGTTTCCAAT
The DNA here is from genome assembly GCF_947179515.1 of Apodemus sylvaticus. Taxonomy (NCBI): domain Eukaryota; kingdom Metazoa; phylum Chordata; class Mammalia; order Rodentia; family Muridae; genus Apodemus; species Apodemus sylvaticus. The sequence continues at coordinate 62,421,283 of NC_067490.1, forward strand.
ACATACGTATTTGTCTTTACTCTGCAACACTGTATTTCCTTATAACGTGGTATTCTTACATATTCTTTCAAGAGAAAACTCTCCTGTGCATTCTCTTTTGAGGCTACATGCTTAGACATATATGCAACACCAAAGCTTTTCGAGGTACAACGTGTTGTTTAGTAAAAACAAGATAATTTCTCACGATGCGGAATTTCTTTAAAACGTGGTTTTCTAAAAAAGCGTTGACTAAAGAAAATTCTCCTGTGGCTTCTCTTTTGAGGCTACACATGTAGCCGTACATGCCACACTAAATATTTTCGAGTTACAACTTGTTGTTTAGGAGATATAAGCTAATTTTGTAAGATGCATTATTTCTTCTCGTAAAGTGTTTACAATACATACGTATTTACATTGCAACACTGTATTTCCTTATAATGTGGTATTCTTACATATTCTTTCGAGAGAAAACTGTCCTGTGCCTTCTCTTTTGAGGCTACACGCTTAGACATACACGCAACACCAAAGCTTTTCCAGTTAAAACATGTTGTTTAGGAAAAACAAGATAATTTCGCACGATGCGGGATTTCCTTAAAATGTGGTTTTCTGACAAATTTTGACGAAAGAAAATTCTCCTCTGGGTTCTCTTTTGAGGCTACACGTTTAGAAGTACACGTCACACCAAACCATTATGATTTACAACGTGTTGTTTAGGAGATACAATCTAATTTTGTACGATGCATTATTTCTTCTCTTAAAGTGTTTCCAATATGTACTTATTTGTCTTTACTCTGCAACACTGTATTTCCTTATAACGTGGTATTCTTACATATTCTATCGAGAGAAAACTCTCCTGTGCGTTCTCTTTTGAGGCTACATGCTTAGACATACACAAAAACCAAAGCTTTTCGAGTTACAATATGTTGTTTATGAAAAACAAGATAATTTCGCACGATGGGGGATTTCCTTAAAACTTGGTTTTCTGACAAATTTTGTCGAAAGAAAATTCTCCTGTGGGTTCTCTTTTGAGGCTACACGTTAAGACGTACACGCCACACCAAATCTTTTCAAGTTACAACTTGTTGTTTAGGAGATACAAGCTAATTTTGTACGAAGCGTTATTTCTTCTCGTAATGTGTTTCCAATACGTAAGTATTCTTCTTTACTCTGCAACACTGTGTTTCCTTATAACGTGGTATTCTTACATATTCTTTCGAGAGAAAACTCTCCTGTGCGTTCTCTTTTGAGGCTACATTGTTAGGTATACATGCCACACCAAAGCTTTTCGCGTTACAACATGTTGATTGGGAGATACAAGCTAATTTTTTAAGATGCGTTATTTCTTCTAGTAAAGTTGTACCAGTATGTACGTATTTGTCTTTATTCTGCAACACTGTATTTCCTTATAACGTGGTATTCTTATATATTCTTTCAAGAGAAAACTCTCCTGTGCATTCTCTTTTGAGGCTACACGCTTAGACATACACGCAACAAAAAAGTTTCTGGAGTTACAACATGTTGTTTAGGAAAAACAAGATAATTTCGCACGATGCCGGATTTCCTTAAAACGTGGCTTTCTGACAAATTTTGACCAAAGAAAATTCTCCTGTGGGTTCTCTTTTGAGGCTACACGTTTAGACGTACACGCCACACCAAATCTTTTCGAGTTACAACGTATTGTTTAGGAGATACAAGCTAATTTTTTATGATGCGTTATTTCTTCTCGTAAAGTGTTCACAATAAGTACGTATTTGTCTTTACTCTGCAACACTGTATTTCCTTATAACGTGGTATTCTTACATATTCTTTCAAGAGAAAACTCTCCTGTGCCTTCTCTTTTGAGGCTACACGCTTAGACATACAGGCAACAACAAAGCTTTTAGAATTACAACTTGTTGTTTAGGGAAAACATGATAATTTCGCATGATGCGGGATTTCCTTAATAGGTGGTTATCTGACAAATTTTGACAAAGAAAATTCTCCTGTGGGTGCTCATTCGAGGCTACACATTTAGACGTACACGCCACACCAAATATTTTCGAGTTACAACGTGTTGTTTAGGAGATACAAGCTAATATTGTACGATGCGTTATTTCTTCTCGTCAAGTGTTTACAATACGTACCTATTTATCTTTACTCTGCAACAATGTTTTTCCTTATAACGTAGTATTCTTACATATTCTTTCGAGAGAAAACTCTCCTGGGCATTCTCTTTTGAGGCTACACGCTTAGATATACACGCAACACTAAAGCTTTTTGAGTTACAACATGTTGTTTAGGAAAAACAAGATAATTTCGCACGATGCGGGATTTCCTTAAAACATGGTTTTCTGAAAAATTTTGACGAAAGAAAATTCTCCTGTGGGTTCTGTTTTGAGGCTACATGTTTACACGTACATGACACACCAAATCTTTTCGAGTTACAACGTGCTGTTTAGGAGATACAAGCTAATTTTGCATGATGCATTATTTCTTTTCGTAAAGTGTTTCCAATACGTACATATTTGTCTTTACTCTGCAACACTGTATTTCCTTATAAGGTGGTATTCTTACATATTCTTTTGAGAGAAATCTCTCCTTTGCGTTCTCTTTTGAGGCTACACGCTTAGACATACACGCACCACCAAAGCTTTTCGCGTTAGAACGTGTTGACTAGGAAAAACAAGATAATTTCGCACGATGCGGGATTTCCTTAAAACGTGGTTTTCTGACAAATTTTGAAGAAAGAAAATTCTCCTGTCCGTTCTCTTTTGAGGCTTCACGTTTAGATGTACATGCCACACCAAATCTTTTCGAATTACAACGTGTTGTTTAGGAGATACAAGCTAATTTTGTACGATTCCTTATTCCTTCTTGTAAAGTGTTTCCAATACGTACGTATTTGTCTTTACTCTGCAACACTGTATTTCCTTATAACGTGGTATTCTTACATATTCTTTCAAGAGAAAACTCTCCTGTGCGTTCTCTTTTGAGGCTACACGCTTAGACATACATGCAACACCAAAGCTTTTCGAGGTACAAAGTGTTGTTTAGGAAAAACAAGATAATTTCGCACGATGCGGGATTTCCTTAAAACGTGGTTTTCTGAAAAAATTTTGACTAAAGAAAATTCTCCTGTGGCTTCTCTTTTGAGGCTACACGTGTAGACGTACACGCCACACCAAATATTTTCGAGTTACAACGTGTTGTTTAGGAGATACAAGCTAATTTTGTACGATGCGTTATTTCTTCTCTTAAATTGTTTACAATACGTACGTATTTACTTTACTCTGCAACACTGTATTTCCTTATAACGTGGTATTCTTACATATTCTTTCGAGAGAAAACTCTCCTGTGCCTTCTCTTTTGAGACTACACGCTTAGACATACACGCAACACCAAAGCTTTTCGAGTTAAAACATGTTCTTTAGGAAAAACAAGATAATTTCGCACAATGCGGGATTTCCTTAAAATGTGGTTTTCTGACAAATTTTGAGGAAAGAAAATTCTCCTCTGGTTCTCTTTTGAGGCTACACGTTTAGAAGTACACGTCACACCAAAAATTTCGATTTACAACGTGTTGTTTTGGAGATACAATCTAATTTTGTACGATGCGTTATTTCTTCTCCTAAAGTGTTTCCAATATTTACATATTTGTCTTTAGTCTGCAACACTGTATTTCCTTATAACGTGGTATTCTTACATATTCTATCGAGAGAAAACTCTCCTGTGCATTCTCTTTTGAGGCTACACGCTTAGACATACACAAAAACCAAAGCTTTTCGAGTTACAATATGTTGTTTATGAAAAACAAGATAATTTCGCACGATGGGGGATTTCCTTAAAACGTGGTTTTCTGACAAATTTTGACGAAAGAAAATTCCCATGTGGGTTCTCTTTTGAGGCTACACGTTTAGACGTACACGCCACACCAAATCTTTTCGAGTTACAACTTGTTGTTTAGGAGATACAAGCTAATTTTGTATGAAGCATTATTTCTTCTCGTAATGTGTTTCCAATATGTACGTATTCGTCTTTACTCTGCAACACTGTATTTCCTTATAACGTGGTATTCTTACATATTCGTTCGAGAGAAAACTCTCCTGTGCGTTCTTTTTTGAGGCTACATGGTTAGACATACGCGCAACACCAAAGCTTTTCGCGTTACAACATGTTGATTGGGAGATACAAGCTAATTTTGTAAGATGCGTTATTTCTTTTAGTAAAGTGTTTCCAGTATTTACGTATTTGTCTTTATTCTGCAACACTGTATTTCCTAATAACGTGGTATTCTTACATATTCTTTCGAGAGAACACTCTCCTGTGCATTCTCTTTTGAGGCTACACGCTTAGAAATACTCGCAACAATAAAGCTTTCGGAGTTACAACATGTTGTTTAGGAAAAACAAGATAATTTCTCACGATGCGAGATTTCCTTAAAACGTGGTTTTCTGACAAATTTTGACGAAAGAAAATTCTCCTGTGGGTTCTCTTTTGAGGCTACACGTTTAGACTTACACGCCACACCAAATCTTTTCGAGTTACAACGTATTGTTTAGGAGATACAAGCTAATTTTGTAAGATGCGTTATTTCTTCTTGTAAGGTGTTTACAATAAGTACGTATTTGTCTTTACTCTGCAACACTTTATTTCTTTATAACGTGGTATTCTTACATTTTCTTTCAAGAGAAAACTCTCCTGTGCCTTCTCTTTTGACACTACATGCTTAGACATACAGGCAACACCAAAGCTTTTCGAATTACAACTTGTTGTTTAGGGAAAACATGATAATTTCGCATGATGCGGGATTTCCTTAAAAGGTGGTTATCTGACAAATTTTGACAAAGAAAATTCTCCTGTGGGTTCTCATTCGAGGCTACACATTTAGACGTACACGCCACACCAAATCTTTTCGAGTTACAACTTGTTGTTTAGGAGATACAAGCTAATATTGTACGATGCGTTATTTCTTCTCATAAAGTGTTTACAATACGTACCTATTTATCTTTACTCTGCAACACTGTATTTTCTTATAACGTAGTATTCTTAAATATTCTTTCGAGAGAAAACTCTCCTGGGCATTCTCTTTTGAGGATACACGCTTAGACATACACGCAACTCCAAAGCTTTTCGAGTTACAACATGTTGTTTAGGAAAAACAAGATAATTCCACATGATGCGGGATTTCCATAAAACATGGTTTTCTGACAAATTTTGACGAAAGAAAATTCTCCTGTGGGTTCTGTTTTGAAGCTACACGTTTTCACGTACATGCCACACCAAATCTTTTCGAGTTACAACATGCTGTTTAGGAGATACAAGCTAATTTTGTATGATGCGTTATTTCTTTTCGTAAAGTGTTTCCAATACGTACATATTTGTCTTTACTCTGCAACACTGTTTTTCCTTATAAGGTGGTATTCTTACATATTCTTTCGAGAGAAAACTCTCCTTTGCGTTCTCTTTTGAGGTTACACACTTAGACATACACGCAACACCAAAGCTTTTCGCGTTAGAACGTGTTACCTAGGAAAAACAAGATAATTTCGCATGATGCGGGATTTCCTTAAAACGTGGTTTTCTGACAAATTTTGACAAAAAAAAATTCTCCTGTGGGTTCTCTTTTGAGACTACATCTTTAGACGTACACGCCACACCAAATCTTTTCGAGTTACAACGTGTTGTTTAGGAGATACAAGCTAATTTTGTACGATGGGTTATTTCTTCTTGTAAAGTGTTTCCAATACGTACGTATTTTTCTTTACTCTGCAACACTGTATTTCCTTTTAACGTGGTATTCTTACATATTCTTTCAAGAGAAAACTCTCCTGTGCATTCTCTTTTGAGGCTACATGCTTAGACATACATGCAGCACCAAAGCTTTTCGAGGTACAACGTGTTGTTTAGTAAAAACAAGATAATTTCTCACGATGCGGAATTTCCTTAAAACGTGGTTTTCTGAAAAAACGTTGACTAAAGAAAATTCTCCTGTGGCTTCTCTTTTGAGGCTACACATGTAGACGTACATGCCACACCAAATATTTTCGAGTTAAAACTTGTTGTTTAGGAGATACAAGCTAATTTTGTAAGATGCGTTATTTCTTCTCGTAAAGTGTTTACAATACGTACGTATTTACATTGCAACACTGTATTTCCTTATAATGTGGTATTCTTACATATTCTTTCGAGAGAAAACTGTCCTGTGCCTTCTCTTTCGAGGCTACACGCTTAGACATACACGCAACACCAAAGCTTTTCCAGTTAAAACATGTTGTTTAGGAAAAACAAGATAATTTCGCACGATGCGGGATTTCCTTAAAATGTGGTTTTCTGACAAATTTTGACGAAAGAAAATTCTCCTCTGGGTTCTCTTTTTAGGCTACACGTTTAGAAGTACACGTCACACCAAACCATTATGATTTACAACGTGTTGTTTAGGAGATACAATCTAATTTTGTACGATGCATTATTTCTTCTCGTAAAGTGTTGCCAATATGTACTTATTTGTCTTTACTCTGCAACACTGTATTTCCTTATAACGTGGTATTCTTACATATTCTATCTAGAGAAAACTCTCCTGTGCATTCTCTTTTGAGGCTACACGCTTAGACATACACAAAAACCAAAGCTTTTCGAGTTACAATATGTTGTTTATGAAAAACAAGATAATTTCGCACAATGGGGGATTTCCTTAAATCGTGGTTTTCTGAAAAAACGTTGACTAAAGAAAATTCTCCTGTGGCTTCTCTTTTGAGGCTACATGTGTAGACGTACACGCCACACCAAATTTTTTCGAGTTACAACGTGTTGTTTAGGAGATATAAGCTAATTTTGTACGATGCCTTATTTCTTCTTGTAAAGTGTTTCCAATACGTACATATTTGTCTTTACTCTGCAACACTGTATTTCCTTATAACGTGGTATTCTTACATATTCTTTCAAGAGAAAACTCTCCTGTGCGTTCTCTTTTGAGGCTACATGCTTAAACATACACGCAACACCAAAACTTTTCGAGGTACAACGTGTTGTTTAGGAAAAACAACATAATTTCTCACGATGCGGGATTTCCTTAAAACGTGGTTTTCTGAAAAAACGTTGACTAAAGAAAATTCTCCTGTGGCTTCTCTTTTGAGGCTACATGTGTAGACGTACACGCCACACCAAATATTTTCGAGTTACAACGTGTTGTTTAGGAGATACAAGCTAATTTTGTTCGATGCGTTATTTCTTCTCGTAAAGTGTTTACAATAAGTACGTATTTACTTTACTCTGCAACACTGTATTTCCTTATAACGTGGTATTCTTACATACTCTTTCGAGAGAAAACTCTCCTGTGCCTTCTCTTTTGAGACGACACGCTTAGACATACAGGCAACACCAAAGCTTTTCGAGTTAAAACATGTTGTTTAGGAAAAACAAGATAATTTTGCCCGATGGGGGATTTCCTTAAAACGTGGTTTTCTGACAAATTTTGACGAAAGAAAATTCTCCTGTGGGTTCTCTTTTGAGGCTACACGTTTAGACCTACGCGCCCGACCAAACCTTTCGAGATACAACCTGTTGTTTAGGAGATACAAGCTAATTTTGTAGGAAGCATTATTTCTTCTCGTAATGTGTTTCCAATATGTATGTATTTGTCTTTACTCTGCAACACTGTATTTCCTTATAACGTTGTATTCTTACATATTCTTTCGAGAGAAAACTCTCCTGTGCGTTCTATTTTGAGGCTACATGGTTAGACATACACGCAACACCAAAGCTTTTCGCGTTACAACATGTTGATTGGGAGATACAAGCTAATTTTGTAAGATGCGTTATTTCTTCTAGTAAAGTGTTTCAATTATGTATGTATTTGTCTTTATTCTGCAACACTGTATTTCCTTATAACGTGGTATTCTTATATATTCTTTCGAGAGAAAATTCTCCTGTGCGTTCTTTTGAGGCTACTCGCTTAGACATACACGCAACAACAAAGCTTTTGGAGTTACAACATGTTGTTTAGGAAAAACAAGATAATTTCGCACGATGCGGGATTTCCTTAAAACGTGGTTTTCTGACAAATTTTGACCAAAGAAAATTCTCCTGTGGGTTCTTTTTTGAGGCTACCCGATTAGACGTACACGCCACACCAAATCTTTTCGAGTTACAACGTATTGTTTAGGATATACAAGCTAATTTTTTATGATGCGTTATTTCTTCTCGTAAAGTGTTCACAATAAGTACGTATTTGTCTTTTCTCTGCAACACTGTATTTCCTTATAACGTGGTATTCTTACATATTCTTTCAAGAGAAAACTCTCCTGTGCCTTCTCTTTTGAGGCTACACGCTTAGACATACAGGCAACACCAAAGCTTTTCGAGTTACAACTTGTTGTTTAGGGAAAAACATGATAATTTCGCACGATGCGGGATTTCCTTAAAAGGTGGTTATCTGACAAATTTTGACAAAGAAAATTCTCCTGTGGGTTCTCATTCGAGGCTACACATTTAGACGTACACGCCACTCCAAATATTTTCGAGTTACAACGTGTTGTTTAGGAGATACAAGCTAATATTGTACGATGCGTTATTTCTTCTCGTAAAGTTTTTACAATACGTACCTATTTATCTTTACTCTGCAACACTGTATTTCCTTATAACGTAGTATTCTTACATATTTTTTCGAGAGAAAACTCTCCTGTGCATTCTCTTTTGAGGCTACATGCTTAGACATACACGCAACACTAAAGCTTTTCGAGTTACAACATGTTGTTTAGGAAAAACAAGATAATTTCACGCGATGCGGGATTTCCTTAAAACATGGTTTTCTGAAAAATTTTGACGAAAGAAAATTCTCCTGTGGGTTCTGTTTTGAGGCTACACGTTTACACGTACATGCCACACCAAATCTTTTCGACTTACAACGTGCTTTTTAGGAGATACAAGCTAATATCGTATGATGCGTTATTTCTTTTCGTAAAATGTTTCCAATACGTACGTATTTGTCTTTAATCTGCAACACTGTATTTTCTTATAAGGTGGTATTCTTACATATTCTTTCGAGAGAAAACTCTCCTTTGCGTTCTCTTTTGAGGCTACACGCTTAGACATACACGCAACACCAAATCTTTCCGCTTTAGAACATGTTGACTAGGAAAAACAAGATAATTTCGCACGATGCGGGATTTCCTTAAAACATGGTTTTCTGACAAATTTTGAAGAAAGAAAATCCTCCAGTCCGTTCTGTTTTGAGGCTGCACGTTTAGACGTACACGCCACATCAAATCTTTTCGAGTTACAACGTGTTGTTTAGAAGATACAAGCTAATTTTGTACGATGCGTTATTTCTTCTTGTAAAGTGTTTCCTATACGTACGTATTTGTCTTTACTCTGCAACACTGTATTTCCTTATAACGTGGTATTCTTACATATTTTTTCGAGAGAAAACTCTCCTGTGCATTCTCTTTGGAGGCTACACGCTTAGACATACGCGCAACACTAAAGCTTTTCGAGTTATAACATGTTGTTTAGGAAAAACAAGATAATTTCGCACGATGCGGGATTTCCTTAAAACATGGTTTTCTGACAAATTTTGACGAAAGAAAATTCTCCTGTGGGTTCTGTTTTGAGGCTACACGTTTACACGTACATGCCACACCAAATCTTTTCGAGTTACAACGTGCTGTTTAGGAGATACAAGCTAATTTTGTACGATGCGTTATTTCTTCTTGTAAAGTGTTTCCAATACGTACGTATTTGTCTTTACTCTGCAACACTGTATTTCCTTATAACGTGGTATTCTTACATATTTTTTCGAGAGAAAACTCTCCTGTGCATTCTCTTTTGAGGCTACATGTTTAGACATACACGCAACACTAAAGCTTTTCGAGTTACAACATGTTGTTTAGGAAAAACAAGATAATTTCGCATGATGCGGGATTTCCTTAAAACATGGTTTTCTGACAAATTTTGACGAAAGAAAATTCTCCTGTGGTTTCTGTTTTGAGGCTACACGTTTACACGTACATGCCACACCAAATCTTTTCGAGTTACAACGTGCTGTTTAGGAGATACAAACTAATATCGTATGATGCGTTATTTCTTTTCGTAAAATGTTTCCAATACGTACGTATTTGTCTTTATTCTGCAACACTGTATTTTCTTAAAAGGTGGTATTCTTACATATTCTTTCGAGAGAAATCTCTCCTTTGCGTTCTCTTTTGAGGCTACACGCTTAGACATACACGCAACACCAACGCTTTCCGCGTTAGAACATGTTGACTAGGAAAAACAAGATAATTTCGCACGATGCGGGATTTCCTTAAAACGTGGTTTTCTGACAAATTTTGAAGAAAGAAAATTCTCCTGTCCGTTCTGTTTTGAGGCTGCACGTTTAGACGTACATGCCACATCAAATCTTTTCGAGTTACAACGTGTTGTTTAGGAGATACAAGCTAATTTTGTACGATGCGTTATTTCTTCTTGTAAAGTGTTTCCAATACGTACGTATTTGTCTTTACTCTGTAACACTGTATTTCCTTATAACTTGGTATTCTTACATATTCTTTCGAGAGAAAACTCTCCTGTGCGTTCCCTTTTGAGGCTACACGCTTAGACATTCACGCCACACCAAATCTTTTCGAGTTACAATGTGTTGTTTAGGAGATACAAGGTAATTTTTTAAGATGCGTTATTCCTTCTCGTAAAGTGTTTCCAATACAAATGTATTTGTCTTTATTCTGCAACACTGTATTTCCTTATAACGTGGTATTCTTACATATTCTTTCGAGAGAAAACTCTCCTGTGTGTTCGCTTTTGATGCTACATGCATAGACATACACGCAATACCAAAGCTCTTCGAGTTACAACGTGTTGTTTAGGAAAAACAAGATAATTTCGCACGATGCGGGATTTCGTTAAAACATGGTTTTCTGACAAATTTTGACCAAAGAAAATTCTCCTGTGGGTTCTCTTTTGAGGCTACACGTGTAGACGTACACGCCACACTAAATCTTTTTGAGTTACTACGTGTTGTTTAGGAGATACAAGCTAATTTTGTAAGATGCGTTATTTCTTCTTGTAAAGTTTGTTTCCAATATGTACGTATTTGTCTTTACTCTGCAACACTGTATATCCTTATAATGTGGTATTCTTACATATTATTTCGAGAGAAAACTCTTCTGTGCATTCTCTTTTGAGGCTACATGCTTAGACATACACGCAACACCAAAGCTTTTCAAGTTACAATGTGTTGTTTAGGAAAAACAAGATAATTTCGCACGATGAGGGATTTCCTTAAAACATGGTTTTCTGACAAATTTTGACGAAAGAAAATTCTCCTGTGGGTTCTCTTGTGAGGCTACACGTTTAGATGTAAACGCCACACCAAACCTTTTCGAGTTACAACGTGTTGTTTAGGAGATACAAGCTAATTTTGTACCATGCGTTATTTCTTCTAGTAAAGTGTTTCCAATACGTACGTATTTGTCTTTACTCTGCAACATTGTATTTCCTTATAACGTGGTATTCTTACAAATTCTTTCGAGAGAAAATTCTCCTGTGCATTCTCTTTTGAGGCTATACGTTTAGACATACATGCAACACCAAAGCTTCTTGAGTTACAACGTGATTTTTAGGAAAAAAAATACAATTTCGCACAATGCGGGATTTCCTAAAAACGTGATTTCTCAAAAAATTTGACAAAAGAAAATTCTCCTGTGGGTTCTCTTTAGAGGCTACACGTTTAGATATACATGCCACACCAAATCGTTTCGTGTTACAACTTCTTGTTTAGGAGATACAAGCTAATTTTGAATGATGCATTATTTCTTCTCTAAAAGTTTTCCAATATGTATGTATTTGTCTTTAGTCTGGAACACTGTATTTCCTTACAACGTGGTATTCTTACATCTTCTTTCGAGAGAAAACTCTCCTGTGCATTCTCTTTTGAGGCTACATGCTTAGACATACATGCAACACCAAAGCTTTTCCAGTTACAACGTGTTGTTTAGGAAAAACAAGATAATTTCGCATGATGTGGGATTTCCTTAAAACGTGGTTTTCTGACAAATTTTCACGTAAGAAAATTCTCCTGTGGGTTCTCTTTTGAGGCTACACATTTAGACATACATGCCACACGAAATCTTTTCGAGTTACAACGTGTTGTTTAGGAGATACAAGCTAATTTTGTAAGATGCGTTATTTCTTCTCATAAAGTGTTTCCAATACGTACATATTTGTCTTTACTCTGCAACACTGTATTTCCTTATAACGTGGTATTCTTACATATTCTTTCGATAGAAAACTCTCCTGTGCATACTCTTTTTAGGCTACACGCTTAGACATACACGACACACCAAATCATTTCGAGTTACAAGGTGTTGTTTAGGAGATACAAGCTAATTTTGTACGATGCGTTATTTCTTCTCGTAAAGTGTATCCAATACATACGTATTTGTCTTTATTCTGCAACAATGTATTTCCTTATAACGTGGTATTCTTCCATATTCTTTCGAGAGAAAACTCTCCTGTGCATTCTCTTTGGAGGCTACACCCTTAGACATACACGCAACACCAAAGACGTTCGAGTTACAACGTGTTGTTTAGGAAAAACAAGATAATTTCTCAAGATGCGGGATTTCCTTGAAACGTGGTTTTCGGACAAATTTTGACGAAAGAAAATTCTACTGTGGGTTCTCTTTTGAGGCTACACGTTTAGACGTACACGCTACAACAAATCTTTTCGAGTTACGTGTTGTTTAGGAGATACAAACTAATTTTGAACGATACATTATTTCTTCTCTAAAAGTGTTTCCAATATGTACTTATTTGTCTTTAGTCTGCAACACTGTATTTCCTTACAACGTGGTATTCTTACATCTTCTTTCATGAGAAAACTCTCATGTGCATTCTTTTTGAGGCTACACGCTTAGACTTACACGCAACACCAAAGCTTTTCAAATTACAACGTGTTGTTTAGGAAAAACAAGATAATTTTGCACGATGCGGGATTTCCTTATAACGTGGATTTCCAGAAAAATTTTGACGAAAAAAAATTCTCCTACGGATTCTCTTTTGAGGCTACACGTTTAGATGTAAACGCCACACCAAATCTTTTCGAGTTACAACGTGTTGTTTAGGAGATACAAGCTAATTTTGTACCATGCGTTATTTCTTCTAGTAAAGTGTTTCCAATAGGTACGTATTTATCTTTATTCTGCAACACTGTATTTCCTTATAACGTGGTATTCTTCCATATTCTTTCGAGAGAAAACTCTCCTGTGCATTCTCTTTTGAGGCTACACGCTTTGACAATCACGCAACACCAAAGATTTCGAGTTACAACGTGTTGTTTAGGAAAAACTATATAATTTCGCACAATGCGGGATTTCCTAAAAACGTGATTTCTGAAAAATTTTGATGAAAGATAAATTCTCCTGTGGGTTCTCTTTTGAGGCTACACGTTTAGATGTACATACAACACCAAATCGTTTCGCGTTACAACTTGTTATTTAGGAGATACAAGCAAATTTTGAACGATGCGTTATTTCTTCTCTAAAAGTGTTTCCAATATGTACGTATTTGTCTTTAGTCTGGAACACTGTATTTCCTTACAACGTGGTAATCATACATCTTCTTTCGAGAGAAAACTCTCCTGTGCGTTCTCTTTTGAGGCTACATGCTTAGACATACAAGCAACACCAAAGATTTTCGAGTTACAACTTGTTGTTTTGGAAAAACTAGATAATTTCGCACGATGCGGGATTTCCTTAAAACGTGGTTTTCTGACAAATTTTGACCAAACAAAATTCTCCTGTGGGTTCTCTTTTGAGGCTACACATTTAGACGTACATGCCAAACCAAATCTTTTTGAGTTACAACGTGTTGTATAGGAAATACAAGCTAATTTTGTACGATGCATTATTTCTTCTCATAAAGTATTTCCAATACGTATGTATTAGTCTTTACTCTGCAACAGTGTATTTCCTTGTAACGTGGTATTCTTACATATTCTTTCGAGAGAATACTTGCCTGTTCGTTCTGTTTTGAGGCTACATGCTTTGACATACACGCAACACCAAAGCTTTTCGAGTTACAAAGTGTTGTTTAGGAAAAACAAGATAATTTCACACTATGCGGGATTTCCTTAAAACGTGGTTTTCTGAAAATTTTGATGAAAGAAAATTCTCCTGTGGGTTCTCTTTTGAGGCTACACATTTAGATATAAACGCCACACCAAATATTTTCGAGTTACAACGCGTTGTTTAGGAGATACTAGCTAATTTTTTACCATGTGTTATTTCTTCTCGTAAAGTGTTTCCAATATGTACGTATTTGTCTTTACTCTGCAACACTGTATTTCCTTATAACGTGGTAATCGTACATATTGTTCGAGAGAAAACTCTCCTGTGCCTACTCTTTTGAAGTTACACGCTTAGACATACATGCAACACCAAAGCTTTTCGAGTTACAATGTATTGTTAAGAAAAAACAAGATTATTTCGCACAATGCATGATTTCCTAAAAACGTGATTTCTGACAAATTTTGACGAAAGAAAATTCTCCTGTGGGTTTTCTTTTGAGGCTACACGTTTAGACGTACACGCCACACCAAAGTTACAATGTGTTGTTTAGGATATACAAGCTAATTTTGTAAGATGCGTTATTTCTTCTTGTATAGTGTTTCCAATACGTATTTATTTGTCTTTACTCTGCAGCACTGTATTTCCTTATAACGTGGTACTCTTACATATTCTTTCGAGATAAAACTCTCCTGTGCGTTCTCTTTTGAGGCCACACGTTTAGACATACACGCAACACCAAAGCTTTTCGAGTTACAACGTGTTGTTTAGGAAAAACAAGATAATTTAGCACGATGCAGGATTTCCTTAAAACGTGGTTTTCTGACAAATTTTGACGAAAGAAAATTCTCCTGTGGGTTCTCTTTTGAGGCTACACATTTAGATGTACATGCTACACCAAATCTTTTTGAGTTACGACGTGTTGTTTAGGAGATACAAGATAATTTTTTACGATTCTTTATTTCTTCTTGTAAAGTGTTTCCAATACATATGTATTAGTCTTAATTCTGCAACACTGTATTTCCTTATAACGTGGTATTCTTACATATTCTTTTGAGAGAAAACTCTCCTGTGCGTTCTCATTGAGGCTACACGCTTAGACATACATGCCACACCAAATCTTTTCTAGTTACAACGTGTTGTTTAGGAGATACAAGCTAATTTTGTACGATGCGTTATTTCTTATTGTAAAGTGTTTCCAATATATACGTATTTGTCTTTATTCTACAACACTGTATTTCCTTATAACATGGTATTCTTACATATTCTTTCGAGAGAAAACTCTCCCGTGCGTTCTCTTTTGAGGCTACATGCTTAGACACACACGCAACACCAAAGCTTTTCGAGTTAAAACGTGTTGTTTAGGAAAAACAAGATAATTTCGCACGATGTGGGATTTCCTTAAAACGTGGTTTTCTGACGAATTTTGACCAAAGAAAATTCTCCTGTGGGTTCTCTTTTGAGGATACACGTTTAGATGTAAACGCCACACCAAATCTTTTCGAGTTACAACGTGTTGTTTAGGAGATACAAGCTAATTTTGAACCATGAATTATTTCTTCTCGTAAAGTGTTTCCAATAAATACATATTTGTCTTTACTCTGCAACACTGTATTTCCATATAATGTGGTATTCTTACATATTCTTTAGAGAGAAAACTCTCTTGTGTGTTCTCTTTTGAGGATACACGCTTAGACATACACGCAACACCAAAGCTTATTGAGTTACAACGTGTTGTTTAAGAAAAACAAGATAATTTCGCACGAGGCGGGATTTTCTTAAAATGTGGTTTTCTGACAAATTTGACAATAGAAAATTCTCCTGTGGGTTTTCTTTTGAGGTCACACGTTTAGACGTTACGCCACACCAAATCTTTTCGAGTTACAACATGTTGTTTAGGAGATACAAGCTAATTTTGTACGATGCGTTATTTCTTCTCGTAAAGTGTTTCCAATAGGTACGTATATGTCTTTACTCTGCAACACTGTATTTCCATATAACGTGGTATTCTTACATATTCTTTCGAGAGAAAAGTCTCCTGTGCGTTCTCTTTTGAGGCCACATGTTTAGACAAACACGCTACACCAAAGCTTTTCGAGTTACAAAGTGTTGTTTAGGAAAAACAAGATAATTTCGCACGATGCGGGATTTCCTTAAAACGTGGTTTTCTGAAAAGTTTTGACCAAAGAAAATTCTCCGTTGGGTTCTCTTTTGAGTCTACACGTTTAGATGTAAACGCCACACCAAATCTTTTCGAGTTACAACGTGTTGTTTAGGAGATACACGCTAATTTTGAACGATGCATTATTTCTTCTCTAAAAGTGTTTCCAATATGTATGTATTTGTCTTTAGTCTGCAACACTGTATTTCCTTACAACATGGTATTTTTACATCTTCTTTCGAAGGAAACTCTCCTGTGCGTTCTCTTTTGAGGCTACATGCTTAGACATACACGCAACACCAAAGCTTCTCGAGTTACAACGTGTTGTTTAAGAAAAACAAGATAATTTCGCACGATGCGGGATTTCCGTAAAACGTGGTTTTCTGAAAAAATGTTGACTAAAGAAAATTCTCCTGTGGGTTCTCTTTTGAGGCTACAGGTTTAGACGTACACGCCACACCAAATATTTTCTAGTTACAACGTGTTGTTTAGGAGATACAAGCTAATTTTTTATGATGCGTTATTTCCTCTCGTAAAGTGTTTACAATATGTACGTATTTGTCTTTACTCTGCAACACTGTATTACCTTATAACGTGGTATTCTTACATATTCTTTCGAGAGAAAACTCTCCTGTGCGTTCTCTTTTGAGGCTACACGCTTAGACATACACGCAATACCAAAGCTTTTCGAGTTACAACATGTTGTTTAGTAAAAACAAGATAATTTCGCACGATGCGGGATTTCCTTAAAACGTGGTTTTCTGACAAATTTTGACGAAAGAAAATTCTCCTGTGGGTTCTCTTTTGAGGCTACACGTTTAGAAGTACACGTCACACCAAATCTTTTCGAGTTGCAACGTGTTGTTTAGGAGATACAATCTAATTTTTGCGATGCATTATTTCTTCTCGTAAAGTGTTTCCAATAACTACTTATTTGTCTTTACTCTGCAACACTGTATTTCCTTATAACCTGGTATTCTTACATATTCTTTCAAGGGAAAACTCTCCTGTGCCTTCTCTTTTGAGGCTACACGCTTAGACATACACGCAACACAAAAGCTTTCGAATTACAACGTGTTGTTTATGAAAAACAAGATAATATCGCACGATGCGAGATTTCCTTAAAACGTGGTGTTCTGACAAATTTTGACGAAAGAAAGTTCTCCTGTGGGATCTGTTTTGAGGCTACACATTTAGACGTACATGCCACAACAAATCTTTTCGAGTTACAACGTGTAGTTTAGGAGATACAAACTAATTTTGTAAGATGCTTCATTTCTTCTCGTAAAGTGTTTCCAATAAGTATGTATTTGTCTTTACTCTGCAACACTGTAATTCCTTATAACGTGGTATTCTTACATATTCTTTCGAGAGAAAACTCTCCTGTGCCTTCTCTTTTGAGGCTACATGCTTAGACATACAGGCAAAACCAAAGCATTTTGTGTTACAACTTGTTGATTTGGAAAAATAAGATAATTTCGCACTATGCGGGATTTCCTTAAAACGAGGTTTTCTGACAAATTTTGCGAAAGAAAATTCTCCTGTTGGTTCTCTTTTGAGGCTACACATTTAGACGTACACGCCACACCAAATCTTTTCGAGTTAAAACGTGTTGTATAGGAGATACAAGCTAATTTTGTACGAAGCGTTATTTCTTCTCATAAAGTGTTTCCAATACGTACGTATTTGTCTTTACTCTGCAACACTGTATTTCCTTATAACGTGGTATTCTTACATATTCTTTCAAGAGAAAACACTCCTGTGCCTTCTCCTTTGAGGCTACACGCTTAGACATACACGCAACACCAAAGCTTTTCGAGTTACAACGTGTTGTTTAGGAAAAACAAGATAATTTCGCACGATGCGGGATTTCCTCAAAACGTGGTTTACTGACAAATTTTGACGATAGAAAATTCTCCTCTGCGTTCTCTTTTGAGGCTACAAGTTTAGACGTACACGCCACAACAAATGCTTTCGAGTTACAACGTGTTGTTTAGGAGATACAAGCTAATTTTGTACTATGCGTTATTTCTTCTTGTAAAGTGTTTCCAATAGGTACGTATATGTCTTTACTCTGCAACACTCTATTTCCTTATAACGTGGTGTTCTTACATATTCTTTTGAGATAAAACTCTCCTGTGAATTCTCTTTTGAGGCTACACACTTAGACATACACGCAACACGAAAGCTTTTCGAGTTACAAAGTGTTGTTTAGGAAAAACAAGATAATTAGCAGGATGCGGGATTTCCTTAAAACGTGATTTTCTGCAAATTTTGACGAACGAAAATTCTCCTATGGATTCTCTTTTGAGGCTACACGTTTAGGCGTACACGCCACACTAATTCTTTTCGAGTTACAACGTGTTGTTTAGGAGATAAAAGCTAATTTTTTATGATGCGTTATTTCTTCTCGTAAAGTGTTTCCAATAGGTACTTATTTGTCTTTACTCTGAAAAACTGTATTTCCTTATACTGTGGTATTCTTACATATTCTGTCGAGAGAAAACTCTCCTGTGCCTTCTCTTTTGAGGCTACAAACTTAGACATACATGCAACACGAAAGCTTTTCAAGTTACAACACGTTGTTTAGGAAAAACAAGATAATTTCGCACAATGCGGGATTTCCTTAAAACATGATTTTCTGAAAAAATTTGACGAAAGAAAATGCTGCTATGGGTTCTCTTTTGAGGCTACACGTTTACATGTACACGCCACACCAATTCTTTTCGAGTTACAACGTGTTGTTTAGGAGATACAAGCTAATTTTGTAAGATGCGTTATTTGTTCTCATAAAGTGTTTCCACTACATATGTATTTGTCTTTAATATGCAACACTGTATTTCCTTATAATGTGGTATTCTTACATATTCTTTCGAGAGAAAACTCTCCTGTGCCTTCTCTTTTGAGGCTACACACTTAGCCATACACGCAACACGAAAGCTTTTCGAGTTACAACGTGTTGTTTAGGAAAAACAAGATAATTTCGCATGATGAGGGATTTCCTTAAAACGTGAATTTCTGAAAAATTTTGACGAAAGAAAATTCTCCTATCGGTTCTCTTATGAGGCTACACGTTTAGACGTACACGCCACACCAATTCTTTTCGAGTTACAACGTGTTGTTTAGGAGATACAAGCTAATTTTGTACGATGTGTTATTTCTTCTCGTAAAGTGTTTCCAATACGGACATAATTGTCTTTACTCTGCAACACTGTATTTCCTTATAACGTGGTATTCTTACATATTCTTTCGAGAGAAAATTCTCCTGTGCCTTCTCTTTTGAGGCTACACACTTAGACATACACGCAACACGAAAGCTTTTCGAGTTACAACGTGTTGTTTATAAAAACAACATAATTTCGCACGATGCGGGATTTCCTTAAAACATGATTTTCTGAAAAATTTTGACGAAAGAAAATGCTCCTATGGATTCTCTTTTGAGGCTACACGTTTAGACGTACACGCCACACCAATTCTTTTCGAGTTACAACGTGTTGTTTAGGAGATACAAGCTAATTTTTTATGATGTGTTATTTCTTCTCGTAAAGAGTTTCCAATACATACATATTTGTCTTTAATCTGCAACACTGTATTTCCTTATAACGTGGTATTCTTACATATTCTTTCGAGAGAAAACTCTCCTGTGCCTTCTCTTTTGAGGCTACACACTTAGCCATACACGCAACACGAAAGCTTTTCGAGTTACAAAGTGTTGTTTAGGAAAAACAAGATAATTTCGCTCAATGCGGGATTTCTTTAAAAAGTGATTTTCTGAAAAATTTTGACAAAAGAAAATTCTCCTATGGGTTCTCTTTTGAGGCTACACGTTTAGACGTACACGCCACACCAATTCCTTTCGAGTTACAACGTGTTGGTTAGGAGATACAAGCTAATTTTTTATGATGCATTATTTCTTCGCATAAAGTGTTTCCAATAGGTACTTATTTGTCTTTACTCTGCAAAACTGTATTTCCTTATAATGTGGTATTCTTACATATTCTTTCGAGAGAAAACTCTCCTGTGCCATCTCTTTTGAGGCTATATACTTAGACATACACGCAACACGAAAGCTTTTCGAGTTACAACGTGTTGTTTAGGAAAAACCAGATAATTTCCACAATGCGGGATTTCCTTAAAACATGATTTTCTGAAAAATTTTGACGAAAGAAAATGCTCCTATGGGTTCTCTTTTGAGGCTACACGTTTAGACGTACACACCACACCAATTCTTTTCGAGTTACAATGTTTTGTTTAGGAGATACAAGCTAATTTTGTACGATGCGTTATTTCTTCTCGTAAAGTGTTTCCAATACGTACATATTTGTCTTTACTCTGCAAAACTGTATTTCCTTATAATGTGATATTCTTACATATTCTTTCGAGAGAAAACTCTCCTGTGCCTTCTCTTTTGAGGCTACACACTTAGCCATACATGCAACACGAAAGCTTTTCGAGTTACAACGTGTTGTTTAGGAAAAACAAGATAATTTCGCACGATGCGGGATTTCCTTAAAACGTGATTTTCTGAAAAAATTTGACGAAAGAAAATTCTCCTACGGGTTATCTTTTGAGGCTACACGTTTAGACGTGCACGCCACACCAAATGTTTTCGAGTTACAACGTGTTGTTTAGAAGATACAAGCTAATTTTGTACGATGCTTTATTTCTTCTTGTAAAGTGTTTCCAATACGTACGTATTTGTCTTTACTCTGCAACACTCTATTTCCTTATAACGTGGTATTGTTACATATTCTTTCGAGAGAAATCTCTCCTGTGCCTTTTCTTTTGAGGCTACACACTTAGACATACACGCAACACGAAAGCTTTTCGAGTTACAACGTGTTGTTTAGGAAAAACAAGATAATTTCGCACAATGCGGGATTTCCTTAAAACATGATTTTCTGAAAAATTTTGACGTAAGAAAATGCTCCTATGGGTTCTCTTTTGAGGCTACACGTTTAGACGTACACACCACACCAATTCTTTTCGAGTTACAATGTGTTGTTTAGGAGATACAAGCTAATTTTGTACGATGCGTTATTTCTTCTCGTAAAGTGTTTCCAATACGTACATATTTGTCTTTACTCTGCAAAACTGTATTTCCTTATAACGTGGTATTCTTCCATATTCTTTCGAGAGAAAACTCTCCTGTGCATTCTCTTTGGAGGCTACACCCTTAGACATACACGCAACACCAATGCTGTTCGAGTTACAACGTGTTGTTTAGGAAAAACAAGATAATTTCTCAAGATGCGGGATTTCCTTGAAACGTGGTTTTCGGACAAATTTTGACGAAAGAAAATTCTACTGTGAGTTCTCTTTTGAGGCTACACGTTTAGACGTACACGCTACAACAAATCTTTTCGAGTTACGTTTTGTTTAGGAGATACACACTAATTTTGAACGATACATTATTTCTTCTCTAAAAGTGTTTCCAATATGTACGTATTTGTCTTTAGTCTGCAACACTGTATTTCCTTACAACGTGGTATTCTTACATCTTCTTTCAAGAGAAAACTCTCCTGTGCATTCTCTTTTGAGGCTACACACTTAGACTTACACGCAACACCAAAGCTTTTCAAATTACACCGTGTTGTTTAGGAAAAACAAGATAATTTTGCACGATGCGGGATTTCCTTATAACGTGGATTTCCTGAAAAATTTTGACGAAAAAAAATTCTCCTACGGATTCTCTTTTGAGGCTACACGTTTAGATGTAAACGCCACACCAAATCTTTTCGAGTTACAACGTGTTGTTTAGGAGATACAAGCTAATTTTGTACCATGCGTTATTTCTTCTAGTAAAGTGTTTCCAATAGGTACGTATTTATCTTTATTCTGCAACACTGTATTTCCTTATAACGTGGTATTCTTCCATATTCTTTTGAGAGAAAACTCTCCTGTGCATTCTCTTTTGAGGCTACACGCTTTGACAATCACGCAACACCAAAGATTTCGAGTTACAACGTGTTGTTTAGGAAAAACTATATAATTTCGCTCAATGCGGGATTTCCTAAAAACGTGATTTCTGAAAATTTTGACGAAAGATAAATTCTCCTGTGGGTTCTCTTTTGAGGCTACACGTTTAGATGTACATACAACACCAAATCGTTTCGCGTTACAACTTGTTATTTAGGAGATACAAGCAAATTTTGAACGATGCGTAATTTCTTCTCTAAAAGTGTTTCTAATATGTACGTATTTGTCTTTAGTCTGGAACACTGTATTTCCTTACAACGTGGTAATCTTACATCTTCTTTCGAGAGAAAACTCTCCTGTGCGTTCTCTTTTGAGGCTACATGCTTAGACATACAAGCAACACCAAAGATTTTCGAGTTACAACTTGTTGTTTTGGAAAAACTAGACAATTTCGCACGATGCGGGATTTCCTTACAACGTGGTTTTCTGACAAATTTTGACCAAACAAAATTCTCCTGTGGGTTCTCTTATGAGGCTACACATTTAGACGTACATGCCAAACCAAATCTTTTTGAGTTACAACGTGTTGTATAGGAAATACAAGCTAATTTTGTACGATGCATTATTTCTTCTCATAAAGTATTTCCAATACGTATGTATTAGTCTTTACTCTACAACAGTGTATTTCCTTGTAACGTGGTATTCTTACATATTCTTTCGAGAGAATACTTGCCTGTTCGTTCTGTTTTGAGGCTACATGCTTTGACATACACGCAACACCAACGCTTTTCGAGTTACAAAGTGTTGTTTAGGAAAAACAAGATAATTTCACACGATGCGGGATTTCCTTAAAACGTGGTTTTCTGAAAAATTTTGATGAAAGAAAATTCTCCTTTGGGTTCTCTTTTGAGGCTACACATTTAGATATAAACGCCACACCAAATATTTTCGAGTTACAACGCGTTGTTTAGGAGATACTAGCTAATTTTTTACCATGTGTTATTTCTTCTCGTAAAGTGTTTCCAATATGTACGTATTTGTCTTTACTCTGCAACACTGTATTTCCTTATAACGTGGTAATCGTACATATTGTTCGAGAGAAAACTCTCCTGTGCCTACTCTTTTGAAGTTACACGCTTAGACATACATGCAACACCAAAGCTTTTCGAGTTACAATGTATTGTTAAGAAAAAACAAGATTATTTCGCACAATGCATGATTTCCTAAAAACGTGATTTCTGACAAATTTTGATGAAAGAAAATTCTCCTGTGGGTTTTCTTTTGAGGCTACACGTTTAGAAGTACATGCCACACCAAAACCTTTCGAGTTACAATGTGTTGTTTAGGATATACAAGCTAATTTTGTGAGATGCGTTATTTCTTCTTGTATAGTGATTCCAATACGTATTTATTTGTCTTTACTCTGCAGCACTGTATTTCCTTATAACGTGGTACTCTTACATATTCTTTCGAGATAAAACTCTCCTGTGCGTTCTCTTTTGAGGCCACACGTTTAGACATACACGCAACACCAAAGCTTTTCGAGTTACAACGTGTTGTTTAGGAAAAACAAGATAATTTAGCACGATGCAGGATTTCCTTAAAAAGTGGTTTTCTGACAAATTTTGACGAAAGAAAATTCTCCTGTGGGTTCTCTTTTGAGGCTACACATTTAGATGTACATGCTACACCAAATCTTTTTGAGTTACGACGTGTTGTTTAGGAGATACAAGAAAATTTTTTACGATTTTTTATCTCTTCTTGTAAAGTGTTTCCAATACATATGTATTAGTCTTAATTCTGCAACACTGTATTTCCTTATAACGTGGTATTCTTACATATTCTTTTGAGAGAAAACTCTCCTGTGCGTTCTCATTGAGGCTACACGCTTAGACATACACGCCACACCAAATCTTTTCTAGTTACAACGTGTTGTTTAGGAGATACAAGCTAATTTTGTACGATGCGTTATTTCTTATTGTAAAGTGTTTCCAATATATATGTATTTGTCTTTATTCTGCAACACTGTATTTCCTTATAACATGGTATTCTTACATATTCTTTCGAGAGAAAACTCTCCCGTGCGTTCTCTTTTGAGGCTACATGTTTAGACACACACGCAACACCAAAGCTTTTCGAGTTAAAACGTGTTGTTTAGGAAAAACAAGATAATTTCGCACGATGTGGGATTTCCTTAAAACGTGGTTTTCTGACGAATTTTGACCAAAGAAAATTCTCCTGTGGGTTCTCTTTTGAGGATACACGTTTAGATGTAAACGCCACACCAAATCTTTTCGAGTTACAACGTGTTGTTTAGGAGATACAAGCTAATTTTGAACCATGAATTATTTCTTCTCGTAAAGTGTTTCCAATAAATACATATTTGTCTTTACTCTGCAACACTGTATTTCCATATAATGTGGTATTCTTACATATTCTTTAGAGAGAAAACTCTCTTGTGTGTTCTCTTTTGAGGATACACGCTTAGACATACACGCAACACCAAAGCTTATTGAGTTACAACGTGTTGTTTAAGAAAAACAAGATAATTTCGCACGATGCGGGATTTCCGTAAAACGTGGTTTTCTGAAAAAATGTTGACTAAAGAAAATTCTCCTGTGGGTTCTCTTTTGAGGCTACAGGTTTAGACGTACACGCCACACCAAATATTTTCTAGTTACAACGTGTTGTTTAGGAGATACAAGCTAATTTTTTATGATGCGTTATTTCTTCTCGTAAAGTGTTTACAATATGTACGTATTTGTCTTTACTCTGCAACACTGTATTACCTTATAACGTGGTATTCTTACATATTCTTTCGAGAGAAAACTCTCCTGTGCGTTCTCTTTTGAGGCTACACGCTTAGACATACACGCAACACCAAAGCTTTTCGAGTTACAACATGTTGTTTAGTAAAAACAAGATAATTTCGCACGATGCGGGATTTCCTTAAAACGTGGTTTTCTGACAAATTTTGACGAAAGAAAATTCTCCTGTGGGTTCTCTTTTGAGGCTACACGTTTAGAAGTACACGTCACACCAAATCTTTTCGAGTTGCAACGTGTTGTTTAGGAGATACAATCTAATTTTTGCGATGCATTATTTCTTCTAGTAAAGTGTTTCCAATAACTACTTATTTGTCTTTACTCTGCAACACTGTATTTCCTTATAACGTGGGATTCTTACATATTCTTTCAAGGGAAAACTCTCCTGTGCCTTCTCTTTTGAGGCTACACGCTTAGACATACACGCAACACAAAAGCTTTCGAATTACAACGTGTTGTTTATGAAAAACAAGATAATATCGCACGATGCGAGATTTCCTTAAAACGTGGTGTTCTGACAAATTTTGACGAAAGAAAGTTCTCCTGTGGGATCTGTTTTGAGGCTACACATTTAGACGTACATGCCACAACAAATCTTTTCGAGTTACAACGTGTAGTTTAGGAGATACAAACTAATTTTGTAAGATGCTTCATTTCTTCTCGTAAAGTGTTTCCAATAAGTATGTATTTGTCTTTACTCTGCAACACTGTAATTCCTTATAACGTGGTATTCTTACATATTCTTTCGAGAGAAAACTCTCCTGTGCCTTCTCTTTTGAGGCTACATGCTTAGACATACAGGCAAAACCAAAGCATTTTGTGTTACAACTTGTTGATTTGGAAAAATAAGATAATTTCGCACTATGCGGGATTTCCTTAAAACGAGGTTTTCTGACAAATTTTGCGAAAGAAAATTCTCCTGTTGGTTCTCTTTTGAGGCTACACATTTAGACGTACACGCCACACCAAATCTTTTCGAGTTAAAACGTGTTGTATAGGAGATACAAGCTAATTTTGTACGAAGCGTTATTTCTTCTCATAAAGTGTTTCCAATACGTACGTATTTGTCTTTACTCTGCAACACTGTATTTCCTTATAACGTGGTATTCTTACATATTCTTTCAAGAGAAAACACTCCTGTGCCTTCTCCTTTGAGGCTACACGCTTAGACATACAAGCAACACCAAAGCTTTTCGAGTTACAACGTGTTGTTTAGGAAAAACAAGATAATTTCGCACGATGCGGGATTTCCTCAAAACGTGGTTTACTGACAAATTTTGACGATAGAAAATTCTCCTCTGCGTTCTCTTTTGAGGCTACAAGTTTAGACGTACACGCCACAACAAATGCTTTCGAGTTACAACGTGTTGTTTAGGAGATACAAGCTAATTTTGTACTATGCGTTATTTCTTCTTGTAAAGTGTTTCCAATAGGTACGTATATGTCTTTACTCTGCAACACTCTATTTCCTTATAACGTGGTGTTCTTACATATTCTTTTGAGATAAAACTCTCCTGTGCATTCTCTTTTGAGGCTACAAACTTAGACATACACGCAACACGAAAGCTTTTCGAGTTACAACGTGTTGTTTAGGAAAAACAAGATAATTTCGCTCGATGCGGGATTTCCTTAAAACGTGATTTTCTGAAAATTTTTGACGAAATAAAATTCTCCTATCGGGTCTCTTTTGAGGCTACACATTTAGACGTACACGCCACACCAATTCTTTTCGAGTTACAACGTGTTGTTTAGGAGATACAAGCTAATTTTGTACGATGCGTTATTTCTTCTCGTAAAGTGTTTCCAATATGTACGTATTTGTCTATACTCTGCAACACTGTATTTCTTTATAACATGGTATTCTTACATATTCTTTCGAGAGAAAACTCTCCTGTGCCTTCTCTTTTGAGGCTACACACTTAGACATACACGCAACACGAAAGCTTTTCGAGTTACAAAGTGTTGTTTAGGAAAAACAAGATAATTAGCAGGATGCGGGATTTCCTTAAAACGTGATTTTCTGCAAATTTTGACGAACGAAAATTCTCCTATGGATTCTCTTTTGAGGCTACACGTTTAGGCGTACACGCCACACTAATTCTTTTCGAGTTACAACGTGTTGTTTAGGAGATAAAAGCTAATTTTTTATGATGCGTTATTTCTTCTCGTAAAGTGTTTCCAATAGGTACTTATTTGTCTTTACTCTGAAAAACTGTATTTCCTTATACTGTGGTATTCTTACATATTCTGTCGAGAGAAAACTCTCCTGTGCCTTCTCTTTTGAGGCTACTAACTTAGACATACACGCAACACGAAAGCTTTTCAAGTTACAACACGTTGTTTAGGAAAAACAAGATAATTTCGCACAATGCGGGATTTCCTTAAAACATGATTTTCTGAAAAAATTTGACGAAAGAAAATGCTGCTATGGGTTCTCTTTTGAGGCTACACGTTTACATGTACACGCCACACCAATTCTTTTCAAGTTACAACGTGTTGTTTAGGAGATACAAGCTAATTTTGTAAGATGCGTTATTTGTTCTCATAAAGTGTTTCCACTACATATGTATTTGTCTTTAATCTGCAACACTGTATTTCCTTATAATGTGGTATTCTTACATATTCTTTCGAGAGAAAACTCTCCTGTGCCTTCTCTTTTGAGGCTACACACTTAGCCATACACGCAACACGAAAGCTTTTCGAGTTACAACGTGTTGTTTAGGAAAAACAAGATAATTTCGCACGATGAGGGATTTCCTTAAAACGTGAATTTCTGAAAAATTTTGACGAAAGAAAATTCTCCTATCGGTTCTCTTATGAGGCTACACGTTTAGACGTACACGCCACACCAATTCTTTTCGAGTTACAACGTGTTGTTTAGGAGATACAAGCTAATTTTGTACGATGTGTTATTTCTTCTCGTAAAGTGTTTCCAATACGGGCATAATTGTCTTTACTCTGCAACACTGTATTTCCTTATAACGTGGTATTCTTACATATTCTTTCGAGAGAAAATTCTCCTGTGCCTTCTCTTTTGAGGCTACACACGTAGACATACACGCAACACGAAAGCTTTTCGAGTTACAACGTGTTGTTTACAAAAACAAGATAATTTCGCACGATGCGGGATTTCCTTAAAACATGATTTTCTGAAAAATTTTGACGAAAGAAAATGCTCCTATGGGTTCTCTTTTGAGGCTACACGTTTAGACGTACACGCCACACCAATTCTTTTCGAGTTACAACGTGTTGTTTAGGAGATACAAGCTAATTTTTTATGATGTGTTATTTCTTCTCGTAAAGAGTTTCCAATACATACGTATTTGTCTTTAATCTGCAACACTGTATTTCCTTATAACGTGGTATTCTTACATATTCTTTCGAGAGAAAACTCTCCTGTGCCTTCTCTTTTGAGGCTACACACTTAGCCATACACGCAACACGAAAGCTTTTCGAGTTACAACGTGTTGTTTAGGAAAAACAAGATAATTTCGCATGATGAGGGATTTCCTTAAAACGTGAATTTCTGAAAAATTTTGACGAAAGAAAATTCTCCTATCGGTTCTCTTATGAGGCTACACGTTTAGACGTACACGCCACACCAATTCTTTTCGAGTTACAACGTGTTGTTTAGGAGATACAAGCTAATTTTGTACGATGTGTTATTTCTTCTCGTAAAGTGTTTCCAATACGGACATAATTGTCTTTACTCTGCAACACTGTATTTCCTTATAACGTGGTATTCTTACTATTCTTTCGAGAGAAAATTCTCCTGTGCCTTCTCTTTTGAGGCTACACACTTAGACATACACGCAACACAAAAGCTTTTCGAGTTACAACGTGTTGTTTGCAAAAACAAGATAATTTCGCACGATGCGGGATTTCCTTAAAACATGATTTTCTGAAAAATTTTGACGAAAGAAAATGCTCCTATGGATTCTCTTTTGAGGCTACACGTTTAGACGTACACGCCACACCAATTCTTTTCGAGTTACAACGTGTTGTTTAGGAGATACAAGCTAATTTTTTATGATGTGTTATTTCTTCTCGTAAAGAGTTTCCAATACATACATATTTGTCTTTAATCTGCAACACTGTATTTCCTTATAACGTGGTATTCTTACATATTCTTTCGAGAGAAAACTCTCCTGTGCCTTCTCTTTTGAGGCTACACACTTAGCCATACACGCAACACGAAAGCTTTTCGAGTTACAACGTGTTGTTTAGGAGATACAAGCTAATTTTGTACGATGTGTTATTTCTTCTCGTAAAGTGTTTCCAATATGGACATAATTGTCTTTACTCTGCAACACTGTATTTCCTTATAACGTGGTATTCTTACATATTCTTTCGAGAGAAAATTCTCCTGTGCCTTCTCTTTTGAGGATACACACGTAGACATACACGCAACACGAAAGCTTTTCGAGTTACAACGTGTTGTTTACAAAAACAAGATAATTTCGCACGATGCGGGATTTCCTTAAAACATGATTTTCTGAAAAAATTTGACGAAAGAAAATGCTCCTATGGGTTCTCTTTTGAGGCTACACGTTTAGACGTACACGCCACACCAATTCTTTTCGAGTTACAACGTGTTGTTTAGGAGATACAAGCTAATTTTTTATGATGTGTTATTTCTTCTCGTAAAGAGTTTCCAATACATACGTATTTGTCTTTAATCTGCAACACTGTATTTCCTTATAACGTGGTATTCTTACATATTCTTTCGAGAGAAAACTCTCCTGTGCCTTCTCTTTTGAGGCTACACACTTAGCCATACACGCAACACGAAAGCTTTTCGAGTTACAACGTGTTGTTTAGGAAAAACAAGATAATTTCGCATGATGAGGGATTTCCTTAAAACGTGAATTTCTGAAAAATTTTGACGAAAGAAAATTCTCCTATCGGTTCTCTTATGAGGCTACACGTTTAGACGTACACGCCACACCAATTCTTTTCGAGTTACAACGTGTTGTTTAGGAGATACAAGCTAATTTTGTACGATGTGTTATTTCTTCTCGTAAAGTGTTTCCAATACAGACATAATTGTCTTTACTCTGCAACACTGTATTTCCTTATAACGTGGTATTCTTACATATTCTTTCGAGAGAAAATTCTCCTGTGCCTTCTCTTTTGAGGCTACACACGTAGACATACACGCAACACGAAAGCTTTTCGAGTTACAACGTGTTGTTTACAAAAACAAGATAATTTCGCACGATGCGGGATTTCCTTAAAACATGATTTTCTGAAAAATTTTGACGAAAGAAAATGCTCCTATGGATTCTCTTTTGAGGCTACACGTTTAGACGTACACGCCACACCAATTCTTTTCGAGTTACAACGTGTTGTTTAGGAGATACAAGCTAATTTTTTATGATGTGTTATTTCTTCTCGTAAAGAGTTTCCAATACATACATATTTGTCTTTAATCTGCAACACTGTATTTCCTTATAACGTGGTATTCTTACATATTCTTTCGAGAGAAAACTCTCCTGTGCCTTCTCTTTTGAGGCTACACACTTAGCCATACACGCAACACGAAAGCTTTTCGAGTTACAAAGTGTTGTTTAGGAAAAACAAGATAATTTCGCTCAATGCGGGATTTCTTTAAAACGTGATTTTCTGAAAAATTTTGACAAAAGAAAATTCTCCTATGGGTTCTCTTTTGAGGCTACACGTTTAGACGTACACGCCACACCAATTCCTTTCGAGTTACAACGTGTTGGTTAGGAGATACAAGCTAATTTTTTATGATGCATTATTTCTTCTCATAAAGTGTTTCCAATAGGTACTTATTTGTCTTTACTCTGCAAAACTGTATTTCCTTATAATGTGGTATTCTTACATATTCTTTCGAGAGAAAACTCTCCTGTGCCATCTCTTTTGAGGCTATATACTTAGACATACACGCAACACGAAAGCTTTTCGAGTTACAACGTGTTGTTTAGGAAAAACCAGATAATTTCGCACAATGCGGGATTTCCTTAAAACATGATTTTCTGAAAAAAATTGACGAAAGAAAATGCTCCTATGGGTTCTCTTTTGAGGCTACACGTTTAGACGTACACACCACACCAATTCTTTTCGAGTTACAATGTTTTGTTTAGGAGATACAAGCTAATTTTGTATGATGCGTTATTTCTTCTCGTAAAGTGTTTCCAATACGTACATATTTGTCTTTACTCTGCAAAACTGTATTTCCTTATAATGTGATATTCTTACATATTCTTTCGAGAGAAAACTCTCCTGTGCCTTCTCTTTTGAGGCTACACACTTAGCCATACATGCAACACGAAAGCTTTTCAAGTTACAACGTGTTGTTTAGGAAAAACAAGATAATTTCGCACGATGCGGGATTTCCTTAAAACGTGATTTTCTGAAAAAATTTGACGAAAGAAAATTCTCCTATCGGTTCTCTTATGAGGCTACACGTTTAGACGTACACGCCACACCAATTCTTTTCGAGTTACAACGTGTTGTTTAGGAGATACAAGCTAATTTTGTACGATGTGTTATTTCTTCTCGTAAAGTGTTTCCAATACGGACATAATTGTCTTTACTCTGCAACACTGTATTTCCTTATAACGTGGTATTCTTACATATTCTTTCGAGAGAAAATTCTCCTGTGCCTTCTCTTTTGAGGCTACACACGTAGACATACACGCAACACGAAAGCTTTTCGAGTTACAACGTGTTGTTTACAAAAACAAGATAATTTCGCACGATGCCGGATTTCCTTAAAACATGATTTTCTGAAAAATTTTGACGAAAGAAAATGCTCCTATGGGTTCTCTTTTGAGGCTACACGTTTAGACGTACACGCCACACCAATTCTTTTCGAGTTACAACGTGTTGTTTAGGAGATACAAGCTAATTTTTTATGATGTGTTATTTCTTCTCGTAAAGAGTTTCCAATACATACGTATTTGTCTTTAATCTGCAACACTGTATTTCCTTATAACGTGGTATTCTTACATATTCTTTCGAGAGAAAACTCTCCTGTGCCTTCTCTTTTGAGGCTACACACTTAGCCATACACGCAACACGAAAGCTTTTCGAGTTACAACGTGTTGTTTAGGAGATACAAGCTAATTTTGTACGATGTGTTATTTCTTCTCGTAAAGTGTTTCCAATACGGACATAATTGTCTTTACTCTGCAACACTGTATTTCCTTATAACGTGGTATTCTTACATATTCTTTCGAGAGAAAATTCTCCTGTGCCTTCTCTTTTGAGGATACACACGTAGACATACACGCAACACGAAAGCTTTTCGAGTTACAACGTGTTGTTTACAAAAACAAGATAATTTCGCACGATGCGGGATTTCCTTAAAACATGATTTTCTGAAAAAATTTGACGAAAGAAAATGCTCCTATGGGTTCTCTTTTGAGGCTACACGTTTAGACGTACACGCCACACCAATTCTTTTCGAGTTACAACGTGTTGTTTAGGAGATACAAGCTAATTTTTTATGATGTGTTATTTCTTCTCGTAAAGAGTTTCCAATACATACGTATTTGTCTTTAATCTGCAACACTGTATTTCCTTATAACGTGGTATTCTTACATATTCTTTCGAGAGAAAACTCTCCTGTGCCTTCTCTTTTGAGGCTACACACTTAGCCATACACGCAACACGAAAGCTTTTCGAGTTACAACGTGTTGTTTAGGAAAAACAAGATAATTTCGCATG
The DNA here is from genome assembly GCF_947179515.1 of Apodemus sylvaticus. Classification (NCBI taxonomy): domain Eukaryota; kingdom Metazoa; phylum Chordata; class Mammalia; order Rodentia; family Muridae; genus Apodemus; species Apodemus sylvaticus. The sequence continues at coordinate 62,453,904 of NC_067490.1, forward strand.
ATGAGGGATTTCCTTAAAACGTGAATTTCTGAAAAATTTTGACGAAAGAAAATTCTCCTATCGGTTCTCTTATGAGGCTACACGTTTAGACGTACACGCCACACCAATTCTTTTCGAGTTACAACGTGTTGTTTAGGAGATACAAGCTAATTTTGTACGATGTGTTATTTCTTCTCGTAAAGTGTTTCCAATACGGACATAATTGTCTTTACTCTGCAACACTGTATTTCCTTATAACGTGGTATTCTTACTATTCTTTCGAGAGAAAATTCTCCTGTGCCTTCTCTTTTGAGGCTACACACTTAGACATACACGCAACACAAAAGCTTTTCGAGTTACAACGTGTTGTTTGCAAAAACAAGATAATTTCGCACGATGCGGGATTTCCTTAAAACATGATTTTCTGAAAAATTTTGAGGAAAGAAAATGCTCCTATGGATTCTCTTTTGAGGCTACACGTTTAGACGTACACGCCACACCAATTCTTTTCGAGTTACAACGTGTTGTTTAGGAGATACAAGCTAATTTTTTATGATGTGTTATTTCTTCTCGTAAAGAGTTTCCAATACATACATATTTGTCTTTAATCTGCAACACTGTATTTCCTTATAACGTGGTATTCTTACATATTCTTTCGAGAGAAAACTCTCCTGTGCCTTCTCTTTTGAGGCTACACACTTAGCCATACACGCAACACGAAAGCTTTTCGAGTTACAACGTGTTGTTTAGGAGATACAAGCTAATTTTGTACGATGTGTTATTTCTTCTCGTAAAGTGTTTCCAATACGGACATAATTGTCTTTACTCTGCAACACTGTATTTCCTTATAACGTGGTATTCTTACATATTCTTTCGAGAGAAAATTCTCCTGTGCCTTCTCTTTTGAGGATACACACGTAGACATACACGCAACACGAAAGCTTTTCGAGTTACAACGTGTTGTTTACAAAAACAAGATAATTTCGCACGATGCGGGATTTCCTTAAAACATGATTTTCTGAAAAAATTTGACGAAAGAAAATGCTCCTATGGGTTCTCTTTTGAGGCTACACGTTTAGACGTACACGCCACACCAATTCTTTTCGAGTTACAACGTGTTGTTTAGGAGATACAAGCTAATTTTTTATGATGTGTTATTTCTTCTCGTAAAGAGTTTCCAATACATACGTATTTGTCTTTAATCTGCAACACTGTATTTCCTTATAACGTGGTATTCTTACATATTCTTTCGAGAGAAAACTCTCCTGTGCCTTCTCTTTTGAGGCTACACACTTAGCCATACACGCAACACGAAAGCTTTTCGAGTTACAACGTGTTGTTTAGGAAAAACAAGATAATTTCGCATGATGAGGGATTTCCTTAAAACGTGAATTTCTGAAAAATTTTGACGAAAGAAAATTCTCCTATCGGTTCTCTTATGAGGCTACACGTTTAGATGTACACGCCACACCAATTCTTTTCGAGTTACAACGTGTTGTTTAGGAGATACAAGCTAATTTTGTACGATGTGTTATTTCTTCTCGTAAAGTGTTTCCAATACGGACATAATTGTCTTTACTCTGCAACACTGTATTTCCTTATAACGTGGTATTCTTACTATTCTTTCGAGAGAAAATTCTCCTGTGCCTTCTCTTTTGAGGCTACACACTTAGACATACACGCAACACAAAAGCTTTTCGAGTTACAACGTGTTGTTTACAAAAACAAGATAATTTCGCACGATGCGGGATTTCCTTAAAACATGATTTTCTGAAAAATTTTGACGAAAGAAAATGCTCCTATGGATTCTCTTTTGAGGCTACACGTTTAGACGTACACGCCACACCAATTCTTTTCGAGTTACAACGTGTTGTTTAGGAGATACAAGCTAATTTTTTATGATGTGTTATTTCTTCTCGTAAAGAGTTTCCAATACATACATATTTGTCTTTAATCTGCAACACTGTATTTCCTTATAACGTGGTATTCTTACATATTCTTTCGAGAGAAAACTCTCCTGTGCCTTCTCTTTTGAGGCTACACACTTAGCCATACACGCAACACGAAAGCTTTTCGAGTTACAAAGTGTTGTTTAGGAAAAACAAGATAATTTCGCTCAATGCGGGATTTCTTTAAAACGTGATTTTCTGAAAAATTTTGACAAAAGAAAATTCTCCTATGGGTTCTCTTTTGAGGCTACACGTTTAGACGTACACGCCACACCAATTCCTTTCGAGTTACAACGTGTTGGTTAGGAGATACAAGCTAATTTTTTATGATGCATTATTTCTTCTCATAAAGTGTTTCCAATAGGTACTTATTTGTCTTTACTCTGCAAAACTGTATTTCCTTATAATGTGGTATTCTTACATATTCTTTCGAGAGAAAACTCTCCTGTGCCATCTCTTTTGAGGCTATATACTTAGACATACACGCAACACGAAATCTTTTCGAGTTACAACGTGTTGTTTAGGAAAAACCAGATAATTTCGCACAATGCGGGATTTCCTTAAAACATGATTTTCTGAAAAAAATTGACGAAAGAAAATGCTCCTATGGGTTCTCTTTTGAGGCTACACGTTTAGACGTACACACCACACCAATTCTTTTCGAGTTACAATGTTTTGTTTAGGAGATACAAGCTAATTTTGTATGATGCGTTATTTCTTCTCGTAAAGTGTTTCCAATACGTACATATTTGTCTTTACTCTGCAAAACTGTATTTCCTTATAATGTGATATTCTTACATATTCTTTCGAGAGAAAACTCTCCTGTGCCTTCTCTTTTGAGGCTACACACTTAGCCATACATGCAACACGAAAGCTTTTCGAGTTACAACGTGTTGTTTAGGAAAAACAAGATAATTTCGCACGATGCGGGATTTCCTTAAAACGTGATTTTCTGAAAAAATTTGACGAAAGAAAATTCTCCTACGGGTTCTCTTTTGAGGCTACACGTTTAGACGTGCACGCCACACCAAATGTTTTCGAGTTACAACGTGTTGTTTAGAAGATACAAGCTAATTTTGTACGATGCTTTATTTCTTCTCGTAAAGTGTTTCCAATACGTACGTATTTGTCTTTACTCTGCAACACTCTATTTCCTTATAACGTGGTATTGTTACATATTCTTTCGAGAGAAATCTCTCCTGTGCCTTTTCTTTTGAGGCTACACACTTAGACATACACGCAACACGAAAGCTTTTCGAGTTACAACGTGTTGTTTAGGAAAAACAGGATAATTTCGCACAATGCGGGATTTCCTTAAAACATGATTTTCTGAAAAATTTTGACGTAAGAAAATGCTCCTATGGGTTCTCTTTTGAGGCTACACGTTTAGACGTACACACCACACCAATTCTTTTCGAGTTACAATGTGTTGTTTAGGAGATACAAGCTAATTTTGTACGATGCGTTATTTCTTCTAGTAAAGTGTTTCCAATACGTACATATTTGTCTTTACTCTGCAAAACTGTATTTCCTTATAACGTGGTATTCTTCCATATTCTTTCGAGAGAAAACTCTCCTGTGCATTCTCTTTGGAGGCTACACCCTTAGACATACACGCAACACCAAAGCTGTTCGAGTTACAACGTGTTGTTTAGGAAAAACAAGATAATTTCTCAAGATGCGGGCTTTCCTTGAAACGTGGTTTTCGGACAAATTTTGACGAAAGAAAATTCTACTGTGAGTTCTCTTTTGAGGCTACACGTTTAGACGTACACGCTACAACAAATCTTTTCGAGTTACGTTTTGTTTAGGAGATACACACTAATTTTGAACGATACATTATTTCTTCTCTAAAAGTGTTTCCAATATGTACGTATTTGTCTTTAGTCTGCAACACTGTATTTCCTTACAACGTGGTGTTCTTACATCTTCTTTCAAGAGAAAACTCTCCTGTGCATTCTCTTTTGAGGCTACACGCTTAGACTTACACGCAACACCAAAGCTTTTCAAATTACAACGTGTTGTTTAGGAAAAACAAGATAATTTTACACGATGCGGGATTTCCTTATAACGTGGATTTCCTGAAAAATTTTGACGAAAAAAAATTCTCCTACGGATTCTCTTTTGAGGCTACACGTTTAGATGTAAACGCCACACCAAATCTTTTCGAGTTACAACGTGTTGTTTAGGAGATACAAGCTAATTTTGTACCATGCGTTATTTCTTCTAGTAAAGTGTTTCCAATAGGTACTTATTTATCTTTATTCTGCAACACTGTATTTCCTTATTACGTGGTATTCTTCCATATTCTTTCGAGAGAAAACTCTCCTGTGCATTCTCTTTTGAGGCTACACGCTTTGACAATCACGCAACACCAAAGATTTCGAGTTACAACGTGTTGTTTAGGAAAAACTATATAATTTCGCACAATGCGGGATTTCCTAAAAACGTGATTTCTGAAAAATTTTGACGAAAGATAAATTCTCCTGTGGGTTCTCTTTTGAGGCTACACGTTTAGATGTACATACAACACCAAATCGTTTCGCGTTACAACTTGTTATTTAGGAGATACAAGCAAATTTTGAACGATGCGTAATTTCTTCTCTAAAAGTGTTTCCAATATGTACGTATTTGTCTTTAGTCTGGAACACTGTATTTCCTTACAACGTGGTAATCTTACATCTTCTTTCGAGAGAAAACTCTCCTGTGCGTTCTCTTTTGAGGCTACATGCTTAGACATACAAGCAACACCAAAGATTTTCGAGTTACAACTTGTTGTTTTGGAAAAACTAGATAATTTCGCACGATGCGGGATTTCCTTACAACGTGGTTTTCTGACAAATTTTGACCAAACAAAATTCTCCTGTGGGTTCTCTTTTGAGGCTACACATTTAGACGTACATGCCAAACCAAATCTTTTTGAGTTACAACGTGTTGTATAGGAAATACAAGCTAATTTTGTACGATGCATTATTTCTTCTCATAAAGTATTTCCAATACGTATGTATTAGTCTTTACTCTACAACAGTGTATTTCCTTGTAACGTGGTATTCTTACATATTCTTTCGAGAGAATACTTGCCTGTTCGTTCTGTTTTGAGGCTACATGCTTTGACATACACGCAACACCAAAGCTTTTCGAGTTACAAAGTGTTGTTTAGGAAAAACAAGATAATTTCACACGATGCGGGATTTCCTTAAAACGTGGTTTTCTGAAAAATTTTGATGAAAGAAAATTCTCCTGTGGGTTCTCTTTTGAGGCTACACATTTAGATATAAACGCCACACCAAATATTTTCGAGTTACAACGCGTTGTTTAGGAGATACTAGCTAATTTTTTACCATGTGTTATTTCTTCTCGTTAAGTGTTTCCAATATGTACGTATTTGTCTTTACTCTGCAACACTGTATTTCCTTATAACGTGGTAATCGTACATATTGTTCGAGAGAAAACTCTCCTGTGCCTACTCTTTTGAAGCTACACGCTTAGACATACATGCAACACCAAAGCTTTTCGAGTTACAATGTATTGTTAAGAAAAAACAAGATTATTTCGCACAATGCATGATTTCCTAAAAACGTGATTTCTGACAAATTTTGATGAAAGAAAATTCTCCTGTGGGTTTTCTTTTGAGGCTACACGTTTAGACGTACACGCCACACCAAAACCTTTCGAGTTACAATGTGTTGTTTAGGATATACAAGCTAATTTTGTAAGATGCGTTATTTCTTCTTGTATAGTGATTCCAATACGTATTTATTTGTCTTTACTCTGCAGCACTGTATTTCCTTATAACGTGGTACTCTTACATATTCTTTCGAGATAAAACTCTCCTGTGCGTTCTCTTTTGAGGCCACACGTTTAGACATACACGCAACACCAAAGCTTTTCGAGTTACAACGTGTTGTTTAGGAAAAACAAGATAATTTAGCACGATGCAGGATTTCCTTAAAAAGTGGTTTTCTGACAAATTTTGACGAAAGAAAATTCTCCTGTGGGTTCTCTTTTGAGGCTACACATTTAGATGTACATGCTACACCAAATCTTTTTGAGTTATGACGTGTTGTTTAGGAGATACAAGATAATTTTTTACGATTCTTTATTTCTTCTTGTAAAGTGTTTCCAATACATATGTATTAGTCTTAATTCTGCAACACTGTATTTCCTTATAACGTGGTATTCTTACATATTCTTTTGAGAGAAAACTCTCCTGTGCGTTGTCATTGAGGCTACACGCTTAGACATACACGCCTCACCAAATCTTTTCTAGTTACAACGTGTTGTTTAGGAGATACAAGCTAATTTTGTACGATGTGTTATTTCTTATTGTAAAGTGTTTCCAATATATACGTATTTGTCTTTATTCTGCAACACTGTATTTCCTTATAACATGGTATTCTTACATATTCTTTCGAGAGAAAACTCTCCCGTGCGTTCTCTTTTGAGGCTACATGCTTAGACACACACGCAACACCAAAGCTTTTCGAGTTAAAACGTGTTGTTTAGGAAAAACAAGATAATTTCGCACGATGTGGGATTTCCTTAAAACGTGGTTTTCTGACGAATTTTGACCAAAGAAAATTCTCCTGTGGGTTCTCTTTTGAGGATACACGTTTAGATGTAAACGCCACACCAAATCTTTTCGAGTTACAACGTGTTGTTTAGGAGATACAAGCTAATTTTGAACCATGAATTATTTCTTCTCGTAAAGTGTTTCCAATAAATACATATTTGTCTTTACTCTGCAACACTGTATTTCCATATAATGTGGTATTCTTACATATTCTTTAGAGAGAAAACTCTCTTGTGTGTTCTCTTTTGAGGATACACGCTTAGACATACACGCAACACCAAAGCTTATTGAGTTACAACGTGTTGTTTAAGAAAAACAAGATAATTTCGCACGATGCGGGATTTTCTTAAAATGTGGTTTTCTGACAAATTTGACAATAGAAAATTCTCCTGTGGGATTTCTTTTGAGGCTACACGTATAGACGTTACGCCACACCAAATCTTTTCGAGTTACAACATGTTGTTTAGGAGATACAAGCTAATTTTGTACGATGCGTTATTTCTTCTCGTAAAGTGTTTCCAATAGGTACGTATATGTCTTTACTCTGCAACACTGTATTTCCATATAACGTGGTATTCTTACATATTCTTTCGAGAGAAAAGTCTCCTGTGCGTTCTCTTTTGAGGCCACATGTTTAGACAAACACGCTACACCAAAGCTTTTCGAGTTACAAAGTGTTGTTTAGGAAAAACAAGATAATTTCGCACGATGCGGGATTTCCTTAAAACGTGGTTTTCTGAAAAGTTTTGACCAAAGAAAATTCTCCGTTGGGTTCTCTTTTGAGTCTACACGTTTAGATGTAAACGCCACACCAAATCATTTCGAGTTACAACGTGTTGTTTAGGAGATACACGCTAATTTTGAACGATGCATTATTTCTTCTCTAAAAGTGTTTCCAATATGTATGTATTTGTCTTTAGTCTGCAACACTGTATTTCCTTACAACATGGTATTTTTACATCTTCTTTCGAAGGAAACTCTCCTGTGCGTTCTCTTTTGAGGCTACATGCTTAGACATACACGCAACACCAAAGCTTCTCGAGATACAACGTGTTGTTTAAGAAAAACAAGATAATTTCGCACGATGCGGGATTTCCGTAAAACGTGGTTTTCTGAAAAAATGTTGACTAAAGAAAATTCTCCTGTGGGTTCTCTTTTGAGGCTACAGGTTTAGACGTACACGCCACACCAAATATTTTCTAGTTACAACGTGTTGTTTAGGAGATACAAGCTAATTTTTTATGATGCGTTATTTCTTCTCGTAAAGTGTTTACAATATGTACGTATTTGTCTTTACTCTGCAACACTGTATTACCTTATAACGTGGTATTCTTACATATTCTTTCGAGAGAAAACTCTCCTGTGCGTTCTCTTTTGAGGCTACACGCTTAGACATACACGCAACACCAAAGCTTTTCGAGTTACAACATGTTGTTTAGTAAAAACAAGATAATTTCGCACGATGCGGGATTTCCTTAAAACGTGGTTTTCTGACAAATTTTGACGAAAGAAAATTCTCCTGTGGGTTCTCTTTTGAGGCTACACGTTTAGAAGTACACGTCACACCAAATCTTTTCGAATTGCAACGTGTTGTTTAGGAGATACAATCTAATTTTTGCGATGCGTTATTTCTTCTAGTAAAGTGTTTCCAATAAGTACTTATTTGTCTTTACTCTGCAACACTGTATTTCCTTATAACGTGGTATTCTTACAAATTCTTTCAAGGGAAAACTCTCCTGTGCCTTCTCTTTTGAGGCTACACACTTAGACATACACGCAACACAAAAGCTTTCGAATTACAACGTGTTGTTTAGGAAAAACAAGATAATATCGCACGATGCGAGATTTCCTTAAAACGTGGTGTTCTGACAAATTTTGACGAAAGAAAGTTCTCCTGTGGGATCTGTTTTGAGGCTACACATTTAGACGTACATGCCACAACAAATCTTTTCGAGTTACAACGTGTAGTTTAGGAGATACAAACTAATTTTGTATGATGCTTCATTTCTTCTCGTAAAGTGTTTCCAATAAGTATGTATTTGTCTTTACTGTGCAACACTGTAATTCCTTATAACATGGTATTCTCACATATTCTTTGGAGATAATACTCTCCTGTGCCTTCTCTTTTGAGGCTACATGCTTAGACATACAGGCAAAACCAAAGCATTTTGTGTTACAACTTGTTGATTTGGAAAAATAAGATAATTTCGCACTATGCGGGATTTCCTTAAAACGAGGTTTTCTGACAAATTTTGCTAAAGAAAATTCTCCTGTTGGTTCTCTTTTGAGGCTACACATTTAGACGTACACGCCACACCAAATCTTTTCGAGTTAAAACGTGTAGTATAGGAGATACAAGCTAATTTTGTACGAAGCGTTATTTCTTCTCATAAAGTGTTTCCAATACGTACGTATTTGTCTTTACTCTGCAACACTGTATTTCCTTATAACGTGGTATTCTTACATATTCTTTCAAGAGAAAACACTCCTGTGCCTTCTCTGTTGAGGCTACACGCTTAGACATACACGCAACACCAAAGCTTTTCGAGTTACAACGTGTTGTTTAGGAAAAACAAGATAATTTCGCACGATGCGGGATTTCCTCAAAACGTGGTTTACTGACAAATTTTGACGATAGAAACTTCTCCTCTGCGTTCTCTTTTGAGGCTACAAGTTTAGACGTACACGCCACAACAAATGCTTTCGAGTTACAACGTGTTGTTTAGGAGATACAAGCTAATTTTGTACTATGCGTTATTTCTTCTTGTAAAGTGTTTCCAATAGGTACGTATATGTCTTTACTCTGCAACACTCTATTTCCTTATAACGTGGTGTTCTTACATATTCTTTTGAGATAAAACTCTCCTGTGCATTCTCTTTTGAGGCTACAAACTTAGACATACACGCAACACGAAAGCTTTTCGAGTTACAACGTGTTGTTTAGGAAAAACAAGATAATTTCGCTCGATGCGGGATTTCCTTAAAACGTGATTTTCTGAAAATTTTTGACGAAATAAAATTCTCCTATCGGTTCTCTTTTGAGGCTACACATTTAGACGTACACGCCACACCAATTCTTTTCGTGTTACAACGTGTGGTTTAGGAGATACAAGCTAATTTTGTACGATGCGTTATTTCTTCTCGTAAAGTGTTTCCAATACGTACGTATTTGTCTATACTCTGCAACACTGTATTTCTTTATAACATGGTATTCTTACATATTCTTTCGAGAGAAAACTCTCCTGTGCCTTCTCTTTTGAGGCTACACACTTAGACATACACGCAACACGAAAGCTTTTCGAGTTACAAAGTGTTGTTTAGGAAAAACAAGATAATTAGCAGGATGCGGGATTTCCTTAAAACGTGATTTTCTGTAAATTTTGACGAACGAAAATTCTCCTATGGATTCTCTTTTGAGGCTACACATTTAGGCGTACACGCCACACTAATTCTTTTCGAGTTACAATGTGTTGTTTAGGAGATAAAAGCTAATTTTTTATGATGCGTTATTTCTTCTCGTAAAGTGTTTCCAATAGGTACTTATTTGTCTTTACTCTGAAAAACTGTATTTCCTTATACTGTGGTATTCTTACATATTCTGTCGAGAGAAAACTCTCCTGTGCCTTCTCTTTTGAGGCTACAAACTTAGACATACACGCAACACGAAAGCTTTTCAAGTTACAACATGTTGTTTAGGAAAAACAAGATAATTTCGCACAATGCGGGATTTCCTTAAAACATGATTTTCTGAAAAAATTTGACAAAAGAAAATGCTGCTATGGGTTCTCTTTTGAGGCTACACGTTTAGATGTACACGCCACAACAATTCTTTTCGAGTTACAACGTGTTGTTTAGGAGATACAAGCTAATTTTGTACTATGCGTTATTTGTTCTAATAAAGTGTTTCCACTACATATGTATTTGTCTTTAATCTGCAACACTGTATTTCCTTATAACGTGGTATTCTTACATATTCTTTCGAGAGAAAACTCTCCTGTGCTTTCTCTTTTGAGGCTACACACTTAGCCATACACGCAACATGAAAGCTTTTCGAGTTACAACGTGTTGTTTAGGAAAAACAAGATAATTTCGCATGATGAGGGATTTCCTTAAAACGTGAATTTCTGAAAAATTTTGACGAAAGAAAATTCTCCTATCGGTTCTCTTATGAGGCTACACGTTTAGACGTACACGCCACACCAATTCTTTTCGAGTTACAACGTGTTGTTTAGGAGATACAAGCTAATTTTGTACGATGTGTTATTTCTTCTTGTAAAGTGTTTCCAATACGGACATAATTGTCTTTACTCTGCAACACTGTATTTCCTTATAACGTGGTATTCTTACATATTCTTTCGAGAGAAAATTCTCCTGTGCCTTCTCTTTTGAGGCTACACACGTAGACATACACGCAACACGAAAGCTTTTCGAGTTACAACGTGTTGTTTACAAAAACAAGATAATTTCGCACGATGCGGGATTTCCTTAAAACATGATTTTCTGAAAAATTTTGACGAAAGAAAATGCTCCTATGGGTTCTCTTTTGAGGCTACACGTTTAGACGTACACGCCACACCAATTCTTTTCGAGTTACAATGTGTTGTTTAGGAGATACAAGCTAATTTTGTACGATGCGTTATTTCTTCTCGTAAAGTGTTTCCAATACGTACATATTTGTCTTTACTCTGTAAAACTGTATTTCCTAATAATGTGGTATTCTTACATATTCTTTCGAGAGAAAACCCTCCCGTGCCTTCTCTTTTGAGGCTTCACACTTAGCCATACACGCAACACGAAAGCTTTTCGAGTTACAACGTGTTGTTTAGGAAAAACAAGATAATTTCGCAAGATGGGGGATTTCCTTAAAACGTGATTTTCTGAAAAATTTTGACGAAATAAAATTCTCCTGTGGGTTCTTTTTTGAGGCTACACGTTTAGACATACACGCCACACCAAATCTTTTCGAGTTACAACTTGTTGTTTAGGAGATACATGCTAATTTTGTACTATGCCTTATTTCTTCCCGTAAAGTGTTTCCAATACGTACGTATTTGTCTTTACTCTGCAACACAGTATTTCCTTTTAACGTGGTATTCTTACATATTTTTTCGAGAGAAAACTCTCCTGTGCCTTCTCTTTTGAGGCTACACACTTAGCCATACACACAACACGAAAGCTTTTCGAGTTACAACGTGTTGTTTAGGAAAAAACAAGATAATTTCGCACGATGCAGGTTTTCCTTAAAACGTGATTTTCTGAAAAAATTTGACGAAAGAAAATTCTCTTACGGGTTCTCTCTTGAGGCTACACGTTTAGACCTACACGCCACACCAAATCTTTTCGAGTTACAACGTGTTGTTTAGGAGATACAAGCTAATTTTGTACGATGCTTTATTTCTTCTCGTAAAGTATTTCCAATACGTACGTATTTGTCTTTACTCTGCAACACTGTATTTCCTTATAACGTGGTATTCTTACATATTCTTTCGAGAGAAAACTCTCCTGTGCCTTCTCTTTTGAGGCTACACACTTAGCCATACACGCAACACGAAATTTTTTCGAGTTACAAAGTTTTGTTTAGGAAAAACAAGATAATTTCGCTCAATGCGGGATTTCTTTAAAACGTGATTTTCTGAAAAATTTTGACAAAAGAAAATTCTCCTATGGGTTCTCTTTTGAGGCTACACGTTTAGACGTACATGCCACACCAATTCCTTTCGAGTTACAACGTGTCGTTTAGGAGATACAAGCTAATTTTGTATGATGCATTATTTCTTCGCATAAAGTGTTTCCAATAGGTACTTATTTGTCTTTACTCTGCAAAACTGTATTTCCTTATAATGTGGTATTCTTACATATTCTTTCGAGAGAAAACTCTCCTGTGCCATCTCTTTTGAGGCTATATACTTAGACATACACGCAACACGAAATCTTTTCGAGTTACAACGTGTTGTTTAGGAAAAACCAGATAATTTCGCAGAATGCGGGATTTCCTTCAAACATGATTTTCTGAAAAATTTTGACGAAAGAAAATGCTCCTATGGGTTCTCTTTTGAGGATACACGTTTAGACGTACACACCACACCAATTCTTTTTGAGTTACAATGTTTTGTTTAGGAGATACAAGCTAATTTTGTACGATGCGTTATTTCTTCTCGTAAAGTGTTTCCAATACGTACATATTTGTCTTTACTCTGCAAAACTGTATTTCCTTATAATGTGATATTCTTACATATTCTTTCGAGAGAAAACTCTCCTGTGCCTTCTCTTTTGAGGCTACACACTTAGCCATACACGCAACACGAAAGCTTTTCGAGTTACAACGTGTTGTTTAGGAAAAACAAGATAATTTCGCACGATGCGGGATTTCCTTAAAACGTGATTTTCTGAAAAAATTTGACGAAAGAAAATTCTTCTATGGGTTCTCTTTTGAGGCTACACGTTTAGACGTACACGCCACACCAAATGTTTTCGAGTTACAACGTGTTGTTTAGGAGATACAAGCTAATTTTGTACGATGCTTTATTTCTTCTCATAAAGTGTTTCCAATACGTACGTATTTGTCTTTACTCTGCAACACTCTATTTCCTTATAACATGGTATTGTTACATATTCTTTCGAGAGAAATCTCTCCTGTGCCTTTTCTTTTGAGGCTACACACTTAGACATACACGCAACACGAAAGCTTTTCGAGTTACAACGTGTTGTTTAGGAAAAACCAGATAATTTCGCACAATGCGGGATTTCCTTAAAACATGATTTTCTGAAAAATTTTGACGTAAGAAAATGCTCCTATGGGTTCTCTTTTGAGGCTACACATTTAGACGTACACACCACACCAATTCTTTTCGAGTTACAATGTGTTGTTTAGGAGATACAAGCTAATTTTGTACGATGCGTTATTTCTTCTCGTAAAGTGTTTCCAATACGTACATATTTGTCTTTACTCTGCAAAACTGTATTTCCTAATAATGTGGTATTCTTACATATTCTTTCGAGAGAAAACCCTCCCGTGCCTTCTCTTTTGAGGCTTCACACTTAGCCATACACGCAACACGAAAGCTTTTCGAGTTACAACGTGTTGTTTAGGAAAAACAAGATAATTTCGCAAGATGGGGGATTTCCTTAAAACGTGATTTTCTGAAAAATTTTGACGAAATAAAATTCTCCTGTGGGTTCTTTTTTGAGGCTACCAGTTTAGACATACACGCCACACCAAATCTTTTCGAGTTACAACTTGTTGTTTAGGAGATACAAGCTAATTTTGTACTATGCCTTATTTCTTCCCGTAAAGTGTTTCCAATACGTACGTATTTGTCTTTACTCTGCAACACAGTATTTCCTTTTAACGTGGTATTCTTACATATTTTTTCGAGAGAAACCTCTCCTGTGCCTTCTCTTTTGAGGCTACACACTTAGCCATACACACAACACGAAAGCTTTTCGAGTTACAACGTGTTGTTTAGGAAAAAACAAGATAATTTCGCACGATGCAGGTTTTCCTTAAAACGTGATTTTCTGAAAAAATTTGACGAAAGAAAATTCTCTTACGGGTTCTCTCTTGAGGCTACACGTTTAGACCTACACGCCACACCAAATCTTTTCGAGTTACAACGTGTTGTTTAAGAGATACAAGCTAATTTTGTACGATGCTTTATTTCTTCTCGTAAAGTATTTCCAATACGTACGTATTTGTCTTTACTCTGCAACACTCTATTTCCTTATAACGTGGTATTGTTACATATTCTTTCCAGAGAAATCTCTCCTGTGCCTTTTCTTTTGAGGCTACACACTTAGACATACACGCAACACGAAAGCTTTTCGAGTTACAACGTGTTGTTTAGGAAAAACAAGATAATTTCGCACAATGCGGGATTTCCTTAAAACATGATTTTCTGAAAAATTTTGACGTAAGAAAATGCTCCTATGGGTTCTCTTTTGAGGCTACACGTTTAGACGTACACACCACACCAATTCTTTTCGAGTTACAATGTGTTGTTTAGGAGATACAAGCTAATTTTGTACGATGCGTTATTTCTTCTCGTAAAGTGTTTCCAATACGTACATATTTGTCTTTACTCTGCAAAACTGTATTTCCTTATAATGTGGTATTCTTACATATTCTTTCGATAGAAAACTCTCCTGTGCCTTCTCTTTTGAGGCTTCACACTTAGCCATACACGCAACACGAAAGCTTTTCGAGTTACAACGTGTTGTTTAGGAAGAACAAGATAATTTCGCAACATGGGGGATTTCCTTAAAACGTGATTTTCTGAAAAATTTTGACGAAATAAAATTCTCCTGTGGGTTCTTTTTTGAGGCTACACGATTAGACATACACGCTACACCAAATCTTTTCGAGTTACAACTTGTTGTTTAGGAGATACAAGCTAATTTTGTACTATGCCTTATTTCTTCCCGTAAAGTGTTTCCAATACGTACGTATTTGTCTTTACTCTGCAACACAGTATTTCCTTTTAACGTGGTATTCTTACATATTTTTTCGAGAGAAAACTCTCCTGTGCCTTCTCTTTTGAGGCTACACACTTAGCCATACACACAACACGAAAGCTTTTCGAGTTACAACGTGTTGTTTAGGAAAAAACAAGATAATTTCGCACGATGCGGGTTTTCCTTAAAACGTGATTTTCTGAAAAAATTTGACGAAAGAAAATTCTCCTACGGGTTCTCTTTTGAGGCTACATGTTTAGACGTACACGCCACACCAAATGTTTTCGAGTTACAACGTGTTGTTTAGGAGATACAAGCTAATTTTGTATGATGCTTTATTTCTTCTCATAAAGTGTTTCCAATACGTACGTATTTGTCTTTACTCTGCAACACTCTATATCCTTATAACGTGGTATTGTTACATATTCTTTCGAGAGAAATCTCTCCTGTGCCTTTTCTTTTGAGGCTACACACTTAGACATACACGCAACACGAAAGCTTTTCGAGTTACAACGTGTTGTTTAGGAAAAACAAGATAATTCCCCACGATGCGGGATTTCCTTAAAACGTGATTTTCTGAAAAATTTAGACGAAAGAAAATTTTCCTGTGGGTATAATTTCGCAAGATGCGAGATTTCCTTAAAACATGGTTTTCTGACAAATTTAACGAAAGAAAATTGTCCTGTGTGTTCTCTTTTGAGGCTACACGTTTAGACGTACACGGCACACCAAATCTTTCGAGTTACAACGTGTTGTTTAGGAGATACAAGCTAATTTTGTACGAAGCATTATTTCTTCTCATAAAGTGTTTCCAATACATACGTATTTGTCTTTACTCTGCAACACTGTTTTTCCTTATAACGTGGTGTTCTTACATATTCTTTTGAGAAAAATCTCTCCTGCGCGTTCTCTTTTGAGGCTACACACTTAGAAATCCACGCAACACCAAAGCTTTTCGAGTTACAACGTGTTATTTAGGAAAAACAAAATAATTTCGCAGGATGCGGGATATCCTTAAAACATGGTTTTCTGAAAAATTTGACGAAAGAAAATTCTCCTGTGGGTTCTCTTTTGAGTTTATACGTTTAGACGTACATGCCACACCAAATCTTTTCAAGTTACAACTTGTTGTTTAGGAGATACATGCTAATTTTGTACCATGCATTATTTCTTGTCGTAAAGTGTTTCCAATACGTACGTATTTGTCTTTACTCTGCAACACTGTATTTCCTTATAACTTGGTATTCTTACATATTCTTTCGAGAGAAAACTCTCCTGTGCCTTCTCTTTTGAGGCTACACGCTTAGACATACACGCAACACCAAAGCTTTTCCAGTTACAACATGTTGTTTAGGAAAAACAAGATAATTTTGCACGATGCGGTATTTCCTTAAAACGTGATTGTCTGAAAATTTTTGATGAAATTAAATTCTCCTGTGGGTTCTCTTTTGAGGCTACACGATTAGACGTACACGCCACACCAAATTTTTTCGAATTACCACGTGTTGTTTAGGAGATACAAGCTATTTTTTTACGATGCCTTATTTCTTCTCTTAAATTGTTTCGAATATGTACGTATTTGTCTTTACTCTGCAACACTGTATTTCCTTATAACGTGGTATTCTTACATAATCTTTCGAGGGAAAACTCTCCTGTGCATTCCTTTTGAGGCTACACGCTTAGACATACATGCAACACCAAAGCTTTTCGAGTTACCACTTGTTGTTTAGGAAAAACAAGGTAATATCGCACGATGCGAGATTTCCTTAAAACGTGGTTTCTGACAAATTTTGATGAAAGAAAATTCTCCTGTGGGTTCTCTTTTGAGGCTACACTTTTAGACGTACAAGCCACAACAAATATTTTCGAGTTACCACCTGTTGTTTAGGAGATACAAGCTAATTTTTATGATGTGTTATTTCTTCTCTAAAAGTGTTTCCAATATGTACATATTTGTCTTTACTCTGCAACACTGTATTACCTTATAACGTGGTATTCTTACATATTCTTTCGAGAAAAAACTCTCCTGTGCGTTCCCTTTTGAGGCTACACACTTAGATATACACGCAACACCAAAGATGTTCGAGTTACAACGTGTTGTTTAGGAAAAACAAGATAATTTCGCATGATACGGGATTTCCTTAAAACATGGTTTTCTGACAAATTTTGACGAAAGTAAATTCTCCTGTGGGTTCTCTTTTGAGGCTACACGTTTAGATGTACACGCCAAACCAAAAGTTTTCGAGTTACCACGTGTTGTTTAGGAGATACAAGCTAATTTTGTACGATGCGTTATTTCTTCTCGTAAAGTGTTTCCAGTATGTACATTTTTGTCTTTACTCGGCAAAACTGTATTTCCTTATAACGTGGTATTCTTACATATTCTTTCGAGAGAGAAGTCTCCTGTGCATTCTCTTTTGAGGCTACACGCTTAGACATAAACGCAACACCTAAACTTTTCAAGTTACAACGTGTTCTTTAGGAAAAACAAGATAATTTTGTACGATGCGAGATTTCCTTAAAACGTGGTTTTAAGAAAAATTTTGATGAAAGAAAATTCTCCTGTGCATTTTCTTTTGAGGCTACACGTTTAGACGTACACGCCACACCAAATCTTTCTGAATTACAATGTGTTGTTGAGAAGATACAAGCTAATATTGTATGATGTGTTATTTCTTCTCGTAAAGTGTTTCCAATACGTACATATTTGTCTTTAGTGTGCAACATTGTATTTCCATATAACGTGGTATTCTTAAATATTCTTTCAAGAGCAAACTATCCTGTGCGTTCCCTTTTGAGGCTACACACTTCGACATACACGCAACACCAAAGCTTTTCGAGTTACAACGTGTTGTTTAAGAAAAACAAGATAATTTCGCACGATGCGGGATTTCCTTAAAATGTGGTTTTCCGACAAATTTTGACGAAAGAAAATACTCCTGTGGGTTTTCTTTTGAGGCTACACATGCAGACGTACACGCCACACCAAATCTTTCCGAGTTACAATGTATTGTTTAGGAGATACAAGCTAATTTTTTACGATGCGTTATTTCTTCTCGTAAAGTGTTTCCAATATGTACATATTTGTCTTTACTCTGCAACACTGTATTTCCTTATAACATGGTATTCTTACATATTCTTTCCAGAGAAAACTCTCCTATGCGTTCCCTTTTGAGGCCGAACACTTAGACATACAGGCAACACGAAAGCTTTTCGAGTTACAACGTGTTGTTTAGGAAAAACAAGATAATTTCGCACGATGCGGGATTTCCTTAAAACGTGGGTTTCTGACAAATTTGACAAAAGAAAATTGTCCTGTGGGTTCTCTTTTGAGGCTACACGTTTAGACGTACACGCCACACCAAATCTTTTCGAGTTACAACATGTTGTTTAGGAGATACAAGCACATATTATACGATGCATTATTTCTTCTCGTAAAGTGTTTCCAATACGTACATATTTGTCTTTATTCTGAAACACTGTATTTCCTTATAACGTGGTATTCTTACATATTCTTTGGAGGGAATACTCTCCTGTGCGTTCTCTTTTGAGGCTACACGCTTAGACATACATGCAACACCCAAGGTTTTCGAGTTACAAAGTGTTGTTTAGGAAAAAAAGGTAATATCGCAAGATGCGAGATTTCTTTAAAACGTGGTTACTGACAAATTTTGATGAAAGAAAATTCTCCTGTGGGTTCTCTTTTGAGGCTACACCTTTAGACGTACACGCCACACCAAATACTTTCGAGTTACCACGTGTTGTTTAGGAGATACAAGCTAACTTTTTACGATGCGCGTTATTTCTTCTCGTAAAGTGTTTCCAATATGTACATATTTGTCTTTACTCTGCAACACTGTATTTCCTTATAACGTGGTATTCTTACATATTCTTTCGAGAGAAAACTCTCCTGTGCGTTCCCTTTTGAGGCTACACACTTAGATATACACGCAACACCAAAGATGTTCGAGTTACAACATGTTTTTTAGGAAAAAGAAGATAATTTCGCATGATGGGGAATTTCCATAAAAAGTGGTTTTCTGACAAATTTTGATGAAAGAAAATTCTCCTGTGGGTTCTCTTTTGAGGCTACACGTTTAGACGTACACGCCAAACCAAATGTTTTCGAGTTACCACGTGTTGTTTTGGAGATACAAGCTAATTTTGTAAGATGCGTTATTTCTTCTCGTAAAGTGTTTCCAATATGTACTTATTTGACTTTACTCGGCAAAACTGTATTTCCTTATAACGTGGTATTCTTACATATTCTTTCGAGAGAGAAGTCTCCTGTGCATTCTCTTTTGAGGCTACACGCTTAGACATAAACGCAACACTAAAGATTTTCAAGTTACAACGTGTTGTTTAGGAAAAACAAGATAATTTCGTACGATGCGGGATTTCCTTAAAACGTGGTTTTAAGAAAAATTTTGAGGAACGAAAATACTCCTGTGCATTCTCTTTTGAGGCTACATGTATAGACGTACACGCCACACCAAAACTTTTTGAGTTACAACGTGTTGTTTAGGAGATACAAGCTAATTTTGTATGATGTGTTATTTCTTCTCGTAAAGTGTTTCCAATACGTGCGTATTTGTCTTTACTCTGCAACATTGTATTTCCTTATAACGTGGTATTCTTATATATTCTTTCAAGAGCAAACTATCCTGTGCGTTCCCTTTTGAGGCTACACACTTAGACATACACGCAACACCAAAGCTTTTCGAGTTACAACATGTTGTTTAGGAAAAACAAGATAATTTCGCAGGATGGGGTATTACCTTAAAACGTGGTTTTCTGACAATTTTGACGAAAGAAAATTCTCCTGTGGGTTCTCTTTTGAGGCTACACGTTTAGATGTACACGCCAAACCAAATGTTTTCGAGTTACCACGTGTTGTTTAGGAGATACAAGCACATTTTGTACGATGCGTTATTTCTTCTCGTAAAGTGTTTCCAATATGTACATTTTTGTCTTTACTCGGCAAAACTGTATTTCCTTATAACGTGGTATTCTTACATATGCTTTCGAGAGAGAAGTCTCCTGTGCATTCTCTTTTGAGGATACACGCTTAGACATAAACGCAACACCTAAACTTTTCAAGTTACATCGTGTTCTTTAGGAAAAACAAGATAATTTTGTACGATGCGGGATTTCCTTAAAACGTGGTTTTAAGAAAAATTTTGACGAAAGAAAATTCGCCTGTGCATTATCTTTTGATGCTACACATTTAGACGTACACGCCACACCAAATCTTTTTGAATTACAACGTGTTGTTTAGAAGATACAAGGTAATTTTTTATGATGTGTTATTTCTTCTCGTAAAGTGTTTCCAATACGTACATATTTGTCTTTACTCTGCAATATTGTATTTCCTTATAACGTGGTATTCTTACATATTCTTTCAAGAGCAAACGATCCTGTGCATTCCCTTTTGAGGGTACACACTTAGACATACACGCAACACCATAGCTTTTCGAATTACAACGTGTTGTTTAGGAAAAACAAGATAATTTTGCACGATGCGGGATTTCCTTAAAACATGGTTTTCCGACAAATTTTGACGAAAGAAAATACTCCTGTGGGTTTTCTTTTGAGGCTACACATGCAGACGTACACGCCACACCAAATCTTTCCGAGTTACAACGTATTGTTTAGGAGATACAAGCTAATTTTTTACGATGCGTTATTTCTTCTCTTAAAGTGTTTCCAATATGTACATATTTGTCTTTACTCTGCAACCCTGTATTTCCTTATAACGTGGTATTCTTACATATTTTTTCCAGAGAAAACTCTCGTATGCGTTCCCTTTTGAGGCCAAACACTTAGACATACACGCAACACCAAAGCTTTTCGAGTTACAACGTGTTGTTTAGGAAAAACAAGATAATTTCGCACGATGTGGGATTTCCTTAAAACGTGGTTTTCTGACAAATTTGACGAAAGAAAATTGTCCTGTGGGTTCTCTGTTGAGGCTACACATTTAGACGTACATGCCACACCAAATCTTTTCGAGTTACAACATGTTGTTTAGGAGATACAAGCATATTTTGTACGATGCGTTATTTCTTCTCGTAAAGTGTTTCCAATATGTACATTTTTGTCTTTACTCGGCAAAACTGTATTTCCTTATAACGTGGTATTCTTACATATTCTTTCGAGAGAGAAGACTCCTGTGCATTCTCTTTTGAGGCTACACGCTTAGACATAAACGCAACACCTAAACTTTTCAAGTTACATCGTGTTCTTTAGGAAAAACAAGATAATTTTGTACGATGCGGGATTTCCTTAAAACGTGGTTTTAAGAAAAATTTTGACAAAAGAAAATTCTCCTGTGCATTATCTTTTGAGGCTACACGTTTAGACGTACACGCCACACCAAATCTTTTTGAATTACAACGTGTTGTTTAGAAGATACAAGCTAATTTTTTATGATGTGTTACTTCTCGTAAAGTGTTTCCAATACGTACGTATTTGTCTTTACTCTGCCATATTGTATTTCCTTATAACGTGGTATTCTTACATATTCTTTCAAGAGCAAACGATCCTGTGCGTTCCCTTTTGAGGCTACACACTTAGACATACACGCAACACCATAGCTTTTCGAGTTACAACGTGTTGTTTAGGAAAAACAAGATAATTTCGCACGATGCGGGATTTCCTTAAAACATGGTTTTCCGACAAATTTTGACGAAAGAAAATACTCCTGTGGGTTTTCTTTTGAGGCTACACATGCAGACGTACACGCCACACCAAATCTTTGCGAGTTACAACATATTGTTTAGGAGATACAAGCTAATTTTTTACGATGCGTTATTTCTTCTCGTAAAGTGTTTCCAATATGTACATATTTGTCTTTACTCTGCAATCCTGTATTTCCTTATAAAGTGGTATTCTTACATATTCTTTCCAGAGAAAACTCTCGTATGCGTTCCCTTTTGAAGCCAAACACTTAGACATACACGCAACACCAAAGCTTTTCGAGTTACAACGTGTTGTTTAGGAAAAACAAGATAATTTCGCACGATGTGGGATTTCCTTAAAACGTGGTTTTCTGACAAATTTGACGAAAGAAAATTGTCCTGTGGGTTCTCTGTTGAGGCTACACGTTTAGACGTACACGCCACACCAAATCTTTTCGAGTTACAACTTGTTGTTTAGGAGATACAAGCACATTTTTTACAATGCGTTATTTCTTCTATTAAAGTGTTTCCAATACGTACGTATTTGTCTTTATTCTGCAACACTGTATTTCCTTATAACGTGGTATTCTTACATATTCTTTGGAGGGAATACTCTCCTGTGCGTTCTCTTTTGAGGCTACACGCTTAGACATACATGCAACACCAAAGCTTTTCGAGTTACAACTTGTTGTTTAGGAAAACCAAGGTAATATCGCACGATGCGAGATTTCCTTAAAACGTGGTTTCTGACAAATTTTGATGAAAGAAAATTCTCCTGTGGGTTCTCTTTTGAGGCTACACCTTTAGACGTACACGCCACACCAAATACTTTCGAGTTACCACGTGTTGTTTAGGAGATACAAGCTAATTTTCTAAGATGCGTTATTTCTTCTCGTAAAGTGTTTCCAATACATACGTATTTGTCTTTACTCTGCAACAATGTATTTCCTTATAACGTGGTATTCTTACAATTTCTTTCGAGGGAAAACTCTCCTGTGTGTTCTCTTTTGAGGCTACATGCTTAGACATACATGCAACACCAAAGTATTTCGAGTTACAACGTGCTGTTTAGGAAAAACAAGATAATATCGCACGATGCGAGATTTCCTTAAAACTTGGTTTTCTGACAAATTTGATGAAAGAAAATTGTCCTGTGGGTTCTCTTTTGAGGCTACACGTTTAGACGTACTCGCCACACCAAATCTTTCGAGTTACAACGTGTTGTTTAGGAGATACAAGCTAATTTTGTACGAAGCATTATTTCTTCTCATAAAGTGTTTCCAATACATACATATTTGTCTTAACTCTGCAACACTGTTTTTCTTATAACGTGGTGTTCTTACATATTCTTTTGAGAAAAATCTCTCCTGTGCGTTCTCTTTTGAGGCTACACGCTTAGAAATACACGCAACACCAAAGCTTTTCGAGTTACAACGTGTTGTTTAGGAAAAACAAGATAATTTCGCAGGATGCGGGATATCCTTAAAACATGGTTTTCTGAAAAATTTGATGAAAGAAAATTCTCCTGTGCGTTCTCTTTTGAGGCTACATGTTTAGACGTACATGCCACACCAAATTTTTTCAAGTTACAACTTGTTGTTTAGGAGATACATGCTAATTTTGTACCATGCATTATTTCTTGTCGTAAAGTGTTTCCAATACGTACGTATTTGTCTTTATTCTGCAACACTGTATTTCCTTATATCGTGGTATTCTTACATATTCTTTAGAGAGAAAACTCTCCTGTGCCTTCTCTTTTGAGGCTACACGCTTAGACATACACGCAACACCAAAGCTTTTCCAGTTACAACGTGTTGTTTACGAAAAACAAGATAATTTTGCACGATGCGGGATTTCCTTAAAACGTGATTTTCTGAAAATTTTTGACGAAAGTAAATTCTCCTGTGGGTTCTCTTTTGAGGCTACACGTTTAGACATACACGCCACACCAAATTTTTTCGAGTTACTACGTGTTGTTTAGGAGATACAAGCTATTTTTTTAAGATGCCTTTTTTCTTCTCTTAAATTGTTTCGAATATGTACGTATTTTTCTTTACTCTGCGACACTGTATTTCCTTATAACGTGGTATTCTTACATATTCTTTCGAGGGAAAAGTCTCCTGTGCGTTCCTTTTGAGGCTACATGCTTAGACATACATGCAACACCAAAGCTTTTCGAGTTACCACGTGTTGTTTAGGAAAAACAAGGTAATATCGCACGATGCGAGATTTCCTTAAAACGTGGTTTCTGACAAATTTTGATGAAAGAAAATTCTCCTGTGGGTTCTCTTTTGAGGCTACACTTAGACGTACACGCCACAGCAAATATTTTCGAGTTACAACGTGTTGTTTAGGAGATACAAGCTAATTTTTATGATGTGTTATTTCTTCTCGTAAAGTGTTTCCAATATGTACATATTTGTCCTTACTCTGCAACACTGTATTTCCTTATAACGTGGTATTCTTACATATTCTTTCGAGAAAAAAACTCTCCTGTGCGTTCCCTTTTGAGGCTACACACTTAGATATACACGCAACACCAAAGATGTTCGAGTTACAACGTGTTGTTTAGGAAAAAGAAGATAATTTCGCATGATGCGGGATTTCATTAAAACGTGGTTTTCTGACAAATTTTGACGAAAGTAAATTCTCCTGTGGGTTCTCTTTTGAGGCTACACTTTTAGATGTACACGCCAAACCAAATGTTTTCGAGTTACCACGTGTTGTTTAGGAGATACAAGCTAATTTTGTACGATGCGTTATTTCTTCTCGTAAAGTGTTTCCAATATGTACATTTTTGTCTTTACTCGGCAAAACTGTATTTCCTTATAACGTGGTATTCTTACATATTCTTTCGAGAGAGAAGACTCCTGTGCATTCTCTTTTGAGGCTGTATGCTTAGACATAAACGCAACACCTAAACTTTTCAAGTTACAACGTGTTTAGGAAAAACAAGATAATTTTGTACGATGCGGGATTTCCTTAAAACGTGGTTTTAAGAAAAATTTTGACGAAAGAAAATTCTCCTGTGCATTATCTTTTGAGGCTACACGTTTAGACGTACACGCCACACCAAATCTTTCTGAATTACAACGTGTTGTTTAAGAGATACAAGCTAATTTTGTATGATGTGTTATTTCTTCTCGTAAAGTGTTTCCAATACGTACGTATTTGTCTTTACTCTGCAACATTGTATTTCCTTATAACGTGGTATTCTTATATATTCTTTCAAGAGCAAACTATCCTGTGCGTTCCCTTTTGAGGCTACACACTTAGACATACACGCAACACCAAAGCTTTTCGAGTTACAACGTGTTGTTTAGGAAAAACAAGATAATTTCCCAGGATGCCGGATTACCTTAAAACGTGGTTTTCTGACAAATTTTGACGAAAGAAAATTCTCCTGTGGGTTCTCTTTTGAGGCTACACGTTTAGACCTACACGCCACACTAAATCCTTTCGAGTTACCACGTGTTGTTTAGGAGATACAAGCTAATTTTGTACGATGCGTTATTTCTTCTCGTAAAGTGTTTCCAATACATATGTATTTTTCTTTACTCTGCAACATTGGATTTCCTTATAACGTTGTATTCTTACATGTACTTTCAAGGGAAAACTCTCCAGTGCGTTCCCTTTTGAGGCTACATGCTTAGACATACAGGCAACACCAAAGCTTTTCGAGTTACAACGTGTTGTTTAGGAAAAAGGAGATAATTTTGCACGATACAGGATTTCCTTAAAACGTGTTTTTTTTGACAAATTTTGACGAACGAAAGTTATCCTGTGTGTTCTCTTTTGAGGCTACACGTGTAGACGTACACGCCACACCAAATCCTTTCGAGTTGAACGTGTTGTTTAGGAGATACAAGCTAATTTTGTACGATGCGTTATTTCTTCTCGTAAAGTGTTTCCAATACATACGTATTTGTCTTTACTCTGCAACACTGTTTTTCCTTATAACATGGTGTTCTTACATATTCTTTCGAGAATAATCTCTCCTGTGCGTTCTCTTTTGAGGCTACATGCTTAGAAATACACGCAACACCAAACATTTCGAGTTACAACGTGTTGTTTAGGAAAAACAAGATAATTTCACATGATGCGGGATTTCCTTAAAACGTGGTTTTCTGACAAATTTTGACGAAAGTAAATTCTCCTGTGGGTTCTCTTTTGAGGCTACACGTTTAGACGTACACGCCAAACCAAATGTTTTCGAGTTACCACGTGTTGTTTAGGAGATACAAGCTAATTTTGTACGATGTGTTATTTCTTCTCGTAAAGTGTTTCCAATATGTACATTTTTGTCTTTACTCGGCAAAACTGTATTTCTTTATAATGTGGTATTCTTACATATTCTTTCGAGAGAGAAGTCTCCTGTGCATTCTCTTTTGAGGCTACACGCTTAGACATAAACGCAACACCTAAGGTTTTCAAGTTTCAACGTGTTCTTTAGGAAAAACAAGATAATTTCGTATGATGCGGGATTTCCTTAAAACGTGGTTTTAAGAAAAATTTTGACGAAAGAAAATTCTCCTGTGCATTCTCTTTTGAGGCTACCCGTTTAGACGTACACACCACACCAAATCTTTTTGAGTTACCACGTGTTGTTTAGGAGATACAAGCTAATTTTGTACGATGCATTATTTCTTCTCGTAAAGTTTAAGTGTTTTCATTACGTACATATTTGTCTTTACTCTGCAACACTGTATTTCTTTTTTTTTTTTTTTAGGAGCAAGTTAATATTGTATTTTAGTGTGTCAAGGCATGATAATTTTCTTGGGGGCTAACAATTTCAAAGTTTTTTTTTTAATTTTTTTATTCGATATAATTTATTTACATTTCAAATGATTTCCCCTTTTCTATCCCCCCCCCACTCCCCGAAAGTCCCATAAGCCCTCTTCTCTTCCCCTGTCCTCCCTCCCACCCCTTCCCAGGTCCCCGTTCTGGTTTTGCCGAATACTGTTTCACTGAGTCTTTCCAGAACCAGGGACCACTCCTCCTTTCTTCTTGTATCTCATCTGATGTGTGGATTATGTTTTGGGTATTCCAGTTTTCTAGGTTAATAACCACTTATTAGTGAGTGCATACCATGATTCACCTTTTGAGTCTGGGTTACCTCACTTAGTATGATGTTCTCTAGCTCCATCCATTTGCCTAAGAATTTCATGAATTCATTGTTTCTAATGGCTGAATAGTACTCCATTGTGTAAATATACCACATTTTTTTGCATCCACTCTTCTGATGAGGGATACCTGGGTTCTTTCCAGCATCTGGCAATTATAAATAGGGCTGCTATGAACATAGTAGAGCATGTATCCTTATTGTATGGTGGGGAATCCTCTGGGTATATGCCCAGGAGTGGTATAGCAGGATCTTCTGGAAGTGAGGTGCCCAGTTTTCGGAGGAACCGCCAGACTGCTTTCCAGAGTGGTTGTACCAATTTGCAACCCCACCAGCAGTGGAGGAGTGTTCCTCTTTCTCCACATCCTCTCCAACACCTGCTGTCTCCTGAATTTTTAATCTTAGCCATTCTGACTGGTGTAAGATGAAATCTTAGGGTTGTTTTGATTTGCATTTCCCTAATGACTAATGAAGTTGAGCATTTTTTAAGATGCTTCTCCGCCATCCGAAGTTCTTCAGGTGAGAATTCTTTGTTTAACTCTGTACCCCATTTTTTAATAGGGTTGTTTGGTTTTCTGGAGTCTAACTTCTTGAGTTCTTTATATATATTGGATATTAGCCCTCTATCTGATGTAGGATTGGGAAAGATCTTTTCCCAATTTGTTGGTTGCCAATCTGTCCTCTTGATGGTGTCCTTTGCCTTACAGATACTCTGTAACCTTATGAGGTCCCATTTGTCAATTCTTGCTCTTAGAGCATACACTATTGGTGTTCTGTTCAGAAACTTTCTCCCTGTACCGATGTCCTCAAGGGTCTTCCCCAGTTTCTTTTCTATTAGCTTCAGAGTGTCTGGCTTTATGTAGAGGTCCTTGATCCATTTGGATTTGAGCTTAGTACAAGGAGACAAGGATGAATCAATTCGCATTCTTCTGCATGCTGACCTCCAGTTGAACCAGCTCCATTTGTTGAAAAGGCTATCTTTTTTCCATTGGATGTTTTTAGCCTCTTTGTCGAAGATCATGTGGCCATACGTGTGTGGGTTCATTTCTGGATCTTCAATCCTGTTCCATTGATCTTCCTGTCTGTCACTGTACCAATACCATGCAGTTTTTAATACTATTGCTCTGTAGTATTGCTTGAGGTCAGGGATACTGATTCCCCCAGATTTTCTTTTGTTGCTGAGAATAGTTTTAGCTATCCTGGGTTTTTTTTTTTTTTTTTTTTTTTTTTTTTTTTTGATAGCAAAAACACTGTATTTCTTTATAACGTGGTATTCTTACATATTCTTTCGAGAGAAAACTCTCCTGTGCCTTCTCTTTTGAGGCTACACGCTTAGACATACACCAACACCAAAGCTTTTCGACTTACAACGTGTTGTTTAGGAAAAATAAGGTAATTTAGCACGATGCGGGATTTCCTTAAAACGTGGTTTTTTGACAAATTTTGACGAAAGAAAATTGTCCTTTGGGTTCTCTTTTGAGGCTACACGTTTAGACGTACAGGCCACACCAAATCTGTTCGAGTTACAACGTGTTGTTTAGGAGATACAAGCTAATTTTGTATGATGCATTATTTCTTCTCATAAAGTGTTTCTAATACGTACGTATTTGCCTTTACTCTGCAACACTGTTTTTCCTTATAACGTGGTGTTCTTACATATTCTTTCGAGAAAAAAACTCTCCTGTATGTTCTCTTTTGAGGCTACACACTTAGAAATACACGCAACACCAAAGCTTTTCGAGTTACCACTTCTTGTTTAGGAAAAACAAGATAATTTCGCAGGATGCGGGATATCCTTAAAACATGGTTTTCTGACAAATTTGACGAAAGAAAATTCTCCTGTGGCTTCTCTTTTGAGGCTACCCGTTTAGACGTACACGCCACACCAAATATTTTCGAGTTACAACGTGTTGTTTAGGAGATACAAGCTAATTTTGTATGATGCTTTATTTTTTCTCGTAAAGTGTTTCTAATACGTACGTATTTGTCTTTACCTTGGAACACTGTATTTCCTTATAACGTGGTATTCTTACATATTCTTTCGAGAGAAAACTCTCCTGTGCATTCTCTTTTGAGGTTACACGCTTAGACATACACGCAACACCAAAGCTTTTCGAGTTACAAAGTGTTGTTCAGGAAAAACAAGATAATTTCGCACGATGCTGGATTTCCTTAATACGTGGTTTCTGACAAATTTTGACGAAAGAATATTCTCCTGTGGGTTCTGTTTTGAGGCTACACGTTTAGACGTACACGCCACACCAAATCGTTCGAGTTACAACATGTTGTTTAGGAGATACAAGCTAATATTGTAAGATGCGTTATTTCTTCTCGTAAAGTGTTTCTAATAAGTACGTATTTGTCTTTACTCTGCAAAACTGTATTTCCTAATAACGTGGTATTCTTACATATTCTTTCGAGAGAAAACTCTCCGGTGCGTTCCCCTTTGAGGCTACACACTTAGATATACAAGCAACACCAAAGCTTTCGAGTTACATCGTGTTGTTTAGGAAAAACAAGATAATTTCTCACGATGCGGGACTTCCTTAAAACGTGGTTTTCTGAAAAATTTTGACGAAAGAAAATTCTCCTGTGGGTTCTCTTTTGAGGCTACACGTTTAGACGTACACGCCACACCAAATCTTTTCAAGTTACAACGTGTTGTTTAGGAGATACATGCTAATTTTGTATCATGCATTATTTCTTCTCGTAAAGTGTTTCCAATACGTACATATTTGTCTTTACTCTGCAACACTGTATTTCCTTATAACGTTTTATTCTTACATGTTCTTTCGATAGAGAACTGTCCTGTGCATTCTCTTTTGAGGCTATACGCTTAGACATACACGCAACTCCAAAGCTTTTTGAGTTACAACCTGTTGTTTAGGAAAAACAAGATAATTTTGCACGATGCGGGATCTCCTTAAAACATGGTTTTCTTACAAATTTTGACGAAAGAAAGTACACCTGTGGGTTTTCTTTTGAGGCTACACATGCAGACGTACACGCCACACCAAATCTTTCCGAGTTACAACATATTGTTTAGGAGATACAAGCTAATTTTTTACGATGTGTTATTTCTTCTCGTAAAGTGTTTCCAATATGTACATATTTGTCTTTACTCTGCAACACTGTATTTCCATATAACGTCGTATTCTTACATATTCTTTCCAGAGAAAACTCTCCTATGCGTTCCCTTTTGAGGCCAAACACTTAGACATACACGCAACACCAAAGCTTTTCGAGTTACAACATGTTGTTTAGGAAAAACAAGATAATTTCGCACGATGCGGTATTTCCTTAAAACGTGGTTTTCTGAAATATTTGACGAAAGAAAATTGTCCTGTGGCTTCTCTTTTGAGGCTACACGTTTAGACGTACACGCCACGCCAAATCTTTTCGAGTTATAAGGTGTTGTTTAGGAGATACAAACTAATTTTGTTCGATGCATTATTTCTTCTCATAATGTGTTTCCAATATGTACGTATTTGTCTTTACTCTGCAACACTGTTTTTCCTTATAACGTGGTGTTCTTACATACTCTTTCGAGAAAAAAACTCTCCTGTGCGTTCTCTTTTGAGGCTACACGCTTAGAAATACACGCAACACCAAAGCTTTTCGAGTTACAACGTGTTGTTTAGGAAAAACGAGATAATTTCGCAGGATGTGGGATATCCTTTAAACATGGTGTTCTGACAAATTTGACAAAAGAAAATTCTCCTGTGGGTTCTCTTTTGAGTCTACACGTTTAGACGTACACGCCACACCAAATCTTTTCGAGTTACAACATGTTGTTTAGGAGATACAAGATAATTTTGTACCATGCGTTATTTCTTCTCGTAAAGTGTTTCCAATATGTACTTATTTGTGTTTAATCTGCAACACTGTATTTCCTTATAACGTTGTATTCTTACATGTTCTTCCGATAGAAAATTCTCCTGTGCATTCTCTTTTGAGGCTACACGCTTAGACATACACGCAACAAAAAAGCTTTTTGAGTCACAACGTGTTGTTTAGGAAAAACAAGATAATTTTGCACGATGAGGGATTTCCTTAAAACGTGGTTTTCTGACAAATTTTGACGAAAGAAAGTACTCCTGTGGGTTTTCTTTTGAGGCTACATGTGCAGACATACACGCCATACCAAATCTTCTCGAGTTACAACGTGTTGTTTAGGAGATACAAGCTAATTTTGTAAGATGCGTTATTTCTTCTCCTAAAGTGTTTCCAATACGTAAGTATTTGTCTTTACTCTGCAACACTGTATATCCTTATAACGTGGTATTCTTACATATTCTTTCGAAGGAAAAGTCTCCTGTGCATTCTATTTGAGGCTACATGCTTAGACATACACGCAACACCAAAGCTTTTCGAGTTACAACGTGTTGTTTAGGAAAAACAAGAGAATTTTGCACGATGCGAGATTTCCTTAAAACATGGTTTTGAAAAATTTTGATGAAAGAAAATTCTCGTGTGGGTTCTCTTTTGAGGTTACACGTGTAGACATAAGAGCCACACCAAATCTTTTCGAGTTACAACGTGTTGTTTAGGAGATACAAGCTAATTTTGTACGATGCGTTATTTCTTCTCGTAAAGTGTTTCCAATACGTACCTATTTGTCTTTACTCTGCAACACTGTATTTCCTTATAACGTGGTATTCTTACATATTCTTTCGAGGGAAAGCTCTCCTGTGCCTTCTCTTTTGAGGCTACAGGCTTAGACATACACGCAACACCAAAGCTTTTCGAGTTACAACGTGTTGTTTAGGAAAAATAAGATAATTTCGCAGGATGCGTGATTTCCTTAAAACGTGATTTTCTGAAAAATTTTGAAGAAAGAAAATTCTCCTATGGGTTCTATTTTGAGGCTACACGTTTAGTCGTACACGCCACACCAATTCTTTTCGAGTTACAACGTGTTGTTTAGGAGATACAAGCAAATTTTTTACGATGAGTTATTTCTTCTCGTAAAGTGTTTCCAATACGTACGTATTTGTCTTTACTCTGCAACACTGTATTTCCTTATAACATTGTATTCTTACATGTTCTTTCGATAGAAAACTCTCCTGTGCGTTCTCTTTTGAGGCTACACGATTAGACATACACGCAACTCCAAAGCTTTTTGAGTTACAATGTTTTGTTTAGGAAAAACAAGATAATTTTTCACGATGCGGAATTTCCTTAAAACGTGGTTTTCTGACAAATTTTGACGAAAGAAAGTAATCCTGTGGGTTTTCCTTTGAGGCTATACATGCAGACGTACACGCCACACCAAATCTTTCCTAGTTACAACGTGTTGTTTAGGAGATACAAGCTAATATTTTATGATGCGTTATTTCTTCTCGTAAACTGTTTCCAATATGTACATATTTGTCATTACTCTGCAACACTGTATTTTCTAATAACGTGCTATTCTTACATATTCTTTCGAGAGAAAACTCTCCTATGAGTTCCCTTTTGAGGCCAAACACTTAGAAATACACGCAACACCAAAGCTTTTCGAGTTACAATGTGTTTTTTAGGAAAAACAAGATAATTTCGCACGATGCGGGATTTCCTTAAAACGTGGTTTTCTGACAAATTTGACGAAAGAAAATTGTCCTGTGTGTTCTCTTTTGAGGCTACACGTTTAGACGTACACGCCACACCAAATCTTTTCGAGTTACAACGCGTTGTTTAGGAGATACAAACTAATTTTTTACGATGCATTATTTCTTCTCATAAAGTGTTTCCAATACATACGTATTTGTCTTTACTCTGCAACACTGTTTTTCCTTATAACGTGGTGTTCTTACATATTATTTCGAGAAAAACTCTCCTGTGCATTTGCTTTTGAGGCTACATGCTTAGAAATACACGCAACACCGAAGGTTTTCGAGTTACAATGTGTTGTTTAGGAAAAACAAGATAATTTCGCAGTTTGCGGGATATCCTTAAAACATGGTTTTCTGAAAAATTTGATGAAAAAAAATTCTCCTGTGGGTTCTCTTTTGAGGCTACCCGTTTAGACGTACACGCCACACCAAATCTTTTCGAGTTACAACTTGTAGTTTAGGAAATACAAGCTAATTTTGTACCATGCGTTATTTCTTCTCGTAAAGTGTTTCCAATACGTACGTATTTGTCTTTACTCTGCAACACTGTATTTCCTTATAACGATGTATTCTTACATATTCTTTCGATAGAAAACTCTCCTGTGCATTCTCTTTTGAGGCTACACGCTTAGACATATACGCAGCTCCAAAGCTTTTTGAGTTACAACGTGTTGTTTAGGAAAAACAAGATAATTTTGCACGATGCGGAATTTCCTTAAAACGTGGTTTTCTGACAAATTTTGACGAAAGAAAGTACTCCTGTGGGTTTTCTTTTGAGGCTACACATGCAGACGTACACGCCACACCAAATCTTTCCAAGTTACAACGTGTTGTTTAGGAGATACAAGCTAATATTTTACAATGCGTTATTTCTTCTCATAAAGTGTTTCCAATATGTACATATTTGTCTTTACTCTGCAACACTGTATTTCCTAATAACGTGGTATTCTTACATATTCTTTCAAGAGAAAACTCTTCTATGCGTTCCCTTTTGAGGCCAAACACTTAGACATACACGCAACACCAAAGCTTTTCGAGTTACAACGTGTTGTTTAGGAAAAACAAGATAATTTCGCACGATGCGGGATTTCCTTAAAACGTGGTTTTCTGACAAATTTGACGAAAGAAAATTGTCCTGTGGGTTCTCTTTTGAGGCTACACGTTTAGACGTACACGCCACACTAAATCTTTTCGAGTTACAACGTGTTGTTTAGGAGATACAAGCTAATTTTGTACGATGCATTATTTCTTCTCATAAAGTGTTTCCAATACGTATGTATTTGTCTTTACTCTGCAACACTGTTTTTCCTTATAACGTGGTGTTCTTACATATTCGTTCGAGAAAAAACTCTCCTGTGCGTTCTCTTTTGAGGCTACACACTTAGAAATACACGCAACATCAAAGCTTTTCGAGTTACAACGTGTTGTTTAGGAAAAACAAGATAATTGCGCAGGATGCGGGATATCCTTAAAACATGGTCTACTGAAAAATTTGACAAAAGAAAATTGTCCTGTGGGTTCTCCTTTGAGGCTACACGTTTAGACCTACACACCACACAAAATCTTTTCGAGTGACAATGTGTTGTTTAGGAGATACAAGCTAATTTTGTAAGGTGCTTTATTTCTTCTCGTAAAGTGTTTCCAATATGTATGTATTTGTCTTTAATCTGGAACACTGTATTTCCTTATAACGTGGTGTTCTTACATATTCTTTCGAGAGAAAACTCTCCTGTGCATTCTCTTTTGAGGCTACATGCCAAGACATACACGCAACACCAAAGCTTTTCGAGATACAAAGTGTTATTCAGGAAAAACAAGATAATTTTGCATGATTCGGGATTTCCTTAATAAGTGGTTTCCAACAAATTTTGACGAAAGAAAATTCTCCTGTGGGTTCTCTTTTGAGGCTACACGTTTAGATGTACATGCCACACCAAATCTTTCGAGTTACAACATGTTGTTTAGGAGATAGAAGCTAATTTTGTATGATGCGTTATTTCTTCTCTTAAAGTGTTTCCAATATGTATGTATTTGTCTTTACTCTGCAAAACTGTATTTCCTTATAACGTGGTATTCTTACATATTCTTTCGGGAGAAAACTCTCCTGTGCATTCCCCTTTGAGGCTACAAACTTAGATATACACGCAACACCAAAGCTTTCGAGTTACAACGTGTTGTTTAGGAAAAACAAGATAATTTCGCATGATGCGGGACTTCCTTAAAACGAGGTTTTCTGAAAAATTTTGACTAAAGAAAATTCTCCTGTGGGTTCTCTTTTGAGGCTACATGTTTAGACATACACGCCACACCAAATCTTTTCGAGTTACCACGTGTTGTTTAGGAGATACAAGCTAATTTTGTACGATGCGTTATTTCTTCTTGTAAAGTGTTGCCAGTATGTAAGTATTTGTCTTTACTCTGCAACACTGTATTTCCTTATAACGTTGTATTCTTACATGTTCTTTCGAGAGCAAACTCTCCTCTGCATTCTCTTTTGAGGCTACAGGCTTAGACATACACGCAACACCAAAGCTTTTCGAGTTACAACGTTTTGTTCAGGAAAAACAATATAATTTTGCAAGATGCGGGATTTCCTTAAAATGTGGTTTCTGACAAATTTTGACGAAAGAAAATTCTCCTGTGGGTTCTCTTTTGAGGCTATACGTTTAGACGTACACGCCACATCAAATCTTTCCGAGTTAAAACGTTGTTTAGGAGATACAAGCTAATTTTTTACGAAGCGTTATTTCTTCTTGTAAAGTGTTTCCAATATGTACATATTTGTCTTTACTCTGCAAAACTGTATTTCCTTATAACGTGGTTTTATTACATATTCTTTCGAAAGAAAACTCTCCTGTGCATTCCCTTTTGAGGCTACACACTTAGACATACTCGCAACATCAAAGATTTTCGAGTTACAACGTGTTGTTCAGGAAAAACAAGATAATTTTGCAGGATGTGGGATATCCTTAAAACGTGGTTTTGTGAAAAATTTGACGAAAGAAAATCTCCTGTGGGTTCTCTTTTGAGGCTACACATTTAGATGTACATGCCACACCGAATCTTTCCAAGTTACAACGTGTTGTTTAGGATATACAAGTTAATTTTGTACATATTCTTTCAAGAGAAAACTCTCCTGTGCCTTCTCTTTTGAGGCTACACGCTTAGACATACATGCAACACGAAAGCTTTTCGAGTTACAACGTGTTGTTTAGGAAAAACAACATAATTTTGCACGATGCGGGATTTCCTTAAAACGTGATTTTCTTAAAAATTTTGAAAAAAGAAAATTCTCCTATGGGTTCTCTTTTGAGGCTACACGTTTAGACGTACACGCCACACCAAATCTTTTCGAGTTACCACGTGTTGTTTAGGAGATACAAGCTAATTTTTTACGATGCCTTATTTCTTCTCGTAAAGTGTTTCCAATATGTACGTATTTGTCTTTACTCTGGAACACTGTGTTTCCTTATAACGTGGTATTCTTACATATTCTTTCGAGGGAAAACTCTCCTGTGCGTTCTCTTTTGAGGCTACACGCTTAGACATACATGCAACACCAAAGCATTTCGAGTTACAACGTGTTGTTTAGGAAAAACAAGATAATATCGCACGATGCGAGATTTTTTTAAAACACGGTTTCTGACAGATTTTGATGAAAGAAAATTCTCCCGTGGGTTCTCTTTTGAGGCTGCACGTTTAGACGTACACGCCACACCAAATATTTTCAAGTTACCACGTGTTGTTTAGGAGATACAAGCTAATTTTGTACGATGCATTATTTCTTCTTGTTAAGTGTTTCCAATATGTATGTATTTGTCTTTACTATGCAACACTGTATTTCCTTATAACGTGGTATTCTTACATATTCTTTCGAGAGAAAACTCTCCTGTGCATTCCCTTTTGAGGCTACACACTTAGACATACTCGCAACACCAAAGCTTTTCGAGTTACAATGTGTTGTTTAGGAAAAACAAGATAATTTCGCACGATGCGGTATTTCCTTAAAACTTGGTTTTCTTTCTGACGAAAGAAAATTCTCCTGTGGGTTCTCTTTTGAGGCTACACGTTTAGACGTACACACCAAACCAAATCTTTTCTAGTTACAACGTGTTGTTTAGGAGATACAAGCTAATTTTGTACCATGCGTTATTTCTTCTCGTAAAGTGTTTCCAATATGTACTTATTTGTGCTTAATCTGCAACACTGTATTTCCTTATAACGTTGTATTCTTACATGTTCTTTCGATAGAAAACTCTCCTGTGCATTCTCTTGAGGCTACACGCTTAGACATACACGCAACAAAAAAGCTTTTTGAGTTACAACGTGTTGTTTAGGAAAAACAAGATAATTTTGCACGATGAGGGATTTCCTTAAAACGTGGTTTTCTGACAAATTTTGACGAAAGAAAGTACTCCTGTGGGTTTTCTTTTGAGGCTACACGTGCAGACATACACGCCACACCAAATCTTCCCGAGTTACAACGTGTTGTTTAGGAGATACAAGCTAATTTTGTAAGATGCGTTATTTCTTCTCCTAAAGTGTTTCCAATACGTAAGTATTAGTCTTTACTCTGCAACACTGTATATCCTTATAACGTGGTATTCTTACATATTCTTTCGAGGGAAAAGTCTCCTGTGCATTCTATTTGAGGCTACATGCTTAGACATACACGCAACACCAAAGCTTTTCGAGTTACAACGTGTTGTTTAAGAAAAATAAGATAATTTCGCACGATGCGGGATTTCCTTAAAACGTGATTTTCTGAAAAATTTTGAAGAAAGAAAATTCTCCTATGGGTTCTCTTTTGAGGCTACACGTTTAGACGTACACGCCACACCAATTCTTTTCGAGTTACAACGTCTTGTTTAGGAGATACAAACAAATTTTTTACGATGAGTTATTTCTTCTCGTAAAGTGTTTCCAATACGTACGTATTTGTCTTTATTCTGCAACACTGTATTTCCTTATAACGTTGTATTCTTACATGTTCTTTTGATAGAAAACTCTCCTGTGCGTTCTCTTTTGAGGCTACACGCTTAGACATACACGCAACTCGAAAGCTTAGACATACATGCAACACCAAAGCTTTTCGAGTTACAACGTGTTGTTTAGGAAAAATAAGATAATTTCGCACGATGCGGGATTTCCTAAAAACATGATTTTCTGAAAAATTTTGAGGAAAGAAAATTCTCCTGTGGGTTCTCTTTTGAGGCTAGATGTTTAGACGTACATGCCCCACCAAATCTTTTTGATTTACAACGTGTTGTTTAGGACATACAAGCTAATTTTTTACGATGAGTTATTTCTTCACGTAAAGTGTTTCCAATACGTAAGTATTTGTCTTTACTCTGCAACACTGTATTTCCTTATAACCTGGTATTCTTACATATTCTTTTGAGAGAAAACTCTCCTGTGCCTTCTCTTTTGAGGCTACACGTTTAGACATACATGTAACACCAAAGCCCTTCGAGTTACAACGTGTTGTTTAGGAAAAACAAGATAATTTCGCAAGATGCGGGATTTCCTTAAAACGTGATTTTCTGAAAAATTTTGACGAAAGAAAATTCTCCTATGGGTTCTCTTTTGAGGCTACACGTTTAGACGTACACGCCACACCAAATCTTTCGAGTTACAACGTGTTGTTTAGGATATACAAGCTAATTTTGTACGATGCGTTATTTCTTCTCGTAAAGTGTTTCCAATACGTACGTATTTGTCTTTACTCTGCAACACTGTATTTCCTTATAACGTTGTATTCTTACATGTTCTTTCAATAGAAAACTCTCCTGTGCGTTCTCTTTTGAGGCTACACGCTTAGACATACACAAAACACCAAAGCTTTTTGAGTAACAACATGTTGTTTAGGAAAAACAAGATAATTTTGCACGATGCGGGATTTCCTTAAAACGTGGTTTTCTGACAAATTTTGACGAAAGAAAGTACTCCTGTGGGTTTTCTTTTGAGGCTACACGTGCAGACGTACACGCCACACCAAATCTTTTAGAGTTACAACGTGTTGTTTAGGAGATCCAAGCTAATTTTGTAAGATGCGTTATTTCTTCTCCTAAAGTGTTTCCAATACATAAATATTTGTCTTTACTCTGCAACACTGTGTTTCCTTGTAACGTGGTTTTATTACATATTCTTTTGAGAGAAAAGTCTCCTGTCCGTTCCCTTTTGAGGCTACACACTTAGACATACTCGCAACACCAAGGCTTTTCGAGTTACAACGTGTTGTTCAGGAAAAACAAGATAATTTCGCAGGATGTGGGATATCCCTAACGTGGTTTTCTGAAAAATTTGACGAAAGAAAATTCTCCTGTTGGTTCTCTTTTGAAGCTACACGTTTAGATATACACGCCCCACCAAATACTTTCGAGTTACGACGTGTTGTTTAGGAGATACAAGCTAATTTTATACGATGCTTTATTTCTTCTCGTAAAGTGTTTCCAATACATACATATTTGTCTTTACTCTGCAACACTGTATTTCCTTATAACGTGGTATTCTTACATATTCTTTCGAGAGAACACTCTCCTGTGCGTTCTCTTTTGAGGTTATACGCTTAGACATACACGCAACACCAAAGCTTTTCGAGTTACAACGTGTTGTTCAGGAAAAACAAGATAATTTTGCACGATGCAGGATTTCCTTAAAACGTGGTTTCTGACATATTTTGACGAAACAAATTTCTCCTGTGGGTTCTCTTTTGAGGCAACACGTTTAGACGTACACGCCACACCAAATCTTTCCGAGTTACAACGTGTTGTTAAGGAGATACAAGCTAATTTTGTACGATGCGTTATTTCTTCTCGTAAAGTGTTTCCAATAAGTATGTATTTGTCTTTACTCTGCAACACTGTATTTCCTTATAACGTGGTATTCTTACATATTCTTTCGAGAGATAACTCTCCTGTCCCTTCTCTTTTGAGGCTACATGCTTAGACATACAGACAACACCAAAGCTTTTCGAGTTACAACTTGTTGTTTAGGAAAAACAAGATAATTTCGCACGATGCGGGATTTCCTTAAAACGTGATTTCTGAAAAATGTTGACGAAAGAAAATTGTCCTATGGGTTCTCTTTGAGGCTACACGTTTAGACGTACACGCCACACCAAATCTTTCCGAGTTACAACGTGTTGTTAAGGAGATACAAGCTAATTTTGTACGATGCGTTATTTCTTCTCGTAAAGAGTTTCCAATAAGTACGTATTTGTCTTTACTCTGCAACACTGTATTTCCTTATAACCTGGTATTCTTACATATTCTTTCGAGAGAAAACTCTCCTGTGCGTTCCCTTTTGAGGCTACATGCTTAGACATACTCGCAACACCAAAGCTTTTCATGTTGCAACCTGTAATTTAGGAAAAATAAGATAATTTCGCACGATGCGGGATTTCCTTAAAACGTGGTTTTCTGACAAATTTTGACGAAAGAAAATTCTCCCGTGGGTTCTATTTTGAGGCTACACATTTAGACGTACACGCCACAGCAAATCTTTTCAAGTTACAACGTGTTGTATAGGAGATACAAGCTAATTTTGTACGATGCGTTATTTCTTCTCGTAAAGTGTTTCCAATATGTACGTATTTGTCTTTACTCTGCAACACTGTATTTCTTATAACGTGGTATTCTTACATATTCTTTCGAGAGAAAACTCTCATGTGCCTTCTCTTTTGAGGCTACACACATAGACATACACGCAACTCGAAAGCTTTTCGAGTTACAACGTGTTGTTTAGGAAAAACAAGATAATTTCGCAAGATGCGGGATTTCCTTAAAACGTGGTTTTCTGACAAATTTTGACGAAAGAAAATTCTCCTGTGGATTCTCTTTTGAGGGTACACGTTTAG
Organism: Apodemus sylvaticus; assembly: GCF_947179515.1. Classification (NCBI taxonomy): domain Eukaryota; kingdom Metazoa; phylum Chordata; class Mammalia; order Rodentia; family Muridae; genus Apodemus; species Apodemus sylvaticus. Next base: position 62,494,110 of record NC_067490.1, read on the forward strand.
ACGTACAGGACACACCAAATCTTTTCGAGTTACAACGTGTTGTTTAGGAGATACATACTAATTTTGTACGATGCGTTATTTCCTCTCTTAATGTGTTTCCAATAGATACGTATTTGTCTTTATTCTGCAACACTGTATTTCCTTATAACGTGGTATTCTTAAATATTCTTTTGAGAGAAAACTCTCATGTGCCTTCTATTTGAGGCTACTGCTTAGACATATATGCAACACCAAAGCTTTTCGTGTTAAAACGTGTTGTTTAGGAAAAACTAGATAATTTCACACGATGCGGGATTTCCTTAAAACGTGGTTTTCTGACAAATTTTGACAAATGAAAATTCTCCTGTGTGTTCTCTTTTGAGTGTACACGTTTAGACGTACACGCCACACCAAATATTTTCGAGATACAACGTGTTGTTTAGGAGATACAAGCTAATTTTGAACAATGCGTTATTTCTTCTCGTAATGTGTTTCCTGTAAGTATGTATTTGTCTTTACTCTGCAACACTGTATTTCCTTATAATGTGGTATTCTTAAATATTCTTTCGAGAGAAAACTATCCTGTGCATTCTCATTTGAGGCTACATGCTAAGATATACTCGCAACACAAAAGATTTTCGAGTTACAACGTGTTGTTTAGGAAAAACAAGTTAATTCGGCATGATGCGGGATTTCCTTAAAACGTGGTTTTCTGACAAATTTTGACTAAAGAAAATTCTACTGTGGGTTCTCTTTTGAGGCTACACGTTAAGACGTTCATGCCACACCAAATCTTTTTGAGTTACAACGTGTTGTTTAGGAGATACAAGCTAATTTTGTACGATGGGTTATTTCTTCTCGTAAAGTGTTTCCAATACATACCTATTTTTCGTTACTCTGCAACACTGTATTTCCTTATAACATGGTATTATTACATATTCTTTCGAGAGAAAACTCTCCTGTGCCTTCTCTTTTGAGGCTACATGATTAGACATACACGCAACACCAAAGCTTTTCGAGTTACATCGTGTTCTTTAGGAAAAACACGATAATTTCGCACGATGCGGGATTTCCTTAAAACGTGGTTTTCTGACAAATTTTTACGAAAGAAAATTCTCCTGTGGGTTCTCTTTTGAGCCTACACGTTATGACGTTCACGCCACACCAAATCTTTTCCAGATACAACATGTGGTTTAGGAGATACAAGCTAATTTTGTACGATGTGTTATTTCTTCTCCTAAAGTGTTTCCAATAGGTATGTATTTGTCTTTACTCTGCAACAGTGTATTTCCTTATAACATGGTATTCTTACATATTCTTTCGAGAGAAAACTCTCCTGTGCCTTCTCTTTTGAGGCTACACACTTAGACATACAAGCAACACCAAAGCTTATCGGGTTACGACATGTTGTTTAGGAAAAACAAGATAATTTCGCACGATGTGGGATTTCCTTAAAATGTGGTTTTCTGACATTTTGACGAAAGAAAATTCTCCTGTGGGTTCTCTTTTGAGGCTACACGTTTAGACGTACATGCCACATCAAATCATTTTGAGTTACAATGTGTTGTTTAGGAGATACCAGCTAATTTTTTACGATGCATTATTTCTTCTGGTAAAGTGTTTCCAATACGTACATATTTATCTTTACTCTGCAACACTGTATTTCCTTATAACGTGGTATTCTTACATATTCTTTTGAGAGAAATCTCTCCTGTGCGTTCTCTTTTGAGGCTGCACGCTTAGACATACAAGGAACACCAAAGCTTTTCGAGTTACGACGTGTTGTTTAGGAAAATCAAGATAATTTCGCATGATGCGGGATTTCCTTAAAACGGGGTATTCTGACAAATTTTGACGAAAGAAAAGTCTCCCTTGGGTTCTCTTTTGTTCCTACACGTTTAGACGTACACGCCACACCAAATCTTTTCGAGTTATAAGGTCTTGTTTAGGAGATACAAGCTAATTTTGTACGAAGCGTTATTTCTTCTTGTAAATTTTTTCCAAAACTTACGTATTTGTCTTTACTCTGCAACAGTGTATTTCCTTATAACGTGGTATTCTTACAAATCTTCCGAGAGAAAACTCTCCTGTGCCTTCTCTTTTGAGGCTACACTCTTAGACATACACGCAAAACCAAAGCTTTTCGAGTTACAACGTGTTGTTTAGGAAAAACAAGATAATTTCGCACGATGCGGGATTTCCTTAAAAAGTGGTTTTCTGACAAATTTTGAAGAAAGAAGATTCTCCTGTGGGTTCTCTTTTGAGGCTACACGTTTAGACGTACACGCCACATCAAATCATTTCGAGTGTTGTTTAGGAGATACAAGCTAATTTTTTAGGATGCGTTATTATTTCTCTTAACGTGTTTCCAATACGTATGTATTTGTCTTTACTCTGCAACACTGTATTTCCTTATAACGTGGTATTCTTACATATTCTTTCGAGAGAAAACTCTCCTGTGCCTTCTCTTTTGAGGCTACACGCTTAGACATACACGCAACACCAAAGCTTTTCGAGTTAAAACGAGTTGTTTAGGAAAAAAAAGATAATTTCACACGATGTGGGATTTCGTTAAAACGTGGGTTTCTGACAAATTTTGACGAAAGAAATTTCTCCTGTCGGTTCTATTTTGAGGCTACACGTTTACACGTACACCCCACACCAAAGTGTTTCGAGTTACCACGTGTTGTTTAGGAGATACAAGCTAATTTTGTAAGATGCGTTATTTCTTCTTTTAAAGTGTTTCCAAAACGTCCGTATATGTCTTTACTCTTCAACACTGTATTTCCATATAACGTGGTATTCTTACGTATTCTTTCGAGAGAAAACTTTCCTGTGCCTTCTCTTTTGAGGCTACACGCTTAGACATACACGCAAATCCAAAGCTTTTCGAGTTACAACGTGTTGATTAGGAAAAACAAGGTAATTTCGCACGATGCGGGATTTCCTTAAAACGTGGTTTCTGAAATATTTTGACGAAAGAAAATTCTCCCGTGGGTTCTCTTTTGAGGCTACACGTTTAGAGGTACACGCCACACCAAATCTTTTCGAGTTACAACGTGTTTTTTAAGAGATACAAGCTAATTTTTTATGATGCGTTATTTCTTCTCATAAAGTGTTTCCAATACGTACGTATTTGTCTTTACTCTGCAACACTGTATTTCCTTATAACGTGGTATTCTTATATATTCTTTCGAGAGAAAACTCTCCTGTGCCTTCTCTTTTGAGGCTACACGCTTAGACATACATGCAACACGAAAGCTTTTCGAGTTACAACGTGTTGTTTAGGAAAAACAAGATAATTTCGCAAGATGCACGATTTCTTTAAACGTGATTTTCTGAAAAATTTTGACGAAAGAAAATTCTCCTGTGTGTTCTCTTTTGAGTCTACACGTTTAGACGTACACGGCACACCAAATCTTTTCGAGTTACAACGTGTTGTTTAGGAGATACAAGCTAATTTTCTAAGATGTGTTATTTCTTTTCATAAAGTGTTTCCAATACGTATGTATTTTTCTTTACTCTACAACACTGTATTTCCTTATAACGTTGTATTCTTACATATTCTTTCGAGAGAAAACTCTCCTGTGCGTTCTCTTTTGAGGCTACATGCTTAGACATACACGCAACACAAAAGCTTTTCGAGTTACATCGTGTTCTTTAGGAAAAACAAGATAATTTCGCACGATGTGAGATTTCCTTAAAAAGTGATTTCGGACAAATTTTGAGGAAAGAAAATTCTCCTGTTGGTTCTCTTTTGAGGCTACACGTAAAGACATACACGCCACACCAAATCTTTTCGAGTTACAACTTGTTGATTAGGAAAAACAAGATAATTTCGCACAATGCAGGATTTCCTTAAAACTTGGTTTTCTGACAAATTTTGACGAAAGAATATTCTCCTGTGGGTTCTCTTTTGAGGCTACACGTTAAGACGTACACGCCACACCAAATCCTTTCGAGTTACAACGTTTTGTCTAGGAGATACAAGCTAATTTTGTCCGATGCCTTATTTCTTCTCGTAAAGTGTTTCCAATACATACATATTTGTCTTTAATCTGCAACACTGTATTTCCTTACAACGTGGTATTCTTACATATTCTTTAGAGTGAAAACGCTCCTGTGCCTTCTCTTTTGAGGCTACACGCTTAGACATACACGCCACACCAAATCTTTTCGAGTTACAATGTGTTGTTTAGGAGATACAAGCTAATTTTGTACGAAGCATTATTTCTTCCCGTAAAGTGTTTCCAATATGTACGTATTTGTCTTTACTCTGCAACAGTGTATTTCCTTATAACGTGGTATTCTTACATATTCTTACGAGAGAAAACTCTTCTGTGCCTTCTCTTTTGAGGTTACACGCTTAGACATACACGCAACACCAAAGCTTTTCGAGTTACAACATGTTGTTTAGGAAAAACAAGATAATTTCGCACAATGCGGGATTTCCTAAAAACGTGATTTCTGAAAAATTTGATGAAGGAAATTCTCCTGTGGGTTCTCTTTTGAGACTACACGTTTAGACATACACGCCACACCAAATCTTTTCTAGTTACAACGTGTTGTAAAGGAGATACAAGTTAATTTTGTACGATGGGTTATTTATTCTCGTAAAGTGTTTCCAATACATACCTATTTTTCTTTACTCTGCAACACGGTATTTCCTTATAACGTGGTATTCTTACATATTCTTTCGAGAGAAAACTCTCCTGTGCCTTCTCTTTTGAGGCTACATGATTAGACATACACGGAACACCAAAGCTTTTCGAGTTACATCGTGTTCTTTAGGAAAAACACGATAATTTCGCACGATGCAGCATTTCCTTAAAACGTGGTTTTCTGACAAATTTTTACGAAAGAAAATTCTCCTGTGGGTTCTCTTTTGAGGGTACACGTTACGACGGACAGGCCACACCAGATATTTCCGAGTTACAACCTGTTGATTAGGAAAAACAAGATAATTTCGCACGATGCGGGATTTCCTTAAAACGTGGTTTTCTGACGAATTTTGACGAAAGAAAATTCTCCTGTGGGTTCTCTTTTGAGGCTACACGTTAAGACGTTCACGCCACACCAAATCTTTTCGAGTTACAACGTTTTGTTTAGGAGATACAAGCTAATTTTGTACGATGCGTTATTTCTTCTCCTAAAGTGTTTCCAATATGTATGTATTTGTCTTTACTCTGCAACACTGTATTTCCTTATAACGTGGTATTCTTACATATTCTTTCGAGAGAAATCTCTCCTGTGCGTTCTCTTCTGAGGCTGCACCCTTAGACATACAAGGAACAACAAAGATTTTCGAGTTATGACATGTTGTTTAGGAAAAACAAGATAATTTCGCATGATGCGGGATTTCCTTAAAACGTGGTTTTCTGACAAATTTTGAGGAAAGAAAATTCTCCCTTGGGTTCTCTTTTGTTCCTACACGTTTAGACGTACACGCCACACCAAATCTTTTCGAGTTACAATGTGTTGTTTAGGAGATACAAGCTAATTTTGTATGAAGCGTTATTTCTTCTTGTAAAGTTTTTCCAAAACTTACCTTTTGTCTTTACTCTGCAACAGTGTATTTCCTTATAACGTGGTATTCTTACATATTCATTCGAGAGAAAACTCTCCTGTGCCTTCTCTTTTGAGGCTACACGCTTAGACATACACGCAACACCAAAGCTTTTCGAGTTACAACGTGTTGTTTAGGAAAAACAAGATAATTTCGCACGATGCGGGATTTCCTTAAAAAGTGGTTTTCTGACAAATTTTGAAGAAAGAAGATTCTCCTGTGTGTTCTCTTTTGAGGCTACACGTTTTGACGTACACGCCACATCAAATCATTTCGAGTTACAACGTGTTGTTTAGGAGATACAAGCTAATTTTTTAGGATGCGTTATTATTTCTCTTAACGTGTTTCCAATACGTATGTATTTGTCTTTACTCTGCAACACTGTATTTCCTTATAATGTGGTATTCTTACATATTCTTTCGAGAGAAAACTCTCCTGTGCCTTCTCTTTTGAGGCTACACGCTAAGACATACACGCAACACCAAAGCTTTTCGAGTTAAAACGACTTGTTTAGGAAAAACAAGATGATTTCACACGATGCGGGATTTCCTTAAAACGTGGTTTTCTGACAAGTTTTGACGAAAGAAATTTCTCCTGACGGTTGTATTTTGAGGCTACACGTTTACACCTACACCCCACACCAAATCGTTTCGAGTTACCACATGTTGTTTAGGAGATACAAGCTATTTTTGTAAGATGCGTTATTTCTTCTTTTAAAGTGTTTCCAAAACGTCCGTATATGTCTTTACTCTTCAACACTGTATTTCCATATAACGTGGTATTCTTACGTATTTTTCGAGAGAAAACTTTCCTGTGCCTTCTCTTTTGAGGCTACACGCTTAGACATACATGCAACACCAAAGCTTTTCGAGTTACAATGTGTTGATTAGGAAAAACAAGGTAATTTCGCACGATGCGGGATTTCCTTAAAACGTGGTTTTCTGACAAATTTTGACGAAAGAAAATTCTCCCTTGGGTTCTCTTTTGAGGCTACACGTTTAGACGTACACGCCACACCAAATCTTTTCGAGTTACAACGTGTTTTTTAGGAGATACAAGCTAATTTTTTATAATGCGTTATTTCTTCTCATAAGTGTTTCCAATGCGTACGTATTTGTCTTTACTCTGCAACACTGTATTTCCTTATAACGTGGTATTCTTATATATTCTTTCGACAGAAAACTCTCCTGTGCCTTCTCTTTTGAGGGTACACGCTTAGACATACATGCAACACGAAAGCTTTTCGAGTTACAACGTGTTGTTTAGGAAAAACAAGATAATTTCGCAAGATGCAGGATTTCCTTAAACGTGATTTTCTGAAAAATTTTGACGAAAGAAAATTCTCCTGTGGGTTCTCTTTTGAGGCTACACGTTTAGAGGTACAAGGCACACCAAATCTTTTCGAGTTACAACGTGTTGTTTAGGAGATACAAGCTAATTTTCTAAGATGCGTTATTTCTTTTCGTAAAGTGTTTCCAATACGTACGTATTTTTCTTTACTCTGCAACACTGTATTTCCTTATAACGTTGTATTCTTATATATTCTTTCAAGAGAAAACTCTCCTGTGCATTCTCTTTTGAGGCTACATGCTTAGACATACTCGCAACACAAAAGCTTTTCGAGTTACATCGTGTTATTTAGGAAAAACAAGATAATTTCGCACGATGTGGGATTTCCTTAAAAAGTGATTTTCTGACAAATTTTGAGGAAAGAAAATTCTCCTGTTGGTTCTCTTTTGAGGCTACACATTAAGACATACACGCCACACCAAATCTTTTCAAGTTACAACTTGTTGATTAGGAAAAACAAGATATTTTTTTTCACGATGCGGGATTTCCTTAAAACTTGGTTTTCTGAACAAATTTTGACGAAAGAATATTCTCCTGTGGGTACTCTTTTGAGGCTACACGTTAAGATGTACACGCCCCACCAAATCCTTTCGCGTTACAAGGTTTTGTCTAGGAGATACAAGCTAATTTTGTCCGATGCGTTATTTCTTCTCGTAAAGTGTTTCCAATACATACGTATTTTTCTTTACTCTGCAACACTGTATTTCCTTATAACGTGGTATTATTACATATTCTTTCGAGAGAAAACTCTCCTGTGCCTTCTCTTTTGAGGCTACATGATTAGACATACACGCAACACCAACGCTTTTCGAGTTACATAGTGTTCTTTAGGAAAAACACGATAATTTCGCATGATGCGGGATTTCCTTAAAACGTGGTTTTCTGACAAATTTTTACGAAAGAAAATTCTCCTGTGGGTTCTCTTTTGAGGCTACACGTTAAGACGGACACGCCACACCAAATATTTTCGAGTTACAACGTGTTGATTAGGAAAAACAAGATAATTTCGCACGATGCGGGATTTCCTTAAAACGTGGTTTTCTGACGAATTTTGACGAAAGAAAATTCTCCTGTGGGTTCTCTTTTGAGGCTACACGTTATGACGTTCACGCCACACCAAATCTTTTCGAGTTACAACGTGTGGTTTAGGAGATACAAGCTAATTTTGTACGATGTGTTATTTCTTCTCCTAAAGAGTTTCCAATAGGTATGTATTTGTCTTTACGCTGCAACACTGTATTTCCTTATAACGTGGTATTCTTACATATTCTTTCCAGAGAAAACTCTCCTGTGCCTTCTCTTTTGAGGCTACACACTTAGACATACAAGCAACACCAAAGCTTATCGGGTTACGACGTGTTGTTTAGGAAAAACAAGATAATTTCGCACGATGCGGGATTTCCTTAAAATGTGGTTTTCTGACATTTTGACGAAAGAAAATTCTCTTGTGGGTACTCTTTTGAGGCTACACGCTTAGACATACATGCAACACCAAAGCTTTTCGAGTTACAACGTGTTGATTAGGAAAAACAAGATAATTTCGCACAATGCGGGATTTCCTAAAAATGTGATTTCTGAAAAATTTTGATGAAGGAAATTCTCCTGTGGGTTCTCTTTTGAGGCTACACGTTTAGACATACACGCCACACCAAATCTTTTCGAGTTACAACGTGTTTTTTAGGAGATACAAGCTAATTTTGTATGATGCGTTATTTCTTCTCATAAAGTGTTTCCAATACGTACATATTTTTCTTTACTCTGCAACACGGTATTTCCTTATAACGTGGTATTCTTAAATATTCTTTTGAGAGAAAACTCTCCTGTGCCTTCTCTTTTGAGGCTACACGCTTAGACTTACATGGAACACGAAAGCTTTTCGAGTTACAAAGTGTTGTTTAGGAAAAACAAGATAATTTCGCAAGATGCAGGATTTCCTTAAACGTGATTTTCTGAAAAATTTTGACGAAAGAAAATTCTCCTGTGGGTTCTCTTTTGAGGCTACACATTTAGACGTACAAGGCACACCAAATCTTTTCGAGTTACAACGTGTTGTTTAGGAGATACAAGCAAATTTTCTACGATGCGTTATTTCTTCTCGTAAAGTGTTTCCAATACGTACGTATTTATCTTTACTCTGCAACACTGTATTTCCTTATAACGTTGTATTCTTACATATTCTTTCGAGAGAAAACTCTCTTGTGTGTTCTCTTTTGAGGCTACATGCTTAGACATACACGCAACACAAAAGCTTTTCGAGTTACATCGTGTTCTTTAGGAAAAACAAGATAATTTCGCACGATGTGGGATTTCCTTAAAACGTGATTTTCTGACAAACTTTGAGGAAAGAAAATTCTCCTGTCGGTTCTCTTTTGAGGCTACACGTTAAGACATACACGCCACACCAAATCTTTTCGAGTTACAACTTGTTGATTAGGAAAAACAAGATAATTTCGCACGATGCGGGATTTCCTTAAAACTTGGTTTTCTGACAAATTTTGACGAAAGAAAATTCTCCTGTGGGTTCTCTTTTGAGGCTACACGTTAAAACTTACACGCCACACCAAATCCTTTCGAGTTACAAGGTTTTGTCTAGGAGATACAAGCTAATTTTGTCCGATGCGTTATTTATTCTCGTAAAGTGTTTCCAATACGTACATATTTGTTTTTAATCTGCAACACTGTATTTCCTTACAACGTGGTATTCTTACATATTCTTTCGAGTGAAAACGCTCCTGTGCCTTCTCTTTTGAGGCTACACGCTTAGACATACACGCCACACCAAATCTTTTCGAGTTACAATGTGTTGTTTAGGAGATACAAGCTAATTTTGTACGAAGCTTTATTTCTTCCCGTAAAGTATTTCCAATTTGTACGTATTTGTCTTTACTCTGCAACTGTGTATTTCCTTATAACGTGGTATTCTTACATAATCTTACGAGAGAAAACTCTCCTGTGCCTTTTCTTTTGAGGCTACATGCTTAGACTTGATTTTCTCAAAGAACCAGCTCCTGGTTTTGTTGATTTTTTGTATGGTTCTCTTTGTTTCTACTTGATTGATTTCGGCCCTGACTTTGATGATTTCCTGCCTTCTACTCCTCCTGGGTGAAATAGCTTCTTTTTGTTCTAGGGCTTTCAGGTGTGTCATTAAGCTGGTAATGTATGCTCTCTCCATTTTCTTTTTGGAGGCACTCAGGGCTATGAGTTTTCCTCTTAGCAGTGCTTTCATTGTGTCCCATAGATTTGGGTATGTTGTGTTTTCATTTTCATTGTGTTCTAAAAAGTCTTTAATTTCTTTCTTTATTTCTTCCTTTACCAAGGTATCATTGAGTAGAGTATTGTTCAGTTTCCACGTGTATGTGGGCTTTCTGTTGTGTCTGTTGCTATTGAATACCACTTTTACTCCATAGTGATCAGATAGGAGGTATGGGATTAGTTCGATCTTCTTATATTTGTTGAGGTTTGTCTTGTGACCAATTATATGGTCGATTTTGGAGAAGGTACCATGAGGTGCTGAGAAAAAGGTATATTCTTTTGTTTTAGGATAGAATGTTCTATATATATCTGTAAACTCTAATTGGTCCAAAGCTTCAATTAGTTTCATTGTGTCCCTGTTTAGTTTCTGTTTTCCTGATCGGTCCATTGAGGAAAGTGCAGTGTTGAAGTCACCCACAATTATTGTGTTAGGTGCAATGCATGCTTTGAGTTTTAATAAAGTTTCTTTTACGAAAGAGGGTGCCCTTGCATTTGGAGCATAGATGTTCAGGATTGAGAGTTCTTCTTGGTGTATTTTTTCTTTGACCAGCAAGAAGTGTCCCTCAGAGTCTCTTTTGATGACTTTGGGTTGAAAGTCAATTTTATCTGATATTAAAATGGCTACTCCAGCTTGTTTCCTGAGACCATTTGCTTGTAAAATTGTCTTCCAGCCTTTTACTCTAAGGTAGTGTTTGTCTTCAACCCTGAGGTGTGTTTCCTGTAAGCAGCAAAATGTAGGGTCCTGTTTACGTATCCAGTCAGTTAGTCTGTGTCTTTTTATTGGGGCATTAAGTCCATTGATGTTAAGAGATATTAAGGAATAGTGATTGTTACTTCCTATCATTTTTGACGTTATTTTTAAAATTTGATTGCTTAACTTCTTTTGGGTCTGATGAATGGTTACTATCTTGCTTTTTCCAGGGTGAAGTTTCCCTCCTTGTATTGGTGTTGTCCTCCTATTATCCTTTTTAGGGCTGGGATTGTGGATAGATATTGGGTAAACTTGGTTTTGTCATGAAATATCTTAGTTTCTCCATCTACGGTGATTGAGAGTTTTGCTGGATATAGTAGTTTTGGTTGGCATTTGTGTTCTCTTAGAGTCCACATGAGATCTGCCCAGGACCTTCTAGCCTTCATAGTCTCAGGTGAAAAGTCTGCTGTGATTCTGATAGGTCTTCCTTTATATGTTACTTGGCCTTTTTCTCTTACTGCCTTTAATATTCTGTCTTTGTTTAGAACATTTGGTGTTTTGATTATTATGTGACGGGAAGTATTTCTGTTCTGGTCCAGTCTGTTTGGAGTTCTGTAGGCTTCTTGTATATTCATGGGCATCTCTCTCTTTAGGTTAGGGAAGTTTTCTTCCATAATTTTATTGAAGATATTTGCTGGCCCTTTAAGTTGTAAATCTTCACTCTCATCTATGCCTATAATCCTTAGGTTTGGTCTTCTCATTGTGTCCTGGATTTCCTGGATATTTTGGGTTACAAGCTTTTTGCATTTTGCATTTTCTTTAACTGTTGAGTCCATGGTTTCTATGGAATCTTCAGCATCTGAGATTCTTTCATCTATCTCTTGTATTCTGTTGTTGATATTTGCATCTCTGTCCCCTGATTTCTTCACAAGGCTTTCTATCTCCAAAGTTGTCTCCCTTTGAGTTTTCTTAGTTGTTTCTACTTCTGATTTTAGATCCTGGATGGTTTTGCTTAGCTCCTTCACTTGCTGGTTTGTGCTTTCCTGTAATTCTTTAAGAGATTTTTGTGTTTCCTCTTCCATGACCTCAGCCTGTTGACCAAAGTTCTCCTGTATTTCTTTAAGTGTTTTTTGCGTTTCCCCCTTGTTGGCTTTTGTATTCTCCTGGATTTCTTTCAATGATTTTTGTGTTTCCCTTGCAAGGGCTTCTAACTTTTGATCCATTTTCTCCTGAATTTCTTTAAGTATGTCCTTCATGTGTTCCTGTACCAGCATCATGACCAGTGATTTTAAATCCAAATCTTGTTTTACTGGTGTGATGGGGTATCCAGGACATGCTGGTAGAGGAGAATTGGGTTCAGATGTTGCCGTATTGCCTTGATTTCTGTTAGTGACGTTCCTGCGTTTGCCTTTTGCCATCTAGTTCTCACTGGTGTTAGTTTGTCTTGTCAGTGCTGGACTCACCATTGCAAGCTGCCCCTTCTCCGTTGGCCTTTGGTGCACACCTCTCTAGACAGGGTGCTGCTGCCCAGGCTGATCAGATCCCGAAACAAGCACCTGAAGGCTCCTGCCGGGGCCAGCTGTATTCACTGGATCACACCGACTTCTCCCAGCTGGCCGCCCGGAAGCCCTGCTAGCCTCTTGCAGGACTTGGAGATGTGGTGCGGCCGCCCAGGCTGATCTCAGTCTGTCCGATCTCTGGAATCCGATACCAAGATGGAGATGATCCTCTCCTGACTTCCACTGGGTTGTGATAATGCCAATTTCATTGGCTTCTGTTGGTTCTGTTCTTACATTTTTCTTTCAACACATGGTCATTTCTCTGATTATCTTGCCTGGGTCCACAGATGCAACCAGGCCCCTTTGGAGACAGGCAGTGCTGTCTCTGGTTAGGTCGGGCCTTCTGTAGAGGTGCTTAGTGCAACCATCATGCATCGTCTTGGCTCTGATTAGTGTAGACCTCTTGAAATCCGGGTTTGATTTGGGGTCTGGGGTAGACATATTGATCTCCCATCGTTTCAGTTGAAGGTGCAGACTGTAAGGACAACATGGCTTAGGAAGAACTTCATAGATACCACAGGTGATGGTCTTTGGGGGGGTCCAAAATTGTGAGGGTATTCAGCCAAATGTCTGACCTATGTTTTTAGATATGGAAGACCACCTGTTAGACAGGTAGCCTGTTAGATATGGGAAGTACACCCTGGTTTCCTAAGTTCAGACTGTATAAGTTGTAAGATTTATGTAGAATATTGAATTTTTTTGGTATTCCATGTTAGTATGGTTCAGTATATAAGGCAATGAAACTTGGAATGAAATATAGGACACTGTATTATAAGACGAGTTTTAGATTTAAAGGTTATAAGGGTACAACTTGGAAGAATCACCATAGCAAGCCTGCATAGCTATGTAATTTAAGCATTACTGAAGTAATATTTCATGACAATTATAATGTACTGTGTTAAATATTCTATTCATAATTAAACTATATTTACTTTCATTAGATTAAGTTGAAGTTTCTACATAAATCATGGCAATTATAAATGATTGAGATATTCTTTATAATGAAGAAACTGAAGTTATGTTTACTTGTGCTTGGATGTACAGTGGACATCACATTGCCTTTCAAATATATGTGGTTAATGATTAAGTTCTTTGCTGTCACATGTCTCATTCGTGAAAGATGAAGTCTGGCCATCCATGTAGACTGATGAGTGCAGATACTCAAAACTACTTCAATGCTTTAAAGAAATCATATTTCTGAGCCATATCAAACCTTGTTTCGAGTGATTTAAGAAACAAAAAGCATTATCTGATTAATTGGAATCAAACAGGACAATATGATTTTAGTAATAAAAGATAATAAACATTTAATGACAACAAAATACCAATACTTTAGAGACTATTCTAAGAAAAGAAAATGGGATAGAGGCTATCTCTTGTTCCACATAGCACAACATGGAATAAGATGTCTGATTCCAAATGGAAATAAAGGGACCACAAACTGAACAGAAGCTATGAAATATTATGTGTGAGACGTGGAAGAACACTTTATTTTACATAATCATAAAGCGCTGTAGGGAATATCATAAGATTGCAATCCAACAGTTTAACTTAAAGGAAAAAGAAAAAAATCTCCCTTGATAAACAGGAATGATACAGCAGTGTGTGTTGTACCTTCTTTACGCCATGTCAAGTCAATAACATGAGCTTAAGGAAGAAAGAAATGAAATTTCAAGAAATGCTATTTGTGTTCCAAGGACATGGAGGATTTCTCTGTAGAAAACAAGATGGAGTGTCACCTCTCAAAATTTTAATGAAGGACCTTTATATTTGAACTGTGGTCTGGCTATAATGAGTATGGTTTGGATACAAGTAGAATGTTCATGTGCACAAAATTATTTCCAAAAGACGGTTACAGCCAAGAATGGCATTTTCACTGTAGTCACAATGGAGTGAAGAGTCAACCTCCACACACATTCCCAATTCATTTGACATGGTATTACCACTCAGTATACAACAATTATAGAATATTACACTATCAAGGCACTCAATCTTCCCTATCTACAGGTCTGCAAAAGTACTGAAAAATTGACAAAGTCATAACTCAGAGTATGAAAGAAATTTTTATTCATATTAATAAAGATGGTACAATAAACTCCATCGCAAGATTTTATTATAATCCAGTGACAGAGCAACCATTCAAAAAATGGAGTTAAAGATTCCATTTAATTTATTGTGTATATTATGGGCCAAAAATAATGTAGTTGAAAAATATAAATCAAATTCAATGCTCCACGTGTGTCACTCATTGTAATCTAACCAAGTTACATAAATTAGCATAACAGACATACATTTGTGTTCTTGCAACGTAATCCAAGACAGGACTGCTATGAAACAAACACCAAGTATACATGAATGAAAAATATAAGGTATATACTAACATTAGGAATACAATTCTCTCTCAGATATGGCATATAAATAATTTCATTTCTTTGAGAAAAATGTATGAAATTGTTCTCAAACTTCTTAGTGTGGTGTGAACAAATATCAACAAAGAAATGTTTCGTCAAATCACACTGACTGCCAGGTACTGATTATCAGTTAAGAGATCAGCACAATAACTCAGTGAATGTCTACACAAGTACTGATATTGGGTAGGATGTGTGTTGAATCTTTATAAATCCAGGCCTTTTGGATTTTGCATAATAACATATTATCCAGATGGGAGGAGTCACAGGAAGTTTGAAGATATTTTGTAAACATGATTAGCATGCAATAGCATATGAAAAAGAATGAATGTTCAACTCCTGGCTCAGTGTTTCATGTGAGACTGTGCTTCCCTACACAAGACAATGGAAGACATAATGTCCCATGACTCTTCTTAAAGTGTGAATTATATGGAACTTTTATGACTTTCTAAACTTTTGTCTATGGACATTCAGATGAAATACATTGAGTTTATACATATGGCTATTGACACATATTCTGGGCCAAATTACCCAGGGGAAATTAGCCTTGGGAATTCTGTCATGTCATTGAAATCATGACACCTGAGGATGGAGAACATGATCTCCAAAATATGTTTTCAGATATATGAATGAAGTCATGGCAATTGAGGAGGGAGGGCATAATCTTCAAAACATGTTTTCAGTAATGTTTTGATCAATAGTTTTCAGACCGCAGATGTAGTGCTTGAAGTTAGAATTTTCTCAATGTATCCAGGGAGCATGACATAGGATGAATGGAAATGAATTGTAAATATAATTTATTGCATTTCCAGGCATCAGTAGCCTTAAAACAGACACTTTGTTATAAATGTCTTGTGATATTTGTCTGCATGAATAACGGATTTTACAACTGCTACATTGGAGAGCCTAGCAGACTCTAGAATGAAGAAGATGTGTGCTTGCACTATTTCGTTTTTGCTCCTGAAGTTTTCTCTCATCTTGGGCTGTTTGACAGAACCAATTTGCTTTTGGAGGATAAAGAATAGTGAAGATAATGATGGAGATTTGAGAAGTGACTGTGGTTTTTTCCTTTGGACAACGGAAGAACTTATTGAAGACAATTGGTATAAAGAAATTATTGATTTTAGGTAAGTCATTACTTCATTTCTTGTGTCAATGTCATAAATTAGAAATATGTATCTGTGGTCACAAACTGTGAGGTTCTGTTCCTATTCCTCTCCCTGTAACTTTAAAAATAACTGAAGATTAATTATTACACAAATCACTATTTTATACTTTCAAATGTATCACAGTTTAGTTTACCTTTAACACATTGGGCTCCATCTCACAATGCTGGAAAATGAGTTTTGATTCTTTCTGTTGAGTTTTTGTCAAGATTATGTATTGAAAGGTGTCTCTTCATTAGCCTTGAATTCAGGATTCCAACCTTTATCAAGAATGCAAAACTGGGTGGTGGTTGTGCACGCCTTTAATCCCAGCACTTGGGAGGCAGAGGCAGGTAGATTTCTGAGTTCAAGGCCAGCCATGTCTACAGCCATGACTATACAGACATACCCTGTCTTGAATAAACAAAATAAAGAAAACAATGAAATGCTTTTTAAGAATTCAATATGAGGAAACAGCATCCCTGACTATATTCAATTGCCTGCCAGTGATTCCTGAATGAGCATACATCTAAATGCTTTCATAAAAATGTTATCTAATTTGGGTCTCCAACACTTGGGCATACATTCATTCATTGAAATATTTGTGTATGTGTTGGTCTACTATACCTGATTAGATGTCTAACATTGTATACATACTCATGAATATGCAAATACTATGCTTTATAAAATAGTCCTTAAATGAGTTCCTCCTGAAATTTGGATTTGACCCTGAATGTGGGAAACGATTTTCAGGCTTCATATTCTGTTAGTAGAATATTTTTTGGTTCAATTACACAAATACCCAGATGTAAATTAATCTAATTTTCAGGATCAGATTAGTGGTCAATATTTTTATTAATTATTGAATAAATATAACATTATAAAATCTTGGAGAATAAATGTACTTCATTTTGAGAAGAAATTGTCCTCAAGTTCTGAGATCCTAAGAATGAGATGTTCCCATAAGTGCCTGCAGATAATGAGGGAGGTGTGTTGAAATTACTCACCTTTGAGCAAAGCAATGTGCTTCGGCCTTTTTTCTTTCATTAACCAAGATATCCTGTGCTTTTCTGTCTCCGATGCACATCTCATCTCTTATTGAATTTTCATGTCTTTGGGTTCTAAAGAATATGTTTTCCAATTGGTGTCCACAATACACTGTACACATTGATAGTGATGGTTGCTTCACCTTTTTATTCATCTGTTTTAGTTTAGTATGAAATTCATTTCTGATGTTTTCTGTATTTTTCCATACATCATTGGAAAAGTAATGGAAATTATCATTGGTGACACTTTTATAAGCCATAATATGGTTTAAAATTACAAATAAATGAACTGTGTCAATACACTTTTCAGGTTTAGAAAGAAAATCTTAGCTGCAACCACTCAAGTTATAATGCAAATTTCATCAAAAGAGCATGTTTGGTATGTTTACTCCTATTGAGAGGTAATGGCTAATAATAACAGATGAATTGCTAACTGTATTGAGACAGATGAGCAAATTCTTTATTGAGAGAAGATCTTTTTTCTCAGACATCACTTAAAGGATCTCAAAAATTAAGGAATGCTGATGTGTTAAGAGAAATCTAATAGGATTTTAAGAAACTGACATTGTGCCTTTAATCCCAGCACTTGAGAGCCAGAGGCAGGCGGATTTCTGAGTTTGAGGCCATCCTGGTATACAGAGTGAGTTCTAGAACAGCCAGAGATACCTAGAGAAACCCTGCCTAAAACAAACAAACAAACAAAGAAACAAGCAAACAAAAGGAAACTAACATAATAACAACACTGTAAAAGTCAACATCAAATTATTATTTAAAAAGAGTCCAAAGGATAAAATTCTGGCTATGTGGTATCATTTTGTGTACATTGAAATGGATAAATAATTTTAATGGAATATTTTTAAAATACTAATTCTGTTTGATGAATATTAATATTTGAAAATATTAAAATAATTTTCTACAAATATCATGGAAATATTACTGATAGGTTTTCTCACTGAGCATGTACTTAGCATTCTCTTAATGTTTAACTTCAAAATGTTTTTTCTATTTTAAATTTTTAACAAATTCTCCCTGATAAAACAATTTCTTTCCTTGTAACACTGATAAACATTTTTAAGTACAATAATTGTTAGACAATATACACAGGTATAAAATGCATTTTAAAAACACTCACACTCCCAGTTTTTATCACATAAGAGCTTTAAATATATTATATACATGTGTTTGTGCTACATGTGTAGTACCTCATTGAGTAAATGTAAATCATTTTCTGTATCCATTCCTCTGTAGAGGGACTTCTGGGTTCCTTCCAGCTTTCACAATTATAAATAAGGCTGCTATGACCGTAGTGCATCATGTGTCCTTACTACATGCTGGGGAATACTCTGGGTACATGCCTAGGAGTGGTATACCTGTGTCTTCAGGTAATACTATGTCCAATTTTCAGAGGAACCACCAGACTGATTTCCAGAATGGTTTTACCAGCTTGCAATCCCACCAGCAATGCAGGAGTGTTCCTCTTTCTCCACATCCTCCCCAGCATCTGCTGCTGCATGAGTTTATGATCTTAGCCATTCTGACTGGTATGAGGTGGAATCTGACGGATGTTTTGATTTGCATTTCACTGATGACTAATTATATTGAAAAAAATTTTAGATTCTTCTTGGCCATTTGATATTCCATCATAGAGAATTCTTAATTTAACTCTGTACCCCCTTTGAATAGGGTTATTTAGTTCTCTGGAGTTTATCTTCATGAGTTACTTGTATATATTGGATATTGCCACTCTATCAGATGTAGGTTGATAAAAATCTTTGCCAAATCTGTTGGTTGCTGCTTCGTTCTATTAACAGTGCCCTTTACCTTACAAAGCTTTGCAGTTTTATGAAGTCCCAATTGTCTATTGCTGATCCTAAAGCATAAGCCATTGGTTCGAAAAACAGTTTCTCAGGTGCCTATGTGTTCAAGGCTCTTCCCCACTTTCTCTTCCATTAGATTCAGTGTATCTGGTTTTATTTGTAGGTTCTTGATACACTTGAACTTGGGCTTAGTGCAGATATATAACAGTGAATCGATTTGCAATCTTCTACATACTGCCGGCCAATTGAATACACGCCATTCTTGAAAATGCTGTCCTTTTTCCCTCTGGATTATTTTAGCTGATATTTTAAAGATCAAGTGACCAAAGGTGTATGTGTTCATTTCTGGGACATCAATTCTGTTCCATTAATCTATCTCCCCATCTCTTTAATAATACCATACTGATTTTTTTTTTCTGTAACACAGTGTGAGGATAGAGATATTGATTCCCCCACATTATATTTTATTGCTAAGATTACTTTTTACTATCCTTGGGTTTTTTTTTTTTTGTTATTGGAGATGGATTTGCAAATTGCTCTTTCTAACTCTATGATGAATTGAGTTAGAATTTTGATCGGAATTACATCAAATCTGTAGATTGCTTTCAGCATGATGGCCACTTTTACTATAATAATTCTGCAACTCCATGAGTCTGGGAGACCTTTAAACCTTTTGAGGTGCTCTTTGATTTCTTTTTCAGAGACTCAAAATTCTTGTCATATAGATCTTTGCATGCTTGGTTAGAGTTAGACCAAGGTATTATATAAATTTTTTTTCTATTGTGATAGGTGTTGCATCCCTAATTTCTTTCTCAGCCTGTTTATCCTCTGTGTAGTAGTAGGCTAATGATTAGTTTGAGGTAATGTTATATCAATACACTTACTTCACTGAAGTTGTTTATCAGCTTTAAATGTTCTCTGGTGGGTTTTTGGGAGACACGCAAGTATATTAACATATCACCTACAAATAGTGATGGGTTGAATTATTTCTTCCTAATTTGTATCCCTTTAACCTCCTTTAGTTGTCTAATTGCTCTAGCTAGAAATTCAAGTACTATATTGAGTAGCGAGGGAGAGAGTGGGCAGCCTTTTTAGTCCCTGACTTTAGTCAGGTTGCTTCAAGTTTCCATTTATTTTGATGTTGGCTATTAATTGCTGTATATTGCTTTTACTATGTTTGGGCATGGGCCTTGAATTTCTTATCTTTCCAATACTTTTACCATGAAGGGTATTGAATTTCGTCAAATGCTTTCTTGGCATCTAATAAGTCAATCACATTGGTTGTCTTTTTTTTTTTTTTTTTTTTTTTTTTTTTTTTTTTAGTTTGTTTATATTGTGAATCACATCGTTGGATTCCCATATTGAACCAACCCTGCATAACTTTTAATAAGCCTACTTGTTCTTGTTGAATAATCATTTGATGTGTTATTGGATTCAGTTTGTGTGAATTCTATTGCATAATTTTGCATAAATATTTGTAAGGGAAATTCATCTGTAGGTTTCTTTACTTGTTATATCATTAGGTGTATCAGTGTAACTGTGGCTTCATAGAACGTATTCGGTAATGTTCCTTCTTTTCTATTTTATGGGAAAGTGTGAAAAGTATTGGTATTAGATCTTATTTGAAGGTCTGAAAGATTTCTGCACTAAACCCATCTGGCCCTTGGTTTTTTTTGGATTGCGAGGCTTCTAATGACTGCTTCTGTTTCCTTGCGGAGAATGGGAACCTGTAGATGATTTACTTGATCCTGACTTAATTTTGGCACATGATATCTGTCTAGAAAAGTAATTAACTCAATCCACTTTTTCCACTGTTGTTGAATATAGACATTTGTAGTAGGATCTGACTTTTTTTAATTTCCTCAGTTTCTGTTGGTATGTCTCCCTTTTCATTCCAGATTTTATTAATTTAGATACTGTCTCAGTGCCCTTTGGTCAGTCTGCCAAATGTTTATCTATCTTGTTGATTTTCTCAGAGATCCAGATCCTAGTCTTGTTGATTCTTTGTGTAGTTATTTTTCTTTCTACTTGGTTGATTTCGTCCCTGAGGTTGATTATTTCTGGCTGTCCATTCGTCTTGGTTATATTTGCTTCTTTATGACCTAGAGCTTTAAGATGATCTGTTAAGCTGAGAGTGCAGGATCTCTTTTCTTTTTTATGCGGGCACTCAGAGATATGAGATTTTCTCTTAGCATTGTTTTCAATGTGTTCCATAATATGGATAGGCTGGGTCTTTATATTCATTGAATTCTAAAAAAAATCTTTAGTTTATTTCTTTATTTTTCTCTGATCACGTTATTATTGAGAAGATTGTTTGTTTAAATTCAGTGTGTATGTGAGCTTTCTGTTCTTTTTGTTGTTATTGAATATCAGCCTTAGTCTGAGGTCTTCCCATAGAGCACATGGGATTAAATCAATATCTTTGTATCTGTTGAAGTTTGTCCATCTATGTGGTCATTTTTGAGAAGGTAACAATATATTTCTTACTAGTTCAGTTTTTAATATTTTATGCTTTTTTTCGAATGCTTAATTCCCAAATAATATTGCAAAGTTTTGAAATAATTTAATTCTCAACATTAGATAAAGTATCCTCAGCGATGGATATTAAGTATAAATTAATAATATTTTCATGGTATAAAAAGATAGTTTCTGTAAGGCAAAGGACACCATCAAAAGCACAAATCGGCAACCAACAAATTGGGAAAAGATCTTCACCAATCCTACATCAGATAGAGGGCTAATATCTAATATATATAAGGATCTCAAAGACTCCAGAAAAACAAATAATCCTATTAAAAATGGAGTACAGAGTTAAACAAAGAATTTTCACCTGAAGAACTTCGGATGGCGGAGAGGCATCTTAAAAAATGCTCAACTTCATTAGTCATTAGGGAAATGCAAATCAAAATAACCCTGAGAATTCACCTTACACCAGTCAGAATGGCTAAGTTAAAAAATCAGGAGACAGTCGATGTTGGCGAGGAGGTGGAGAAAGAGGAACATTCCTCCACTGCTGGTGGGGTTGCAAATTGGTACAACCACTCTGGAAATCAGTCTGGCGGTTCCTCCGAAAACTGGGCACCTCACTCCCAGAAGATCCTGCTATACCACTCCTGGGCATATACCCAGAAGATTCTCCAGAATGTAATAAGGATACATGTTCCACTATGTTCATAGCAGCCCTATTTATAATTGCCAGAATCTGTAAAGAACCCAGATATCCCTCAACAGAAGAGTGGATGCAAAAAATGTAGTATATATACACAATGGAGTACTATTCAGCCATTAGAAACAATGAATTCATGAAATTCTTAGGCAAATGGATGGAGCTGGAGAACATCATACTAAGTGAGGTAACCCAGACTCAAAAGACAAATCATGGTATGCACTCACTAATAAGTCGGTGTTAACCTAGAAAACTGGAATACCCAAAACATAATCCACACATCAAATGAGGTACAAGAAGAATGGAGGAGTGGCCCCTTGTTCTGGAAAGACTCAGTGAAGCAGTATAGGACAAAACCAGAACAGAGACATGGGAAGGTTTGGGTGGGAAAACAGGGGGAGGGAAGGGGGCAGATGGGACTTTTGGGGAGTGGGGGGCCAGAAAAAGGGATGTCATTTGAAATGTAAATAAAAATATATCGAATAAAAAAACAGAAATTAAATCTTGAAAAAAAAAGTTGAACAATGTTTTTGAAGTAGTATTTGCTTTTCAAAATAGACAATGTTATTAAGATTTTGATGTATTGAATGGTCTTAAATAATAAAACATAAGGAGAATATATTGTATATTTTATATGTGGTTTTAGTAAATCATTTTAAAAAGAATATATCCATTGAATTACATATCCAAGATCATTTTATATCTTCTTATTCAACTGGACTGTAATCTAGTTCAACGATGGCTTTGAGAGATAGAACAAACTCCTTATCAACGTACATGTATACAAAAATTTTCATATCATATCATAGTGCCCTATGTCTATGAATTCTTAAATTGTATTCAGCTCTAAAGATCCCTCATTTATGAGGATTACTTCAAGATATTTATTTAGAAATTTAGCATGTTTTGTACTAAAAACTTCACTGAAAATGAAATTTTAAGTTTCAAATATCTCCCTTAATCATTACTATACCTTGTTTTAGAATACCAGCAAGAAGATACGAGTTTTTTCTTGTAATGTTTTTTGCTACTCATGAGATCAACGAGAATCCTTATCTTTTACCCAATATGTCTTTCATGTTCTCCATTGTTGTTGGTCTGTGTCAAGATACATTGGGAGGTCTGGATAAATTATATTCACAACAAAACAATAGTCATAATTTTATTAACTATATCTGTGAACAATATCAAACTTGTTATGGAGACCTTATAGGCCCATCGTGGAAAACATCCTTAAAACTGTCAATTCATTCCATGGCACCAAAGGTAAGAATGCATGACACTGGATGAGTCAACAACATTAAATTGCACTTAAATGTGTCAAAAGAAAATTTTAACAGCATGCATGTATGACTGTTCTGCTACCCAAAGACACACACAGACAGTATATATATATATATGTATCACTGAATCCACATATCAATATATAGAGAGAGATAGAGAGACAGAGAGAGAGAGAGACAGAGAGAGAGAGAAAGAGAGAGAGAGAAAGAGAGAGAGAGAGACAGAGACAGAGACAGAGACAGAGAGAATGAGAGAGAGAGAGAGAGAGAGAGAGAGAGAGAGAGAGAGAGAGAGAGAGAGAAATTAAGGAATTAAATATCAGATAACACATGTACTGGAAAAAAGGCACACTGTGTTCTAGAAAAATTATACTTGTCAGAAATAGTCTAGAATCTAAAAGGAAAAATACATGATACTTAGAGTATATTTGTACTATGCTTGAAAGGAGTTGAAAAAGGTGTGTTACATTATTTGAATATAATTCCAAATATTTTAATTATCATTTTCCTTATGTGGACATTTCATTTTCTCTTCTACATCATTTAGGTTTTCTTTGGACCATTTAATCCTAGCCTAAGTGACCATGACCGGTTGCCATATGTCCATCAGATAGCCACCAAGGACACACAATTGTCCCATGGCATGGTCTCCTTGCTGCTTCATTTTAAATGGACTTGGATAGGAGTGGTCATTTCAGATGATGACCAGGGCATTCGGTTTCTCTCAGATTTAAGAGAAGAAATACAAAGGCATGGGATCTGTTTAGCTTTTGTGAATGTGATCCCAGAATCCATGGAGATATACATGAAAAAGGCTAAGGTATATGATAAACAAATTATGGCATCTTCAGCAAAGGTTGTTATCATTTATGGTGAAATGAACTCTACACTAGAAATCAGCTTTAGAAGGTGGGAATATTTAGGTGCTCAGAGAATTTGGATCACAACCGCACAATGGGATTTTATCTCAAAGAAAAAAGAATTCAGCCTTGATTACTTTCATGGGACTGTCACTTTTGCACACCACAGAGATGAGATTCCTAAATTTAGGAATTTTATGCAAACTCTGGACCCTGACAAATACCCAGTAAACATTTCTGAGTCTATACTGGGGTGGAATTATTTTAATTGTTCTTTCTCTAAGAACACCAATAAAATGGAAAATTTTAAATTCATCAATACATTGGAGTGGACAGCAGTGCACAAATATGATATGGCCCTCAGTGAAGAAGGTTACAATTTGTATAATACTGTGTATGCTGTGGCCCACACCTATCATGAACTCATTCTTCAACAAGTAGAGTGTCAGATGCCGGCAGGATACAAAGGAATATTTACTGACTGTCAGCAGGTTATGCTTCTTACATTCCATAATGCTCAGATATATCAATATGTCTTTCAAATGGATCCAGAGAAACACATGCACATTTGTTAGAGATTATTCTCTCAGGGAAAAGATTTCTCCACTGACAACTCCCCAATTAATCTTTTACATGGATCAGTATCATGCACAAGGAAATAATTTAATATAAAACAGTATTTTTATATCAGTGAGTTTTGTGAAATCGTGTTTCAACATTTTATCAAATGAGTTCAAAAATTAAAATAGGAACCAAAGGTTTTATAATAAAAGCCTTAAATGAGGACTAATATAGAATATTTTTTCTAAAGAGTAATTTCCCAAGAATCAGTACATGACATGTGCTGTAACTAATAACTACTCATTTAAATTTACAATGAATTAAAAAACCACAAATGATTAAGAATGTACATTTTATTAAGTTTATGTTTATCTCATATATGCTGACTATCTATCTATATCTATATCTGTATCTGTATCTGTATCTCTATCTATATCTATATCTATATCTATATATATTTTCACATTCATAATTCCCTTTCATTTGGACAGACATGGCTAAATTTTTAAAAATGTATTTTTGATCAACATGAGCACATGCATACACACATTCGCACACAGCATGTTACTTGTTATAGTATAATCATTTTCCTAGCACAATTTACCATCAAACATTAATATGAAGTATATAAATTTTCAGTTATCAATGAGGTACTTTGTATTTTACTACACGGGATTACTTCAATACGGTGGTCTTTTATGAAAGTCATTAAGAAATTAGGGTAAATTCTCAATTTTGCTTTCCCTTTATTGAAATGCATATGTAAGCATCTAATGTTGGATCTTATTTAGGTGTCTTCCTTGCTGAAGACCAGGGTATTTACTAATCCTGTTGGAGAACTGGTGAACATGAGTCATAGGGAAAATCAGTGTGCAGAGTATGACATTTTCATCATTTGGAATTTTCCTCAAGGCTTTGGATTAAAAGTTAAAATAGGAAGCTATTTTCCTTGCTACCAACAGATACAACAACTTCACATATATAAAGATATGGAGTGGGCCACAGGAGGAACTTCGGTGAGTATATCACAAATTTCCGTTGTTTTCAAAATAGCTGTATTTTAAAATATGGGGCACTGAAATAATATCGCTGTAGTTAAGACCAATTGCTACTCTTGCAAAAGATGATGTTCAGTTACAACCATCAAAATCTGGTAACTCTCAAATACATGGCTGCCCCCTTTCTCCTTATCTTTTCAATATTGTACTTGAGGTACTAGCTTGGGCAATTCGACAACATAAGGAGGTCAAAGGGATACAAATTGGAAAGGAAGATGTCAAACTATCATTATTTGTAGATGATATGATAGTCTACCTAAGTGACCCAAAAACCTCCACTAGAGAACTCCTACAGCTAATAAACAACTTCAGTAAATTGGCAGGTTATAAAATCAACTCAAGCAAATCAGTAGACTTCCTATACTCAAAGTATAAGCAGCTGAGAAAGAAATTAGGGAAATGACCCCCTTTACAATATCCACAAACAGCATAAAGTACCTTGGGGTGACTCTTACCAAACATGTGAAAGATCTATATGAAAAGAACTTCAAGACTATGAAGAAGGAAAGGGAAGAAGACATCAAAAAATGGGAAAACCTCCCATGCTTTTGGATCGGCAGGATTAATATAGTTAAAATGGCCATTTTGCCAAAAGCAATATAAAGATTCAACGTAATACCCATCAAAATCCCAACTCAATTCTTCACAGAGTTAGAAAGAGCAATCCTCAAATTCATCTGGAATAACAAAAAACCTAGGATAGCTAAAACTATTCTCAACAATGAAAGAAACTGTGGGGGTATCTGTATCCCTGACCTCAAGCAATACTACAGAGCAATAGTGTTAAAAACTGCATGGTATTGCTACAGTGACAGACAGGCAGATCAATGGAACAGGATTGAAGATCCAGAAATGAACCCACACACCTATGGGCACTTGATCCTCGACAAAGGGGCGGAAAACATCCAATGGAAAAAAGATAGCCTTTTCAACAAATGGTGCTGGTTCAACTGGAGGTCAGCATGCAGAAGAATGGGAATTGATCCACTCTTATCTCCTTGTACTAAGCTCAAATCCAAATGGATCAAGGATATCCACATAAAGCCAGACACTCTGAAGCTAATAGAAAAGAAACTGGGGAAGACCCTTGAGGACATCGGTACAGGGGGAACTTTTCTGAACAGAACACCAATAGGTTATACTCTAAGATCAAGAATTGACAAATGGGACCTCATAAAATTACAAAGTTTCTGTAAGGCAAAGGACACAATCCAAAGGGCAAATGGGCAACCAAAAAATTGGGAAAAGATCTTCACCAACCCTACATCAGAAAGAGGGCTAATATCCAATATATATAAAGAACTCAAGAAGTTAGACTACAGAAAACCAAATAACCCTATTAAAAATGGACTAGCTCAACTTCATTAATCATTAGGGAAATACAAATCAAAACAACCCTGAGATTTCACCTTACACCAGTCAGAATGGCTAAGATTAAAAATTCAGGAGACAGCAGATGTTGCCGAGGATGTGGAGAAAGAGGAACACTCCTCCACTGCTGGTGGGTTGCAAATTGGTACAACCACTTTGGAAATCAGTCTGGCGGTTCCTCAGAAAGCTGGGCACCTCATTTCCAGAAGATCCTGCTATACCACTCCTGGGCATATACCCGAAAGATTCTCCAGCATGTAATAAGGATACATGTTCCACTATGTTCATAGCAGCCCTATTTATAATTGCCAGAAGCCGGAAAGAACCCAGGTATCCCTCAACAGAAGAGTGCATGCAAAAAATGTGGTATATATACACAATGGAGTACTATTCAGCCATTAGAAATAATGAATTCATGAAATTCTTAGGCAAATGGATGGAGCTGGAGAACATCATACTAAATGAGGTAACCCAGACTCAAAAGACAAATCATGGCATGCACTCACTAATAAGTCGGTGTTATCCTAGAAACTGGAATACCCAAAACATAATCCACACATCAAATGAGGTACAAGAAGAATGGAGGAGTGGCCCCTTGTTCTGAAAAGACTCAGTGAATCAGTATAGGGCAAAACCAGAACAGGGAAGTGGGAAGGGTTGGGTGGGAAAACAGGGGGAGGGAAGGGAGCTGATAGGTCTTTCGGGGAGTGGGGGTCTAGAAAAGGAGAAATCATTTCAAATGTAAATAAAAATTTTATCGAATAAAAAAAGAAATAAAAAAGAATAAAAATACATGTAAATCTCGTCATAGAGATCAAAGTCCTCTGAATTCCATGTTAAGTTGCAACCATATGCCTATCCACCACACTACAGGAATATATTTATTAATGAAAGTTTTGTAACTATATGTATAGCACGTATTTTTCTTATTCTGTGAGAATATATTTATAGCCTAATTAAGTATAACATTAATTCATTAACAGAAATCTTTCTCCAGAATCAAGTTTCCCTTTTTGTTTTTATACATTTTTTTGGTTATTTTATTCACTTACATTTCACATGTTATCATACTTCCTGGTGTCCCATCTTCTGTGGGGGATTGCCTTATCTGGCATCAGTGGGAAGGGAGCCCCTTGGTCCTATGGGGATCAATCATACAGTATAGAGGAATGTTAGTGTGATGAGGCAGGAGTCTCATAAAAGCAGGGGAAAAGGGGGAAGGGATAGAATATTCAAGGTTTTGTTTTAAACTTCATTAATTTTAGGAGAGTCTTCTATAACATATTTGTATTTAGATATATTTTTATTTACATAGAAACAGAAGTAACACTACCCAATTTGTTCTATGAAGCCACAATTTCGCTAATAAAAAAACACACAAACATACAACAAAGAAAGAGAATTTTATACAAATTTCCCTTTTGAACATCGATGCAAAAATACTTAATAAAATTCTTGCCAACTGCTTACAAGAAGACATCAAAATGATCATTCACCATGATAAAGTAGGCTTCAACACAGGGATACAGGGATGGTTCAATCTATGGAAACCCATAATTGTAATCCACTACATAAACAAATTCAAAGAAAAAAAACACATGATCATTTCATTAGATGTTGAAAAATCATGTGACAAAATTCAGCATCCTTTCATGTTAAAAGTCCTGGAAAGAACAGGAATTCAAGGCCCATACCCAAATATAATAAAAGCAATATACAGCAAACTAGTAGCCTACATCAAACTAAATGGAGAAAATCTTGAAGCAATCCCACTAAAATCAGCGACTAGACAAGTTTTCCCTTTCTCTCCATGTTTACTCAATATAGTACTTGAAGTTCTAGCTAAAGCAATTAGAAAACAAAAGACCAAAGAGATATAAATTGGAAAGAAAGACGTCAAATTATCACTATTTGCAGATGATATGATAGTATACTTAAGCCACCCAAAATGCCACAAGAGAACTGAAACAGCTGATAAACAGCTTCAGCAATGTGGCCATAAATAAAATTAACTAAAGCAAATCAGTAGCCTTCCTATACTCCAAGGATAAACTGGCTGAGAAAGAAATTAGGGAAATGACACCCTTCACAATAGCCACAAAAAATATAAGGTATCTTGGTGTGTTTCTAACCAAACAAGTTAAAGATCTATATGACAGGAACTTCAAGTCTCTGAAGAAAGAAATCAAAGAAGACCTCAGAAGTTGGAAAAATCTTCCATGCTCTTGGATTTGCAGGATTAATATAGTAAAAATGGACATCTTGCCAAAAGCAATCTACAGATTTAATGTAATACCCATCAGAATCCCAATTCAATTCTTCTTAGAGTTAGAAAGATCAATCCTCAAATTCATCTGTAGTAACAAAAAACCCAGATAAGTTAAAAATATTCTCAATATAGTTAAAATGGACATCTTGCCAAAAGCGATCTACAGATTCAATGCAATCCCCATCAAAATCCCAACTCAGTTCTTCACAGAGTTAGAAAAAGCAATTCTCAAATTCATCTGGAATAACAAGAAACCCAGGATAGCTAAAACTATTCTCAACAACAAAAGAAATTCTGGGGGAATCAGTATCCCTGACTTCAAGCAATACTACAGAGCAATAGTGTTAAAAACTTCATGGTATTGGCACAGTGACAGACAAGTGGACCAATGGAATAGAATTGAAGATCCAGAAATGAATCCACACACCTATGGTCACTTGATCTTTGACAAAGGAGCCAAAAACATCCAGTGGAAAAAGGATAGCCTTTTCAACAAGTGATGCTGGTTCAATTGAAGGTCGGCATGCAGAAGAATGCGCATTGATCCATTCTTATCTCCATGTACTAAACTTCACTCCAAGTGGATCAAGGACCTCCATGTAAAACCAGACACACTGAAACTAATAGAAAAGAAACTGGGGAAGACCCTTGAGGACATGGGCACAGGGGAAAAGTTCCTGAACAGATCACCAATAGCTTATGCTTTAAGATCAAGAATTGACAAATGGGACCTCATAAAATTACAAAGTTTCTGTAAGGCAAAGGACACTGTTAAAAGGACAAAACGGCAACCATCAAATTGGGAAAGGATATTCACCAACCCTACATCTGATAGAGGACTAATATCCAATATAAACAAAGAACTCAAGAAGTTAGACCCCAGGGAACAAAATAACTCTATTAAAAATGGTGTACAGATCTTAACAAAGAATTTTCACCTGAAGAAATTCGGATGGCCGAGAGGCACCTTAAGAAGTACTCAACATCATTAGTCATTAGGGAAATGCAGATCAAAACAAGTCTAAGATTTCACCTTACACAAGACAGAATGACTAAGGTCAAAAACTCAGGAGACAGCAGGTGTTGGCGAGAATGTGGAGAAAGAGGAATACTCCTCCACTGCTGGTGGGGCTGTAAGATGGTACAACCACTGTGGAAATCAGTCTGGAGGTTCCTCAGAAAACTGGACATGAGACTTCCAGTGGACCCTGGTATACCTCTCCTGGGCATATACCCAAAGGATTCCCCGTCATGCAATTAAGACACATGCTCCATTATGTTCATAGCAGCCTTATTTATAATAGCCAGAAGCTGGAAAGAACTCAGATGCCCCTTAATGGAGGAATGGATACAGAAAATGTGGTATATTTACACAATAGAATACTACTCAGCAATTAGAAACAATGAATTCACAAAATTTTTAGGCAAATGGTTTGATCTGGAAAACATCATCCTAAGTGAGGCAACCCAATCACAAAAGAATACACATGGAATGCAATCTCTGATAAGTGGATATTAATTAGCCCAGAAGGTCTGAATACCCAAGGCAGAAATTGCATAACAAATGACTCCCATGAAGAAGTATGGAGAGGGTCCTGATCCTGGAAAGGATTGATCTAGCATGGGAAGGGAATATAAGGACAGAGAAAAAGGAGGGAGGTGATTGGAGAAGGGATGGAGAGAAGAAGGTTTATGGGACATATGGGGAGGGGGGATCTGGGAAAGGGGAAATCATTTGGAATGTAAACAAAGGATATAGAAAATAAAAATATTAAAAATAATATTCTCAACCATAAAAGGACTTCTGGGGGAATCAGTATCCCTAAACTCAAGCAATACTACAGAGCAATAGTCTTAAAAACGGCATGGTATTAGTACAGTGACAGGCAGGTAGATCAATGGAATAGAATTGAAGACCCAGAAATGAATCCACACACCTATGGTCACTTGATATATGACAAAGTTGTTATATAACATATTTTGTTCATAATCATCAAACAAGTCTTTCTTGATGTATCCTACCATTTTTCTCCATATATTTTGGTATTCTGATTTTTTTCATTTATACCTCATGAGAAAAAATACTGATGTCACATAAGGATTCATTTTGGATTTATCAGTTTAGGATAAAAGAGTTTTAATTTGCTAAAACCTGAAAGTTGCATATATAATATTACATGATGTACAAAATATTGTGTGGTATTCAACGTACTGCAGGGAAATACATAATGATATCGTTAAGAAATTCTGGTTAACAGAGGAATATTTATAGCCATATCTGTTAATATGCCATATATCAATTGTGGGTCATTATACACATAATGAATAGATGAACTACACAGAGAGAGAGAGAGAGAGAAAGAGAGAGAGAGATAGACTCAAACACACATTAGTACATTAATTATATAATTAATTATATAATTATATATTATATAATTATATAAAATTATATTATATAATTATATAATTATGTTATATATACACACACATATATATTATATATAATTATATTATATATATGTAATATATACTATATAATATATATTATATATATATATATATATATATATATATATATATATATATATATATATATATATATATAATATTTATATATGTTCTCAGGTTCCCTCATCCATGTGTAGAGTGCCATGTACTGCTGGATTTATGAAAATTCATCAGCAAGAAACAGCAGACTGCTGCTTTGCTTGTGTTCAGTGCCCAGAAAATGAGGTTTCCAACGAAACAGGTACATGCTTGCATGCAGAAACAAAATTTAGAGAACTTGAATACCTTCTCTTTCCAAACTAGAAATATGATATGGCTGAAACAAAAACTAAAGTCCTAATATCTCCATGTTTCATAACTTAATTAGTTATATAATGTCGACTTCTGTTAGACCTAGAAATAGGCTGCTGTATCTTCTACAAACAATACATTTTTCTCACAATATGTTAGTTACTGATTTTATACTATGCAGAAAACTTTTAGGACATACATGTGTACAATTAATAAAGACTGACTTTAGGCATAATCTCAGAATACATTTATTTTCTTAAATCATTTGAAATGTAAGTAAAGAATATATCAAAAAAACACCTGAGCTCCAAAACCAATTCCTTTTTTGCCAGTTTGGAAAACTATGGACATTTATTTTCGTCTCTTTTTATTGTACTTTGTGAAGCACATTTTCATCTCTTAATCATTTTTCAATACCAAAATGAAGGTATTGGCGCTATTATTGTTGTTTTCTATCAAAGAAAAAGTGACTGTGGCACACTGAGATGAAAATGAATAACCATAGTTTTTTTTCAAAATGATAAGGGCAGATTGGTTTTAGACACTAGGGAAAAAAGAAGAAACTTGACTACATACATGTGTACCAATTTTTAAAGAAAATCTTTAGGCATAATCTAGGAATACATTTATTTTTCTTCAATTTTTTTTATAAAAAGATACTTGACATCATGATCAATCCATAATATTTCCCTCCATGACCCAGCTTAGTCCCTGACAAAGACTACATGCTCAGTGTAACAATTGTTGTTTAATGAAATATATTTTAAGAACTTAGATGATTGTGGGGCAGTCGTCGCACGTGCCTTTAATCCCAGGACTTAGAAGGCAGGGCCAGGTGGATTTTTGAGTTGGAGGGAAGTCTGGTATTCAGAGTGAGTTTCAGGACAGCCAGGGCTGTACAGAGAAACCTTGTCATGAAAAAAAATTAAACAAAAAATGCATAGATGGCTTCAAGGATTAAGATTTTCCTGTAAAACAATTAGAACAAGAGTGAAGATTTCACGAAAGAAGAGATGGCATAGTGCGGATCAGCAATGACCTAAGGAAAGAGGGATGGAGGTGAATATTCATTACCATCATGCCATATAGGTTGGAATTAATACTTGGGAATAAAGGGATATACCAAAATGTGAAGGACTTGCATATTTCTATGAGGCACAGAGCATCAAGAATGAAAACATTCCTTTAGGCAAACAGTACTTGAATGACAAATTTTATGTTCTGGTTCCTATGTGGAGATACAGACAAATGGCACAACCCAAAATGCAAACAAAGTGCATAATGCATTTCATCACCTCACATCAGTAACTGTGCCTTCACACTACTCTTGTCTGTGAATAGTGAATTTATGGTTTAAGGAATTAAAAAATCTGAGATCATCCATTTTTTCATTTATCATATTTTCTTTCTTTTTTGTTTAATGCATAATTTTTCCATTCCATTCCTTATCATGGTACTTAGTTTCACCAATAACATAGGTAAATAGAGAGCAATCTTAAGTCAGTGGTCCTTAAGCAATAAGGAATGGATAGATGTTCAAAACCAAAATAGTTATTGATATATTCTCTGAATAATACAAATTCATAATTATTAACTACATAATTATCATATCTAGTAAGGGTTTATTGTTTTTTTCCCAGCAGATATGGAACAGTGTGTGAGGTGTCCAGATGATAAGTATGCCAACTTAGAACAAACCCACTGCCTCCAGAGAGGTTTGTCATTTCTGGCTTTTGAAGAGCCACTTGGGATAGCTTTAGGCTTCATGTCTCTCTCCTTATCAGCCATCACAATTTTAATACTCGTCTCTTTTGTGATGTACAAGGATGCTCCTATTGTGAAGGCCAATAACCGCATTCTCAGCTATATCCTGCTCATCTCTCTAGTTTTCTGTTTTCTCTGCTCATTGCTCTTCATTGGACATCCCAACCAGGCCACCTGCTTCCTGCAGCAGACAACATTTGGAGTATTTTTCACAGTGGCTGTTTCTACAGTGTTGGCCAAAACAATAACTGTGGTCATGGCTTTCAAGCTCACTACCCCAGGGAGAAGAATGAGAGGGATGCTGACATCGGGGGCACCTAACTTGGTCATTCCCATTTGTACCCTGATCCAACTTGTTCTCTGTGGCATATGGTTAGTAACATCTCCTCCCTTTATTGACAGAGATACACAATCTGAACATGGGAAAACTGTCATTATTTGCAACAAAGGCTCTGTTGTCGCCTTCCATATTGTACTGGGATACTTATGTTCCTTGGCTCTGGTAAGCTTCACTGTGGCTTTCCTGGCTAGGAACCTACCTGACAGATACAATGAAGCCAAGTTCCTAACTTTCAGCATGCTTGTGTTCTGCAGTGTATGGATCACCTTCCTCCCTGTCTATCATAGCACCAGGGGGAAGATCATGGTGGTTGTGGAGGTCTTCTCCATCTTGGCTTCTAGTGCAGGGTTGCTAGGGTGTATCTTTGTCCCAAAGTGTTATACTATTTTTGTTAGACCAGATTCAAATTGTATACAAAAGTCCAAAGATAATCTGATTCATTGAAACTTTCATAGTATGAAAATGTTAGATGATACTCAACATATTTTTTCTTTATCTTAATGAAAGTAGAATTTAATCATAGAAAAAATTTAAGTAGTAAACAAATTTGAGCTTACAAATTGGACAGCACTGTTCATTGTGGTATTAATTAACAAAGTTTGGTTGAACATAGTTTCATTCATAAGTTCAGAGTCCTGACGATACTGAGAACTGGAAATCTCAATTGAGGAATGACTGCCATCATTTTGAGCTGTGGTTTTGTGTGTATGCCATGTACTTAATAAATGAATAATATAAGGTGACAGTTCTCAATGTGGACAGTATCACTTTAGTTAAGTAGTTCTTGGATTTATAAGAAAGGTGACTGCGACAACAAGGACATGAAGCCAGTAATCAAAATTATTCCACATGCATTCATGGAGTGCCTGCATCCAATTTCATGCCTTGCCTTCATTCAATATACTGTTACTAAGGAACATAAGTAAATAAACACTTTTCTCACATGTTTCCTTTGATGGTGGTGTTTTTTACAGCGACAGAATCTAAGACATCTCCTAAGTGGTAAGTTGCCTCTGTTGGGATTTAGAATACCATAGACTCCTGATGCAATAAAAGGCACTTATTTGAAACGAGAATCAAGAGTGAATGTTAGCAGAATGTGATACACAGTGCCAGTATTGCAGAAGCACTATACTTTGGAATAGCTTTACAATGAACTAGGAAGATATTAAGATATCAGAAAACATTCATAGAAGGAAATATTTATGAAAAGAAAACGGGTTCAGATTGTATCTGCGATATAAGCCTCTGTCAATTAATGTGAAAGACAATTTCATTATGATATGGAAGTGCTTCTTTAATTGAGTAAAATCACCAGTGTAAAAGTCACATACAAAACCTTTACCATAATAAGTGAATTTGATGAATATTTAAATCACTCAAGATGAAGGGTCTCATCATGACTTTTATCAGTATATGAGTACCAAAGGTAATTTCTCTTTATTACCACATACACAAACATGTACATTTAAATACATACACATTATTATCACTTTACATCAGGTGTTGAAGGTCTGTGTCATTTTCTTTCAAAGTAGTTTGCTGCTTTATTTTTTAAATATTATTTGTTAGTATAATTTTGATATTTACATTAAATTGCTTTTTGTTTAATTTTCCTGTCTCCAAAATACCCTTTGTTCCACTCCTTGCACTTGTAAAATGCACATGACCTCTTATCTCATTAATTAATACTGATTGTATATACATTTCCATATATATATATATATATATATATATATATATATATATATATATATATATATATATATAATTGAGACTGTGTAAATTGCATATATTTGTGTTCTGATGAGTTCACATAGTACTCAAACATCCGTAATTACATTGTGCTTTACTTATAATTCATGGTCTTGATCAGCCTCCATCAGTGAGCTTTCCTTTTGTAATAGGAACCAATAAAAATATCCTTAGGCTTTGCAATCAACTTTTAGAATGTGAAAGAAGCTGGATCACAGATTCACAACCGGGTTGTCTCCATAAAATCCCTTGCTTCAGGACTCAGGAAACACTGGGAAAGTGTATGTGGAAGTATTATCAGCGCCAGAGGGGATTGAGAACACCCACCATGGATAACAGGACTTCTAAAACAAGAAATATAGATGCACATATGAAATTACAGAGACTGTGCAAGCATGCACAGGGCCTGCATGATTCTGCTCAAAATGGTTTCTTAATATTGAGAGTGGAATGAAACTGCATCCCCATTCCAATCCTGTTGATAGTCATTTACAAAAATCAGTGTTATTTATTTCTATGATATAAAATGCTCTGTGAAATGAATGATGATACCATACCTTGGCATCTATCCCATGAAATTGAGAATGGCATGCTATGTGAAGAAATCATTTTCTAGAAGCATAACAGTCACTAGATGAATGAAAAAAGGATACATTAAAGTTGTTGTCTATATTAAAAGTGATTTAACAGACTTGTTTCATGTATGATTTACAAGAATCTCTTTTTTAAAAAAAAATGTGTGCTCAGTAATAGGATTACTCTTAAGGGCAAACCTTTTGCCCAACATCAGATGGGAACCAGAAAACAAACAATGACTTTGGTGGTGTTCCTTTGTCTCATAATGCTTTTCCAGGACTTTTATATTTGTTTGCTTTTTGTGTTCATTTTTTGTTGTGTTTTCTTTTTTATTTTTATCTCAAAGTTCCTTTTTAAGTATATTGTGGCTTATAATTTCACGGTTTTATGTAATTTCTTTTTGTGAATTTGAGTTTCTGTATGGTAATGTTTCTTATATGTCTTTACATTCTTTTCATTTGTTTATTTTGCATTTTTTTCGATTCTAGGTTTTTTGCTTCTTATAAATAATAATATTGATGATGATGATGATGATGAAGATGATGAAGATGATTTAGATGTTTAGTCTATAACAAGAAAACGAAAGACAAGTATGGATTTGAATGAGTGGCGTGGGGCTGGAAAATCTGGAAAGGTGTAAGGAGAGAGGTAATCAGAATATAATGTATGAAAAATATCTATGTTTAATAATATAAAAATGAGAGATAAAACAGAAACCATCAATGTACACTGTACCACTCCATCCCTGTGATGAATTAAATAAAACACTCTATGACATTAAGTATAACATCCTACCTTGGTATCACTTCCTTCATGAAGTTCTCCAGGGTGGCATCCTATAAGTAGAAATCACTTCCTAGAAACGTAATGGACACCAGATGAATGAAAAACATATGAGACATTAAAGGTCTTGCCTAAATTATCAATGGTTAAACAGACCTGCTTTCAGGTATAGCTTACAAGAATCTCTTTTGTGATTGTAAATTGCTGTTTATGACTCACCAACAAAAGCACCTTTAAAACAAAAAGTAAGTGTCACAGAGAATGTGGCCATGCTTAATTGAGCAAGCAAAACTCACATGTGAAATTTTATCCCTAACAGACACACCTGAAACTTCCCTCTAAGTAGTCAGCAATCAGTCACACATTAAAATAGCACTTCCTAGGGAGAATCAAAACTCATCATATCACACAGTGGTATTAAAGTGCTGTCACAGGGTGTGATTTTTGCCAAGTGCCATCTTTTGCTTTCTTTAGGTCTGCAGCTTATTCCGTTTTATTTAACCTTTCAGTTGGGATTATGATACATCACTGTAGCATTTATCGCAGTTGCATTGTCTTTGCCAATTACTTGTACCTGTTTTCTCTCAGTTACCATTACCTGACCTTCCTGTTCTGTAGCAGTCATCGGAAAGCTATCAATTTGACCTAATGGAGACAATTTTTCCTTTCTTATTCATCATTTTATCTGTTTTTATTTCAGATGATCACCCCTCCTCTGTTTCCCCTCCACACACTTCTCATCCCTCCCCATCTCCTCTTTGCCTCCACCCACTCACCCACTCCAGCCTCAATGCTCTAGCATCGCCCTTCATTGGGACATTGAGCCTCCACAGGACCGAGGCCTCCAGTCCCACTGATGCCTGATAAGGCTAATCCCTACTACATATGCTGCTGAAGCCCTGGGCCCCTCCCTGTGCACTCTTTGGTTGGTTATTTAATCCCTGGGTGATCTGTGTGGCTCAATTAGTTAATATTGCTCTTCCTATAGGGTTGCTATCCCCCTCAGCTCCTTCAGTCCTTCCCTTGACTCTCCTGATGGTGTCTTACCTTTCTTCAGATAGGAACAATTTCGGTTTAAAATTTTGATATGGACAGGTGGACCCACCCCTCAATTGGTGCCCATGCCTATCTATTGGAAGTGGTCTCTATGAGTTCTATCTTCCCTTTGTAAGATACTTTGGCTGAGGTCATTCCACTTGGGACCAGGGAACATCTCACTTCCCTGGTATCTTGGACTTTCTAGAGGCTAATCCCTCTGCTGCGGCGTTCCCCATCCTCCAGTGTGACATATTTATATTATTCCCTGACCCTCTGTCTGTCTCTCTCATCTTTTTGTACACCTGATCCTGACCACCTGTTTTGTATGTCCCCCTCCCCACTCCCTCTTAGGTACCCACAGAGCAATATCATTTGAAAATTTCACCTCAGGAAATGGCTAATGGCCTTGCACTGTGTAAACAAAGAATTTTGTTGCTTCTTCCATGCAAGACATTTTAAGACTTTTAATAATTATGTTTACATTAATCATTACATAGATATTTCATTAGCTGATCCCTCTGCAATCCCTAACCGTGTGACTCCTGATCATGCAACCCCTGATCCCCTCACCCTGACTGAGCACTGCCAATCAACTCCCTGTCAGTTCCTGACACTGTGATATCATCGTAGGTGATCCCCGTTGTTAAATATCAAAGACTCTGAGCAAATGAAATGAAATTCATAATGATGAAAAATCATTGGATAATAGAAACAAAAAAGAGATTAGAGGAGTGACACATATAGAAAACAAAATAAAAAGTAATACCAACAATTGCCTTTAAAAAATAAATATATTTTAAAAAACACATAGGTATACTAATTTTGAAATAGAGCAGACATTCCCTGATAGAGGGAATGACATTAATAAGACAGTATTTGACCTTGTCCCTAGGTACAATGTTACTGCAGGCATACACAGCATAGCCAATGGATTGTGTCTCAAATTTCTGAGCTGTCTTAACTATATCAGTGAACATTCAATATGTCTCCACAGGAGAGTCCCAAAATTGGTAATTCAATATTCAATGGCTCAAACTAACCTACCCAAATTGTACACCCCCACAATCTTTTCTGTTTTCTATCACAACAGCTGACATTCTTAAACTTTAAACTGTGATGTAGCTATTGACTCCTGTTTCACCGTACAGTGTACACAGTAACCTGATTCTCATTTCCTGTTCTGAAGGTAAAAGCCATGTTTCACTTGCAAATCCATTTTTCTGTGGTTGCAATGGACAGTTAACTACTTTATTCCAATGAGTAATTTAAAAACTCTGTTGTGGTACAGCCTTTTTACTAAAGAATGCAGGAAGTTAAATGAAGAGGAAAGTAAGGTGATTTCCCTGGGGAGTGTCATTCTGACAGCCAGGTGACCTGACTCATCATAATGTTTTTTAGAAATATTTTTTCTAAATGGTTGAAGATACATCTGTCTTATAATTAATATGCTTTCATAGGGATAAATCACTCTGCATACAATTAAATATTACTTTAAAATATCTGCAATGACAGCATGAATTTGTCTCTGGCTAAAGCTCTTTCAGTTTTAGGCCCCATGTTATTCTTTAGACAATTAAAAAGGGACAGGAAATAGCAAGTCTAGTCAATTAGGAAGACGGAAGATTTACACAGCAAATATATTCCAGAAATTATTTCCAAATTACATGAATACCCTAATACAAAGGTCATTCTTCAGTGATAGGGTCATAAGTCATAGGTTTCAGATGATAGAAAAGAGAAAAAGTAGAAGGTAAGTTATATAAATGTTGTGGTGGGAAGGTCTTAGAGTAGCCATGCCTTATGCTAAGTAAAGCTCTTAAGATAGCATCTTGTGAACTATTTACAGAGGGAAAATGGAAAGAAATTGGAGACCTCTATGAAGCCAGCAGAAGCTATCATACACCAGGACAAACTTGGGAGGAGTCTCATAAACAATGCTACACTAGGAGAATACATCATAATTCAAAAATATTACTGCACAAGCCTACAGTGGCCTTAGGACTGATAACTGCAGCCCCACATGGTGGACAGAGTTGGGTTCTGCGGATATAAAATGTCCTGAAAGCCCTGGCCTCAGACTCTCCCAAGCTCTCCCAAGCATATTCCTAGCTTTAGAAAAGGAGCTCTATTTTATTCTCATTATATTGTGGACTCAGGAAAAGCTCCCAAGACCTAAGCCCCTGCGTGTTATTTGTTCTGACAACCATGTTCCTGGGTTTGAGAAGAGCTATGTTATTCTACATACATGAGGACCTTATGGAAAGACATGTTGGATAAGGCTAGCCCTCCATACAATAGTCTCTCTCTCTCTCTCTCTCTCTCTCTCTCTCTCTCTCTCTCTCTCTCTCTCTCTCTCTCTCCCTCCCTCCCTCCCTCCTTCCAAACCCCTCTCAATATTTTTTTTTTTGCTTACATTACAAATGTTGCCGAACTATCCTGTTCCACCTCCCAGCATTTTTTACCCCATTCCCACTCCGCTTTTATTTTGAGAGGGTGCTCCATCACCCAACCTCCACTGCTTCTATCCATGCACCCAGAACTACCTCACATCTGCCATTCTTCTTGATGGCATCAAGTCTCTAAAGGATTACGTGTATCGTCTCCCACTGAGTACAGACAATGCAGTCCTCTGCTACATATATTCCTGGGACCATGCACCATTCTATATATGCTATTTGTTGGATTGCTTAGTCTCTGTGAGCTCTTAGGGATATGGGTTACTAGATACTGTTGGTCTTCTTAAGGGATTGACGTCTATCATAGCCTCTTCAATCCTTCCCCTAACTCATCCCCTAACTCTGACCTGAGTCCAATGATTGGCTGTAAGTATTTTCATCTGTCTCAGTTGTTGTTAGAGCCTTTCAGACGACAATCACACTCAGCTCCTGACTGCAAGTTCATAGGTGTTTTTCCCTCTCAAATGGCTGTCAGCTTGTGCAGTCTTTCCAATTAGGCAGAACTATGCTTTTCTCAATTAGAAAATGGGCAGTTGAGGCACACCAGGCTTTAACGTTCAATATGATGTTGCAATGACCCATAGAAATGCTTATTACAGTCCTGATTTTTGCTATGGGCGTGTGCCAAGCAAATGGACATTTGTGTTGTACATCACAGTTGCCTCACCTATTATGGTTTGCAGCCACATATCTCGACAAACCTGGTGAACATATTTATGTGAATCCGAGCATCCCAGTCTCTAGCCAGCCTGCTTAACATACTCCACATCTGTGGGGTGTTTTTGAGGCAGTCCTCTATCAAATTAATGCTACTTACTGTCACTATATCCTAAGCATGATAAGTCCTTTACATTATAAATTCTACTCTTCTATGCACAGGTTAATATGGTAGTGCTCCCCAATATATGAGATGTCTTTTAATAGCTTTACATAATGAACTGCAGGTGGACCTTACACATAAGTGGTAAATGCTGAGGACAGAACTTGTATAAGAATCAAAAGAAACTAGGTTTGTCCATGTTTGGCATCCTGCCCATGACTTTTCTAAAAGTGAGCCCCTGGTCCAAATGTTTTGAGCAGATTCAGCCATGGTAGTAAAGTTATTCAGAGGTCACCACCTGATGTACCAAATGAGAAGTACCACAAGGGAGCTCACAGGTGGCCACATCTGGCTACATGTGACCTATGCTTCCCAACCAGCACCAGGGAGGACCTACCACCCCAGCTCCGCTGCTCCTCCACATTCTACTCAATACAAGCAGAGACCCTGTGCTCAAAATTTCTCAAAAACAGAACTTACTTGAGGTCACCACACAGCACCCAAGAGCAGCCCACAAAGCAGGGCACAGAGAACCATTCAAGCCTGCTAAGCCAAAATAAACTTCAACAAGACACCAGAAATAACCCTCCTCTTAGTCTGACTGGCATGTTTGCCTGGTGTCCTTGACGACCAGTGAGTCTTACCCCTCCTCAAGGTTAGAGTATGCTTCCAATCCTATGCCAGACCTTTCACATATCTCAGGTCAGTTTTGAACTCCCAAAATATTTGTGCCTGTCCTCTAAGAGACTCATCCATCT
The DNA here is from genome assembly GCF_947179515.1 of Apodemus sylvaticus. NCBI lineage: Eukaryota > Metazoa > Chordata > Mammalia > Rodentia > Muridae > Apodemus > Apodemus sylvaticus. Next base: position 62,536,580 of record NC_067490.1, read on the forward strand.
GCACTCCCACCCAGCACTGCAGGAGGACACACCATTTCAACTGAGGCTGTTCAGCTGCTTTCTCCTCCCTTTGTGGGCATTGATCCTGCACTCATCATGACCTGACTTCATAGCTTGCTTGAGAATTCCTCATAGCACTTCACCTTCTTCTTCTTCCTAAAATCAAAGAGGATAACATGTTAATTGACTTGCATGGGTGATATAAAGCTGGACCATCAGTGGAAGGATTCTCAGGCTTTTAACATTAAAGAGGGATTTTAGGAAACACGTGTTTTGCTTTGTGGCTTCATACAATTCCCTTCCACCAGATGATAGGCATGAAACAACCCCAGAAGAAAACCAGATTACAGATGACAAACACTGTGGACCACTGCTGTTAGTCAGCAAATCTTTTCAATGGCAAGGTGGGGAAACACCCACAGTTGTGTTAGCACATGCTTTCTATATCAACATATCTCATAGAGAGTGAATATTTTTTTTTGTATGTAGAAAGAAGATTTATTATAATGTCTCAGAGACAATTGTACTCTTCTTCAAATAATGTCTGTCTGACAAGGGAAACTTCAAAATCAAGGACTTACCTTCTAGGGAATAGGAACTGCAATTTCCCTCAGCCCAGCATGAAGCCAGAATACAAAAGTCTGGTTTCCTAAAGTCACTCTTTAAAGTTAAAAGCCTGGGCACCCTTCCAATTGTGGGTCAAATTGATTCCTCCACTGCATCTGAGGAATGGGCTATACAAGGTACTTACCTTGATTGCGAGAAGAGGAAGGCAAGTTCTGTGAGGAAAGCTCAGGCAAGATCTGAATTTAGGTCCTGTTAAGGGCAGGGTCATTGCTCACAAGGGGAGGAGCAGGCAGCTGAGTAGCCTGAGGTGAAAGAGTGGGTCCTCCCCTAGGCCTGGGTGGTGTGACAGTCCTCTTGCAAGGCAGGCACAAATGCTAAGGGAGTGCAAACCCCTCCTAAGATTTGGCCCTGGACTTGAATCACACTTTAACCTTGAGGAGTGGTTAGACTTATTGGCCAATCCAGACATCCAGGCAGAACTGCCATTCAAAGAAAGAGGCGGGATCTTCCTGATACCTTTTTTCAAGTTCCCTGTGGCTATGCATGCCATGATAGTTCAATGTTTCCTGCTCTAAAATCTGCTGTTCCGTGCTGTGCTGTGAGGGTACCTCAAGGATCCTCTGAAATCGAGACATGGTAAGCACAGTATATCTGCTCACAATGGGGAGGAACAGGTGGCTGAGCAGTGGGTGCTGAGGTGGAGGGTCCTATCGGTGGTTGGATTGGAAACATCAGCTAGATGTAACTATGTGTGAAGTCTCTAGTGATTTAGCTTCTTACTTGCTAAATCAGTCATTGACCTCTGAATATCTTCCCTATCAAGGCTGAATCTTCCCAAATCATTTGGAACATTGGTTTGCTTTTAGAAATATCATGGCTGCTTTTCTTATTCTGCAGCACATTACCAAAACATTTTGTGTTTTACACTACACACTGATAGGGCTGATATGAATCTAATAAGTCTACTTTAACATATGACTGGTGTTTGTTTTGTTTTGTTTTGTTTTGTTTTGCACTATTGTAGGGAGCTGCTTGCCCATTAACTGTCGTTAACTGCCTCCTGCTCAGTTGCAAATTCTATAAGGAATGCTCTCCAATCAAGGTATTGTCCTGGGCTTAGGCAGGCAGGAACCAACGAACTCCAATCCCCAGGAGTCATACAGTGCCTAGTGAGAGCCTCAACTTGAGCCACCGTGAAGGCAGCGGATGTTCCATAATTTCGAACTGATTCGGCCAGAGATTTAATAACTTTAAAGTCTAAAGGCTCATGACTCCTTTGCCCTTGTGGATTCTGAAACACTGGATAAGCTAAAGAGAACTCGGTGCGAACCTGTGACCAAACTTGTGGACAAAAGGAATTCCCTGTATACTGGGTAGTCTCTAGATGAGGTGTAGGAGTGGAAGGTGCTGGCAGGGTGGGGACGGCCACACCCATTGATGGCGCTGTCACCCCTGACTTATCTCTAAGTTTCTTCCTGTTTTAGGCTCGCTCCCTCCAACTGTTCAACCAGAGCATGTATCTCCTCCTCCTCAAGATCAGAATCTTCCGAACTGAAATCTCCTAACCCTTCTGAGGCAGGGTAGAGAGACTTTGCCCCTTTTTTCCTTAACACTCTCTGCCTTTTCTGATCTTTCCTCTTGTAAGATTTCTAAAGCAGTTTGTCCATCCTCTACGGCCTTACAGCATTTTTTATCTTCTAAACAGCCCCTAACAAGCTTCCAAATAGGTTTTACACCTCCTTTGAGTGTGCCCTGATCCCAGGCTAAGTCCAGATCCTTCCCTAACCTATCCCAGCAGGCGACCGTTAGGCTGCCATAAACAGCAAACCAGGGTGCCACGGTATTACATTCATTAAGAAATCTCTCTAAGGTCGATTTCTTGATCTTTAAATTCTTTGATAAAAGCAGCTCCTGAAGAGCCAGAAAAATTGGATGAGACTGTGAGGTCCCCATTTTAAAAATTAAGGCTCTAAGTCCTTTTACTTGCGATCACCGGGGGTGCACGTCGGTCAACAAAACAAGAACACGACTCCCCAAAAAGAATGCAGGAAAAAATGTAGGACACTGTTATCAGAGCAGGGTCTATAAATTGTAACTCTTTACTTTTCACTAGGTTGCTATAAATTGTAACTCTTTACTTTTCACTAGGTTGCTAATCTGCAAACTTAAACCTCCACGGACTTTACTTTCACTTTCGGTTTGCCTTCCGCAAACTTTTCCCTCCCGCTTTGTTTACAGAGAGGAACAGGCTGTCCGATTTTAATGGTCCCTTTTGTCCCACCTTGCCTGGGAACTTTATTGTCCCATTTAACCGGGAACTTTATTGTCTCTCAATACCGAGAACTTTATTGTCCCATTTAACCGGGAACTTTATTGTCCCATTTAACCGGGAACTTACCAGCGCGCTACCCTGACTGCGAGAAGTTCTGATCTTCAAACCCCATGAATGAGGAGAGTTTCTTGTCTCGGGTTTCGGCACCAGTTGTCGCGTCCACCCTCGCCGGCAAGGAATGACACAACACAGGAAGATCTTCTTCAAGCAGTTTACTCAGGACCCTTGTACTTCTTCTCCCCTGTACTTCTTCTTCCACCTGTACTTCTTCTTCTGACCCCGAGAGAATCAACCCAGCCCTTAAATATTAATAGCCAGCCAATCAGGCTTAGCCACGTGGGCATTGCTGATAGGTTGTATCCATGCGGAAGGTGCAAGACTCAACAGGCTCCACCCAAATAAGGACTTGTTAACTGTTAACGACAGTTAACGACAGTTAACGGGCAAGCAGCTCCCTACACACTATTCCTATTTCTTTACAAGTATAGTGTTTGAATATTGTGTGGCAAGGGGACATTTTTTTTTGTTCCAATCTATTTGTTATTTTGGATGCTTTTTGTACCTTAATAGGAATCTTTGTCTTTAGTTTAGAAATTATTAAGTAAGGATTTCATTAAAACTATGTCCTTGTCCTTTGAGCTGATATTCATTGTCTATTACAGTCAATTGTAGTATTTGCATTTGATATGTTGCTGTGCTCCTGGTTATTTAGTGACAGGAAACTTTTATACTCCAAATATTTTTTGACTAATAAGTCCATTTATTCTATTTATCTTCCTTTCCTGTTTGGTATGTGAACCTTGCCTCTGTAGCGAGCAATATGCAGGCAATTTTAATGGCGTGCTCTCAAGGACATAGCACCTGCTTAAATCATTACCTGCCTCCATCAACTGCTGCTGTTGTAAAGTGTGCTTCAGCTGCTCTCTATATTTGTTCCCTGTTTCTGTTCTCTACACATGACCCCTCTATAGTCTTTCTCTACTCTGATTCCACTCTCTTCTCCCTATATGCATTGCAGTCTGCAAGTCCTCTTGTGTACCTCTATCCCTTCCCATGTTCTCACTCCTGTCCTTTCCACAAAGCAAGCTATTTTGTACCAGATCTCTTGCATGTTTTAATTTTTGAGGACCTTTTGTAAAAGGATACCGAGTATTTCTTGGTGACATATTTTCCTGGCTTATCTTCATTATATTCCTGTGCTAGTATCTAGGTGTCTGGGTTTGTGATGATAATATATCTAGATATTGTGCTCTGGGTTTGTCTTGTTAGGATGGGAATTTGATTCCTGACTTACTACTTGCTGTCTGAATTTTCAGAGAATATTGGCTGAGTTTTGCCCCTTTTCCTGACTTGTTTGGTGGGTATGTTCAAGAGGGAATGCTTACTAATGTCAAAAGCTGGCAGAAGTGGCAAGCAGGAACATATGATCGTAGCAATCTACCAAGAGATATATTCAGGAGAGAGGTTAAGCTGCCTGCCTCTGGCGTTTGTAGAGTGTTAGGGACAGGTGTGGAAATAGCATGTGAGATAATAAATAGTGTGGTAAATCGTATGGAAATCCTACTTTGTCTCTTGGCAGGCATGGCATGTGGTTGAAAAAGGAGTGTACATTCCTCTCTATTGGAAGAAGAAGGGGTATTCTGTATCATTGTATGTTAAAAAGATAGGACTTGGTTTCTGATTTTAAAAGATTTGACTTTCAAGATTTTGCCTTGAGTGTCAGAAGACACTTTAGACATTTGAACCATGTAGGAGCCCCTGCAGACTACTACCATCACTGTACAGTTAATGCATTTTCATCACAGGATAAACATGAGCTTATAATATCCAGGGTCAAAATGGAGTTGATTGGGTATCCTGGGTATCCCCACATTATGCATCAAGTTTCTGCTGGGTTAAGTGCATCCTCTCCTACTGAGGCCAGACATTGGAGTCCAGGTAAAGGAAAAGATACCAAAGATAAGCAGCAGCTTTAAGGACAGCCCCTGTTCCAGTTGTTCGATGACCCTCATGAAGACTAACCTGAACTTCTGCTACTTATGTGCCAGGGACCTTAGTCCACCCTGGGTCTGCTATTTGGTCGGTGGCTCAGTCTCTCAATGTTGCCAAGGTTAAAGGTTCATTGAGTCCGCTAGACTCCCTGTGGAGTTCCAACCATCCTTCTTCCCCAAATTCAGTACTTCCCCAAATCATCCTTAGGAATCTCTATGTTCCATCCCATTTTTCACTCTGGTTCTCTGCATCCATTTCAGTCAGCTGCTGGGTGAAGCCTCTCATTGGACACCTATTGCAAGGCTCTGTCTGAGAGCATAACAGAGTATCCATAATAATGTCATGGATTAGAGCTTGCACATAAACTGTATCTCCAGATGGGCGAGTTTTCATTGGGTATTAGCAATGAAATTCAGTTTCTGCTCCAGGTGAGTCCCTGCTTTTTAAGGAAAGGACAGATTTTGATCTGTGTGTCTACTGTGTTGTGGTTGACACTGATCCTTTGCTTTCTTATCATGCTCTCAAAGAGTCATAATTTGGATTCTGTCCCTAAACCACATAAGATGATGTAAACACATTTGTTATTCAATGCTAAGATATATTGCAATCGTGGTGGTTTATTATTTTTAATTTTATTCCTTTGTTTTTAAAGGATGCTGAATTTTGTCAAATGTTTTTCAGGATGTAATGAAATGACCATTTGTTATTTTTTTCTTTAAGTTTGATTATGAAGTGGATTACATTGATGGATTTCTGTAAATTGAAACATCTTAGCATCCCTGAGATGAAGCCTACTTGATCATCATGAATGATTGTTTTGATGTGTTCTTGGATTCACTTGGCAAGTGTTTTGTTAAGTATTTTTACATTGATATTCACAAGAGAAATTGTTCAGAAGTTCTCTTACTTTGTTGAATTTTTGTGTGGTTTTGTAATCAGCATAATTGTGGCTTCATAGAATGAATTGGATAGTGTTTCTTTTGTTTCTATTTTGTGTATCAATTTAATAGCATTGATATTAGGTCTTCATTGAAGGTATAATAGAATTCTGCACTAAAACCATCTGGTCGTGTGCTTTTTTTGATTGGGAGACTTTCAATTACTGCTTTTATTTCTTTAGGGTTATGAGACCATTTATCTGATCCTTATTTAACTTTGGTATGTGGTATTTTTCTTCTGGCCTTCAAGAGTACATGCAGAGAGAACATTGTATAAGTAATGAATTAAATCCTTAAAAAAAAGAAGATGGATATGAATCTAACAGTTCTGATTTTATTCATTACTAGTTTTTTTTTTTTTTTTTTGGAGGGGGTTGGTTTGTAAATTTTTTCTGCTGTAGTATTTTTATATTTCTTTAACTTATATATTTAGTGTTCTGATTATTATGTGTCAAAGGGACACTTTCCCAATCTGTTTGTTATTTTTGTTGCTTCTTGTACATTAACAAGCACCTTCTTTAGTTTTGGAAAGTGTTCATTCATGATTTCATTCTATTTATATCTATTTATTTATTTTCCCAGCTTATTTATAATTTCTTTATTTAATTTAAATTCCACTTTCTCCCATCTCTTCTTTCTACCTTACACAGTCCTTCATCCTTAACTCCTTTTATCTCTCCACGGAGCACGGGGACCACTGGAGTATCAAAGAACCATGACATTTCAAGTCTCTGCATGGTTAGACATCGCTCTCTTACTGAAGTCAGAAAAGCCAGCCAAGTTAGGGGAAATGTGTCTGCATCTGTTTTAGACAGGTGCTGGATTGATACTCTCAAAGGACAAGTATGCAAACTACTCTCTGGAAATATAATAAAGTATATCTTCAGTAATATCAGGGATTGCTACTTGCCCATGGGATGGGTCTCAATTTAGGCAGGGTTTGGCCCTTCCCGCATTCTCTGTTCCATCTTTTCACCTGCATTTCTTGTAGACAGGGCAAACTTTGTGTGGAAATGTTATTGGTTCAGTTTGTGTCCTTGTCATTCCACTGGGAATCCTGCCTGGCTGCAGGATGTGGCCCATTCAGGATCCACAACTCATTGCCATGCATTTTAGCTGGGATTACCCCCATAGACTCCTTGGTGCCCTACAATTTGTCATCTTTGGCACATCCTAAAGATATCCCACCCTTCCAACCTCACTTACAGCAAATTTCAGTTCATTGTCCGGATCCTCTGGTCATTTCTTGTCTCTTCCCACAACTGTTCCTGTTCTCTCCCTCTTCCCATTTCTTATCTGATCTCTTATCCAGTTCTCTTCCATCTGCCTCCTATGACTGCTTTATTCTCCCTTCTATGTAGATTCAACCATACTAATTTGGGTCTTCCTTCTTATTTAGCTTATTTTGGTCTATGGACATTAGTGTGGATATCCTGAACCTTATGGTTAATATTCACTTGTAAATGAGAACAGACTTGCTTGTCCTTTTGTGTCTGGGTTATCTCTGTCTGGATGATAGTTTCAAGTTGTTTCAATTTGCCTAGAAAATTTACAATTTCCTTGTTTTTAATAGCCAAATAGTATTCAATTTTGAAAATGAAACACATTTTCTGTATCCATATTTAGGTTGAGGGACATCTGGACAATTTCAAGTTTCTAGCTGTTATAAACAAAACAGATATGAACTTAGTCGAGCAAATGTTCTTGTGGGTACATGCCTGCAGAGGTACCCTAAGTGAAATATTTACTGCTGCTAAGCCATAAATTATTGGGAGAAATGGGAAAATTATTTCCTGAGTTCAGGAAGGAACTTTAAGTAAAACATGCTTCAAGTGTGGTCCAAGTGAGACAGGTTCCATGAACATAGAAGCCAAACTTGGCAGGTTCACCCATATTATCCTGGTTCTAGAAACTGACAGATGAAAATTCAAGGTCATAGATCCTTCCTGTACAGTTTCAGTTTTGCTCTATTCCAGCCATCTTTTGGCAGAGTCAGAGCCTCAGTTAAGGCTCTGAGAGTTAATTGTATTGCTTTTAAGTTGTGAGGAACATGCTTAAGTTGCATTTTGGGACGAGTAGGTATTGATATACCTAAGGCATTGATAAGTTTGATAACAGGAGAGGCATACAGGGAGAGGAAATACCCAAACTGGGAGATGTAGGAGTTACAGGAAGAGGAACATCCTAGCCTTTAGAAACTGAAGTCCAATGTGTTTAAGACAAAGCTACAGGATTTGGTGTTTGTCCTGCTGTGTTTCTTTCATTGGTCCAATCTTCCCTCCATATGTGCACATTCCTAATTTTTGGATTGTGAAGGAATATCCTCTAACATTGCATGCTTGAAAGATAAAAATGCTTTCTGATTTTACAATATATAGCTCTCAAGATATTGCCTTGAGTGTCAGAGGAGACTTTAGAAATTTGAACAGTGTGGGAACTCCAAAAGACTATCAGGATAGCATTGACTGAATGCGTTTTCACCACAGTATGAGTGTGAAACTATAATGACCAGGGCCACAATGTGCAGTTGATTGAAGTATAAAGCTTCCAGATAGGATGATGTCTTTGACTGCGTGTCTGTATTTTCTGTCTTTCTTTGTGGATTTTGTGGAAGTTCTTATATGAGGAGCATTTCCAGATACCTATTGTGGAAGTTGACCTAAAATATTTCTTTCATCCTTTTATTTTTTGTATCTCCAATAGTTTATATATTGGTCAAACCTCTGACCACTGTCCCCATACTAGGTTCCATGTCCTCAGACATTCCTTCTTCCCAATCACCTCTGTTTTTCCTTTTAGAAGGTATGGGCCCCATGGGTATCCCCACACCATTCAATTTCCTTAAAAATTGACATGACGGATAGATTATAACTTCTGTGTCAGGTAATAAATGGAGAAAGCAGCTGAATAAAATGAATATATTGACAAGAAAGCATACATATACTTTACAGTGATAACAGTATCATGCTTTCTGTTTTACATGTGTATGGGATATTTTAGGATGCAGTGGCTTATGATGATGTGCATGTGAACTTCACTGCAGAAGAGTGGAATTTACTTGATCCTTCCCAGAGGAATCTCTACAGAGATGTGATGCTGGAGACCTATTGTAACCTCACTGTTATAGGTAAGACTGTAAATTTACTTTTGATTTTCAAAATAAGTGACAGATGTTTCTTGGTTATTGGTGATCTTCTTTATTTTAGTTGCGAACGAGGAGGATGCTACTGAATGGAGCAGGTTCAGTGCTGTCAAAATTCACAGTACCTTGAACTTTACGTAATTTCCTATACTGTATCATTCCTTTTCTGTAACTGTGTTTTAGGTTCCTATCGGGAAGACCATCATATTGAACAACAAGATCAAAAATCTAGAAGTCTTGAAAGGTAGTTTTCATGTGCAAATTGATACAAATATGCCTCTGCCAAAATTTTAATATTTTCTGGAAGCTCTAGATAAATTTCAGTACTTTAAGTGTAACTATTATTATAATATTCTCTCAAAATGATGCACCTCAATAGGTTATCTGATTCATGGCTGCAAGGCATTCCTTCAAGAAAGAAGGCAAGGAAACAATATGAATAGAGATAACTTTATTTGATTTATAGCTCCATTAGTGCTATTAACCACTATTATTAGTGGTCAATCTGCAAATACTTATAGCCTCATAATATTTAGATGTTACAAATTAAATAGTGATAAATGTATGACTAACACCCAGGAATAAGCTAATAGTCTATGCTAAAATTGTTTATATTCATATTCTTGTAGTGACATTGCTAAGTTTATTGAGAGGTCAGTTTATGAGTGTCGAGAATGTTATCATGGAGAAATCTTAATCCATATAGCAAACATCTATGAGGAACAAAAAGGTCAAACGGTGTGAATGCAATGTGTGGGAAAACCTTTCATTTATTCTTCTTCTTTTAATAGGTATAACATGTGTCACAATGAATTATAGCCTCATGATCCTATGGATGTTAACATAAGCAATGTAAATTTTTTCTTACACAAAAAAAAATGAGAGAATATGTATTATTCTGCCTTTGGTAAATTTACTGAATATGATGGAAGTTTGCAATGAATTGGTTTTCTAATTTTATATCAAACTTCCCTAAACTCACACTGTAGAAATTGTTATGGGTACTAGAATTTGGAAAAATCTACTGATTCTCCTGGTTCACATGGGATGTGATATTATCTACACTACAGGAAAAAATATGAATGCAAACAGTGTTATAAAGCTCTGAGTTGTTAATTTTTCTTCAGCATCCTTTTAGGTGGGAGATCACTATGAACATATGATGTGATAAAATGTTAAGATCTCATGCTTCTGTACCATTAAATCAACTTGTAAACATAATTCATAATGATAAAATGATTGATCAGGGTAATGAATGTGGAAAAGATTTCATATGTGGCAATTATTGTTGCAGGCATGTAAGAAGTCAGAATGGAGAGAAACCATACGAATGTAATCAATGTGGTAAAGCCTTTGTAAGACCCAGTCATCTCCAATATCATAAAAGAACACATACTGGAGAGAAACCTTATAAATGTAATCAATGTGATAGAGCCTTTTCCATAACAAGTAATCTTCAATATCATAAAACAACACATACTGGAGAGAAACCTTATAAATGTACTCAATGTGATAAAGCCTTTGCATGTCGAGTAACCTTCAATATCTTAAAAGAACACATACTGGAGAGAAACCTTATAAATGTAATCAATGTGGCAAAGCCTTTGCAAGACGCAGTCATCTCCAGTATCATAAAAGAACAAATACTGGAGAGAAACCTTATGAATGTAATCAATGTGGTAAAGCCTTTGGAAGACCCAGTCATCACCAATATCATAAAAGAACACATACTAGAGAGAAACCTTACAAATGTAATCAATGTGATAAAGGCTTTACAGTATCAAGTAATCTCCAATATAAAAGAACACATACTGGAGAGAAACCTTATGAATGCAATCAATGTGTTAATGCCTTTGCTAGACCCAGTCATTTCCAGTAGCATAAAAGAACACATACAGGAGAGAAACCTTATAAATGTAATCAATGTGATAAAGCCTTTGTCGTATCCAGTATTCTTCAATATCATAAAAGAACACATACTGGAGAGAAACCTTATGAATGTAATCAATGTGGTAAAGCCGTTGCAGGTCACAAAAATCTCAAAAGACATAAAAGAACTCATAATTGAGGAAAACCTTGTGAATTTAAACAAAGTGTAAAGTACATTCACAAGGGCGAATTCTCAAAATTCTATGTTCTGGAGAGAAGCCTAAGGTTCAAAATGCAAGGCATCATTAGGAAGTTAAATTAGGCTAAATTCTGTGATCATGGATATTCAGTGGTATTAAAGGAGTGATTATATAGGTCAATATTCCATCCAGCTAAGCATATGGATTTGCAGTTGTATGAATGTGAACTGTATCATGTTAGGAATTATTATTACCTGGTTTTGCTTTCAATTGGAGATATGAAGATAAAAATATGTGTCAAACTGCGAAGGGAAGGATCTTGATTGCTATTCTAGGTTTTCAATTTAAGACCTAAAATTAAAACCTTAGGTCCAGGCATGGTGTTACATGATTTTTATTCCAGACTTCAGGAGAAAGAAGCCTGCATATCTCTGAGTTCAAGGTTAATCTATTGAGCAAGTTCCAGGACCACCAAACTTAGTCAGTGAAGTTATTGAAAAATAGAATGTAGGTGATAATGTAATGGAAGGGATCATGTTTTAGCCACATCAAGTGGCAGAACTCAGCAGCTTTGTCTATGTGGCTCTGGATTTAGAGGCAAGAATAGAATGGACTAGTTAATCAATTAATGCTGAATAGCTGTAGTTTAAGAATTAGAAGAGATGGAGAAGAAATCAGCATCACTGAGGAAAAATATTCTGGGAAGTGTTTTCTGAGTGACAAAGAATGTGTGTTCCAGAGATCAAGGTAGGACCTAGTAGTGCAGTTGGAGTTCATCATGTATCAGAAGCACGAGTTTTTACTGGTTTTGAATGCATGATGTTGTCATGCAGAGCAGCTGAGGCTTGGCACCTTTGATCAAGCATAAGGTAGGTTATGGGTCAAGCATTGTTGCAGCAGAGGAACTCAGCATCCTGAAGATGCAAGTACCATGGGATGAGCAGCAAGAAAATATGGAGCAGGAGATTGGTGCCAAACAGAGCTTAGAGTGATAGAGAGGGCAGAGCTGGAACAGTGACCCAGTCTCTTTGGAGGAGTAGTGAAGATCATGAGTAGATCCAGGACGTTGAAACAAGAAGCTTCAATATTGATATTACCTTGGAGACATCAAGATTTTGAGATGTTAGAAATGTCTAATAACTGCTCAGGAAAACTGTTTTAAGGGAATAAAACCACTCAAATAGAAACAATTGTGCTTCAGTAAGCAATTCAGAAAGGACTTATAGATCAGAAAAATGCTTTGACATCAGACTTGCACATGCAGAGTTTAGAGATTGCTCAGCTGGCTTTTGGTCTTCTTTAGGTACAGGATTTCCTCACAATGACCTTTAGGAATGGTGAAATATATCTTGTTTATTTGAAGATATATGATGTGCTTTTTGTTTTTGAAAATATATGTTATTACTATGACATGATATGATTAATCTCTGAAGACTCTGAATTTTGGACTCTTAACATTTTTGAGACTCCTATAGAGTATGGGGACATTTGGAGTTTGTGCTCATGTATTCTGCATGTTTAAGTATGATCGATATACAGTCATGTCTTTGAACAATCATATGGGGGGCAGGCAGTGGAATGTGGTAGTTTAAATATGCTAAGCTAAGTGAGTGGCATTATGAGATGGTCTGGCCTTGTTAGAGGAAGTGCATCACTGTGGGGTGGGCTTTGAAATTCCTACCAGTGTTAAAGAGACCCCCCATATTAGGTCCCTGGAAGAAAGTCTCTTCTGAGCTGCCTTTGCATAAAGATGCAGAACTCTCAACTTCTTCTCCAGCATAATGACTGTCTACATTCCTTCTATTCTTCCTGCTATGATGAAAATGGAATAAACCTCTAAAACTATAAGCCAGCCCTAATTGAATGGGTGCTTTTATAGGAGTTGCCTTGTTCATTATGACTTTTCATAGCAATGGGTATGACACACCATGAGTTCTTTTAATGTGGTCAAGACTTTGCACAATTCTGTAGTCTTTATTTTCATGAATGAATATGTGTTAGAAAGAAACTTCGTGAAAGTGTTTAGTATAATGTAGCCTTTGTACACCTCTATAGTCTTCATCATTATGAAACTATTCATACTGGAGAGAAATTCTATCAGTGTTAGCAATGTGGTAAAGCCTTTTTATTAAGAGATTCACTGAGTTCCAACACAATTCAAACACCAGGACAATGCAAATGATAAGAAGGTTTTATAGTCAAATTGTTACTGATTAATGCATCCTACAATAATATATTAAGAAGTTTATCTGAATCACCCCATTCCATTTCCACTGTGAGCCAGAATCTGATATACATTTCACACCTAAAAATCACAAACATCCATAATAAGTTACGGCTATATTTCCCACCAATCAGGATTTTCTTCTGTTGTTACTCTATGTGAAATGATACAGAATGTGGGTTTTATGGTTTACCTTGTTACAACCACTGGTTCTTTTGTAGTTAGGAACAGGCATTTTTATTTTGAGGAAGAAAACAAGAATAACAGAAACTAGGATTAGGAACAGTCTTTATAGTTCAGGGAATAGAACAAATCATGAAAGCTTGCCAGATATTGGTAAGATGTATGTCCCCTATGACCTGGGACTTGAACTTAGTTTCAACATATGATTAAATGTATGTTAGCAACAAAAAGGCAGTCCTTAGAACAAGTTTCTTTTGCTTGTTCCCAACATTAGTGTATCATAGCATCTTTGAATATATAGCAGAGCACATATTGAAGAGAAATCTTATAATTATAATCAAGTGATACAATATTTTCAAAACAGTTATCTATGAATGCATTAAAAATAATCCCAGAGAGAATGCTATGAATATGCCATTTGGTAAAGAAAAACTTTGCGTGTAGTAGTAGTCTTAGAAACCATAATAAAATGCCATAATGCAGAGAAATCTCATAAACATAGTCAATGACTTAAAATTTTGTTCTTTCTAGTACCTTTATACAAAAGTAAACTGTTTAGCATGTAATTAATCTATTACAGCCTTTGAATATCATAGTAGTTTTTGAAACCCTTCAAGAATACCAAAAGTAATCTGTGATTTAAAAGATTTTGGTAAGTTCTTAGCCAACACACCTTTATTTTTTTTTTTACTCTGGGTTATTTATTATGTAGAAAAAATGTGACAAGTGTCAACAATCAGTTCAAATTTTATGATATCTCTATTTTATTTGCTCTTGCAAAATCATTTTAGTAATTTTTATTTTAATTTTTACTTAATCATTTATCCAACAACTTTGCTGACAGTGTTCATCAACACTAGGAACTGCCTTTGTGAAGTTTTCTTTCACTTATACAAACTATCATATCATCTGCAAAGAAAGAAAATTTTAGTTCTGCCTTTGTAATTTGTATTACCTTCCTCTCCTTCAGTTTTATTGTTCTAGCTAAACTTTTACATAATATATTGAGTAGATAGTTATAGAGAGAATGGTCCACCTAGCCTAGTTTGGGAATTAGTGGAATTAATATGAATTTCTCTCCAGTTAATTTAATTTTGGCTATTTGATTGGTTTAAAGAGACATTTTTTATGTTTAGGCATGTCGCTTATATTTTTAATTACACGAAGAATTTTATCATGATGTATTTATATAAGAATATAATAATCTTTTGATGTTTTATATTTCATTTTATTTGTTTTGTTTATTAAGTAATTTTTCATCAGTAGTTTTAGGGATAATTGGTCTTTAATAATCTTTTATTACTCATTATTTACTGACTGGATATATGTAATCATGGTTTCAAAAAATAAATTTGCTAATAGTTCTTTTGTTTCTATATTGTTGAATATACTGAATTCTTGTTAAATCCTCTTTGAAAGTCTGGTAGGATTCTACGCTAAAACTCATGGACATGGGCTCATATTGGTGGCATATTTGCAATGAATTCAGTTTTCCTAGGTGTTTATGTCTGTTTAAGTTGTTTTTTTTAGTTTCCTTCAATTTTGGTAAGTGGAATCTACTGAGGAAATTGTCCATTTCTTTTATAATTTCCAGTTTAGTGGAATGTACCCTTTTTAAAACTGTGTCTTTACACTCTCTAGATTTCTTCAACGCATGGTTTTTTGTTCCTATTTCATTTTAGGTTTCATTAATTTGGATATTCTTTATATTTTAATAAAGGTTCGCAAATCTTGTCTAATAAAAGGCTATACAGACCAACTCCATGTTTCACTGATTCTTCTTTTTCTATGTCTATTTTATTGGTTTCAGCTCCCAAAGCGATAATTTTCTTGATTTCTCTTCCCTGTTTTCATTGCTTCCTCACTTCTTTCTGTTGTAGCCTTTGAATCGTTCTGTTAATTTATCAGCATGAAAGTTCGCTTTTTTTCATGCAGGCATTTTGTGATGTGAACTTTCTTCTTAGCTCCACTTTCATGTTCTTTATGTTCCATGAGACTGTGCATGATGCATATTCATTTCCATTGAACTCTAGACAGTCTCTAATTTCTTCCTATATTTCTGTATAGATCCATTTTCTCTCACACAATTAGTTTGTAGTCAGTTACCAGTCCTCCCTCATCATTTACAACACTGAGACATCAACAGAATTTTGGGCCAGATCACGTCTTTTGTCTCATCAGAGAGTATGGTGACTCCTGGGTCTGGTGCAATCAAAGGCATGAGGAACCCAGTTTCTAGGGGCCACCCATTGGGCTTTCTTGCTGATCATTGTGATGGAGTTTAGTCCTTCCCCATCAGAAGGGTCCTCTCCTTATAAATTGCCCCATGGATATGAGGGGTAGCAGTAACACACCAGCCATCTGTGTCTTGTATTTTCTCAGATCTAATGACATTTCAGAGCTGCCAGTTCAGCTTTCAGGGCTGACATTCCTGCCAGGTATGGTCCTCCACATGTGTTCTTGGTAATTGACACCACCGCTGCCCCAGCATTCCTCTGTCCATCCTGAATTATGCAGTTGTCATTGGTGATCCCCATTACCCCTACTTCTATTTGAGCAGTCATACAGAGGCCCATCCAGTGAGGTCAAGGTCCAACAGCAGTGTAGCTGAGTAGTTACACTGGGGTGGATTCAAGAAGAGAGGCTAGAAATGAGTCATTCTGCCATCATTTTTAACCCGGAAGCCATTGTGCACTGAGGTGTAAATAGAGTGGTAGTTAGCTTGTGCCAATTGTTGACACATTGGCCATTGGCTAATGACAGGACCTCCTGGTCTGAGTATGCATCCCCCAGGTCTACAAAGGTCACCTGAAGTTGCCAGAGTAAGGCCTTTTTTTTTTTTTTTTTTTTTTTTTTTTTTTAGCAGAGTCTTAAGTAGTCTGAATTTTTTAAGGCACCTAAGAAGTCCTCCATGTTTGTTTTGTTTCTGTAGCCAATGGGAAGTCATTTGTGAACTGGTGAAGAGACTGTCTGTATGTTTTAGAAAATAAAATGTTGAAATTTATCAACAAAAACTGGTGGGTTTCCATTTCACTTTTAGGGTTGCCCTAGTCTTGTAGTGGGGTTACTTTTGATTCTGAGGGTCCCCTTTCATTTTTAGGCATCATTTATGGTCATCTCATTTGGCTTTGGATGCCCACAGGATATTTCCCAGGTCTGCAGGCAGATGATTCTGTCCTCTCATCTGCTTCTCCTCTGTAGTGTTTCTTCCATTAAATACTCTCTTTGCTACTATCTTTACATCTCATAGACAACTCTTTCCAAACTACACCAACCTCTGCGGCTTTGTCTTCATAGCTGTTGTTCCCTGATTAACAAAAGCTAAAGCCACTGCTGCCTTTGCGTGGGGTGATTTGGCATCCATGGGCAGTTATTGTCAAAAATGTCTCCATGACCCTGTCTACAAAAGCTATAGGGCTTTTATTTTCTCTCTTCCTTATACACTCTGGCCAAATTTGTGGGCCATCTTGTGGCCACCTTGAGACCTGCCAACAGAGATGGAGAGGGGACAAAAGGACTCTTCTTACATTCAATAGTGTTACAATACCAGTCTGGGTGAGTTAGCGTAATGTAAGCATATTGGGGCCAGTAACCAGCTCATATACCAAACCCAGACACTATTGTGGATGCCAACAAGTGATTGCAGACAGCAGCCTGATATAGCTTTCTCCTGAGAATCTCTGCCATTGCCTGACAAACACAAAGGGGGAGGCTCTCAGGCAACCATTGAACAGAGCACAGGGTCCCCAATGGGAGAGCTAGAGAAAGGACCCAAGGAACTGAAGGGGTTTGCAGTCCCATAGGAGGAACAACAATATTAGCAGCCCAGTACCCCACCAGAGCTCCCAGGGACTTAACCACCAACCAAAGAGTACACATGGAGGGACCCATGGATCCATCCCCATGGGTAACAGAGGATGGCCTGGTCGGACATCCATGAGAGAAGAGGCCCTTGGATCCGTGAAGGCTCATTGCTCCAGGGTAGGGGAATAACAGTTCAAGGAAGCAGGAGTGGGTTGGTTTGTGAGCACGGGGAGGAGGGATGGGATAAAGGGATAGATTCCCCCTATTCAGGGGGGAAGTGAAGAAAGGGGATAGCATTTGAAATATAAATAAAATATCTAATAAAAATTAATTTCTTTAAAAAAAAACCCACAACATTAACTCTCATAGTGGCCTTGAATGGATAAAGGTCAATTCACAAGTATTTTAATTACTGCTGTTGCTTTGATAAAATACTCTGTCAGAAGAACAGGTTTATTCCAGCTCACGGTTCACAGTAAAGTCCCTCATGGTGGGGAATGCCACTCTGAAGTGTGAAGCAGCTGCTCACTCACATCAGCTGTGTACATAATCAAGACACCAAGAGCAATGAACGCCTGCCTCTGCTCAACCCATTTCCACACACTGCCCGGGATCCTAGCCAGGGAATGATGCCACCCACAGTGGGTGGGTCTTCCCGCACCAGTTAAGATAACCAAGGCAGTCCCTTACAGCCACGCCCAAAGGCCCCTGCCCCTTGGTAGGATTGTGTCTAAGCTCCACGCCAGAGTTACGTGGCAACAGGTAACTCCTCCTCACCATTACCTGGTAACAACCAGGTCAGTCTGGTGCACTATAAAAGGGGCTGCTTGCCCCTCTTACCTCTCTTATTCACTCACTCTCAGCTTCTCTCTTGCCCCTTCCTGGGCTCCCCTCCCTTCCTCTCCCCTCCCCCTCTCTCCACATAGTCATGGCTGGCCTCTCCTTCTCTACTCTCTCCCTCCCTCTGTATTTCTCTACCTCTACTACTCTCTTGACTCCCGTCTCCATGCCCTGAATAAACTCTATTCTGTACTCTACCATCTTCTGTCTGGTAACCTCAGGAGGAAGGGACACCTTCGCAAAGGCCCGCTGAGGCACGCCCATTCCCCACACTGCCATTAGAACATATTCTCTTTCCTCTTTCTCTTTTTATGATCACAAAACCCCTGACCACTCTAGATCTTATCAAGTAGACAATTGAGATTGACCATCATGGTGGCTTTGAAGCTCAGTCTATTTATCTAGACACTGGTGCCTTCTGTCTTGCCTTGTTAAAGTATATGAAATCATTTTCTCAGAAAGTAAGAGATTTTCATATTTAAAAATATTTTAAATTTTATATTTCTAAAATCTATTTATTGGAATTTGTGCATGTACTAGCTTTCCCCCCGGATCTTAAATGTATTAGGGACTGTGGCTGACAAAATAGACATTCTAAAGTTAAGGGACTGAGTGGGTACAAACCAGGGATAGAGACTCCTACATATTCTACTTCTTGCTTCCCTCACATTTACCTCCTTACCACGGGTAATATTTTCCTTCATGACTGTAATTAAAAAGGCTGCCCAGTGGCTTCTTTCCACATAGGTAAACACTCTTCATAAGCTTTACCTCATTTTCTCCCCTTGGTCTGGGAAGGGCAAATTGCTACCTAGCATAGGATGACTCCTCCAACTCCACAGAATAAAACAAGTGCAAGGAATCAAGAACTGACTCGTGGGTGGAGTGAGCACCTGGTAGCAACCTGCCAGGAAAGCATGACTCCCTAATGACTGTGTGGGTGACTTGGATTTCCCAGCAGACACTTCCACCATGAGCAAAAATGGTCTCAACTTCCACTCTTTCCCACAAAGTGACTCCCACTGTTGACTTCTTCACCTCTCTACATAGAGTTTTCAGTGTTCTGTTTTATAAAAGGAAGTCAATAATGTGTTTGGTGGAGGTGCAGTATGGTGTGGGGAAAAGGGGAGCTTTTGCAGACCATGTTGAGGCACCACTTTCCCCTCAAGTGCCAGCCACAGGATGGTATAGTATAGAATAGAGTTTATTTAGGGCATGACAAGGGGAGTTGAGGGAGTAGAGACAGAGAAAGGCAGAGAGAGAGAGAAAGAGAGAGAGAGAGAGAGAGAGAGAGAGAGAGAGAGAGAGAGACAGAGAGAGAGAGAGAGAGAGAGAGGAAGAAGAAGAAGAGGAGGAGGTTGGTCATGAGCACAGGGCGAAAGGGTGAAGGAGAATAGGGAGAAATGGAGGAGAGGGTAAGGGAGCAAGAGCAGGAGAAGTGAAGAGAGTGAGGAGGGGGCAAGAAGCCCCTTTTAGACTGAGTTACCATACCAGGCTGTTGCCAGGTCAATGTGGGGCACAGCCTAGACAAAATGCCAACAGCCAGGACTACAGGGCCTCTTAGAACTGAAGAAGGGCAGCCTGGGTCCTGGCTGGTTGGCAAGCCAATGCAGAGTCGAGGCAACAAGTTGTAAGTCTTCCTTGCTGAAAATGTGGTTCACATTTCCTAACCTTCATGCAAGTCACCTGCTTGATCCTTAATGGCCTCTGAACTAGGAATCTCACTACCTATGACCCTGCTCTGTCCACACCTCTATCACTGAGCTGAAATTCCTTGAGGGAATTTCCTCTATGGTTTGAGGCTCTGTATAATGTATCCTGGAGAACAACATCTGAAAGTGAATTCAGGGAACTGGAATCCCCTAAATCAAAATGTATGGAAAAACATAATTCCTGTCTATCAGTAGGGCTTTCTTAAATATTAACTAAATGGGAATCTTAGGTGAACACTTTAGCTCCTTGTTCACCGTCAATATTCAAAAATACTTGTTAGGACTATAGAAGTGCTTTTTTCCCCTATTTTTCTTTTCTTTTCTTTTGTTTTCATTTTTCTTTTCTTTTCTTTTCTTTTCTTTCTTTCTCTATCTCTCTCTCTTTTTGAGACAGAGTCTATGTGGCTCTGGCTGTCCTGGAAATGATTATGTAGACCATAGATCTAACTGCCTCTGTCTCAAGAATGCTGAGATTAAAGGCAAGCGCCAACAGGTCTGACCATAGAGGTTTATT
Source organism: Apodemus sylvaticus (assembly GCF_947179515.1). NCBI lineage: Eukaryota > Metazoa > Chordata > Mammalia > Rodentia > Muridae > Apodemus > Apodemus sylvaticus. Next base: position 62,556,897 of record NC_067490.1, read on the forward strand.
ATACTCTCAAGTCTTTCCACCCAGAGCTCAGTTCTTAATTTCAAAAGCTTAGCACGACTGATCCCTGGCCTGTCTATTCCTGTTCCAGAACAACCCATCCATTCCTAGACTGTGTGAAGGTCTCCTATGTCCCAGGAGTTGCATCGGAACTGGTGGTATTTCAGACGTGCTGTCACTATGACGGCAGCTTGGACTGGTCTCCCGCCTCTCTCTGCTCTGCTAGGACTTCTCAACACGTGTGGGTGGTGTTGGAGGTCTTGGCGACGGCCTTGGAACACAGCCTCAGCAAGGTAGCACTTGACTGAGAGCCGTCCGACTGATCATGCTGGAGCCATGAGTTCTGGGATGCATTCTATTCCCACCTTGGAACAGACCAGGCAGTGTTGCTGAATGAACTGTGCTTTAAGGTCAGCCAATGGTCAAGCCTGTGTGGCAACAGGGACCTTTCTTCTGCAGGAGGGGAATGTGGTCACAGTGTAACCAGTAAGGCCCATTCTGAGTGTGTATGTTTGCACACTGTGCGTGCAAAATGGCTTTCACTCAAAGCATTCTGACCACAGAGTCTTGCTGTGGGACTTCACACTCACAAGATGTGTGAATCTTGTGGTCTCTCTGCTGACAAATATTCATCAAGAGCTCACATTGCGCCTGTGTTTCCATCGGGGTGTGTACAGGAAGCAGATGCTGTGAGAGGATTTTTTGAGGAAGGTTGTTTCCAGCCATGAGGCTGATTAGAAAGGTGTGGGGTCGGGCCCACACAGGATGAAACAGTAACTCTTGGCTCAGGGGCAGCCACTGTGTTACCAGATACAGCCCTCACAACACAATCATCATGGCATGCTCTCAGTGCATATTTGTGGGAAGCCCAGCTGAAGGGCCCTTTAGCTATGGGACTTACGTGCTCGTGTGTGTGTGTGTGTGTTTGTGTATGTGTGTGTTTGGTTGTGTTGGAGTGTGTGTTTGTGTGTCTGTGTGTATGTGTGTTTATGTGAGTATGTATGTGTTTGTGTGTCTGTGTTTGTGAGTACAAGTGTGTGTGTGTTTGTCTGTGTTTGTGTGTACAAGTGTGTGTTGTCTGTGTGTTTTTGTGTGTGTGTGTGGATGTGTTTGTGTGTCTGTTTGTGTGTGTGTACATGTGTGTGTGTTTCTGTGTGTTTCTGTGTGTTTTTCTCTGTATATGTTTGGGTATGTGTTCATTTGTGTGAGTTAGTGTGTCTGTGTGTGTGTCTCTGTGTGTTTGTGTGTATGTATATGTCTGTGTGAGTGTGTGTGCCTGAGTGTGTTTGTGTGTTTGTATACATGTCTGTGTTTGTGTGTGTGTGTGTTTGTGTTTGTGTGTATCTTTGTGTGTCTCTGTGTGTGTTTGTGTGTCTGTGTGTCTGTATATATTTGTGTGTGTGTTTGTGTGTGTGTGTGTTTGTGTGTATGTTTGTGTGTGTCTGTGTGTGCCTGTGTGTGTCAGTGTATGTCTGTGTGCATGCGCATATTTACTGAGAAGTAATAAGAAGAAACACCACCTTCTTTACATGACTTTCCTTCTTTATCTCATTCTCAGGGTTTCCCCATGGATCAAACTCACCAGAATACTGGAAGCAGTGGGCATGCAGTGCGGTTTTGTGGGTCTGTTATACAGGACATATGGCAAAATGGAAAGAAACTGGAGCAGGTGTGGGTGCCTGGGACACTGAATTTAAGATATAAAGATCCATTTTAAACTGTACACTGGGCAACAACTCAGAATTTGTGTACACCAAAGCTCATACAGTGTTTTAGAATCTGCCTTAAGAATCAACACAGGCCAGGAGTCGTGGCTCACACTTTTAACTGAGCTGTCGGTAGTCTGAGGCAGGTGGATCGCTGTGAGTTTCAGGCCAGCCTGGTCTACATAGTGAGTTCTAGGACCGTCAGAGTTCCATAGTGAGACCAAGTCTTAAAAAAACGAAAACAAACAAGCCAACATAAAATCAAATTGGTCAAACCAAAGCAATAACAAGAACATCACTGAACCCGAGGCCTTTCCCAGGGCTTCCAAAGCTGCAGATCCAAAGTGTGGCTTGAAGCCTATGCTTCCAGCCTCAAGGAAGGAGATGGTGACACAAAGCAAACTGATGTTATACAACAGCAGCTTAAATAATGCGGTGGGTTAAGTAAACACTACACATGCTTTGGATATTTGAAATGAGTCTCTTTGTTTACCTGTTTTAAGCAACAGCAAGGTTCTTTCAATCAAGCAACAGTGAGTACTGGGTATTTTTATTTCCTTTCCTTTCTTTCCTTTTATTCATTTATTTATTTTTTTGAGACAGTGTTTCTCTGTGTAGCCCTGGTTGTCCTGGATCTCACTCTGTAGACCAGGCTAGTCTCAAACTCAGAAATCTGCCTGCATCTGCCTCCCAAGTGCTGGGATTAACGGCATGTTCCACCACTTCCCAGGGCCACAGTAGCTGGTAAAACAGCAATCAGGTTGCAAACCACACTTCCCAGAAGCCCTCGGGTTCCGAGGAACATACCTGCATCTCCCCCCACCCCAGTTAGAGGTTCAAATACTACAATTCCCAGCATGCATCACTGTAAGGACCACAACTCCTTGCATGCCCGTCACAGTGACAGGGAAGTGTGGCCTTCCTATCTCCCAGCTTCCCTTGTCACTTGCAGCCATTGGGAAGGTTCTGTCCTATGGGGTGTGGCGCTGTGGGAAAGTTGTGAGTGTAGGGAAGCTGCAGGAAGTTCATCCTGCGAACTAGTCCGTGTCCAGTGCAGATAGCCTAAAATTGTGCCACAGTCTTTAAGAGGTATGTTTGTGTGTTTGTGTGCATGTGTGTATGTGTTTGTGTGTGTGTTTGTGTGTGTTTGTGGGTGTGTGTGTGTATGTGTGTGTATGTGTGCATGTACATTTGTGTGTGTGTTGGGGGCACAAGATAGTCCTGATACGCTTACCCAATTTTTTTCTATTGTCTTACGTTGGTGGTTCACTATTCTTTATGTCTGCATGTATTCTTCCTTTCTGTCCCCCTCATTGCTTTGGGAGCCATTTTGAAACACAGCTTTGCCATTGGGAAGGCGGTGGTGAAACTTAGCAGATCGTTGAAAAGCTTCATTGCTTCCTTTAAAACAAAAAAGGAAAACAAAACTAGAATTGCCCATCTGATGAATCTGGATTTCAAAACAGTGGAAAAAAGGCATATCAGCACTTTATCATCATCATCATTATTATTATTTTGCCTTTTCAAGACATTTTTTTCTGTGTAGCCCTGGCTGTTCTGGAACTTATTCTGTAGACCAGGCTGGCCTTAATCTCAGAAATCTGTATCCCAAGTGCTGGGAATAAAGGTGTGTACGACCACTGCTTGGCTGACCAGGCTCTTTTTAAATATGGGAGGACTTAGACTATCTGTGAACTCCACCTGAGACCTGAGACCACATGGGAACTGCTAAGTGCAAAACCTGCTCTTGCTGTCCTACTGTCTTGCTGCCCTAGTGTGTAGATGAAGCCTTTGCAGGTCCCGATGTTCTGAAATATCATAAAAGAACGCATACTGGAGAGAAACCTTACGAATATAATCATTGTAGTAAAGGCTCTGCAAGACCCAGTGCTCTACAATATCATTAAAAGGCACATACTGGAGAGAAACCTTATGAATGTAATCAGTGTGGTAAAGCCTTTACATGTCACAGTAGTCTCCAATATCATAACAGAACACATACTGGAGAGAAACCTTATGAATGTAATCAATGTGGTAAAGCCTTTGCAAGACAGTCTTCTCCAATATCATAAAAAAAAACACACATACTGGAGAGAAACCTTACAAATGTAATTAATGTAATAAAGCCTCTCTAGGTCCCAGTGTTCTGAAATATCATAAAAGAACATGTACTGGAGAGAAACCTTACAAATGTAATCAATGTAATAAAGCTTTTGCAGGTCCCAGTGTTCTGAAATATTATAAAAGAACACATACTTGAGAGAAACCTTACGAATGTAATCAATGTGGTAAAGCCTTTGCAGGTCTCAGTGGTCTGAAATATCATAAAAGAACACATACTGGAGAGAAACATTATGAATGTAATCAATGTAGTAAAGCCTTTGCAATTACCAGTAATCTTCAATATCATAAAGGATCACACACAGGGGAGAAACCTTACAAATGTAATCAATGTGCTAAAACCTTTGCACATCCCAGTGGTTTGCAATAATATAAAAGAACACATACTGGAGAGGAAACATATTAATATAATCAATGTGTTAAGACTTTGTAAGACAGTCATCTCTAGTATCATAAAACAACACATACTGGTGAGAAACCTAATGAATATAATCAATGTGCTAAAGCCTTTGCAACACACAGTCATCTGCAATATCATAAATGAATACATACTGGAAAGAATCCTTATGAATGGGATGAATGTGATAAAAACTTTGCAGGTCATAGTGATCTCCCAAGACATAAAAGAACATATACTGGAGAGAAAACTAATGAATTTAATCATAAATTAAGTGGAAGTTAATAGCCAATTGAGTTAAGAATATGATAGACATGGATGCTTAGGATTATTTCAATTCTCGAATCAGTTCTTACTGTGTTTTGGCAGGAAAAAATGTTGTTTCCTATTACCCTCGTTTGAAGAGTATCTTGTGATTAAGATAAAGATGTTTCTGTTAATTGCATTGACAACAGAAGCATCAAAAATTCCCACCTAGTCTTTGGAGTGACAGATGTCATTAAGCATAGCAAACTTAGAAAAAAAAAAAACCTACACAATATTTGATTAAAATGGCAAAGCATTATCAGGAAGTTGAATGAAGCTAAATCCTATGATCAAGGATATTCAATGGTCTTACAGGAATGGTTATGTTAGGGCAAGTTTTCTTCAAGCCAAACAAAGGAATTTGCAATTATATGAAAGGGAACTGTATCATGTTAGGGAATATTATCACCTGGTTAGTGTTTTCATATGGACATAAGAAGATACAAGTATGTGTCAAACTGACAAGGGATAGATTTTGAATCATATTCTGGGTTTTCAATTTAAGATCTAAAGGGAAAAGCTTAGGTCCATGCATGGTGATACATGCTTTTTAACCCAGCGTTCAGGGGACAGAAACCAGCAGATATCTGAGTTCAAGGTTAATATACTGAGCAAGTTCCAGGACCTCCAAGTTTAGGCAATGACATTTTAAAGAAATAGTAAGCTTGTGATAATGGAAAAGAAGGGGCCATCCATGTTCCACTCCCACAATCAGCATAGCTTATTACATTTTTTTCCATGTGGCTCTGTCTTTAGGGGTAAGAATAGAAAGGAGATGATTGATGCTCGCTAGCTGTAGCTAAGAATTTAGAGATGATGAAAAAGAAATCAGTATCACTGATGTGAAATCTTATGGATAAAGTTTTCTGAGTGACAGAGAATCTGTGTTTCATAGATAGTCCAGGTTGGACATATTTGTGTAGCTGGACTTGGACATGTGTAAGATTCACCCAGGTGTTACTGGTTTTGAGTACATGAAGTTGTCGTGCAAAGCAGCTGAGGCTTGGCACCATTGAGTAGGCATAAGGGAGGCTATCGGTCAAGATTAGCTGCAGCAGAAGAACCAAGCATCCTGAAGATGCATGTTCCATGGGATGAGCAGCAAGAACAGAAGGAGCAAGAGTGTGGAGTCAACCAGAGCTTACAATGTTACAGAGGGCAGAGCTGGAGACTGACCTAATCTCTTCAAAGGAGCAGATCATGTGTGGATCCTGGACATTGAAACAAGAAGCTGTGATATTGAAATCAACTTGGAGACCCAAAAATTATGTGATATTAGAACTATGTGTTACTTGCTCAGGAAAACTGCTTTCCGGGAATAAAACCACTCAAAAAAGTCTGCTGCATTGTACAAAACAGAAAAGAGTTGGAGATCTGAAGAACACTTTGACAACAGATATGGAGATGCAAAGTTTGGAGATTGCTCGGCTGGCTTGGGTCTTATTTAGGTCCAGTATTTTCTAATGCTGCCTTTAGGAATGGTGAAGTATATACTGTGAATTTGGAGGTATATGATGTGCTTTTATGTTTTTGAGCATGATTACATGATAGGATTAATTTCAGAGGACACTTTACCTTTAGACTCTTAACATTTTTGAGACTGCACTAAATAATGGGAACTTTTGAAGCTGTCACTCATGTATTCTACATGTTTAAGTATGATCCCCAAAGACTCATACTTTGGGGATCCTGGAATTATGGGGACCAGGCAGTGGAATGGGGTAATTTAAATATGACACATAAGTGAGTGGCATTATGCTGTCATGTGGCCTTGTTGGGGGGAAGTGCACCACTGTGTGGGTGGGCTTCGGAATTGCTACCAGTGCTGAAGAGACCCTCCTGTTAGGTCCCTGGAAGACAGTCTCTTCCTAGCTATCTTTGAATAAAGATACAGAACTCTCAGATTCGTCTCCAGCATCATATCTGCCTTCATACCTGCCATTCCTTCTGCTATGATGAAATGGACTAAACATCTGAAACTGTAAGCAAGCCCCAATTAAATGATTGCTTTTATAGGAGTTGTGTTTTTCATTGTGACTTTTCATAGCAATGGAAATGATAAAACAGGAACACTGTGAGTGCATTTAATGCGGTCAAGATTTTGCACAGTTCTGTAGTCTTCATTTTCATGAAAGAATGTGTTAGAGAGAGACCCCATGAATGTGTTTAGTATAATGAAACCTTTGTACACCTCTATAGTCTTCATCATTATGAAATTATTCATTATTTATAGAAATTCTTTGAATGTTAGCAATGTGGTAAAGCCTTTATGTTATGGGATCCACTGATTTCCAACATAATTCAAACACCAGGACAATGCAAATGATAAAAATGTTTTGTAGTCAAATAGTTACTGATTAATCTAGACTAGAAAATATATTTACAAGATTATCTGAATCACCCCATCCTGTTCCCACCCTAAGCCAGAAACTGATATAGATTTCAAACTTAAAAACTACTAACTTCCTTGCTGTTACAGCTATATTTCCCACCAATCAGGATTTTCTACTGTTGTTACTTTATGCCAAATGATGCAGAATGTAGGTTTTACAGTTTATCCTACCACACCCAGTTTTTCTTTTGTAGTTAGTAACAGTCATTTTATTTTCAGGAATAAAACATGAATAACAGAAATTTTGGTTAGGAACAGTCATTATGTTTCGGGGAACAAAAACAAATGAAAGTATGTTGAATATTGTTAAATTATGCAGGAACCCTCTGACCTGGGACTTGAAATTTGTTTCAACTCATGATTAAATTGAGATTGGCAACAAAACGGCAGTACTTAGAGCAAGTTTCTTGCGCTTGTTCCCAATATTTGTATATAATAGTCATCTTTAAATATATTATAGAAAACATATTAAAGAGAATTCTTATAAATGTAATCAATGTGATAAAGCATTTGCACAACAGTTATCTGTGATTGCATAAAAGAACATATCTTGGAGAGAAATGCTGTGAATATGCAATTTGGTAAAGAATGCCTTTATGTGTAGCAGTAGTCTTAGAAACCATAAGAAAAGGTCATAATGACAAGAAACTTCATAAACTTAGACAATGGGTTAAAGCTTTGTATTTTCTAGTTTCTTTATACAAGAGTAAATGCTTTAACATGTAATTAATCTATTAAAGCCTTTGCTTATCACAGTAGTTTTTGACAACCTTCAAGAATATGTGACTAAAAATATATTGGAATGCTCTTAGCCAACACACCTATGTTGAGTTATTCAACGTTATTTATTATGTAGAAAAAATGTGATAAATGTCAACAATCAATTCAAATTTTATATTTCTCCATTTGATTTGGACTTGCAAACTCATTTTTACATACAAAGGCCACTAATTTGTATTTTTTTTTTTTTTAGTTAATCACGTCAGCAACAACTTCTCTGACAGTGTTCATCAGCTCTAGCAATTACCTTTGTGAAGTTTTGGATCACTTATGCAAACTAACATATCAGCGGCAAAGAAAGATAATTTTACTTCATCCTTTCTAATTTATATTAACTTCCTCTCCTTCAGTTTTATTGCTCTACCTAAACTTTTACATAATATATTGAATAGATCGTTCTAGAGAGAATGGACCTTCTTGTCTAGTTTAGGAATTAGTGGAATTAATTTGAATTTCTCTCTAGGTAATTTAAAGTTGGCTCTAGGCTTGCTGTAAAGTGACATTTTTATGTTCAGGCATATCCCTTGTATCCTTAATCTCTCCATGAATCTTATTATAAAGTGGTGTTGAATATTGTGAGAGAGTTTTTCATCATCTCATGAGATGATCAGTTCTTGTTTTTTCATACATTTTAATCCCATTATGTTGAATCATCACTGTTTCTTGAATGAAACTTTCCTCATTGATCACAGTGGATCATCTTCTGATGTGATTTGTATTTTATTTTATTTGTTTTTTCTCTTAAGTAATTTGGCGTCTATGGTTTTATGGAAAATTTGTTTGTAATCTGTTTTATTGCTCAGTTTTTACTGACAGGATATATGAGTCATCATGGGTTCAGAAAATATATTGCCTAATATTTCTTTTGCTTTTATATTGTTAAATACACTGATGAGTATTCTTGTTAAAACCTCTTTGAAAGTCTTGTAGGATTCCACCCTAAAACTCATGGCCTTGGATTTGTATTGGTGGCATATTTGTAATGAATTCTGTTTTACTGTTTTATGTCTGTTGAAGTTGGTTTTCTTAGTTTCATTTAATTTTGGTATGTGGAAATTATTTTTGAGGAAATTATCCATTTCTTTTAGAATTGCCAATTTGATGGAGTGCACTCTATTTAAAACTATGCCATGACTATTCTCTAGATTTCTTAATTGTCTATAATTTGATCCCCAATTTCATTTTAGATTTCATAAATTTGTATATTCTTTATCTTTTAATAAAGGTTTGTTTATCTTGTCTAATAAAAGTCTCAAAAGAGCAACTCCATATTTCATAAATTCTTTGTATTGTTCTTTCTATTTTATTGATTCCAGCCCCCAAATTGATAATTTCTTAATGTGTCCTCCTTGTTTTCATTGCTGCCTCATTTTTCTCTGTTGTAGTCTTTCAAGTGTGCAGTTAAATTACCAGCATGAAAGATCTGAATTTTTTCATGTGGGCATTTTTGGCTGTGAACTTTCTTATTAGCTCCACTTTCATGGTCTTTATATTCCATGAGTTTGTGCATGTTGCATATTCATTTCCATTGAACTCTAGAAAGTCTATAATTTGTTTCTTTATTTCTGTGCAGAACCGTTTTATCTCATACAATTAGTTGATAGTCAGTTAGATGTCCTTCCTCATCTCTTACAACACTGAGACATCAACAGATTTTTGGCCCAGATCACGTTTTGTCTTATCAGAGTGTAAGATCTCTTAGGTCAGTTGCAATCAAGGACATGAAAAGCCCAATTTATTGGGACTACCCATCTGGCTGCTTTTTGTTCTCTGGGATGGAGTTTAGTCCTTTATCATCAGAAGGCTCCTCTCCTTATAAATCCCCCATGGATATGAGGGGGTAGCTATGACACACCAGCCATCTGTGTGATAGAGATAGAGTTATATGCCTCTATATATGCCTCTCTGCCTTTGCCTTATTCTCCTCATTTTGGACTCTCTCCTGGTGACTTAACTTCACTTGATCCCTCTGGCCTCTGCCCCCTTGCTTCTGCCACTGGCTCTGTCCCTGCCTCTGTCTCTAGGAAGCTCTGTCCTTCTGTCCTTCTGCCCCTCTGCCCCTCTACCTTGCCTCTGATGCCCCTGTTTCCTTCTGCCTCTGCTTGTCTCTTCTTCCCTGACTCTGCCTCTCTGACTCTTTGTTGCTTATCCTCTCTCATCCTCTCCAGGCCTCTGCAGACCCTCCTTTCCTGACCTACTAGACATCAATCTCTCTTCCCTGCTGCCCCTCTGCCTTTGCCTATGGCTCTGTATTTCTGCCTCTGCCTCTATGCCTCTCTTCCTCATGGAACCCTCTCTCAGACTCTCCAGACCTCTACCAGACTTGTCCCTCTTGGCCGTTCCTCTCTTTGACTTTATACACATCCCCTCTCTCTCCCTGCCTCTGGCCTTGCATCTGTCTCTGCCTCTACTTCTGTCTCTATGGATATACCTCTCTACCTTTGTCCTTGAATCTGTCTCTGCCTCTACCTCTGTCTCTATGGATGTGCCTCTCTACCTCTGCCCTTGCATCTGTCTCTGCCTCTACCTCTGTCTCTATGGATGAGCCTCTCTACCTCTGTCCTTGCATCTGTCTCTGCCTCTACTTCTGTCTCTATGGATGTGCCTCTCTACCTCTGTCCTTTCTTTGGCTTTTGTCACCTTCTGCCTCTGCCTATCCCTGAACCTTGATCTCAGCCTCTCTAGGGTTCACTTTGCCGCAACTATCTTGGGATCTTCTCTCTTGACCTCTACACTTCAGATTCTCTACCTCTTTGCCACTGAGTTTGCCTTGGTCTCTCTAGCTCTGCTGCTGCTTCAGTGTCTCTGCCTGTCTCTGTGACTGACTTTCTGCCTCTTGAACCAGTCTGCAACTCTTGATGTCTCTTAGTCCCTCTTGGTTTTCTAGGCCTCATATTCTTTCTGTTTCTTTGACATTCAGACCTTCCTCCCCACTGCCTCTCTTCCCATCTGCCCATCTGTCCCTCTGACTGTTCCTGACTCTATGTCCCTCTGTCTCTCTGCCTCTCCCATCCTCTGACACAATATGCCTCAGATTATAAGAATCCATTACAAATTTTCTCCCAAAGGCAAAGACCATGAGAAAAAGCATTTTAGGAAACATTCCTGCTATTAATATGCTGTTCCTGTTAATATTGAACACATATAACAATCACTGGGTATTAGCCCACCCTTTTGAGCATATCTTTGCAGATCTTGCGAAGATGTACTGTCTTGTAGTGATGCTATATAGGCAAAAGTATGACTTCTTAATTCTTAATGATAATCCTATAAGAATTCCCAAAATTATAACAGTGATTATTAACCTCTTTTACAGTGAGACTCCTATTAGATCATTTTCTGATAGACAAAACTGCAATGAGAACTCTGCCATTCTCTCAAGTGTTGCCAATTAATTGCTCTTACATAGTACGCAGACTTTCTGCTACCCAGAGCACTTTCCACAAGATTGCCAAACCATTAACCAAAGGTTATAAAAATAACAGTTTATTATTGGTGCTAGGACTGAAGATAAAATATTGACTGGGTTTATCTACATGAAACTTCACTAATAACTTAGTTATAATTTTTCAACTCTCAGGGAACCTGTGGACCTGTGATGGATATTTAGCCAGATAAGTATTCCAAATGGATATGCATGTAAACATTCTCTGTTGTAAACTTCTATTTCAATTTAAGATTTGAATTTATGTGTGAGCTTGCGATGAACTTTTACCATGTGATCATGTATTCTGAAAAATGTTTAAGTTCTGAGGACAAAGAGAAGAATCAGAAATTAGCTGAGGATAACTTTTGTGGACAGAAAACTTCTTAGAAAAAGAGGCAACGAAAAATTTTCCCTTGTCCTCCTTTTTCTTTCAGTCCATTTCCCCGTTTTCCTTAGAGGGCTTTCATAGGAAACATTTTACAACTTAGTTAAAAACAATAACAACAAAGAAAAAAATCCTAAGTGTGCTTTTTCCCTCCTGTGACTTACACTAGTAGGCTGAACATTAGATCTGGGCAGTTCCTGCAGAGACAAAACAAATGCCTCATTACTTACCTCCCCACCCCCTGCTAATGAGCTACAGGTGTCTAATAAGAAGTAGATTGCTTTTTACCCTCAGAAAGAGCAAGAAATCTTTTAAGACATTTTAGAAGTAGGGGAATGTGAGGGCACTCAGGCAGGAGTGAGTGGGTGAGAGGGTGGATGGATGGGTGAACACCATCATAGAAGCAGAGGGAGGGGAAGAGGATGGTGGTATTGGGGGTAACTGGGAAAGGAGATAACATTTGAAATGTAAATAAAGAAAATATCCAATATAAAAGATAAAAGGAAATTATTATCAGCATTTTAGCATAGGGAGTTAAAACATATAGAGATTGCACCAGAGTCCTACTCTGTCTCATGGGAACTCACTCCAGATGGAGAAGCACAAGGCAGTCCTCACCTCTATCTGCCTCTCAGCCTCATCTCTCTTGGACTCCATTGGTTTTGTCTTCCTTGGCCTCTATGCTGTTCTTACCTTATAACTCTCTGCCCTACTGCCCCACTGCCCCACTGCCCCACTGCCCCTCTGCCTCTGCCTTTGCCCTGTCCCTAACCCTTCCCCTGATTATGCCACTTCCTCTACCCCTCTAATCTTCTGCCAAGGCTTATGCTTTTGCCCTTATCTCTGCAGGCCCCCTTCTCTCTCTGTCTTTTCTTCTTCATATGTCTATGTCTCAGCCTCTGCTGCTTCCCTAGTTTTTCATGATTTTATTTAATTTTTGTGACAGAGTATTTGAGTTCCTCCCAGACAAGTTTTGAACTCATGTTGATTCTTTTTGTAAGTGTATTTGTAGTGTATATGTTGTTGTGTGCATGTATGGGTAGATACAATATATGTTCATTAGTATGTGAATATCAGAGGTCCTACATCAATGAAACCTATATTTACATTAGATGGAGCCACTACAGAAAACTTTATCTCATCAAAATGCAAATTTTGTAAGATATGTCCCAACTGATACATACAAAGCACAATTTCTGTTATCTTAGGCTCATAGATCATTGTAGAAGTAGAGGGAGAATAATTATAAGATCTAGAGAAATGAAGGCTTCGTTACAAGACTGTTTCTCCTAGAAATATCAGAAGCGATACCCATAAATTCCCACAGAAGACCCAAAGAAGAATGACAATATTATACATGTTTATGTGGAAGGGGCAGACCTATTGAGCCTTTTCCTCTAGAAAAAGCATTATCAGAAAAGAATGTTTAGAAATTGATAAATAGCATTCTCCAGAAAAGAGCACACCAATAGTTTATCCAATACCAAATGGTCATCCCTAAAAATATGTATATTCAGATAACAGTATATAGACTGAACAGGTTGTATTTATGTGATATGTGTACACACACACACACAAGCACAATCACACACACACACACACACACACACACACACACACACACACATATATATATATATATATATATATATAATAGTTAATGAAATAGCTACATGCTTGAATAAAATGTAGTTTACATGGGAAGATATAAAAAAAGGGTGAAGGTTAAATTTTTTGATAATATTACAGTCTCAAAAAGTTGCATATTTAACGATGATTTACCTAACAACTTAAAACATAACCTAGAAGGACATCTACTGTGTGTAATATCTATTTTATCTTTTTTATTGTGATAGTGTGCAATTCATCTAGCCCTTTAATTTTCAGATCATTAAATTTCCCTGCCTCAGCTTTTCAAGCAGCTGGAATTCCTTTTGGGAGCAAGCATACTTGCCTTAATTACTTTTCTATTGCTGTGATAAAATATCATGACCAATGAACTTAAAAAAATAAAGCATTTTATTTGTAACTTATTGTTTGAGAGGGTTAATGTCCAATATGGCAGTTTAAAATTATGGCAGCAAGAACCGCTGTGAGCTTACGTCGTGATCCACAGGAGAGAGGGAGAGGGGATACTGGGAATGGGTTAAATGGTTCGAAACCTCAAAGTCTATCCCAATTGGCAATCCTCCTTCAAAATCACTAAATATTTTACTCCTTCCAAAAAATCTACACAAATCAAATATCATGATGATTAAGGATTTTGAACATTTCTTTAGGTGTTTCTCAACCATCCAGTATTCCTCAGTGGAGAATTCTTTGTTTATCCCTGTACCCCATTTTTAATAGGGCTATTTGGTTCTCAGGAGTCTAACTGCTTGAGTTACTTGTATATATTGGATATTAGCCCTCTATAAAATGTGGGATTGGTAAAGATCTCTTCCCAATCTGTAGTCTGTCATTTTGTCCTATTGACAGTGTCCTTTGCCTTACAGAAGATTTGCAATTTTATGAGGTTCCATTTGTCAATTCCTGATCTTTGAGCATAATCTATTGGTGTTCTATTGTGGAAAATTTCTCCTGTAACCATGTGCTTCAGGTTCTTCCCCACTTCTCCTCTATTTGTTTCAGTGCATAAGTGGGTATTAACCTAAAAGTTTAGAATACCCAAGATACAATTAACAGACCACATGAAGCTCAAGGTGAAGGGAGATCAACATGTGGATTATTTGTTTTTGTTTTTGTTTTTGTTTTTTGAGAAGGGGACATGATTCTCACAGGAGGAAACATGGAGATAAAGTTAGAGAAGAGACTGAAGGAAAGGTCACCCAGATGTGGTCCCACATGTGGATTCATCTCATACACAATCACCCCGGCATTACTGAGGATGAAATGCTTGCTGAAAGGAGCCTGATATGGCTGTCTCCTGAGAGGCACTGCCAGTGTCTTTCAAATACAGAGGCAGATGCTCTCAGCCAACCATTCATCTGAACACAAGGTCCCCGATGGAGGTGGTAGAGAAAGGACTGAAGGAGCTGAAGGGATTTGCAACTTCATACGAAGAACAACAACATCAACCAACCAGAGCTCCCAAGGACTAAGCCATCAACCAAAAAGGACTCATGCAGATGCATGTCTGGTATTAATGAGAGGGGAGGTACTTGGTCCTATGAAGGCTTGATAGATGTTCCAGTGTAGGGCAATTGAGGGTGGGGAGGTGGGAGTGTGGTGGGTGAAGGAACACACTCATATAAGTCGGGGAAGGGAGGATGAAATAGGGGATTTCTGAGATGTGGAAACCAGGAAAAGGGTTAACATTTGAAATATAAATAAATAAAATATCCAGTAAAAAACGAAATAAACCCCTATACTTTGAAAAACTAATAAAATGAATAGATATTTTATTTCTATTTCTTCACCCTCAAGACCATCTTAGTTATTCAGGTGTGCTGTCATACTCCTCTAACTTCAGAACCCACAGGCATAAATCATTCCTTGTAAATTATGGGCACACATGGCTTTATAGTGAATTCTCAGCCAGCTAGGGCTACTCAGAGGGTTGCATCTATTGTGTGGATGACATGGCTTACTCCATGGATGCATACGTTATTATGCAATCCATATAAAACTATATTCATACTGCCATGTTTATTGTTACCCTTGAATCGTATACTCTATAACCCACATTCCTTATTGGCACTGTGGACTCAATTATTAGTAATACGGTCACCTTACTCTTCAGATACTAAGGAAAGAAAAAATTTAACAAGACAGCATAAAAGAAATCCAGAAATGCACATTATTTTGCTAATTTTTTCTTGTAGTATAACATAAGTTGTAACCATACAGCAGAGATAATGACTTCTAAGTCATGTAAGGAAAGAACTTTTTTAAAGATAGTGACCTTGATGTGATTATTTTGCTGTTTTGTTGTTGTTGATGTATATTTTTATTTTTATTTTACATGAAAGTGTGATTCTTTTTTGTTTAATTTTATTATCCCTACCATTTGGCTTTGGTCAAAAAGAGGTTATCAGATCCTCTATTATCAGGTGGACCTTGTTAAACACCATATGCATGCTCCCTGAGAACAACAAATGCTCTTATGAGCTATTACTCCAAATTCTGCACTAGGGCCTTTGACTTCCAGCACTTGTGCTGCTCTAATTGAACTGTATCATTCCCACTTAAATGGGGATACCTCTTCAGATGTGAAGGTACAGGTAAGTGAGGTATGCATGCTAGTTATCTTAGGATACCACACTTTTATGCAGGGCTCTATAGTCCACAGTGATCTCTGTGGGTTCAAAATCACGGCGCAGCATCACTTACTTTAGCATCAGTTTTGGAGGAGATCGCTCACCTTTACTTTAGAATGACAATGTAGTTTAAGCACATCTATAAAGTCCAGAATTGATATAATCCTCCTTGAGGCTGGGATATTATAATGAATCCTTCTTGAAAACAAGAAATATATTTCTATAAAAGATGTAGGAAAGAAGCTCCAGTGTAGACATAGTGTATGGATCTACAGTCTAGACTGCAGGATTCTGCAGGAAAGCATGTCATTCCAACCCTGGAAAATTAGAGGGACAGTTAAAGAGGCCCTTTTTGCCAAGGAAGGTCTCAGAGTATATTGAGGAAGTATATCTTCTAGCTGACAACTGACTAATAGGATATATATCTTCTATCAGACAACTGACTACTTACAAGGAGGGCTATAGGGGTTTGACTGGCAGGCCTTGATAGAAGCAGAATAACATGGTTTCTGCCTTTGGGATAGAACCAGAAGGCCTGGGCATCCAGGAGTGTTGATATTTGATGCGGTATAAAAATTCTTTATATAATAATGTACATATTTTATATTCTTCCTTTGAAGAATGTCCTTCTTGTTAATGTTAAGGACTCCCTGATAACCAGAGCTTGCTGGAGTCCAGAAGCAAGTCATGGCTAATTTCTCAGCAAATAATGAAGTCTGGGAATTTCTGGTCAGCCATTTAGGGTATAGAAAATCTTTTTAAAATATGGTGTGGAAAATAGATAATTTTTCAGCTACATGAAAATTTAAGGATGTAATATGATTGTATAAGTAGATTCACAAAACTAATGTAGCAAAACAGCTGAACTGTTTGCCAATTTCTCTGTACCATAGTAAAAAAGCAAATAAAGAGATTTAGTTTTTGTTTTTCTTAAAATGGTAGTCAGATTACTGAGTTCCATATCAGCCTGACACAGAAAAAAGTTATGCCCAGGTGCTGTACAGTTGTAATTTCTAGAAAGGGTAGCCATGGCTTGCTTATCCTTTGTGCTTAACAGAGTCAAACAGATCTCTAAATCAATTTGCAAAGTTAAAGGGAAATACATTACTGTAATCTGTTTCTTTTGGCCTCTCTCTCATTTCTCTAAGCTCCCCATTCTCACTTTCCAGTAGACTCCTCCTCCATCTTGCAGACATAAATATGGGTGAACTCTCTAGGGATTAATTGAAAGCCCTGAGAGCAGTGGGTGTTGTGACATCACTGGTAACATCACAGGGAATGCCCAGAGTCCTTGAGGATACACTATAATGTTCAGACAAGGGATTGTCTATGTCATGGGGAACAGGTTTTGCCTTCCTGTTAATGCTCTCCCTCTATTGAACAGAAGCTGAGGCACCCATCCCAGGAGACTCTCCTGGGACACAAATGTTGATCACCTCCCTTTCAAAAGCCAGAGGTCTCAGCCACTGAGATTTGTCAGTGTCAGAACAATGGGAAAGTGCTGTGCTTTATTTCCATATGTGTTAGCTGTGGAGAACTGGGACAGGATAGAGAGAAGAGCTAGACCATCAAGTTGGCAGCAGAAGACTTGAGATGCCCACTTTCTTCCTAGGCTTTGGCTGCATGAACTTGTTAGAAGGCAGTTCCAGGGACACCTTCAGCATGTGGAGATTCAGGACAGGAGGGACATTCTCAGGACAGTCTTGCTTGTAGATGATGCCTGTGGACAGGGATCAGGAAAACAAGATGACTCAGATGTGGCACTCTGACCGAGAAATGAAAACAAAGGGTATAGTGCATCTCTGTATTATCTGTTCTGCAAGTCAGGGTGTGAGAGACCCATCTCACCAGACACTCCCCAACAGTTGTGTATCCAAATTTGTCAACAAATATCCAAATTCTCCATTTCCTAAACAGCTCTCATCTATCCCTCAGCCACTTCCAACCTATTCTATAACTGAATTAACCACAGTTTACCACACCCAACTGCCTCCAAGTGTGGTCTAAATGCCTCAAATCTAACAACACCTCATTGATCCATGCAGATCACATGCCCTATTTTCCATGAGATAAGTGTTTTCTGGAGGGAGATAATGACTATCAAGCCTGAGCATGGACAGTGATGTCTAGCCTGGTCTCTCGAGTCCTTCCTTGCATTGGAAGGATATAGCTGAGAAGTCCTATGTGGCCATATAGTTATAAATTTCATATTTTCATGAAAAAAGTCATTTTTTTGCCCTGAATGTTAAGAATCCCAATTACAATCTCAAAATTAATCCAGACTTAGGTCAACTGTGATCCTAATCTGGAGGCTCAATGTCACAAGTTTCTTACCTGGATCTTGGCATGGAGATTTTGAAGCACAGTGTCTCTGAATTCCAGAAGATTAAGACAAGGAGATCTCTGAATTCAAGATCATCTGTGATTAAAGTCATAGTAGCACATGACTTTAATCTGTTCCACACCCTCTGCTGAGGACCGACAGCCTTAAATTTGGGCCTTGCCCCCTGCTGGAGACTGACAGCCTTTAATCTGGGCCACGCCCCCTTCTGGAGACTAACAGCCTTAAATCTGGGCCATACCCTCTGCTGGAGACCTACATAAGGACATTGGAAGGAGGCAGACACTCTTCTCTGCCTGCTTGCCTCATGGGACTGAGTGACTGCTAGATCCTTGGACGTCCATCTAGAGTCACTGCTGATCAAGGTTGCGGAGTTGGACTACAGACTGTGAGTCCTCGAGAAACTCCCTAAATATATAGAGACTACCGATATGTTCTGTGACTCAGAAGAACCCTGACTAATAAAAACATTGTGATGAGACAGTGGGGCATTATGATGGGAGAGTGGGACATTGTGGTTGGACAATGGGGGCACTGTAATCGGGTAGTGGGACACTGTGATGGGACTGTGGGGTACTGTGATGGGACAGTGGGGTATTGTGATGGGAAAATGGGACATTGTGATGGGACAGTGGGGCACTTTGGTGGGACAGTGGGACATTGTGATAGGATAGAGGGGCATTGTGATGGAACAATGTGTCATTGTGATGGGACAGGGGGGCACTGTGATGGGACAGTGGGGCATTGTGATGTGACAGAGGGGCACTGTGATGGAACAATGAGGCATTGTGATGGGAGAGTGGGGCCTTGTGATGGTACAGTCAGCACTGTGATGGGACAGTGGGGCATTGTGATGGGACAGTGGAGCATTGTGATAGGACAATGGGACATTGTGATGTGACAGTGGGGCATTGTGATGGGACAGTGGGGCATTGTGATGGAACAGTGGGGCACTGTGATGGGACAGTGGGGCACTATGATGGGACAATGGGGCACTGTGATGGGACAATGGGGCACTGTTATGTGACAATGTGTCTTTGTGATGGGACAGTGGGGCATTGTGATGGAACAGTGGGGCACTGTGATGGGATAGTGGGATACTATGATCAGAGAGTGGGAGATTGTGATGGGACAGTGGGGTATTGTGATCTGACACTGTGTCATTGTGATGGGAGTGTAGGGCATTGTGATGGGAGAGTGGGGCATTGTAATGGGACAGTGGGTCATTGTGATGTGACAATGTTTCATTGTGATGGGACAGTGGGGATTTGTGATGGGACAGTGGGACACTGTGATGGGAAAATGGGGCATTATAATGGGACAGTGGGACATTGTGATGGGATAGTGGGGCACTATGATCAGATAGTGGGACATTGTGATGGGATAGTGGGGTATTGTAATGGGACGGTGGGGCATTGGGATAGGACAAAATACCAGTATGCCAACACAGAACACAACAAATGCATTCATAAACATGTGATGTTTCTAAGCAATGAAGACCTGTTGGGGATTGCTCTTGCATTAATAGCCTTCTATTTCTCAGCATTCACAGCTGTGGTAATTTGGATCTTTGTAAAGCACCATGACAGTCCTATTCTGAAGGTCAATAACATAATCCTCAGCTCCATATTACACATGATACTCATGTTCTTTTTTCTATGCTCCTTTTACTTCATTGGCCATCCTAACAGAACAACCAGTATCTTACAGAAAATCACATTTGGAATTGTATTCACAGTGGCTGTTTCCACAGTTCTGGCCAAAACAATCACTGTAGTCCCAGCATTCAAAGTCACAGAACCAGGAAGAAGGTTGAGAAACTTCCTAGTATCTGGGACTCCCAAATACATTATCCCCATATGTTCTCTATTCCAATGTATTCTGTGTGCAATATGGCTAGCAGTTTCTCCTCCCTTTGTTGATATTGATGAACACTCTGAGCATGGCCACATCATCATTGTGTGCAACAAGGGCTCAATTACAGCATTCTACTGTGTCTTGGGATACTTGGCCTGCCTGGCCCTTGGAAACTTCACGTTGCTTTCATTGCAAAGAATCTGAATGACACATTCAATGAAGCCAAGTTCTTGACCTTCAGCATGCTAGTATTCTGCAGTGTCTGGGTCACCTTCCTCCCTGTCTACCATAGCATCAAGGGCAAGGTCATGGTAGCTGTGGAGATCTTCTCCATCTTAGCATCCAGTGCACGGATGCTAGGATGCATCTTTGTGCCTAAGATCTACATTATTTTAATAAGACCACACAAAATTTCCATCCAAAAGGTCAGGGAGAAATCATATTTCTGAATAAATAATTCAGCAATTATGAAAAATGTTAGCACATATGTATCAATTATTAGACTACAGTGCATGCATCTAGTTTTGGAATCACTCTCACTGGCTCGTCTAGTGATGACTAGAAGTATCATACCTGCCAATCTAGTGTACTTTCTCCATAAAATCTTGACCCATTCTCTTGTTTTCTTTTCTCTGGAAGAAATACATTTTTCACATCCTTATTATAAATTTATTTATCATTTTTAATGGATATTTCTCACCTGGTAACTTCCAATAAAATTTGATAAAAGAGTTGAATCTATGACCTTGTATAGAAAATGAGTTCCAGAAAAGACATGACTACAAAGAGATGCCATCTATCAAACAAACAAACAAACTAAAGAATCTACAAAGATGAAATCAGATCATAATTTCTTATTTCCTGTAGGTGCACATTTATGGCACAGTTGTGCCTGTTGTTCACCTAATCTTCAATATATTGGCCAGTAGTCTGAGGTAGAAATATTCTTTGTCTGCTCTCAAATACAAAAATACTATATCCAAAAATGGGTAGAGACTGTGGAAGCCAGTGGCTGAATTACAGAATAGTTTTAATAAGCTGAGGAGGAGAGTGACCCATAAGAAGACTCACAGTCTCAACTACCATGGACAACCAAGATCTCTCAGACTCTATGCCACTAACTGATATGAGACCCTCAATACATATATGGTATAGACCGGCCTGGTTTGGCCTCAGTGTGAGAAGATACATCTAAGCCCCTGAGACACGTGAGGCCCCAGGGACTGGGAAGGTCTGGGAGTTGGGAGGTGTGGATATCCTCCTGGAAATGGGGAAAGAAGTATGGGAGGAGGAAGAGTCAGGGGGAAGATGGGGAGGGGCATGACTATGTAAGTGTAAAAAATAAAGATTAAAGAATTAAAAAAAAACAATACAATAAAGGACTTTATATATGTATATATGTATATGTGTATGTGTATATGTGTATATGTGTATATGTGTATATGTATATATGTATATATGTGTATATGTGTATATGTGTATATGTGTATATGTATATGTGTACATATGTATATATGTGTATATCTGTATATGCATATATGTATATATATATATGTATAAGTATATGTGCATATATGTATATATGTATATGTGTATATGTTTATATATGTGTGTGTACATATTATATATGTATATATTTATATATGTATATATGATTATGTGCATATATTTATATACATATGTATGCATATATGTCTATATGTATGTATGTATATATGCATATATGTGTATATGTGTGTGTGTGTGTATATATATATATATATATATATATATATATATATATATATATATATATACATATGAACATGCTATTATAACTTAGTTATGGAAACAATTGGTAAAACTACTGATACAGACATGTAGCTTATTTTTCTCAGATCTGCCCTTGGTATGGAGTTCTGACTGAGGTCCTTGATTCAAAAAATTCTGAAAGGATGGAATTGGAGCCAGATGCTTTGACTTTGCTGCTTCCAAGAAAACGGCATTTCCAAAAAGACAACTGAGTGTTTGCGGTTGTACTAAATCCATCACATTCACCAATTCTCCTCCAATAAGGGATGCAGAATGGATCTAAAATGCATCAACACTGACAAGAACTATCCCTGTCCTAAGTAAGTCTTCATAGAAATGTGATCATTAACAATGTCCATTTAAGGAACACATTCTTCATTAACATCCACATTGTATTCATGGAAAATTCTTGGGAGATGTCATTTCACAAAGAAAATATTTTATTCAAACTGAAGTTTAAGAGTTTCTATACAAATTTATTATAAGTGATCTCTTCTAAAATTACATTTATATTACATTCCAATCTTGAATTTTAATAATATTTACTTATTCTTTTTTTATATTTAATTATATGTCCCTATGGTTTTTGGTCACCATGTAAGTGCAGAAACCAGTGGAGAATGAAAATCGGAAAAATCCAAGTGGACTGTACTAGTTTGATGCTGGAAATCAAGGTTCAAGTTCTCTGTCAGATTAATGAAGGGGACAAATTATTACTTGTAACATTAAAAAATGCTAAGGAAGTGACCAAAGACTTTATTCATGATCTAGACACCCCCATTTCAAAAATTCACATGATTTTATACCTATAAATGTATTGATAATTTTGACTCATGATGTATAAAAGGTGTGTGTGTTTGTGTGTGTGTGTGTGTGTGTGTGTGTTTGTGTGTGTGTGTTAGGGGGACATGCTAGTTCTGATCCGGTCACACAGCACAGCCAATGGCTTGTGTCTCCTATGTCTGAGTTGAATTAACTATATCAGACAGCATTCCATATATCTCTATAGGAGAATCCTGTAATGGGCAATTCAGTATTCACTGGCCCAAGCTAACCTATGCAAATTGTACACCCCTGCAATCTGGTCTGTTTTCCTTCAAGTACATGAATCAATACATGCTGGGAAATGGCACAATCACTCACCATGCTTGTATCAGGGATTTCATCAGTCAGCTGGCTCCCTTAAACTTTCACCCTGCAGCTGGCTCCCTTTAACTTTAATCTGTTATGTAGCTATTGCTTATCCTGTTTTCCTGTGCAGTGGAAACAGTAACTTGTTCCTCAGGGTCTTCTGTGAAGGCAGAAGCCATGCTTCACATGTAAATCCTTCTCCTGTTGCAGCAAAGGACACACAGTTTCCTGTGTGACTCAAATAGGGAATTTTAAATCTCTGTTGTGCTTAAGACTTTTAATTAAATAACTTAGGAAGTTTAATCAAGAGGAAAACAATGGTCATGTCCCTGGGGAGCAACAGACTGACATCTAGGTGATCTGAGCCAACATAGCTTTCCTTGGAAACATTTTTTTGTAAAAGGCTGAAGATACAGCTGTCTTAGAATTAATAAGCTTTTACAGGGAGAAATCACTCTACATACAATTAAAGATTATTTTTAAAATATTTTTAATATTTTAAAATTATTTTTAATGATAGAATGAATTCAACTCTGGTTAATGTTCTTTTAGGTTCAGGACCCATGTTATATTTTGGATAATTTAAATAGGAACAGGAGACCACAATTCTAGACAATTAGGTAGATGGGAGATTTTATAGCAAAGATATTCCTAAAATTATTTCTTAAGTAAACAAGTGCCCTAATTCAAAGTGTCATTTTCAGTAACGGGGATCTATGTCGAAGATCCCAGATGATGAAAGAGAGAAAAACTATTAAGTAGAATTTATAAAAGTGGGCTGGAGAGATGATGATTTAGAGGGTAAAAGAATCAACTCCTGGCGGCGGCGGCGGCGGCGGCAGCAGCAGTGGCTGGTCCAGCTGAAGGGCCATCAGCGGTGGAACCAAGGCGACACAGGGTCCAGTTAGGACCTGTGCCCACGACCACTGACCTTCGCTGACCAGCCAGGCGGCAAGCAGCTGCGGTTCTGCGGAGCCTTTCGCTGCACGGAAGCCACTTCAGAACTCGGCTTCCCGCCAGTCAGGAGAGACTCACCTCCATCTTGATTTCGGACTCCACAGATCGGACAGACTGAGGTACACAAACATAATCCAAGGCCGACACCGCAGGGGTCTGAGCCCGACAGGCGTTGGCCTGCACCCAGGCCCTGGGCTGTTCGGGTGGCCATCGGGGTGCCAACCCAGCCAGTAGGTTTTTTTGCCCTGGCCGGCGCACGCGCCGCCATTTTGCCTACAGGACCCAGAGTGCTCGGGAGGGCAGAGACAGCTAACAAGCGTAGCCTGAGGCTAACAAAACGGAGGTCTAGGCCCCAAAAGGCACAGGACTGACCCCAAGAACTGGGCGGCTCGGTGGGCCATCTGTGTGTCAACCCGCCCAGGAGATTGTTAGCACAACAGACTTTCCCGGTGCTTTCGGGGAGCGCGGACGTGCACGCCGGCCATCCGGGTCACCTGGCGGACCCAATTAACAGTCATAGCCCTAGGGGAACTTTGCTCGGACCTTGGCCTCCCAGGCTTTTGCCTGGACTCAGGGCCTGGGCGACCAGGCTAACCTTGTGTGCGCCAGCCCGGTTGGGGAATCGGCTGCTCAGCGGAGTGAGCGGAACACAGGGGAGGTCACAGCAGCATATACCTTCGGCGCTCCCTGGGGGTGCACACGGGCTCCATCTGGTCCACAGACAAAATCTGGGGCAAGGCCTCAGGCAGAAGCCCTCAGCTCTACTCTCTCCGCTTCAGATCAGCCTGGGCGGCCACACCACATCTCCAGGTCCCTCAAGAGGCTAGCGGGGGCTTCCGGGTGGCCAGCTGGGAGAAGTCGGTGTGCTCCGGTAAATCCTGCGGGCCCCAGCGGGAGCCTTCAGGTGCCTGCTTCGGGATCTGAACAGCCTGGACAGCAGCACCCTGTCTACAGGCAGTGCAGGGTGTAAGCTGTGCACCAGAGGCCAACGGGGAAGAGGCAGCTTGCACTGGTGAGTCCAGCACTGACAAGACCAAGTAACACCAGTGAGAGCTAGATGGCAAAAGGCAAACGCAGGAACGTCACTAAAAGAAATCAAGGCAATATGGCAACATCTGAACCCAATTCTCCTCTACCAGCATGTCCTGGATACCCGATCACACCAGTAAAACAAGATTTGGATCTAAAATCACTGGTCATGATGCTGGTACAGGAACACATGAAGGACATACTTAAAGAAATTCAGGAGAAAATGGATCAAAAGTTAGAAGCCCTTGCAAGAGAAACACAAAAATCATTGAAAGAAATCCAGGAGAATACAAAAGCCAACAAGGAGGAAATGCAAAAAACACTTAAAGAAATACTGGAGAACTTTGGTCAACAGGCTGAGGTCATGAAAGACGAAACACAAAAATCTCTTAAAGAAATACAGGAGAACTTTGGTCAACAGGCTGAGGTCATGAAAGAGAAAACACAAAAATCTCTTAAAGAATTACAGGAAAGCACAAACAAGCAAGTGAAGGAGCTAAGCAAAACCATCCAGGATCTAAAATCAGAAGTAGAAACAACTAAGAAAACTCAAAAGGAGACAACTTTGGAGATAGAAAGCCTTGGGAAGAAATCAGGGGACAGAGATGCAAATATCAACAACAGAATACAAGAAATAGAAGAAAGAATCTCAGATGCTGAAGATTCCATAGAAACCATGGACTCAACAATTAAAGAAAATGCAAAATGCAAAAAGCTTGTAACCCAAAATATCCAGGAAATCCAGGACACAATGAGAAGACCAAACCTAAGGATTATAGGCATAGATGACAGGGAAGATTTACAACTTAAAGGGACAGCAAATATCTTCAATAAAATTATGGAAGAAAACTTCCCTAACCTAAAGACAGAGATGCCTATGAATATACAAGAAGCCTACAGAACTCCAAACAGACTGGACCAGAACAGAAATACTTCCCATCACATAATAATCAAAACACCAAATGTTCTAAACAAAGAAAGAATACTAAAGGCTGTAAGAGAAAAAGGCCAAGTATCATATAAAGGAAGACCTATCAGAATCACAGCAGACTTTTCACCTGAGACTATGAAGGCTAGAAGGTCCTGGGCAGATCTCATGCAGACTCTAAGAGAACACAAATGCTAACCAAAACTACTATATCCAGCAAAACTCTCAATCACCATAGATGGAGAAACTAAGATATTTCACGACAAAACCAACTTTACCCAATATCTATCCACAAACCCAGCCCTAAAAAGGATAATAGGAGGACAACACCAATACAAGGAGGGAAACTTCACCCTGGAAAAAGCAAGATAGTAACCTTTCATCAAACCCAAAAGAAGTTAAGCAATCAAATTTAAAAAATAACGTCAAAAATGATAGGAAGTAACAATCACTATTCCTTAATATCTCTTAACATCAATGGACTTAATGCCTCAATAAAAAGACACAGACTAACTGACTGGATACGTAACCAGGACCCTACATTTTGCTGCTTACAGGAAACCCACCTCAGGGTCAAAGTCAAACACTACCTTAGAGTAAAAGGCTGGAAGACAATTTTACAAGCAAATGGTCTCAGGAAACAAGCTGGAGTAGCCATTTTAATATCAGATAAAATTGACTTTCAACCCAAAGTCATCAAAAGAGACTCTGAGGGACACTTCTTGCTGGTCAAAGGAAAAATACACCAAGAAGAACTCTCAATCCTGAACATCTATGCTCCAAATGCAAGGGCACCCTCTTTAATAAAAGAAACGTTATTAAAACTCAAAGCACACATTGCACCTAACACAATAATTGTGGGTGACTTCAAAACTGCACTTTCCTCAATGGACCGATCAGGAAAACAGAAACTAAACAAGGACACAATGAAACTAATTGAAGCTTTGGACCAATTAGATTTAACAGATATATATAGAACATTCTATCCTAAAACAAAAGAATATACCTTTTTTTCAGCACCTCATGGTACCTTCTCCAAAATCGACCATATAATTGGTCACAAGACAGACCTCAACAAATATAAGAGGATAGAACTAATCCCATGCCTCCTATCTGATTACTATGGAGAAAAAGTGGTCTTCAATAGCAACAGAAACAACAGAAAACCCACATACACGTGGAAATTGAACAATACTCTACTTAATGATACCTGGGTCAAGGAAGAGATAAAGAAAGAAATTAAAGACTTTTTAGAACACAATGAAAATGAAAACACAACATACCCAAATCTATGGGACACAATGAAAGCACTGCTAAGAGGAAAACTCATAGCCCTGAGTGCCTCCAAAAAGAAAATGGAGAGAGCATACATTACCAGCTTAATGACACACCTGAAAGCCCTAGAACAAAAAGAAGCTATTTCACCCAGGAGGAGTAGAAGGCAGGAAATCATCAAACTCAGGGCCGAAATCAATCAAGTAGAAACAAAGAGAACCATACAAAAAATCAACAAAACCAGGAGCTGGTTCTTTGAGAAAATCAACAAGATGGATAAACCCTTAGCCAGACTGACCAAAGGGCACAGAGAAAGTATCCAAATTAATAAACTTAGAAATGAAAAGGGAGATATAACAACGGAAACTGAGGAAATCCAAAAAAATCATCAGATCCTACTACAAGAGCCTGTACTCAACACAACTGGAGAATCTGGAGGAAATGGACAATTTCCTTGACAGATACCAAATACCAAAATTAAATCAGGACCAACTAGACCATCTAAACAGTCCCATAAAGCCTAAAGAAATAGAAGGAGTCATAGAAAGTCTTCCAACCAAAAAAAGCACAGGACCAGATGGTTTCAGTGCAGAATTCTACCAGACCTTCAAAGAAGAGTTAACACCAATACTCTTCAAACTATTCCACAAAATAGAAACAGAAGGAACACTACCCAATTCCTTCTACGAAGCCACAATTACGCTGATACCAAAGCCACACAAAGATCCAACAAAGAAAGAGAACTTCAGACCAATTTCCCTTATGAACATCGATGCAAAAATACTCAATAAAATTCTTGCCAACCGAATCCAAGAACACATCAAAACGATCATCCACCATGATCAAGTAGGCTTTATCCCGGGAATGTAGGGTTGGTTCAATATACGGAAATCCATCAATACAATCCACTACATAAACAAACTCAAAGAACAAAACCACATGGTCATTTCATTGGATGCTGAAAAAGCATTTGACAAAATTCAGCATCCTTTCATGCTTAAAGTCTTGGAGAGAACAGGAATTCAAGGCCCATACCTAAACATAGTAAAAGCAATATAGAGCAAACCGGTAGCCAGCATCAAACTAAATGGAGAGAAACTTGAAGCAATCCCACTGAAATCAGGGACCAGACAAGGCTGCCCCCTTTCTCCTTATCTTTTCAATATTGTACTTGAGGTACTAGCTCGGGCAATTCGACAACATAAGGAGATCAAAGGGATACAAATTAGAAAGGAAGAAGTCAAACTATCATTATTTGCAGACGACATGATAGTCTACCTAAGTGACCCAAAAAAACTCCACTACAGAGCTCCTACAGCTGATAAACAACTTCAGCAAAGTAGCAGGTTATAAAATTAACTCAAGCAAATCAGTGGCCTTCCTATACTCAAAGGATAAGCAGGCTGAGAAAGAAATTAGGGAAATGACCCCCTTCACAATAGCCACAAACAGTATAAAGTATCTTGGGGTGACTCTTACCAAACATGTGAAAGATCTGTATGACAAGAACTTCAAGACTCTGAAGAAGGAAATGGAAGAAGACCTCAAAAAAATGGGAAAACCTCCCATGCTCGTGGATCGGTAGAATCAATATAGTTAAAATGGCCATTTTGCCAAAAGCAATATACAGATTCAATGCAATACCCATCAAAATCCCAACTCAATTCTTCACAGAGTTAGAAAGAGCAATTATCAAATTCATCTGGAACAACAAAAAACCCAGGATAGCTAAAACTATTCTCAGCAACAAACGAAAATCTGGGGGAATCAGTATCCCTGACCTCAAGCAATACTACAGAGCAATAGTGTTAAAAACTGCATGGTATTGGTACAGTGACAGGCAGGAGGATCAATGGAACAGGATTGAAGATCCAGAAATGAACCCAGACACCTATGGCCACTTGATCCTCGACAAAGAGGCTGAAAACATCCAATGGAAAAAAGATAGCCTTTTCAACAAATGGTGCTGGTTCAACTGGAGGTCAGCATGCAGAAGAATGTGAATTGATTCATCCTTGTCTCCTTGTACTAAGCTCAAATCCAAATGGATCAAGGACCTCCACATAAAGCCAGACACTCTGAAGCTAATAGAAAAGAAACTGGGGAAGACCCTTGAGGACATCGGTACAGGGAGAAAGTTTCTGAACAGAACACCAATAGCGTATTCTCTAAGAGCAAGAATTGACAAATGGGACCTCATAAGGTTACAGAGTTTCTGTAAGGCAAAGGACTCCATCAAGAGGACAAATCGGCAACCAACAAATTGAGAAAAGATCTTCACCAATCCTACATCAGATAGAGGGCTAATATCCAATATATATAAAGAACTCAAGAAGTTAGACTACAGAAATCCGAACAACCCTATTAAAAAATGGGGTACAGAGTTAAACAAAGAATTCTCACCTGAAGAACTTCGGATGGCGGAGAAGCATCTTAAAAAATGCTCAACTTCATTAGTCATTAGGGAAATGCAAATCAAAACAATCCTAAGATTTCATCTTACACCAGTCAGAATGGCTAAGATTAAAAATTTAGGAGACAGCAGGTATTGGAGAGTGTGTGGAGAAAGAGGAACACTCCTCCACTGCTGGTGGGGTTGCAAATTGGTACAACCAATCTGGAAATCAGTCTGGCGGTTCCTCCGTAAACTGGGCACCTCACTTCCAGAAGATCCTGCTATACCACTCCTGGGCATATACCCAGAGGATTCCCCACCATGTAATAAGGATACATGCTCTACTATGTTCATAGCAGCCCTATTTATAATTGCCAGATGCTGGAAAGAACCCAGGTATCCCTCAACAGAAGAGTGGATGCAAAAAATGTGGTATATCTACACAATGGAGTACTATTCAGCCATTAGAAACAATGAATTCATGAAATTCTTAGGCAAATGGATGGAGCTAGAGAACATCATACTAAGTGAGGTAACCCAGACTCAAAAGGTGAATCATGGTATGCACTCACTAATAAGTGGTTATTAACCTAGAAAACTGGAATACCCAAAACATAATCCACACATCAAATGAGATACAAGAAGAAAGCAGGAGTGGTCCCTGGTTCTGGAAAGACTCAGTGAAACAGTATTCGGCAAAACCAGAACGGGGAACTGGGAAGGGGAGGGAGGGAGGACAGGGGAAGAGAAGGGGGCTTACGGGACTTTCGGGGAGGGGGGGGCTAGAAAAGGGGAAATCATTTGAAATGTAAATAAATTATATCGAATAAAAAAAAGAAAAAAAAGAAAAAAACAATTTAGTGTATTGTGCACAGGCATACAGTACTCTTATTATAGATCTTCAGTGCTACAGTAAAAATGTCAGATAATAAATTGATAAAAAGAAAAGGATACCTTGGCATAATCAAGGAAATTAAATACCTCTACAATGAAAACTTTAAACATTCAAGATAGAAATTGAGGAGTCAAAAAATGAAAAATGATCCCCCCCCCAAAAAAAAGAGAGTCAACTCCTCTTCCAGAGGGCCTGAGTCCAATTCTCAGCAACTACATGGTGGCTCACAAGCATCTGTAATGGGATATGAGGTCCTCGTCTGGTATATCTATCTATCTATCTATCTATCTATCTATCTATCTATCTATCTATCACATTTATATTTATATTAATATATAACAATATATTTATTATGTACCATAATAAATCTTTTAAAAGAAAAAAAGAATGTATCAAAATTGTGGTAGGAGATCTTACAGAAACCATGTTTTATGATAAGGAAAGCTCTTGAGAATAGCATCTTGTGAACTACTTACAGAGGAACAATGGAAAGAAATTGGATACTTCTATGAAGCCAGCAGAAACTATCTTACAATAGGACAAACTTGGGGGGCGTTCTCATAAACAATGCTGCACTAGGAGAATACACCTTATCTCAAGAACATTACTGCCCAAGAGTACAGTGGCCTTAGGACTGATAACCACAGTCCCATGTGGTGGACAGAGTTTGGTTCTGAGGATATAAAATGTCCTGAAGGCCCTGGCACCAGAACATTACCAGCTCTCCCTAGCATACTCCGAGCATTAGAACAGGAGCTCTATTTTATTCTCAGTATATTGTGGCCTCAGGAAAAGCTCCCAAGTCCTAGGCCCCAACCTGTTATTGGCTCTGCCAAGCATGTTCCTGGGTTTGAGAAGAGCTATGTCACTCTACATACATAAGGACCTTATGGAAAGACATACTGAATAAGGCTAGCCCTTCATACAATAGTCTCTCTCTCTCTCTCTCTCTCTCTCTCTCTCTCTCTCTCTCTCTCTCTCTCTCTCTCTCTCCAAACCCCCTCTCAATTGTTCTTTTTTACTTACATTACAAATGTTGCCCAACTACCCTGTTCCACCTCACAGCATTCTTTACCTCATTCCCCTCCCCTTTTATTTGAGAGTATGCCACATCACCCCACCTCCACTTCTGCTATCCATGCACCCAGAACCACCTCATATCTGCCATTCTCTTTAATGGCATCAAGTCTATACAGGATTAGGCTATAGTCTCCCACTGAATACAGGCAATGTAGTCCTCTGCTATATATGTTCCTGGGACCATGCACCCGTCCATACATGCTCTTTGGTGGATTGCTTAGTCTCTGTGAGCTCCCAGCGATCTGGGTTACTAGGCACTGTTGGTCTTCTTAAGGGATTGGCGTCTCTCAGAGCCTCTTCATTCCTTCCCCTAAGTCTTCCCCTAACTCTGACCTGAGTCCAATGATTGCCTGTAAGTAATTGTATCTGTCTCAGTTATTTTTAGAGCCTTTGAGAAGACAGCCATGCTCAGCTCCAGCCTGCAAGCACATAGGTGATTTTTTCCTCTCAAATGGCTGTCAGCTAGTGTAGTCTTTCCAATTAGGCAGAACTATGCTTTTCCCAATTAGAAAATGGGACCTTGAGTAACACCAGGCTTTAATGTTGGTTATGATGTTGTAATGACCCATGGAAATGCTTATTACAGTTCTGATTTTTGCTATAGGCATGTACCAAGCAAATGGACATTTGTGCTGTACATTACAGTTCCCTTACCTCTTATGGTTTGCAGCCATATATCTAGTCAAACCTGGTGAACAAATATGTGAATCCTAGCATCCTAGTCTCTAGCAAGCCTGCTTAGCATATCACTCATCTGTGGGGTGTTTTTGAGGCAGTCACTATCAAATAAATGCTACTTACTGTAACTATTTCCTAAGCTTGGTAAGTCCTTTACATTATAAATTCTACTCTTCTACATCACAGATTAATATGCTAGTGCTCCCCTATATATGAGATGCCTTTTAACATCTCTACAAAATTAACTGCAGGTGGATCTTACAAATACATAGTAAATGCTGAGGGCAGAACTTGTATAAGAATCAAGAGAAACTAGGGCTGTCCATGTTTGGCATCCTGCCCATGACATTTCTACAAGCAAGCCACTGGTCCAAATGTTTTGAGCAGATTCAGCCCTGGTAGTGAAGTTATTCAGAGGTCACCACCTGATGTACCAAATGAGGAGCACCACAAGGGACCTCACAGGTGGTCACATCTGGCTATATCTGACTGATGCTTCCCATTCAGCACCAGGGAGGACCCACCACCCCAGCTCCACTACTCATCAACATTCTCCTCATTATGGGCAGAGACCTTGTGCTCATCATGTCTCAAAAACAGAACTTACGTGAGGTCGCCACAAAGCACCCAAGAGCAGCACTCAAAGCAGGACACAGAGACCCGTTCAAGCCAGTGCATCCAAAACAATCTTCAACAAGGCACCAGGAAGAACCCTCCTCTTTGTCTGACTGGCATGTTTGCCTGGTGTCCTTGATTGTCCAGTGAGTCTTACCCCTCCTCAAAGTTAGATTGTGCTTCCAGTTCTGTTCCAGAACTTTCACATATCTCGGGTTAGTTTTGCACTCCCATAGCATTTGTGCCTGTCCTCCAAGAACCTCATCCATCTGCACTCCCACCCAGCACAGGAGGAGGGCACACCATTACAACTGAGGCTGTTCAGTTGTTTTCTCCTCCCTTTGTGGGCAGTGATCCTGCACTCATCATGACCTGACTTCATAGCTTGCTTAAAAATTCCTCACAACACTTCACCTTCTTCTTCTTGAAATCCAGGAAGATAACCTGCTACTTGACTTGCAAGATCGATATAAAGCTGGCCCATCAGGACAAGGATTCCCAGGCTTTTAACATTAAAGTGGGATTTTAGGAAACACGTGATTTGCTTTGCAGCTTCATACAATTCCCTTCCACCAGATGATAGGCATGAAACAACCCCGGGAGAAAACCAGGAAACAGATGACAACTGTGGACCACTGTTGTTAGTTAGCAAATCTTTTTCAATGGCAAGGTGGGGAAACACCCACAGTTGTGTTAGCACATGTTTTCTATATCAACATATCTCAAATAGAGAGTGAATTTTTCTGTGTATGTAGAAAGAAGTTTTATTATAATGTCTGAGAGACATTTGTCCTCTTCATCCAATAATGGCTGTCTGCCAAGAGAAACTTAAAAATCTAGGATTTATCTTCTGGTGAAAGGAAGCTGCAATTTCCCTGAGTCCAGCATGAAGCCAGAAAACAAAAATCTTGTTTCCTAATGTCACCCCTTAGTGTTAATAACCTGAGCACCCTTCCCCTTGTGGGTCAGATTGACAGCTCCACTTCACCTGAGGAATGGGCTATGCAAGCTATTCTCCTTGATTACAGGAAGAGGAAGGCAAGAAATGGTAAGCACAGGTTATCTGCCCACAATGGGGAGGAACAGGTTGCTGAGAAGTGGGTGCTGGGGTGGAGGGTCCTATCAGGGGTTAGATGGGAAACGTCAGCTAGATATCACTATGTGTGAGGTTTCTAGTGGTGCTTCTTACTTGCTAAATCAGTCAGTGACCTCTGAATATCTTCCCTATCAAGGCTGAATCTTCCCAGATCATTTGGAACATTGGTTTGCTTTTAGAAATATGGCTGCTTTTTTTATTCTGCAGCACGTTACCAAAACATTTTGTGTTTTACACTAACTACACTGAGTGGGCTGATATGAATCTAATACGTCTATTTTAACATGTGACTGGGGTTTGTATTGTTTTGTTTTGTTTTGTTTTTTGCACTATTCCTATTTCCTTACATGTATAGCGTTTTGCATATTGTGTGGCAAGGTTTTTTTTTTGTTTGTTTGTTTGTTTGTTTCAATCTATTTGATATTTTGGAAGCTTCATTTAACTTAATAGGAATATTTGTCTTTAGTTTAGAAATTATTCATTTATGATTTCATTAAAACTATTTTCTTGACTGATATTTGAGCTGATATTCTTCTTCTATTACAGTCAATTGTACTATTTGCTTTTGGTTTGTTGCAGTTTTCCTGGTTATTTTGTGCCAGGAAACTTTTAGACTCCAAATAATTTTTGACCAATGAGTAGTTATTGTATTTATCTTCCTTTCCCTGTTAGGTGTGTGAACCTTGCCTCTGTAGTTGTCCATGTGCTAACAATTTCAATGGCTTTCACTCAGGAACTTAACAACTGCTTAAATCATTACCTGCCTCCATCAACTGCTGCTGTTGTCAGGTGTGCTTTATATACATGGAGCACTAGCTTCAGCTGCACTTTGTATTTGTTCCCTGTTTCTGTTCTCTACAGAAGCCCCCTCTATAGTCTTTCTCGACTTTCATCCCACTCTCTCTGCTCCCTATATGTGTTCCAGTCTGCAGGTTATCTTGTGTGCCTCTATCCCTTCCCCAGTTCTCACTCCTGTCCTTTCCACAAAACAACCTCTTTTGTATCAGATCTCTTACATGTTTGATTTTTGAGGACCTGCTGTGACAGGATACCTTGGATTTCTTGGTGACATATTTCCCTGGCATAGCTTCATTATATTCCTATACTAATATGTAGGTGATAATAGGTCTAGATACTGGTCTCTGGGTTTGTCTTGATTTGGTGGTAATTTTATTCCTGAGTTACTGTTTGCTGTCTGTATTTTCAGAGAATGTTGGCTGAGTGTTGCCCATTTTACTCAGCTCTTTGGTGGGTATGTTCAATAGGGAATGCTTGCTAAGGTTGAAAGCTGGAATATGTGGCAGGCAGGAAGCTTATGATCTTAGCAATCCACCAGGAGTGTGGTCTCCAGTTGGGCAAGTTTTCATTGGGCAGTCCTTCAGCCTCTGCTCCAGGTGTGTCCCTGCTTTTCTTTTAGATGGGACAAATTTTGTTCTGGGTGTCTACTGTGTTATAGTTGAAAGTGATCCTTCAGATTTCTTCTCATGCTCTCATACAGTCACAATTTGGACTCTGTCCCTAAATCACAAAAGATGCTTTAGACACATTTGTCATTTAATGCTAAGTTATTTTGCAAGCCTGGTACTTTAATATATATATTTTTAATTTTATTCCTTTGTTTTTGTTTTTCAAGACAAAATCTCTCCGTGAAATCCTTCCTGCCCTGATAGTCAATATTAAAACTGCATAAGCCCCCTGACATGGTTTTCTACAATAAGGATATGTTTTGTGCAACTTTTAATCCTCATGTTTAATTTTGAAAATTGGCCAAATATATAGGTTATATTCTATTTCTCAAGTTTGTATATTTTCATGGCATCAATACAACCTGAGACTTCAGAGTTCTAGGATTCCAGGTGTACTATGTTCGTCATCACTCTTGTGATTGTTCTGAAATATTTGAATAAGTAGTATTTTGCCTGTGTGTATGAATATGGATATCATGTGTATCTTATTTATACTGTTGTCAGAAGATGGCCTGAGAATTCTTGATCTTGAAGTAATGAGCAGTTGTTGGTCAACATGTGTATGTGAGAAATTGATGAAGACAATGTGGAAGAACAGCTAGAGATTTCCACAGCTGAGCATCCTCTCTCTTTCCTTACATTGTTTAATTATGACCAAAATTTATATTACTATATTTTCATCTTTTTATTTGTAACTTTTTGAGCATTTTCCCTTTTAGAAAATTTTATTATAATGTTATAGTTTAGAATGTTGCACTTCTTGTTTCTCCAAGATGAATATAGATCTGAAGTGAATGCATAATTCTTTATATGAACATTTAGTAAAGAACTGTGAGTTTTATTTAATTTTTGTTTCCTTGGTTGATTTTTGTAGGGATTGATGGTCTCAATATATAACTTTTGATCTACAAAAACATATTACATAGGCTATTCCAGTGTCAAGCTAAATGACATAAACCTGCCTGTGCCTCTGTAATTAACAACATGATCGAATACACCCATCTTACCAATCATGTTTGTAGTTAGTAACTGTTCATACAATTTTTCAGATGTGTGCTCAGTATTGTGGATCTGTCTCCCCTACATCTCCCTCTGAATTGGCATTTCTCTGACTTGGCTGTATTCTATTCAAAGTGTTCAAAAGTAACACAGGGGAATATTGGAATTCAATCTCCTTCTATAATGATATAGTTATTATAATTTCTGACTCAGAAAATAAGTGGAGCAAGTGCCAAATTTTTATAAATATGTTTTCAAGGAAGCATATATTTCCTTTAGAGTGATATTAGTATGACGCTTTGTGTTGTACACATGTATGTGATATTTAGGATGCAGTGACTTTTGATGATATTCATGTGAACTTCACTGAGGAATAGTGGAATTTGCTGGATCTTTCCCAGGAGAAACTTTACAAAGATGTGATGTTGGAAACTTACCTGAACCTCAAAGCTATATGATATATATATATGTGTGTGTGTGTGTGTGTGTGTGTGTGTGTGTTATATAGGGGTTATATATATATATATATATATATATATATATATATATATATATATATGTATGTATATATATAATTTTTTCTAAAGGAAAAAAATGTTTCTTGGCTATTAATGATCTTCTACTATTTTAATTGTGAATTATGAAGATTGAGCTGAATAATTGAGTTTCACTGAATATTCTCTGTAACATTTACAATGCAATGAAATTTTACAGTACCTTGAATTTTGCCTAATTTCCAATAGTATATCAGTCATTTTCATGTGCTGTGTTTTAGGCTATAATTGGGAAGACCATAATCTTGAAGAACATTGTCAAAGTAGAAGAAGACCTGAAAGGTAATTTTCATGTGCAAACTGTTACATATTTGCCTGTGATAAAATTTTAATATCTTCTGGAATCTCTAACAAAAAGCAATGGTGTAAAATAACAGTCCTCTAAGTGTAGCTATAATATTCTTACAAAAAAAGGTACCTCAAGCTCCGATATCTGATTAATGTTTCCATTTGATATGTAGCTCCATTAATGCTATGATGTGGACCTGCCAATATGTATAGCCTCATAGTACTTAGATATTTCACACTGAGTAGTGATAAGTTTATATCCTAAACATTTTAATAATCAAATAGTCCATAGTAAAATTGGTGATGCTCATAAAAAGAAATATTGTTCAGTTTGGTGAGGGGGCTTTTTATGAGAAACAAGAATATTGTTGTGGAGAAACATTAATCTATATTGCATATGTTATGAGAAAAATATTCAAACAGTATGAATGCAATGTGTACTCCTTTCACTTGTCTTTCATTTTTTATTAGGTATATCATGTATCACAATGGAGAAAAAACATATAAGCTTAGGGATATGAATGAAACAACAGAAAATTTTTGTTCTGAAATGATGAGAAGATATGTAGTATTATGCCGTTGATAGACCTTAAGAATATGATAGACATTAGCATTTAATTGGCTTTCTAGTTTTATGGGTAACGTTCCCAAACTCATAGTGTAGAACATTTTTATGGGTACTAGAACATTGGAAATTCTTCTGTGTATCCTGGTTCAAAGTCAAAAATCTTGTATTCACAATACAGGAAAAATTATGAATGCAATCAGTTTAATAAAAATCAGAATTGTTCAAACTTTCTTCAGATAGCTGAAATATATCATATAAAAATCCCATATAAAAAGAGGATGTCATAAATATGAGCCATGTAATAACCATCACAGCTGTCTTGAACAACTCATAATGAGAGAGAACACCATGAACATACAAAATGATAAAACATTAAGATCTGTTCTTTCTTTACCTTTAGATAAAATTTTAAACTTAATTCAACTGATTACCCGATTGATCAGAGTAATGAATGTGGTAATGATTTCACATATGCTAATTATCTTTGCAGGCATGTGAGAAGTCATAATGGAGAGAAAATCTATGAGTACAATCAATGTATTAAAGCCTTTTCAAGACCCAGTCAACTCCAAAGACATAAAATCACACATGCTTAAAAGTGTTTATCAGTTCAGGAATTGGCTTGGGGAAATATTGGTTCACTTATGCATACGACCATGTCATCCTCAAATAAATGTAATTTTACTTACTCCTTCCTAATTCATATTGCTTTCATCCCTTCAGTTATATTTCTCTAGTTAAACTAATATAGAAACTATTCTATATTTCATATCAGATCAGAATTTCCCAGATTGAAATGTCCTTATTACACACTGTGGAGTCTAGCATCTCTATGAGGTAGCTAATCATAGCCAATCTTGACAGCATAGTTTCAGCCATCCTCTATGATGACAAATCTATGGATGGCCAAATTCCAAGCTACATGCCTTCATTGAATCTGCCCTGTAAATTTGTAGAAGATAAATGGGATTCCAGACCTGCAAGTCATTGCTAGACTATGTGGATGTCATGTATAATGCCCTAGGTTCAATCCTACCCCAAGACCCTTCAGAAAGGAGTGTATGCATAGAGACTTAATTCACTCTAGTCCCCAGTCTCCTCCCAAGACCTACCAAGATTTCCATCATTCACTCATTCATATATATATATGTGTGTGTGTGTGTGTGTGTGTGTGTGTGTGTGTATACATATATGTATATATATATGTATGTGTATATATGTATATATATATGTGTGTGTGTGTGTATACATATATGTATATGTATATATGTATATGTATATATGTATATGTATATATGTATATATATGTATATATATATATATATTGTGAAGAACAAATATTTAGATTAAGAGCTTGTAAAATTACTTGGATCAAATGATCAGGTAAAGGGATGGTTGAGTTGTAAGAACACATTCATATCACAGGAATCCATGAAGACCAAGAAAATAGAAACATAAGCTCATTTCCAGACCATTAAAAATAGGTACACTCAACTCTCCAAAAGAAGGAAGCATCTCCAGATATCCCTGACTGATACAGGTAATGAGAAGACAACAAAACACTACTTTAGTCTTCATGTTCATGAAAGAATATATGCTAGAGAAAATCCTTATGAATAGGTTTAGTATAATGAAGCCTTTGCAAACCTCTATACTCGTCATCATTATGAAACTATTCATACTGGAGAGAAACTCTGTGAATGTTAGCAATGTGGTTAAGACTTTATGTTATGGCATCCCTGAGTTCCAACACGAATCAAACACCAGGACATTTCAAATGACAAGATTTTTTGGTAGTCAACTTTCTACTCATTAATCAGGAGCACAAAAATATACTGAGAAGCTTAGCAATTGATTTTTGTTTGTATTTTTTGTTAGTAATGTATGGAACAACATTTCTGAAAGAGTTTATCAGCTCAGGAATTGCCTTTGGAAAATTTTGGTTCACTTATGCATACGACCATGTCATCTTCAAATAAATGTAATTTTACTTACTCCATTCTATTTCATATTGTTTCCATCCCCTTCAGTTATATTGTTCCAGTTACACTTTTAGATAGAACTTTGAATATATATAGAGAGAATGAACCACCTTGTCTTGTTTGTGAATTAGTGGTATTGATTGGAACAGCTCCCCATTTAATTTAATGTTGGCTATAGGCTTGCTGTATTGTGATGTTAATGTATTTAGGTATATCCTTGTGCCTTATTTGCTCCAAGATTTTTTTCATGAAGAGGAGTTGGATATTGTCAGAGAATTTTCATCACCTAATGAGATGATCACTTATTTACTCTTTACACTTTAAGCACATTATTTTAAAGCATTGCGGCATCTCTTTAATCACCTCATTAATCATGGTGAATGAACTTGTGATGAATTTTCTATTTTATTTCATTTCCTTTTATTTGGGTTTTTGTTTTATTACTTTTTTTGCATTTGTGTTTTTGCAATATTGGCCTATATATCTATTTTGTTGCTAAGTCTTTTTTAACTGGATATTTGAGAAATGATGGGCTCACTAAATACATCATCTAATTTATTTGTAGACAGATTTTATCCAAATTTGACTTTGTCATGGACTATCTTACTTTTCTATTTGTGTTGATTAAATTTTTTCTACATACAAAATTCTGGGCATCTGTAATTTCTGCAACACTTGTGTTCAAGCCTTTCAGTAATTAACAGACTCCAATGAGTGTAAATATCCTGAAATTGAATTCTGTTATGACTTTTTGAAGTGAAAATCTCAGTTTCATGGGAACGAACTTGATATACTATAGTTTGTTTCCATACAATGGAATTTATTTTGGGGCCCACCTAAGTAACCATGATAGAAACAGAATGAAAACTACCTAATTCGTTCGATCTTTATTTGTTTAAAAAGTCAATTATTGATTTCCAATGTATCACTGCTCTAATCTCTTGTTTGATTTTATTCCACTCAATTACAGATCATTAAGAATTCCTTCATATTTTTTCAAATTGTATTGATTATTTATTTCTCTACACAGAAATGTTGCCTGTAGCTGAGGCTGCCTCTTTTTAGGTAACTGAGAATTGCTTTAAGCAGCTCATCATTTCTCTGCTGCTCAGTGCTTGAACTTGTGTCTTGCAACTCTTCCAGAGTGTTCTTTGACAGTTCAGTAAAAAGCAAAAGTAAAGCATTAAGTGGATTTCCTCCAACCTCTCTGGCATTTCTTGGGGCTTAAAATGAAGAGGTGCCTGTGCAAGAATCAATTTCTAATACCAGCTGTGAAGCAGGGTTAGTCACAGTAGAAAAGGGTTGCAAAAATGGTAATAGCTTCCCTGCTTTGACTGTAATTGGTATTAGCAAGGAGTTGAGAGGAAATCAATTTTCACTGATCAATAAATATCCTGACTGGACATTTCTTTCATCATCACACTAGGAAATCAAGAATCTGGATAAAAATAAAAGCAACACAAAATACTGAAATTATGTTAAACCAAATTCTGTGGTTACACTAGTACAACCAAAATAGGAAATCTGGTTATCATGATGTGGCCCTATCTAAAAGAAGTATTATTTTATAGATTTAAATTGTGCAGCCTGAGAGAAAAATTACAAGCAAAATTTATGTGCCCTAATACATGATCGTAGACTCTGGACAAATGGCCATGAAGCCTGGAATATTTTACAGTGATATTGGGAATATAGTTACATCATTTCTTTCCTCCCTTTCATGATTACTTAATAAAGATATCTAAATCCTAATGCAGGGAAGAAGAAAGGTAGATGGTGCTTCAGCTTCCAGGATTAGTGTCTGGGGTTGAGACCATGAATGAGAGAGTAGAGGAAGAAAGAAGAATGGGCCATGGGGTTGGGTGGATTGGCCAAGAGGACTGGCCTGGGTGTATAAGCAGCCTAGGTAGAGCATGGCAAGTGATATCTCACAGTTATTAGCAGGAAGTATACAAAATAGTCTGTCCAACTCTAGTTTTTAAGTTTTATTATAAATACCAAGTATTTTGTGGGGTACCTTTATGATTCAAGTGTGGTAGAAAATAAAATGTAATATTTACCACAAAAAGTGGCTTTAATTAGTGTTTCTGTCAAATGATTGAAATGGATTGAAAAATAAGATGGTAGAGGATGCACAGTATTCCTGCTCTTG
The DNA here is from genome assembly GCF_947179515.1 of Apodemus sylvaticus. NCBI lineage: Eukaryota > Metazoa > Chordata > Mammalia > Rodentia > Muridae > Apodemus > Apodemus sylvaticus. The sequence continues at coordinate 62,598,744 of NC_067490.1, forward strand.
CTCTTTCTAGAAAATTTCACATTGTGCTTTCACACAACTTTTTCTTAAGAAGACAAATGGGAGGGATTGTTTCTGTAACCCATTATTAGATGTGGAAGTTGAAAGGCAGCCTGCTGCTCCCTGTGGTGGTGCATGCCTAAATCCTCAGAACTCAACAGACAAGGCAGGAAGATCATAAGGCCAAGACCCAGCTCAGCTATATTATGAATTTGAGGCTAGCCTAAGTGAAATTAAACTATGTCTCACTTCCACCTCAAATATTTTCACCAAGAGTAGATAGAGAAAATCTCACATGAATACATACATTCAAACATATCCCTTTCTATCATTTGCTTTTCTATTTGTATAACACCATTGGCAAAATAATTATAATCAATAACAGAATATTAAAATAAATTTCAATGGGAGAATTTAAGTTTTCCTTTTGCGTTTTCTCTTTTTGATCTGTATTTATTCATTTTATGTATCAAGTATGGATTCCTTGTGCAGTTTAATCAAAGGCATAAACTGTGACAAATAGTCTACACAACTTGTGTTGCCTAGAGTGTGTTATAATTTCATTCTTATTCCTATGGATTTTTAAAACAATATTTACTAAACACACATTTGTGGTCCAACTGCAGAAGTCACACATGGATCTGGAGGGTCTCTAGTAGGAGAATGCCAAGAAAATCTGCATTGTAAAAGATAAATCACACAATGGCCACCAGGAGATTTTTAGTTTTCTCATTAAACAGCAGCAAAGCCTGCTTCAGAACAAGACACTGACTTTGCTTCTCAGAAGAAAAGCTTAGTAAGGTGAAAGCAGAGATTGAGAGCTGGAACAAAAACATCTGAATATGAGAAAGGAATCAGAAGCCTGTAGAGTAGTTCATAGATGAGATGTCAGCAATGTGGTGAATAGTGAAGAGAGGCGGCAGCTAGGTAAAAGGGTCACTTACTGCCATCCTTACTTCCGAAGATGAGCACATCTCTTGATACTTGTTGTGCTGTTATTCATCTAGTAAAGGCCTTTTTGCCACTATATCCCCATAACATCACCAGAAGCAATTTGCTTTATATGGCATTGCCATTAGAATAACTTTATAGTTTTGCCTTGAAGATATATAATGTTTGCAGCCCTGAGTCATAACTACGGTAGAAGGGATATTGATCATCTATTCCTTCCAATAAATATGATATTAGTGATCTAAAGCACAAATTATGTAGAAATTACCTAGAGAGCAAGAGGTGTTGGTTAATTTGGATTCATTGGAAACCAATAAGTGCATCAAAAGTAAAAAAAAAAAAAAATCCAACTAAAATTTAGCAATCTTCTAATTGAGTAAAATGCTTAAGAATATAGTGGTGGCGGGTACACAGGGACATTAATTAGAAGGTGAAAGATAAGTCATTGCCCTTGGCCACTCCAACCACAATGAAAGAAGCACAACAGGTAGTGTGCTTATCTGGACTCTGGAGACACCACACTCCTCACTTATATTTGTTACCCCAGCCATTATACCAAGGAGCCCAGAAAGCTTCTGGCTTTTTGTTGTGGTCTAAACATAGGAGAATCACAGTAATAGGACCAGGCTGCTGTGCAGGCTGCCCTACCAGTTTCATTGTCAGTTAGGAATGTTGTTTGGAGCCTTTGTCGGACCCTTATTGTGAACCATATGTTTTGAATATTGGCCAATGCTCTATCATCATTGCCTCAATCCAACCATTTTCCATTTTAAAGACAGGTCTTAGCCTGCTATTCCATCTTAGTGGAAATTGAGCACATTGAGCCAGGGAATACTAGTGATACCACCGCCCCCATCCACAAAATATCACTTTGGAGATGATCTGATGGAACTCAAAACAGGGTCCTTATTCTATTAGAGCTAGCTTGGGACCCCTCCTCCTATGCACCACCATTGCACATTATGGTTTTGTGGGGGATTCCCTAATGTCGATAGGGGCAAGGCTTTATGCAAGCATCTAATTGGAAAGCTACTGTGGCCTTTAACATAATTGACTGGTGCTGGGAGTCATATCATAAACTTGACTTCTGTTCCCATCTGCATTGAGAGTCTTTAGGCAAGGTATAGGCTTGTAAACTGGGGATGTAGGTTTGTTTTCGGGAATATACTGAGACACCGGTCTTGTTGAGGGTGTGACCTGGAAACTCTGGTCTTGTTGGGGATTAACCTGCAGCTCAGGCTTTGTTGGGGGCAACTTGGAAACTAGTGCTAAATATCAGCCTCTGAGTTTACCTGAGTTCAAACTTATATGTGGTTCTCTAAAATGAATTCTGACATGAAAATATTTGGAACTTTAGAGAGGAATGGAATAGCAAATGTTTTAGCTACTAGAGGCCGAGAACTGGCACCACACTCACATTAAATCAGGTGACAATAGATTCTTGTTATCCATGATTTTAGAGCACCAGTCTAGAGGCACACAAGATCTCTTTTCCTACGCATTGACTCTCTGATTCACTGTCAGTCTCAGGAATCAGATTCTTTCTAGGGATCTTCACAAGAAGAGATCACTGGAATAAACAGTTAAAAAGTTAAAGATATTTTATATGAACATTTTTTGTCTGTATAAAAATTCATAGATGTATATGTCATAATTTAAACCACAGATATGTTATGAGTGAGGATATGTCCGATATGAATAACATCTCCTGGTCTAGGAGGTGTCAACTTTTTAAAATTAATTTAGAACCTTAAGCAATACAGACTGGTATGGACATATAAATGTGGTATTTATATGTTTATATATAAATATATATAGTAGACATTAAAATTTAAAAATATATCCTTATGTTACCTTTTCAAAAACTCAGGACCATATTATTTTACCTATGTTGACTTATTTACTAAATATGTATTCATCTTTTCATATAAATTTATAATTTTAATGTCATAGGGAACAAAATGAAATAGGGCCACATGATCAAGTTTAGTTTACTTGTAATCCATTTGCTATTATGTACATTATATTAAATACAAACACAATCTCATGTTTAAACTCTCTACATAATTAATAAAAGGGCATATTTTAGTAAGCCATGAATTTGTGTTTATTGCTTGTTGGAATTTACTTTCCATAATTTTTAGTGCCAGTTGAAAATTTCACATACATTCCTTTAGTAAACATATTGTTAGTCGGGGCAAAAAGTTAACTTGACATCTCTAGAACAGAAGCATACTAAAAAGCATTTTATCTCAGATGAAAATTAGCTGCAGAAGTAGCTGACAGTAAGATACAGTGAGAGTAGCGCAAGTGTTCATTGCTGGAAGCAGTCTGTCTGGCACTAGGCAACTAACTCTTTGATTATCAGTTGGGTTCTCTGAATATCAAAGTTTCTAAATCTTTTGTTAGTATACAACTGAAAGACTAAAAGTTGTTCCTAAGCTGGAAAAAGTATCCAGTCTTGGATTCTGACAGTTGTTTGGTTGCATTAGAGATTTTCAGGCAGTCAATCTGCTGTTTCAGGAAACTCAGGGTGTCATTCTCAGGGATAAGTTTGTCAGAGGAGGTCTTAGAATGTAAGGCGTCAAAAGAATATTTAGCTATGAGTTACTGTATTTTAATAGTCACTGTACTTAGAAAAATAATCTGGGAGTAAAATGTTGAACTGATATGAACTCAGACATATCATTTCCCACCTGACTCTGTATGGTCTACTTATGTCCGGGGTTAGACCCGAATGACCAGTAAGGGGAAAAAATAAAAATTCACAGCCAGAATACCTGTGGAATAGCCTGCTCCTGTCTTTGGGAATGGTCAATCAAATGTACTAGAATACTTACCTTTCAGCAATTATGATAATCAGAAAAGGTCACAAGCTTCACAGTGGCACCATTTCCTGTTACACACTCCTGGGAGGAGAGGCTCACAGATGCCTACTTCAGGAATTTTCACCTCACTGATCCATGAGGCACTATGCCTTTCCCAGGACCACATCTTCATTGCTGGTTTACAGAGAAATGGAAAGTCAGCTTCCTTTGGCCTCTTAATTCTCTAAGTTCTCCATCCCCACTCTCAAGTAGACTCCTCCTCCATCTTGCAGACATAAATATGGGTGAACTCTCTAGGGACTAATTGAAAGCTCTGAGAGCAGTGGGTGTTGTGACATCACTGGTGACATCACAGGGACTGCCCATAGCTCACCAGGATACACTAGAATGTTCAGACAAGGGATTGTTTATGTCATGGGGAACAGGCTTTGCCTTCCTGTTAATGCTCTCCCTCTATTGAACAGATGCTGAGGGGCCCATCCCGGGAGACTCTCCTGGGACACAAATGTTGATCACCTCCCTTTCAAAAGTCAGAGGTCTCAGCCACTGAGATTTGTCAGTGTCAGAACAATGGGAAAGTGCTGTGCTTTATTTCCAAATGTGTTAACTGTGGAGAACTGGGACAGGATGGAGAGAAGAGCCAGCCCATCAAGTTGGCAGCAGAAGACTTGAGATGTCCACTTTCTTCCTAGACTTTGGCCACATGAACTTGTTAGAAAGCAGTTCCAGGGATACCTTCAGCATGTAGAGATTCAGGATGGGAGGGACGTTCTCAGGACGGTCTTGCTTGGAGATGATGCCTGCGGACAGGGATCAGGAAATCAAAATGACTCAGATTTGACACTGACTGAGAGATGAAAACAAAGGGTATAGTGCATTCTCTGTATTCCCTGCTCTGTCAGTCAGGCTGTGAGAGACCCATCTCAGCAGACACTCCCCAACAGTTGTGTGTCCAAATTTGTCAACAAATGTCCAAATTCTCCATTTCCTAAACTGCTCTCATTTGTTCCTCAGCCATGTCCAACCTATTCTATAACTGAATTAACCACAGTGTACCACATCCGACTGCCTCCAAATGTGGTCTAAAGGTCTCAAATCTAACAACACCCCATTACTCTATACAGATCACATGCCCTATTATCCAGGATATAAGTGTTCTCTGGAGGGAGATAATGACCACAAAGCCTGAGCATTGACAGTGATCTCTAGCCTCGTCTCTAGAGTCATTCCTTACATGGGAAGATTATAGCTGTGAAGCCCTACGTGGTCATATAGTTTTAAATTTCATATTCTCATGGAAAAGACGATTTTTGCCCTGAATGTTAAGAATCCTAATAATAATCTCAAAATTAATCCAGAATTAGCTCACCTGTGATCCTAATCTGGAGGATCAGAGATACAAGTTTCTGATCTGGATCTTGGCAAGGATATTTTGAAGTATAGTGTCTGTGAATACCAGAAGATTAAGATAAGGAGATCTCCAAGTTCAAGATCATCTGGGATTAAAGTCACAGTAGCACATTGCTTTAATCAGGGCCACAGCCTCTGCTGGAGACTGACAGCCTTAAATCTGGGCCAAGTCCCCTGCAGAAGACTGACAGCCTTTAATCTGGGCCACGCCCCCTGCTGTAGACTGACAGCCTTAAATCGGTGCCACGCCCCCTGCTGTAGACTGACAGCCTTATATATGGGCCACACCCTCTCCTGGAGACTAACATAAGGACAACGGAAGGAGGCAGACACTCTTTTCTGCCTGCTAGCCTCATGGGACTGAGAGACTGCTAGATCCTTGGACGTCCATCTAGAGCTACTGCTGACCATGGTTGGGGAGTTGGACTGCAGACTGTGAGTCCTCAAGAAACTCCCTAAATATACAGAGACTACTGATATGTTCTGTGACTCAGAAGAACCCTGACTAATAAAAACATTGTGATAGGACAGTGGGGCACTGTGATGGGACAGTGGGGCACTGTGATGGAACATTGGGGAATTGTGATGGGAGTGTGGGGCATTGTGATGGGACAGTGGGGCACTGTGATGTGACAATGTATCATTGTGATGGGACAGTGGGGCATTGTGATTGGACAGTGGGGCACTGTGATAGGACAATGGGGCATTGTGATAGGACAGTGGGGCACTGTGATGGATCAATGGGGCACTGTGATGGGACAGTGGGGCATTGTGATGGGACAATGGGGCATTGTGATGGGAGAACGGGGCATTGTGATGGGACGATGGGGCATTGTGATGGGAGAACGGGGCATTGTGATGGGACAATGGGGCATTGTGATGGGAGAACGGGGCATTGTGATGGGACAATGGGGCATTGTGATGTGAAAATATGTCATTGTGAGAGGACAGTGGGGAATTGTGATGGGGCAGTGGGTCATTGTGATGGGACAATGGGACATTGTGATGCGACAATGTGTCATTGTGATGGGACAATTCGGCATTGTGATGGGAAAATAGGGCATTGTGATGGGAGAGTGGGGCATTGAGATGGGACAATGGGGCAGTGTGATGGGACAATGGGGCACTGTGATGGGACAATGGGGCATTGTGATGGGATAATGGGGCATTGTGATGGGAGAGTGGGGCATTGTGATTGGACGATTGGGCTTTGTGATGTGACAGTGTGTCATTGTGATGGGACAATGGGGCATTGTGATGTGACAATGTGTCATTGTGATGGAGAGTGGGGCATTGTGATGGGACAGTAGAGCATTGTGATGGGATAGTGTGGCGCTGTGATGGGACAGTGACACATTGTGATGGGATAGTGGGGCACTAAGATCAGAGAGTGGGACATTGTGATGGGATCATGGGACATCGTGATGGGACAGTGGGGCATTGTGATTGGACAGTGGGACATTGTGATTGGACAGTGGGGCACTGTGATGGGACAGGGGGGCATTGTGATAGGACAAAATACCAGTATGCCAACAAAGAACACAACAAATGCATTCACAAAGGTGTGATGTTTTCAAGCTATGAAGACCACTTGGGTCTTAATAGCCTTCTGTTTCTCTGCATTCACAGCTGTGGTACTCTGTGTCTTTGTCAAGCACCATGACCCTCCTATTGTGAAGGCCAATAACAGAATCCTCAGCTACCTATTACTCGTGTCACTTATGTTCTGTTTTCTCTGCTCCTTTTTCTTCATTGGCCATCCTAACAAAGCAACTTGTATCTAACAGCAAATCGCATTTGTAATTGTGTTCACTATGTCTGTTTCCACAGTTCTGGCCAAAACAATCACTGTGGTTCTGGCTTTCAAAGTCACAGACCCAGGAAGAAAGCTGAGAAACTTCCTAGTATCTGGGACAGCCAACTATATTATCCCCATATGTTCTCTAATCCAATGTATTCTGTGTGCAATAGGGCTATCAGTTTCTCCTCCCTTTGCTGAAATTGAAGAGCATTCTGAGCATGGCCACATCACCGTTATTTGCAACAAGGGCTCAGTTACTGCATTCTACTGTGTCCTTGGATACATGGCTTGCCTGGCCCTTGGAAGCTTCACTGTTGCTTTCTTTGCAAGGAATCTTCCTGACACATTCAATGAAGCAAAATTCTTAACCTTCAACATGCTAGTGATCAGCAGTTTCTGGGTCACCTTCTTCCCTGTCTACCATAGCACCAAGGGCAAGGTCATGGCTGCTGTGGAGATCTACTCCATCTTAGCATCCAGAGCAGGGATAATTGGATGCATCTTTGACCCCAAGATATACAACATTTTAATAAGACCAGACAGAAATTATATCCAAAAGATCAGTGAGAAATCATATTTCTGAAGAAATATTTAAATAATTCTGTCAAACGTTGTCACATATATATCAATAATTGGATTACAGTGCATATATCTAGTTTTGAAATCACTCTCCCTGGCTCTTCTAGTGATGACTAGAAGTATCATATCTGCTGATCTTGTGAACTTTCTCCATAAAATCTTAACTCATTCACTTACTTTGTTTACTCTGGAAGAAATAAAATTCTCAAATTCTTATGAAAAATGTATTCACCATTTTGCTTTGTGGACATTTCTCCCCTGGTAACTTCCAATAAAATTTGATAAGACAATTGAATCTATGACCTTGTACAGAATAGACATGGCTATAAATAGAAACCATCTATCATGTGAACCAAATTAAATAAACAATTTACAAAGACGAAATCAGATCATATTTTCTTATTTCCCATAGGATCACATTTATGGCAGATTACTGCCTGTTTTTGACCTAATCTTCAATATATTGGCCAGTAGTCTGACGTAGAAATGATCCTTTTTTCTGTTCTCAAAGACAAAAACACTATATCCAACAATGGGATATAGAGGTTATGGAACTCAATGGCTGAATTAGGGAATAGTTTTAATAAGCTGAGGAGGAGGGTGCCCCATAGGAAGACCCACAGTCTCAACCACCCCGGACAACCAAGATCTCTCAGACTCTATGCCACTAACTGAGATGAGGCCCTCAACACATATATAGCATTGGATGGCCTGGTTTGGCCTCAGAGGGAGAAGACATATCTAAGCCCTTGAGAAACATGAGGCCCCAGGGATTGGGAAGGTCTGGGAGTTGGGAGGTTTGGATATTCTCTTGGAGATGGGGGAGGAGGTATGGGAGGAGGAAGAGTCAGGGGGAAGATGGGAGGGGCATGACTATGTAAGTGTAAAAAATAAAGATTAAAGAATTAAAAAATCAGAATAAAATAAAGAAGCTTATAGATATATGTGAAGATGCTATTATAATATGGATGTGGAAGGGATTGATAAAACTACTGATACAGGCATGTAGCTAATTTTTTTTTTCAGAGTCTGCTCTCGGTGTGCTGTTCTAACTGAGGTCCTTTACTGAGAAAATTCTGGAAGGTTGGAATAGAAGTCAAATACTTTGACTATGTTGCTTCCTAGAAAAAAGTCCAAAAAGGCAATTGAGGGTTTGTAGCTATACTCAAACTTTCACATCTGTCAATTCTCCTCCCATAATGAGATTCAGAATGGGTCTATAATGCATCAAAATTTAACAAAAACCAAACCTTCCCTAAGTAAGTATTCATACAAATATGACCATTAATAATGACCATTTAAGGAACACATTCTTCATTAACATCCGCCTTGTACTCAGTGAAAATTCATAAAAGATAACCATTTCACACAACATTATTTTACATTCAACCTGAAGTTTAAGGGGATTCTAAACAAGTATATTATCATAACTGATGTCCCCTGAAATTATATTTATATTAATTTCCAATTTTGAAATGTAATAACATTTACTTAGTCTTTTTTATATTTAACTATGTGCCCTTATATATTTTCTGGTCACCATGTAAGTGCAGGAGCCAGTGGAGAACAGAACATGGAAAAAGTCAACTGGACAGTATTAGTTGGATGGTGGTATTCAAGGTTCAAGGTCTCTGATTAATGAAGAGGACAAATGATTACTTGTAACATTAAAAATAACTGCTAAGGAAATGATTAAAGACTTTTTCCATGACCTAGACACCCCCATTTTAAAAATTAACATGATTTTATATCTATGAATTTGTGGATAATTTTGACTCATTATTTATAGAATATGAGGAATCTTATATTTTAAATTTTAATAAACACGCAGTTGCTGCAATGTAATGAGGTAAAATGTTATTGCACCCTTAGTCAAAATTATTAAAATTATGTTGTCAACTACAGAACCAGTAGTACTCCAAAGATTATTTGTTTACAGAAATTGGTCCTTACATAAAAAAGGGAGATTAGTAGATTTAGCTTGTAATCATTTACAAAGAAATCAATGTCTTTGAAGGACACTTGTAGCCAGTATCATGGTTAAGCAGCTAAATCCGTTAACACTAAATATGATAAGGTGAACCCATCCACACGATTATATAATAAGTGAGATTGCATAACCCTAGGAGTTGTCTGCTGAAATCCATACATTTTCGCATAATACTTGCTCAAAATTATTATGAAATGAATTACAAAATTATTTCTAATAAAACGAATCATAATCAACCCCATTCAAACAATAAATTCAACAAAATATTAACAAAATGTTCATATTATTTTACTTACATGTATGTGTGTGCTATAAGTACACAGGTGCTTGTATGTGCATAGAAGTGCACCTGCAAGTGAGAGGCATCAGTGACCCTTGAGTTAGACACAGAGACAGCTCTGAAAAACCTGACATGGATAGAGGAACAGAACTCAGATGTTCAGAATGGGCAGTACATTCTCTGCACAGTTGAACCGAATGCCCAGGCGCATAAAAACATTAACCTATAATTGCTTTCTATAAATGCATTATAGAGAAAAATAAACATCACAATGGAAGCACATCATCACTCTCTGCATATATCCCAAGATTCAGTCCAATTGAAATAATATTTCTCTTTTTTCCTGTTTTAATTTTCTTACTTTAATCCTTTGTTTTATAGGCCAGATTTTATTTCCCCTCACGGCCTACCTTCTGACTGTTCCACATCCAATAACTCCTATCTTTCTCCTAAGTTGACCCCACCCCACACACACCCCTCACCCTACCAAACTTCCCCATTTCTTGGGGCCTCCAGTCCCTTGAGAATTAGGTGCGCCTTCTCTGACTCAATCAGACCTGCTAGTCCTCTGCTGTATATGTGCTGGGCACCTCATATCAGATGGCGTATACTGCCTGTTTGGTGTTCCAGTGTCTGAGAGATCTATGGCTTCCAGGTTACTTGAAACTGCTGGTCCTACAGTGTTGCCCTATTCCTTATCTTCTTCTAGCTTTTCCCAGGGTTTCTATTCCTGCACAAACATCATGATCAAGAAGCAAATTGGGGAGGAAAGGATTTATTCAGCATACAGTTCCGCTTTGCTGTTCATCACAAAAGGAATTCAGGACTGGAACTCAAGCAGGTCAGGAAGCAGGAGCTGATGTAGAGGCCATGGAGTGATGTTCCTTACTGGCTTGCTTCCCCTGGCTTGCTCAGCTTGCTCTCTTAGAGAACCCAAGAACACCAGTCCAAATGTGGAACCACCCACAAGGGGCCCTCCCCTCTTGATCACTAATTAAGAAAATGCCCCACAGCTGGATCTCATGGAGGCATTTCCCCAACTGATACTACTTTCTCTGTGATAGCTTATAAACACTTGACTCTTTTTGTTTCCTGTATGTTTTTGATTTGATAGGTCTCCCTATGTCCCTTTCAAAGGTTTCAGTGTCAGGTTACACAGTTAAGAAAATCATAGTTAAATGGAGTAATAATAAAGTTGAATGCTTTTTTATGATACTTTTTTATTTTTGTATTTTTTTGGTTTTCAAGATATTATTTTAGAAAAGGAGAGAGAGAGAGAGAGAGAGAGAGAGAGAGAGAGAGAGAGAAGTAGAGGCCAGCCATGGCATGGCAATGTGGAGAGAGTGGGGAAGGGAATGGGGAGAGAAGAGAGCCCAAGAGGGCAAGAGGCAAGATAGAGAGACAGGAGAGAAAGAGCGATACTTTTTCAAAGTTAATTCTTAACAGTTTCCTTGCTGGCAAACAACTCGCAGATCCATTAAAACTCTCTAGAAAAGGTTAATTTATGCAATAGTGGAACATTTTACATCATAAACAGGTGCCTCTGAGGGTTCTACTTGCCTGGGACCCTGAATCAGAGAGGTAAATGTGTAGAGAATATATTGAGGGCAATGACAGTGGGTAGTGTTTACAATGAAATCCCTATCATTTCCAGGCATTTCAGAGACCCATTTATAGAGAGGAGCTATTGCTTCCTTTTTGGAAAAATAGGTGATAGAAGGCAAGTATGAGTCTCATTTGTGGGAGACTACCCAAAGGAGGCCTCCTATGACTCTTAGACACCAATGAAGACTTTAATTCATTTCAATAGTCTGGGCTTGGCTATGGATTATAAACTCAAAGGAACGGCTGCTCAATACTTTAGCATATTTAATCACAAGAGCCTCATCTTTAATATTAGCAATAAATCATAAGCACATACTTATTATTATTTGAAGAAATAAATTGTGATAGCTTTTTATGGTTCCAAGAGGTTAACTGGTATTAGTTCATTAAAATAACATTAGAAAATACAGTGATTCAGACCATTGTCTGTGGTACTGGATAGTAAAGCTTAATTAGACAAGTGCTCTACAACTGGGGAATGGCTCAGTGCCTGCAAGTAATGTGACAACTGATGATGTTTATATATCAGAATCATTATCATACTATACATGCTCCATCACGCATTATGAAGAAGAAAGCCATCAGTCCATAGAGGTTTTCCTAATAGTCAAACACTTACTTGTCAGGTGTCAAGTTCTGCAACTCCTTCTCTGCATCACAAAGTAGACATTAAGAAAGAAAGAAACAACAGAGGAGGAAGAAAGTATTAAGGAGAAAAAATAGAAAATTAAAGAACTACAGAGAAAAGCGAAGACAACAACGATGAACGGAGGATGGGTGTGGGAGTTCAGCATCTCAAGTCTTCCATTCTCAACAATGTGAATGTAAACTGAGGGATCACTGCGGTCAAGTCCTACATAAATAGGAGACACTCACCTTCAGGCCGTTTTTACATGTCATGCCAATTGTCCACTTAGAATGTTCACCTACAGGAGAGTGACAAGCTAGAAGGTTTTGTTTGTTACAAGTGAGGAATGGCTCAGTGCCTGCAAGTAATGTGACGACTGAAGATGTTTACTTATCATAATCATTATCACACTATAGATTATCCATCACGCATTATGAGGAGAGCAGCAAGTCCATAGAGGTTTTCCTAATCGTCAAATGCTTACCAGTCAGATTGTCAAGCTCTGTGACTCATTCTCTGCAACACAAATTAGAAATCAAGGAAGAAAGAAACAACAAAAGAGGAAGAAAGTAATTAGGAGAAATAATAGAAAACTAAAGAACTAGGGAGAAAAGAGAAGACAACAGAGATGAACAGAGGATGGGTGTGGGAGTTGAGCATCTCACATCTTCCATCCTCACCAATGTGAATATCAACTAAGGGACCACTGTGCTCAAGTCCTAGATAAACAGGACATACTCACCTTCAGGCCTTTTCTATGTGCCATGCCAAGTGTTCAATTAGAATGTTCATCTACAGGAAAGTGAAAAGTTAGAAGGTGTTGCTTGCTAGCCAAATGGTAATGAACATCAGGCTCCTGAAACTATAGTGAATGCTGGAATGGATGGTTACTGCCATCTTATCAAGGACACGTGGAGCATGGCTTCTCCTCTTTACTAATGCCTTGTCTATTGAAATTTCAGGTCAGAAATCTCCTACTGTTGTTACTTTATAAAACGTGGGCTATCACTCATCAAGGCTTTATCCTATTCTAGTGTGTTGTTTTTAATTTTCCCTACAGGATTACATAAACACTTGGATCATTGACAATTGAAGATATAGAATAATGAAGATCGTGTCACTTGAAATTGATGAAACATCAGGTGCTATGTGTGTAAGAAAGGCACTGAGTGAAACCACATGGCTTAAATTACTGAACGTGCTGTTATATAATGTGACTTGTTGTCAGGCTTGGAAGAGGTTTCCTACTTGAACTTGAAAACGACAGTGAAAAATAAAAATAATAAACATTGTTGGTCAGGTTCTGTAAACACTGCCTATATGGAAAAGTTGTTAAAATAAAATGTCTCTGACTCCTTAAAAATGTGTGAGAATGGGGGTGGTTTCTTAGCCCACTGCTACTGGTGGAATACAGTGAAATAATTCTCCTTTAGTATCAAAAGTTGTTCATAAATACCACACCTGGGTCTTCAGGTAATTGACAGTGTGATACAGAATTGTACATTTCTGCTTCTTTATTGAGGGATATAGGTCTGTTGGGACACAAGACATTCTGACTTTCTTTGGAAGTTTTATGTTACAGCAGTAGAGCAAATGAATGTATCTTGTGTTCTGTCTCATACGATCAAGGATATGGAGTCTTGAACCATTAACATTTTTATCCTGTGTAGGGTCTATTTCCTGACATGCAGATGAGCTCCTCCTCTTCCCTCCTCTCCTCTCATCTCCTCTCCTCTCCTCTCATCCCCTCACCTCTTCCTATCCACCTTTCTCCCCCTTCCTCTTTCTCTGTGCAGTGTATCTGTCCTTGTTCAGTCTGGGATACAAGACAATGCTATCCATATGTAACTATTCATAATAGTACACATTATTTTTTAATATCTTAGAATGTGATACATCAATATCATCTATGTGATTTTTCTGAATAAACTCTTTTCCACTAACACCTGTTCTGGGGAAGGGAGGTAGTGTCTGTGACCTTTCCAAGCATTAAAATGAAAAGGCAATACTACACAACCTCTCCCTGCCCACTCACTTTCATTTTCATGGCTAAGACCTTCATCAGATTCCATTATTAGGGATTCTGGGATGTGATCCTTTCCATGCATGAAAACTGACTGTGACCCCTAGAAGAAATGAAAGGTATTTAATAATTTAACAGAGCAAAAAAGGGAGAAATGCAGAGAGAGTGCTCGAATTCCGCACAGACAGTAAGGCCTAGTAGGCCAAAGACCTGCAGGGGAGGAAAATGTAGGCTGCAATACTGTGTCCTGTGGTAGTTGGTCTCTGTGAGGTGATATTCAAAAAGAGCAGGATACCGAGTGTGCCTTTACCTTTTGTCCATGAAGAAAATGAACATATGAATGGGGAGCATCATGGACTCAGGGTCACCCGAGGTTTGACAAACAAACAGGCAGACAAACAACAAAAAAGCAGAAAACGCTTCCTTTTACCCAGGCCTGTCATTCTGATGTAGTTTCTTTTCATATACACATAGGCACTTTTCTGCCATTTGGTCAGTTTTGCCCATTCTTCCTCAGAAAAGTATTTGGAAATATCCTTGAAGGACTAGAAAAGAAAATAAATAGAAGCTTTGATGGCTACTTTGCTGGATATGTGTAAAATTTAGCTCAGACTCCCTTCTTTGTAACAGAAACTTGGTCACCTAAAACATCAAGATATTCTGTCCTGAACAAAGTGAAGGCCACATGAAAAATAAGAAATTTTCTTCCCAAGAATACTGGAGTTTGTCAAAATCGGCTACGTGTTCTTCTGCATTTGTAAATATCCTAGAGTCACCAAATGAGCAGGGTTACAGATCATAATATTCATATTGTCGGGCATGCAATAGCAAAGTGTGTGTGTGTGTGTGTGTGTGTGTGTGTGAGAGAGAGAGAGAGAGAGAGAGAGAGAGAGAGAGAGAGAGATCTTGAATTTTTGCAAGTCCTAAGGAGACACTGTTTCTTGTATCTTGTGACTGTTCTCACTTCATATGTTAAGCTGCCCCTGCCCAACATATACTATGACTTCTCACAATGGAAATATTCTCTGGATTAAAAATATACCCAGGGCTCTTTGTACAGGAACTGTCTGTCTTTATGATGCTGGGGAAAGTGTCATGTCAATGATCATGAATAGACTGTATCCTAGAACAAAACCTAATGAACTGTAGAAGAAGATAGTGTGGCGGGTTACTGTCACTCACAACTTGGAAGTATTGTGTTCCTCTTATGTCTCGGATAATACATACTAAAGATCTCTGGGAGAAATAGTTGATAGAAATAGGAAGGATTCCATCAGCATGTATGAAGTAACCCTAAGTACCTGAGAATGGGTGAGTTACTGTCCTGACTAGTTCCCCTGAAGTGTATCTTAAACTGAATAGAAAAAAAGAAGGCTGTTAAATTTGCCAGGTATAGACAAAACATAGTCTCACCCATTTGTGGAATGTGAAAACTGATTTCATAGAAGATAAAAAGAGTTGTCACAGGAGGTAGGTGATAGGAAGTTCAGTAGAGGAAGGTAGCATAATAAATACCAAACATATTTACTATCATCAATTGATTACTTATCAATCATTGGCATAATGTGTGGGTATGTTTTGGGAGATGTGGCCTGTGTTCTATATATAGTGCATGTGGATTTGAGAGGACAACTTTGAGGAGTCCTGTGTTTTCTTTCCACCTACAAAAATAAAATATGATGTTTTCATTTTCCAGGATATTTGATCCATTTTATGCTAAATTACAGCTGAACAGAAAATAGTAAAGCTTTCAAATGCCTTTCTATTTAGTCCTTCCCCTTTATCCAACTCTGCTAAGTTTTTTCATCTCAAAATTGTGAGGTTAGATTGAAATATTAGTGACTTCCAAGCTTGTATTGTATGACACGTGTCTGATAAGCATTAAAAGAACAATGTACATAGAGATGAAACCACAGCTTTTTTGTTTATTTGTTTGCTTGGTTTTGTTTTGTTTTACTTTGAGAAAAAATATAAGTTCCAGAAAGTAAGATAAGACCTAGATTGTAAGTAAGACTCTTCTGCTACTCCATCAGATGAACAGGAGTAAGCCCCATGCATTGGCGTTGTAACTCTTCACTGCACTGAGTGTGCCTGCCCACCGTTACAGGCTAATGTCCAACTTTTCACAGTTGTGGCAATGAGATATCTCCCTTTGTATAAGATTCATTGAGAATCATTCTTATTCAACACCAGTTGAAAGGAGACTGCAGATTCAACTTAAAAATAGAGTAGTCCTGGCCTAGTGCGTGTGTGAGGCCCTGCCTTCATTTCCAAGAGTGGAGAAAAAATGATGGTAGAAATCATAAATAAGTATGGTTTTTGCACAGACTTGCATATCTTGAGCAATTATATTGCCTCCCATTTGTGCAAGGGCTATTATTACCTACACTTAAGATAAATTGTAGATAAAGTCAAAGAAATCTTTCTTTTGGAACCAGGCTGTTTGCACCCACCTGAAATGACATAACAACTTTTCAGTAGGAGGGTCGAGAATGAAGGCCACCCTAGACTACATTTATTTTTTAAAGTCATCATAAAACAATGCCAACAAAAATGACTATATTGGGAATTGTTGAAGTGACTATTCAGTGTTGGGGTAGGGTAAATGTATTCATTTCTCAAAAAGCAGAGAAAATTAATTAATTTTATAAAATAAAAATACTTTTACCTTTATTCAGTGAAGTGCTGTACTTCTATCAAAATATATTATTTTACTTTACTTTCTGTAGTGGCATCTAAAAAAAGGAGATTTTCATTTTGATGTACTCATAGGTGATTATCACTGCACTTTTCTCAGGTTTCTTCTGCCATTATCCTTTGCTATGGCTCCTCCCTCTCTGGGTGCTACTGAAAGGATAAAAAATAATATAGCCTAAGTCTCTAATGACCCCAAGAAATCAAAAGTTTAAAATGCTATCTTGCTCCAAAGAAACTCTAACGCCAGCCTTCTAAGGAGCCCCAAACATTTCATAGTCCAGAGCCTGCACTTTGTTAAGAGCTAGGCAAAAAGGCCTTGAATAAGTGATTCTGGCTTCATAAAATAACTGGAAATGAGCTAAGCTTATCTTGCTTCTGTAAACTTCTAATGCCATTACCCCCCAACTCAATATTTTTAGACCCCAGCAATTAGCTTAGCAATGAGTCACTGAGTAACTTGCCTCTCTGCTCTCAGCTTGAGACCTTTGGCCTTAAAAGATAGCTCACCCTGTCCCAGGAACTAGTTCGTCTGATGACTGGCCCAATGTTAACTCTACAATGCCCCAAGGATGTTTGCTCTTGATAATTATTAACCTTCCTTAAGGCATAAAATATTGCCTGACTTGTTCATTCTGTGCTTCCCGTCCCGGGCATGATTTTCTTCCACCCCTTGCCTTGTGATTTTTCCCCTTTAAATACCCCTGACTCGAATTGCTCAGAGTCCACAGTCCTCTAGCCCTGCACAGTGTATGGCTGTGGAACCCAGAGCTCTGGAATAAAATCCTCTTGCTAATTGCATCAAGACCGTTTCTCATGAGTGATATGGGTGTCGCCTTCCGAGGCATGGGGTGCTGGGGTGCCCTCGATTTTTCTGGGTCTTTCATTATCTTTCATTTTTTCTATCATTCTTTCATCTACCCTTTTGGATTTTAAGTACATACTTTTAAATATACATGGTTTATCATGGGAAAACTGTAAGTACCTAAGTACTTATTTTCCTTTTTCTATAGTTACAGTTATTGTGTCAAGTTAACTCCCAATTTTGTTCTTTATCAGAAAAAATTATGTATTATGTAGAAAATAAAACTTCTATATTTGTGAACTTGTGCATATTCATGATCCCCTACAGATATTTTCTAGTAAAGAAGATCTGATTACCATAGGTCTAATGGGATGCTGATGGTTGTTAATTGACAAGGAAACAAATATATGACTCTATTCTGTAGAAGAGAGGAAAGAGGGAGGTGTGCTAATTTAAGAGATTAGGGGGATCATTACTGTGATAATTTTCAAAGTAATTTGGAGAGAGATATGATCTCTGATTCCACAGAACTAGGTATCATTCATGCTAAACGAATGTGAGATGTTTCAAGGTAGACCAATATGGATAACCCCCAAATTGAAGTCATTAGAAAAAAATTGAGAGTACACAGTAAGCAGTGTAGGGGACCATGAAGACTGCAGCTTTTCACTAGAGCAGGTTGTGAAAGAGTCCCTCAGATAGGTTACTTGGCAGTTCCTCTGATTGAGGAAGACACCAGAAATTTGATTGATATTGAATTCTGAGGAGCTAAGAATACTGTTCCCCTCAGAAATGGTGCTATAGGAGTCTGTTACATAAGATGATTGTTGTTTCTGGGATCCATGGGGGAGCCACACAGTCACAGTTTAATTCAGAGCTCATTTGTAAGGATTTAGGAATGCTGAAGTAACAAAAAAGTACATAAGTCCTTTACATAGGACTACATGTTCACTTCATAGAGTGTCTCTCTGAAAGAACCTACCTCAAACACAAAGAAGAGGGGGTGTTTCTTCAGATGAAGTGTCTTGATTCAGCTGCCCCTCAGGGATAAACAACCCAGAATAGTCAGTGCTCTTGAATATCTCAGAAAATGGGTGGAGCAAGTTAGGTAAGAATGGGGTGCGTTAGTACAGACTTCAGCAGCAGAAAGTCCTTCATAATGAGGGCGTGGTCCCTAGATGTTTCTACCTAATGATCATATTTCCTGTCCTGCCACAGTCTTTGAGAGGTATGTGTTGTGTGGTGTGGTGTGTGTGTGTGTGTGTGTGTGTGTGTTGGGGGGACAGGCTAGTCCTGATCTGTTTACCCATTTTTTCTATTGTCTTATCATGAAGGTTCACCATTATTTACGTCTGTCCTTGAGATGTGTGTGTGTGTGTGTGTGTGTTTGGGGGACACGCTAGTCCTGATCCGGTTACCTTTTTTTTTCTATTGTCTTATCCTGGAAGTTCACCATTCTTTATGTCTGAGTGAATTCTTCCTTTCCGTCCCATCATTGCTTTTGTAGCAATGTGTAGATGTACCACATTTTCCTTATCTATCTTTCATCTGAGGGACATCTAGTTTGTTTCCAGTTTCTGGTTATTATGAATAAAGCTGCTATTAACACAACAACTGAGCAAGGGTTTTTTGTGAGATGCTGGAACATCTTTTGGGTATTTATCCAGGAGTAATATAGCTGGGTCTTGAAGTGGAACTATCCCCAGTTTTCTGAGGAAATACTAAATTGATTTCCAAATTGGATGTAGAAATTTGCATTCCCACCAGCAATGGAGTAATTTTCCCATTGCTCCATATTCTCACCAGCATTTGCTGTCACTGGAGTTTATGATCCTGGTATTCTACTGGGTATAAAATGAAAACTCAGAGTGTTTTGATTTGTATTTCTCTGATGACTAAGGAATTTAAACATTTCTTTAAGTGCTTCTGGCCATTAAAGATTCCTCAGGTGAGAATTTTCTGTTTAGTTCTGAAACCCATTTTTTATTTAATTGGGTTGTGTTTTTTGCTTTATTTTGTTTTTTAAGGGTTTTTTGGGGGTTTGGTGGATTATTTGGGTTGTCAGTGTCTAAATTCTTGAATACTGTATAAATTTTTAATATTAGCCCTCTGACAAGTTGGACGGAGCCATATTGGTGTGTCATGCCACTTGGTAGGAACTCGACATTGATCAAGGTGAACTTCCTTTCCCAGCCTTTCTTGAGCAGGGATTCCTGTGCTATTCAGGATCCTGTTCCACCTAGGGTGGAGTGCTCAGAATGAAGGTGAAATGCATTGTTCCTCCAGATCTAAGAATTCCTGAATTAAGCATTTGACCCACCTAGCTACCTGAGCAGTGTAGCCAAGAACCACCAGAACACTTCCTTCCTGTACTCCTCATTTGGGAAGGGAAAGGCATGCTGCGCTTGGTGCATTGAGACAGGTCCATGATCACCAGGGTCTCCTTCTGATTCCCACCTTGGTTTGTTTTCTTTAAAACTTCATTAAACAGGAAAACATAAGGCCATTTTCCTGCAAGGGCAAAATATATGTCAACGTATCATAGAACACACAATCATGACTAATAGCAAATAAAGTAAATACAATGTACATTTCTAAATTAAATAACATTCAAAAATCCCAGATTCCATTCTCCGGGAGATTTGGGACATTGAAAGGATAGAAAATAATACAGCCTAACTCTAATGACCCCAAGGAGTCAGAAGTTTAAAATGCTATGTCGCTTTGTCAGAAACTAGGTAAAAGGTCATATTTCAGAGCCCACCCTTTGTTTAGAGATAGCAGAAAGGCCTTGAATAAGTGATCCTGGCCCCAAAAGGTAACTGGAAATGGGCTAAGCTTATCTTGCTTCTTTAATTGCCATTACCCCTATGCAGGAATTCATGCAGCTATAGACATTCAAAAAATATATAGGAAACTAATTGGTCCACTGAGTGCGAGCTCTGATAATTTAAACTGATTGGCCTAAAAACTATGGAGTGGTACAAATTGATTGGTTTGCATTTTGTGGGCTCTCCATGCTAAGAAATGATTGGTTTGTGATTCACGGGCTTTGTCTTAAACTTATAAAAGCTGTTGAGATTGGCTCGCATTTTGCGGGCTCTCCATGCTAAGAAATTATTGGTTTGTGATTAGTGGGCTTTGTCGTAAACTTATAAAAGCCGTTGCAATTTGGCACTCGTGGACCACAGTCCTCTAACCCTGTACAGTGTACGGCTGTGGAACCCAGAATTCTGGAATAAAGAAATCCTCATGTTATTGCATCGAGACCATTTCTCGCGAGTGATTTGGGTGTTGTCTTCTAGGGCGTGGGGAGTTGGGGTACCCTTGGTTTTTAGGATCTTACAAGATCACTCTGTGATCTAGCCATTTGACTGCTCACGTCCAAGGTACTAATTTAAATTGGGATACTTGTTTGAATTCTTTGCAGGATGGGTTTCAACTTCACCTAGTGGTCTGTACTGACTTATTTTGTTTGTCAACATGAC
The DNA here is from genome assembly GCF_947179515.1 of Apodemus sylvaticus. Taxonomy (NCBI): domain Eukaryota; kingdom Metazoa; phylum Chordata; class Mammalia; order Rodentia; family Muridae; genus Apodemus; species Apodemus sylvaticus. Next base: position 62,619,823 of record NC_067490.1, read on the forward strand.
ACAAGCTGCAGTCATCACACACAAAAAAGGAGCCTTCCTTGAAGAAATGCCTTCATGAGATCCAGCTGTAAGACATTTTCTCAATTAGTGATCAAGAGGGGAGAGTTGAGTCCATTTTAGGTGGTGCCATCCCTAGACTGGTACTCATAGGTTCTCTAAAGCAAGCTGAGCAAATCACTGGAAGCAAGCCAGTAAACAGCACCCTTCCATGGCCATTGCATCAGTTACTGACCTCAAGTTCCTACCCTGCTTGAGTTCCTGTCTTGACTTCCTTTGATGGTGAACAGCAATTTGGTAGAGTAAGTTGAATAAGCCCTTTCTTCCCCAGCTTGCTACTTTGACCTCATGTTTTGTTCAGAAATGCAATCACTGACTTAGACTGGGTCAATGCAAACACTGAGTTAGACAGTATTTCAATCCATTTGAAGGCAGGGAATCGTACTCCCCTTGGCTCCTTCTCTTTGTCTCCAAAATCCTACTAGAATTCCATAAGGACAGTGTAGCAGGTCCTGTTTTAGCATGGGCATGGCTCACTGACCAGGCTGGAAGAGTCCTGAGCTTAACTGTTCTTGACCAAACCAATAAGTCCTGGTCACTATGTTGACTGTCCTGACCTGAAGATTCTCTAGCAATATCTAAGCCAAAATCCTTCTCCAACCCATCTGTAATACAACATTTTTACAAGTCAGAGATTCATAAGGAGAAATAGTGCATGTTTGTTTCTTATCTAATCCAGCACCTTGGAATTCAAAATGAAAAAAGGCTTCTACACCTTTAATCATATACATACCAATATATGACAATGTCTAGAAACCAATCAAGGCAGGCATAGGGAGTGCTGAACTCTGAGATTCAAGATCACTCTTCACTATTCACCCTTGATACTGAATTATTATTTGTAATTTTTTCTGTATTAAAAACCAAAGTTCTGCAAGAATGTCTTGAATTTTCTATTGTTGATGAAGAATTGAAGAAATCTTCTCCCAGGGCTGCTTTTTATGGGAGACATTATGGAAGGCTGTCATTCTCTCAGTGAATACAAGATGTATTACTTGAGTCCTCCAGTCTGTTGAAAGTTCCCGGTGATGTGAATTAAAGAAAATGGTGAAAATTCAAAGGAAAATATGCTAGTCAGTACTTCTCTACAGTGGTAATCTCTTTTGTATTACACTTCCTGAAAAATGAAGTTCAGAGACCAGAGTATAAGGGATGATGCTCAAGTGTCCTCTTCATGCTTACAGCTGTGTAACCTCTCTCTAGGACCTACCTCACAGATTATGAATTACTTGGGGAAAAATATCACCTAAAATTTCAGGTCATAATGAAAAAGAAAAATGCAACCAATAGTCCAACCAAGTACAAATATAGTGTCTTGGAATCACACCGAATGTAGACCATACTTGAGCACTAGTACCCACATCCTAGGCAGGCTGGGTAGAACTCAGTTGGCACTGCAGGGAAAGGGTGGGCTGCAGAGTGAGAGATACTAAGTTCCCAGGCATGGTCTTGTATAGGTGAAGTACCATGAGAAAGATCATAGCTGACTCTCCCAGTTCCTGAGCACTGTTTCACATAGTTGCTTCCTTTTATTCTCCAAAAGTGCGGCAATGCCTGTCAATCAGACCCATCCATCACTCAGTCTTCTAACACTCCATTTCTCCTACCTTCCTTCCTTTGTTCCTTCCTTCCTTCCTTCCTTCCTTCCTTCCTTCCTTCCTTCCTTCCTTCCTTCCTTCCTTCATTTGTTCCTCTCTCTATATATATAAACCTGTCTGTTTTAGAAATCTCTGTGTAAATCAGGCCAGCCTGGGACTTGCAGGGATCCACCTGCCTGATTGAGCATAACTACCTCAGATCCATTTCCTACTGAGAGGTTAAACATTGTAGAAGACCAAGAGATAAATGAAAGCTTTAAAAATGAGACGTTCTTCCAAGACTGGAAGAACATGAAGGACACCATCTCAAGGCTGGGTGGCTAGTTTTTCTGCATCAAGACCATCATTGCCCTGACCTTCATACTTATCCAGTCCTGCCTCTGCAGGTGAGTTCACTTGTGATGCAGAAATTTGATTTGGAAATTGCTAAAATTAATAAGATTCTCCTGTACAGAAATAGTAGCACAGACTGCTCATCCCCATAATAGAGAAGCAAGCAAAGTGATTAAGCCTATTGTATACGGAAGGAAGAAGGTATAAGTTTGGAGTTTCAGATTGCCCCTAGATTAACTAGAAAGGGGAAGCATCTGGGTAGATCTGTCTTCCTCCACGTCAATTCAGCAGAAGTGTTTCACAAAGTTCTCAAGGTTGCTCCCTGTGTGCTGGTTATCTTATGGACCAGCATACCTCAGAACAAGGATGCCTAATGCCCCCTAAGGTCTTCCTTTAACACACACCATCAGTTAGTCCTGTAACCAACAGTAGGAAAGAGTAGAGTATCTTCATCTGTGTCCACTCTACCCTCCTTCTTTTCTCTTGGGCCATTACAAGAAGAACACACATTTCCTGTTTCTTAACACTTTTATTATGAAATCTGTAAACAAACAAACAAACAGACAGACAAAAAAATAAACTACACCAGATGGCTGCAAAGACAAAACTGCCTTATATGTGCCTTTACTGTATTATGAGCTGACTGAAGATTTGCCAGTCTTGGAAGGTATCATTCCTCCTGGGTTCGAAACAGAGTTCTTGGGGGACCTTTTCAATTCTTCTTATGGCCAAAAGCCCTTTGAAGCCATGCCCAGCATCCTAGGTTCCTGGGACTGTCAGAAGCAGGATCCTGGTCAGGGCAGTCTCCACCATCACAGGTCTTAATTTCCAGCCCTTTCTCCTTGAGCAGGCTAGGTGAGGGTTGGTCTAGCTTCTCTGGATCTTTGTCTTTGTGCACATATCCTGGGGATACTTGTGGCTCCCTCTGACTCTCACCCTGTGAGACCTCTGTACCCTTCTTCATGATACAATTCAATCTGCCATAGTATCTCTGGTAGTCCAAGTATAGATCCCAATCATAGTCCAAGTGTAGATCCCAATGAATGATCCTGCCTTCTTCAGAGCAGTATCTTGGTTCTCTGCCAAAACAGACTGGATCAGCCTTGCAATATCGTGGATTCAGGGCTGGTAATACGTGTGCACTCAACAGTGAATGCTCTGCAGAATCTGATGTATCCTTGACAAGGCTGACAGGGAACTACTTCATTGCCTTGGATTTATCCATGAAACACTGATCGTAAGTCATTGTCCTTCTGATACAGAGAAATCTCCAATTAGTTAATTATCCTCTATAGTTCTTGGCCCCTCCAAACCATTGTACTGTGTGAAGCTGGATTTTAAACCAACAGGCCTAGCATGTATTTGAATCCCCTAAGGAGGTAAGGTTATACCCAGTCTGTTGGCAAAAGACTTTCATCCCAGAACCTGAAATAAGAAGCAGTTCTCGAAGATCTCTGAGCTCAAGTCTACCCTGCTAGTCAGACGTAGTATCAGGACAGCTAGGGCTGCACATGAAAAGCTAAGCCCCCAAAACACAAAGCAAGCAATTAAAAAAGGAGGGAATCTTCTCAAATGAAGACACTATATTCTGGATCCAATTTTCTAGCATTAAACATAGGCAACCGATGAGACAGGTAATGGGGAATGTCCTCCTTGGCCAGCAAATCAATTTGGGGTGCCTTTTATTTAGAGAATAAAAGACCAAATAGAATGATCTCTAACTCATTCTCCCTTTCCTGAAAGGGGATATATTAAAATAACTTACAGGATGCAATCTTCCTTATCCTACAAACACTGGATAGGAATCAATGTCCAAGAAGCCAGAAGTTCTCAATCCCTGAGGCTGGATGTCTCAGCTGGTCTTCAGTAGAAGATGGAATCACAGACAAGTAAGCTCTAATGCCAGGGAAGTCATCATCCTCATGAGGTGCCATTTTATGTCAGAATCTTGTTCTTCATGTGAGCTTGGGTATCCTTGGTGATTCAAATGTGTTCTGATAATGCCAAATTATATTGACTTCTATTGGTTATGTTCTTGAAATTTTCTTTCACCACCTGGTCATTTCAGTTATTATATTGCCTGAGCCCACAGACTGTACCAGGCCACTTTGGAGACAGGCAGTGCTGTCTCTGTTTAGGTCTGGCCTTCTGTAGCCATGCTTAGTGTAACCATCATGTATTACCATGGCTCTAATTAGTGCAGACTTTTCGAAAGCCAGGTTGGATTTGGAGTCTGGAGTAGACATATTGATCTGCCATAGTTTCAATTGCAGACTGTAATAACAACATGTCTCAGGTTGGTCTCTGGGGGAGGAGGGTCCAAAATGGTGTGGGTATTCAGCCAAATGTCTGATCTATGTTTGTAGATATGGAAGAGCACCTGTTAGACAGGTAGCCCATTATATATGGGAGGTATACCCTACTATCCTAATCTCAGACTGCAGAAGTCCTTCGGGTATAAAATTCATATAGAATATTGAAATTCTTTTTTCTTTGGTATTCCATGTTAGTATGGTTCAGTATACAGGTCAATGAAGCTTGGAATGAAATATAAGGCACTCTATTATAAGCGGAGTTTTATGAGTTAAAGGTTTCAAGGGTACAACTTGAAAGGACCATCATCTGCAAGCCTGCATGGCTATGTATTTTAAGTGTTACTGAACTAATATTTCATGCAAATTATGTTCATTGTGTTAAAAATCCTATTTATAATTAAACTATATTTAGTTTCATTAGATTAAGTTGAAGTTTGTACATAAAACATGGTAATTATAATATACTGAGATGTTCTTTGTAGTGAAAAAAGTGAAGTTATGTTTACTGGTGCCTGGATGTACAATGAACATCATATTGCCTTTCAAATATCTGTGGTTAATCAATAAGATATTTGCTATTGCATGAGTCATTTGTAAAGATGAAGGCTTTCCATGCATGTATACTGATGAGTATAGATACTTAAAACTTATTCAATGCTTTAAATAAATCATATTTTTGTGCCATATCAAACCTTGTTTCAAGTGATTGAAGAATGAAAAATTGATATTGTATTAATGGGAATCAAACAGGACGAGATGGCTTTACAAATAAATGATATCAAACATTTAATGAGAATACAACACCAATATTTCGACGATTATTCTATGAAATGAACATGGGATAGAGGCTATCTATTGTTCCTCATAGCACAAAAAGGAATGAATGAATGATAAACTGAACAGAAGCTATGAAATATTTTGTGAGACATAGAAGAACATTTTATTTTACACACATACAGCACTGTAGATTATATCATAAGATTGCAATGCAAAAGTATAACTTAAAGGAAAAAGAAAAAAACAGTCTTCCTTGATAATCAGGAAGGACACAGTATTGTGTGAGGTGCCTTCTTTCAAGCATATCAATAACATGGGCTTAAGGCAGAAAGAAATAAAAATCAAGAAATACTATTTGTTTTCCAAAGATATGGAAGATTTCCCTGTAGAAACAAGATGGAATCCCACCTCTCAATCTTGGCAAAAACAAATTCAAGTTTATTGAAGGACCTTTATGTTTGACCTGTAGCCTGGCTATAATGAGTATTTTATGGATACATTCAAATGCTCATGTGCACCTATTTACTTCCAAAAGACTGCCACAACCCAGGATGCCATTTCCATAGTAGTCACAGAGAAGAGTCAGCCTCCACACACATTCCCAATTCATTTGACATGGTATTACGAACCAATATACAGCAGGTATAGAATATCACAATATCAAGGCTCACAATTTTCACAATCTGCAGGTCTGCAAAAGTACTGAAAAATACTCAAATTGACAAAGTCATAATTCAACAAAAGTATGAAACAAAGTTTTATTCATACTAAGATGGTACACTAAACTTCATAGCAAAATTTTATTATAAGCCAGTGACATAGCAACCATTCCAAAATGGAGATAAAGATTCCACTTTATTCAGTGTGTATATTATGGGCCTAAAATACTATACTTCACAAAATATAAATCAAATTCAATGCTCCATCTGTGTCATTCATTGTAAAAAAAATCAAGTTACATAAATTAGCATAACAGACATAAATCTCCGTAGTTGCAATGTAATCCAAGACAAGACTGTTTCAAAACAAACACCAACTAGACATGGATGAAAAATAAAAGGTGTATACTAACATTAGGAGTACAATTATCTCTCAGATATGACATGTCAATTTTTTTTCATTTCTTTGAGAAAAATGTATGAAATTGTTCTCAAGCTTCTTAATGAGGTGTGAAGAAACATCAATGAAGAAATGTTTCATCAAATGGCACTGACTGCCAGGAAATGATTATCAGTCAAGAGATCAGCATAATAACTCAGTGAATGTCTGCACAAGTACTGATATTGAACAGGCAGAGTATTGAATTTTTATAATCCAGGCAATTTTAGATTTTGCATAATGAAATGTTCTCCAGATAATAGCAATCACAGTAAGTTTGAAGATGTTTTGTAAACACGACCAGCATACAATAGTATATAAACAACAGAGAGAACGTTCAATTCCTGGCCTAGTGTTTCATGTGAGATTGCATTTCCCTACACTAGACAGTGGAAGATATAATGCCCCATGATTCTTCTAAAAGTGTGAATGATATGGAACTTTTATGACCTTCTAAACTCTTGTCTATGGAGTTCTGTAGAAATCCATTGTGTTTGTACATATGGGTGTTGACACATATTCTGGCCCAAGTGGCCCAGGGGAAGATTGTCCTTGGGAATTATGCCATGAATATGAATGAAATCACGGTACCTGAGGATGGAGAAAGTGATCTCCAAATCATGTTTTCAGAAATATGAATGACAGCATGGCACCTGAAGATGGAGAACGTGATCTCTAAAACCTGTTTTCAGAAATGTTTTGATCAAACGTTTTCAGACCTCATATGTAGAGCTTGAGGCCAGATTTTACTCAGTTTATCCAGGGAACATGACCTAGGATGAATGGAAAGCAACAGTGGATATAAACAAGTGGATCTCCAGACAGCAGCAGCCTTAAAACAGACTCTTAGTTGTAAATGTCTGTGTGATGTTTGTCTGCATAAGCAACAGATTTCACAACTGCATCTTAGATCCTAGCAAACATGAATAATCTTTTTGCTTTTACTATTTCCTTTTTGCTCCTGAAGTTTTCTCTTATTTTTTGCTGTTTGACTGAACCGATTTGCTTTTGGAGGATAAAGAATAGTGACAAAAATGATGGATATTTGTGAAGTGACTGTGGTTTATTTCTTTGGACAATAGAAGGACCAATTGAAGCCAATTTTTATAATGGAATTTTTGATTTTAGGTAAGCCAATAACTTTCTTTTCTGCATCAATGGCACTAATTAGAAATATTTAGCTGTGTACACAAACTGTCGGTTTCTGTCCTGTTCCTCCCCTCTAAGTTTAGGAACCACTGAAAATTGTTACACCAATTACTATTTTAATACTGTCAAATGTGTCACACTTTAGTTTAGCTTTAATTCATTGTGCTCCAGTTGACAATGCTGGAAAATGAGTTGGATTCTGTCTGTTGAGTCTTTGTTGATATCGTATGTTGAGAGATGACTTTTCATCAGCTTTGAATCCACAATTCCCACATTGAGCAAGGGTTCAATATGGAAAGACTGCATCACTTTCTCTATTCAATTGTCTGCCAACAATTTTTATATGAGTATTCCTCTAAATGCCTTCATAAAAATGTTATCTAATTTTGGTCTCCAACTGTTGGGCATATATTCTTTCATTGAAATATGTGTGCATGTATTGATCTATTATATATCATTAGGTATATAACATTACATGTGTATTTGTGAAAATACATATATTTTACTTTGTAAAATAGTCATTAAGTGAGCCCATGCTGCAATTCTGTATTTGACACACAATATGGGAAAACACAGTGAGGCCTCATATTCTGTTACAAGAATAATATTTTGGTCCAATTATGCAAATACCCAGACACAGATTACGCTTATTGTCAGTATCAGATAGATGGTCAATAGTTCTATTAAATATTGAATAAATATAACATTAGAGAAAATCTAGGAGAATAAATGTACTCCTTTTGTATAAGAAGCTGTCCTCAGTGTCTGAGATCCTAAGAATGAGATGTTACCATATGTGCCTGCAGATAATGAGGGAGGTGTGTTGAAATAACACTCCTTTTAGCTAATCAAGGTGTTTGGGACTTCTTTATTTCATGAACTAAGATATCCTGTGCTTTTCTGTCTCTGATGTTCATCACATCTCTTATTCAATGTTCATGTCTTTGGGATTTAAAGAATAAGTTTTCAAATTGGTAGATACAATACACTGTACACTTTGATAGTGATGGTTGCTTCACCCTATTATTCTTCTGTGTTAGGTTAGTATGAAATTCAATTCTGATGTTTCCTGTATTTTTCTACATCTCATTGGAAAAGTAGTGGAAATTTTCATTGGTGAAACTTTTATAGGCCATAATATGTTTAAAATTAGAAATTTATGATCTGTGTGAATATGCTATTCAAGGTTAGAAAGAAAAAACTTAGCTGCAAACATGCAATTGAAAATGCAAATTTCATCAAAAGAGCATGTTTGGTGTGTTTAATCCTGATGAGAGGTAATAGCTAATGATAGCAGATGAACTACTGTTGGGGCAAATGAACAAATTTCTTATGAAAAGAATATCTCTGTGCTCAGAACATCACTTAAAGAATATTAAAAACTAAGGAACACTGAGGTGTTAAAAGTTATCTGATAGGTTTTTAACAAACTGACATTGTAACAACAGATTAAAAGTTAACATTAAATCAGTGCATAAAAATAGCCCAAAGGATAAAATTATGGGTATGTGGGCACACATAAAAAGCGTTTTGTGTTTACGTATCCAATCAGTTAGTCTGTATCTTTTTATTGGGGCATTAAGTCCATTGATGTTAAGAGATATTAAGGAATAGTGATTGTTACTTCCTATCTTTTTTGACGTTATTTTTTAAATTTGATTGCTTAACTTCTTTTGGGTTTGATGAAAGGTTACTATCTTGCTTTTTCCAGGGTGAAGTTTCCCTCCTTGTATTGGTGTTTTCCTCCTATTATCTTTGTGGAGCTGGGTTTGTGGATAGATATTGGGTAAACTTGGTTTTGTCATGTAATATCTTAGTTTCTCCATCTATGGTGATTGAGAGTTTTGCTGGATATAGTAGTTTTAGCTGGCATTTGTGTTCTCTTAGAGTTTACATGAGATCTGCCCAGGACCTTCTAGCCTTCATAGTCTCAGGTGAAAAGTCTGCTGTGATTCTGATAGGTCTTCCTTTATATGTTACTTGGCCTTTTTCTCTTACTGCCTTTAATATTCTTTCTTTGTATAGAACATTTGGTGTTTTATTATGTGATGGGAAGTATTTCTGTTCTGGTCCAGTCTGTTTGGAGTTCTGTAGGCTTCTTGTATATTCATGGGCATCTCTCTCTTTAGGTTAGGGAAGTTTTCTTCCATAATTTTATTGAAGATATTTGCTGGCCCTTTAAGTTGTAAATCTTCACTCTCATCTATGCCTATAATCCTTAGGTTTGTTCTTCTCATTGTGTCCTGGATTTCCTGGATATTTTGGGTTACACGCTTTTTGCATTTTGCATTTTCTTTAACTGTTGAATCCATGGTTTCTATGGAACCTTCAGCATCTGAGATTCTTTCTTCTATCTCTTGTATTCTGTTGTTGATATTTGCATCTCTGTCCCCTGATTTCTTCACAAGGCTTTCTATCTCCAAAGTTGTCTCCCTTTGAGTTTTCTAAGTTGTTTCTACTTCTGATTTTAGATCGTAGATGGTTTTCCTTAGCTCCTTCACTTGCTTGTTTGTGCTTTCCTGTAATTCTTTAAGAGATTTTTGTGTTTCCTCTTTCATGACCTCAGCCTGTTGACCAAAGTTCTCCTGTATTTCTTTAAGTGTTTTTAGGCAAGAACTTCAAGACTCTGAAGAAGGAAATGGAAGAAGACCTCAAAAAATGGGAAAACCTCCCATGCTCATGGATCGGTAGAATCAATATAGTTCAAATGGCCATTTTGCCGAAAGCAATATACAGATTCAATCCAATACCCATCAATATCCAAACTCAATTCTTCACAGAGTTAGAAAGAGCAATTATCAAATTCATCTGGAACAACAAAAAACCCAGGATAGCTAAAACTATTCTCAGCAACAAAAGAAAGTCTGGGGGGAATCAGTATCCCTGACCTCAAGCAATACTACAGAGCAATAGTGTTAAAAACTGCATGGTATTGGTACAGTGACAGGCAGGAGGATCAATGGAACAGGATTGAAGATCCAGAAATGAACCCACACACCTATGGCCACTTGATCCTCAACAAAGAGGCTGAAAACATCCAATTGAAAAAAGATAGCCTTTTCAACAAATGGTGCTGGTTCAACTGGAGGTCAGCATGCAGAAGAATGTGAATTGATCCATCCTTGTCTCCTTGTACTAAGCTCAAATCCAAATGGATCAAAAACCTCCACATAAATCCAGACACTCTGAAGCTAATAGAAAAGAAACTGGGGAAGACCCTTGAGGACATCAGTACAGGGAGAAAGTTTCTGAACAGAACACCAATAGCATATGCTCTAAGATCAAGAATTGACAAATGGGACCTCATAAAATTACAAAGTTTCTGTAAGGCAAAGGACACCATCAAGAGGACAAATCGGCAACCAACAAATTGGGAAATGATCTTCACCAATCCTATATCAGATAGAGGGCTAATATCCAATATATATAAAGAACTCAAGAAGTTAAACTCCAGAAAACCAAACAACCCTATTAAAAATGGGGTACAGAGTTAAACAAAGAATTCTCACCTGAAGAACTTCGGATGGCGGAGAAGCATCTTAAAAAATGTTCAACTTCATTAGTAACTAGAAAATGCAAATCAAAACAACCCTGAGATTTCCCCTTACACCAGTCAGAATGGCTAAGATTAAAAATTCAGGAGATAGCAGGTGTTGGAGAGGGTGTGGAGAAAGAAGAACACTCCTCCACTGCTGGTGGGGTTGCAAATTGGTACAACCACTCTGGAAATCAGTCTGGCGGTTCCTCCGAAAACTGGGCACCTCACTTCCAGAAGATCCTGTTATACCACTCCTGGGCATATACCCAGAGGATTCCCCACCATGTAGTAAGGATACATGCTGTACTCTGTTCATAGCAGCCCTATTTATAATTGCCAGATGCTGGAAAGAAACCAGGTATCCCTCAACAGAAAAGTGGATGCAAAAATGTGGTATATCTACACAATGGAGTACTATTCAGCAATTAGAAACAATGAATTCATGAAATTCTTAGGCAAATGGATGGAGCTAGACAACATCATACTAAGTGAGGTAACCCTGACTCAAAAGGTTAATCATGGTATGCACTCACTAGTAAGTGGATATTAACCTAGAAAACTGGAATACCCAAAACATAATCCACACATCAAATGAGGTACAAGAAGAAAGGATGAGTGGCCCCTTGTTCTGGAAAGACTCAGTGAAGCAGTATTTGGCAAAACTAGAACAGGGAAGTGGGAAGGGGTGGGTGGGAGGACAGGGGAAGAGAAAGGTGCTTATGGGACTTTCGGGGAGTGGGGGGCTAGAAAAGGGGAAATCATTTGAAATGTAAATAAAAAATTATATCAAATAAAAAAATAAAATAAAAAGGAAGACAATAAAAAATAAAGAAGAAAAAAAGCTTTTTGTGTACTTTGAAACAGATAAATAATTTAAATAAAATATATTTTAAAATAATAATTCTCTTGGATGAATATTAACATTTGAAAATATTAAAATAATGGCCTACAAAAATCCTGAAAATATTGTTAGTTTTTTCTCATCGTGCATGAACTTAGCATTCTTTTAATGTTTAACTTCAAAATATTTTTCTATTGTAAAATTTGTAATATATTCTTAGAGATAAATACTTTTTCCTTGTAACACAGATAATCATTTTTCAGTATACTGATGGTTAGACAATATACTTAGGTATATAATGCATTTTAAAAATACTCACAGAATGCTAGTTGTTATCATGTAAAGGCTCTCAAAAAAAAATATATATATATCTTTTCTTTCATTGGATATTTTCTTTATTTGTGTTTCAAATGTTATCCCTTTTCCTGCTTCCTCTCCAGAAACTCCCAATCTCATTCCTCCTTCCCCATATTTATGAGGGAGGTTATTCCTGCCCAAAACCATCCACAGCTACCTCACTGCACTGGCAATACACTGTAGTATCAAGCCTTCACAGGATTAAGGACATCTGTTCCCATTGATACCCTACAAGGACATCCTATGCTTCATATGCAATCAGAGCCATGATTCCCTCCATGTGTACTCTTTCTTTGGTTGTTTAGTCCCTGGGAGTTCTGGGGATACTGGTTGGTTGATATTGTTGTTCTTTCTATGGTGTTGCAAACTACATAAGCTCCTTCAGTCCTTTCTCTAACTCCTCCATTGCAGAATCCATGCTCATTGCAATCGTTGTCTATGAGCATTCATCTCTGTATTTGTCAGGCTCTGGGAGAGCCTCTCAGGAGACAGTTATATCAGGTTCCTTTCAGCAAGCATATCTTGGCATCCAAAATTGTGTCTGGGTCTGATGACTTTATTGGACGGATCCCCAGGTTGGGTACATTTTCAATTGCCTTTCCTTCAATCACTGTTCCATACTTTATCTCCCACGAGTATTTTGTTCCCCATTACAGAAAGGATTGAAGCATACACACTTTGGTCTTCCTTCTCCTATAGCTTCGTTTGGTATGTGAATTGTATCTTAGGTATTCTGAGTTATTATGCTCATATCCACCTATCAGTGAGTGAATACCATGTGTGTACTTTTGTGACTGGGTTACCTCACTCAGAATGATATTTTCTAGTTTCATCTATTTCCCTGCAGATTTCATGAAGTCATTGTTTTTTAAACATGGGTAGTACCACATTGTGTAAATACAAATCATTTTAGTATTCATTTCTCTGTTGAGAAATTTCTGGGTTCTTTCCAGCTTTGGCTATTGTAAATATGGCTGCAATAAACTTAGTGGAGCATGTGTCCTTGTTATAGGCTGATGAATCTTTTAGGTGTATGCCTGGGAGTGGAATAGCTGTGTACTCAGGTAATACTATGTCCAATTTTCAGAGGAACTGCCAGACTAAATTTTAGAATTGTTGCAGCAGCTTGCAATCCCACCAGGAATAGAAGAGTGTTCCTCCTTCTCCACACCCTTCCCTGTATCTGCTGTCACCTGAGTTTATGTTCTTGGTCATTCTGACTGGTGTGAGGTGGAATCTGTTGGGTGATGTGATTTGCATTTCGCTGATGACAAAGGATGTTGATTTTTTTAAATGCTTCTTGGCTGTTCAATATTCCTTCATTAAGAATTATTAATTTTGCCCTGTACATCATTTTAATAGGGTCATTTGGTTCCCTGTAGTTTGTCTTCTTCAGTTGTTTGTATGTATTGGATATTAACCCATTATCACAGGTAGGATTGGTAATGATTTTTTCCAACTCTGTTGGCTGCTGTTTTGTTCTATTAACAGGGCCATCTGCCTTACAGAAGCTTTGCAGTTTTATGAGGTCCCATTTGATATTTGGTGTTCTTAGAACAGAAGTCAATGATATTCTGTTCAGAAAATTTGCCTCTGTGCCTATGTGTTTGAGGATCTTCCCCTCTTTCTCTTCAATTAAATTGAGTGTATCTGGTTTTATGTGTAGATCCTTGATCCACTTGGACTTTGGCTTTGTACAGGAAGATAAGATTGAATCTCTGCCTTCCTCTGCATACTGACCTCCAATTGAACAAGCACTATATCTTGAAAATGCTGTCTTTTTTCCATTGAATGCTTTTAGCTCCTTTAATAAAGATCAAGTGACCATAAGTGCATTCATCCATTTCTGAGGCTACAATTCGGCTCCACTAATCTATCTGCCCATCTCTTTACCAACATCATACAGATTTTATCAGTATTTGTAATACAGTGTGAGGTCAGAGATGGTGATTCCCTCAGATGTTCTTTTATTGTTAAGAATAATTTTCTCTATCTTTTTTTGCTATTCCAGATGAATTTGCAAATTACTCTTTCTAACTCCTTGATCACTTTAGTTGGGTTTTTGATGGGAATTACATCAAATCTGTGGATTGTTTTCAGCACAATGGCCTTTTTTTACACTATTAATCCTGTCAATCCATAATTATGGGAGACCTTTTCACCTTTTGAGGTGTTCTTTGAATTATTTCTCAGAGATGTGAAATCCTTGTCTTACAGATCATTCACTTGCTTGGTTAGAATCACACCAAGGTATTTTAAATTATATGTGACTATTTTGAAGGGTGTTCTTTCTCTAATTTCTTCTCAGCCCTTTTTATCCTGCATGTAGAGGAAAGCTATTGGTTTGTTTGAGTTAATTTTCTATCCAGACTCTTTCCTGAAGTTATTTATCAGCTGTAGTACATCTCTGATAGAACTTTTGGGATCACTTAAGAATATTATCATATCATCTACAAATAGTGGTAATTTGATTCTTCCTTCCTAATTGGGATTCAAATAACCTCCTTTTCTAATCCAATTCCTCTAGCTAGAAATTCAAGTACTATATTGAATAGATTGGGAGAGAGAGGGCAGCCTTGTCTAGTCCCTGATTTTAATGGGGTTGCTTTATGTTTTTATTTAGTTTGCTGTTGGCTGCTCTTTTGTTGTATACTGCTTTTACTATGTTTGGGTATGGGCCTTGAATTTCTTACCTTTCCAAGACCTTTACCACCAAGGGGAATTGAATTTTGCCCAATGTTTCTCAGGATCGAATAATGTGATTATGTTGATTGCTTTTTGTTTTTTTTAAAGTTTGTTTATATTGTGAATTACATTGATGGATTCCCATATTGAACCATCCCTGCATTCCAGTGATTAGCCTTCTTGTTTTTGTTGGATAACCTTTTTGATGTGTTATTGGATTCGGTTTGTGGGAATATTATTGCATAATTTTGCATAGATATTCATAAGGGATATTGTAGGGAACTGCTTGCTCCCACGCCCTTAAAATGGCGCGGGTTTCCGCTTTCTGTCTTCCCACTGGCGGGCTCCCGTCATAAACAACTCCTTATTTGGGTGGAGCCTGTTGAGTCTTGTGCCTTCCGTGTGGATACAGTCTATCAGCAATGCCCACGTGGCTAAGCCTGATTGGCTGGCTATTAGTATTTAAGGGCTTGGCTTATTCTCTCCGGGGTCAGAAGAAGCTTGTACAGGGATCCTGAGAAAACTGCTTGGAGAAGATCTTCCTGTGTTGTGTCATTCCTTGCCGGCGAGGGTGGTCGTGACAACTGGTGCTGAAGCCAGGGAACTCTCCTCATTCGGGGGGTTCGAAGATCAGAACTTCTCACAGTCAGTGTAGTGCACTGGTAAGTTCCCAAGGTAAGTTAGGACATAAGGGACCATGAAAAGTAGGTAGCCTGCTCCTCTCTGTAGACAATGAGGGAGCAAAAAGTTTGCTGAAAACAAACCGAAAGTAAAAGTAAAGTCCGCCGTCTTGCGGACCAAGGCCTGCTCCTCTCTGTAGACGAAGAAGGAGTGGAGAAGTTTGCGGAAAGCAAACCGAAAGTAAAAGTAAAGTCCGCGGTCTTGCGGTCCGAGGTTTAAGTTCGCGGATTAACGACCTAGTGAAAATTAAAGGATTACAATTTATGGACCCTGCTCTGATAGCAGTGTCCTACATTTTTTCTTGTGTTCTTTTTTGGGGAGTAGTGTTCTGGTTTTGCTGACCGACGTGCACCCCTGGTGATCGCAAGTAAAAGGACTTAGAGCCTTAAATATTAAAATGGGGACCTCACAGTCTCATCCAATTTTTCTGGCTCTTCAGGAGCTGCTTTTATCAAAGAATTTAAAGATTAAAAAATCGACTTTAGAGAGATTTCTTAATGAATGTGATACCATGGCGCCCTGGTTCGCTTTTTATGCAGCCTAACGGTCACCTGCTGGGATAGGTTAGGGAAGGATCTGGATTTTGCCTGGGATCAGGACACACTCATAGGAGGAGTAAGACCTATTTGGAAGCTTGTTAGGGGCTGTTTAGTAGAACAAAAATGCTGTAAGGCTGTAGAGGATGGACAAACTGCTTTAGAAATCTTACAAGAGGAAAGATTAGAAAAGGCAGAGAGTGTTAAAAGAAAAAGGGGCATTGGGAAATTTTTACAAGGAAGGACTAGCCCAGTTGTTGCTCAACAAAGACCTGATTGGCAAGGTCTGGGTTTTTCCTAGGGGCCATTGAGGAGAGTATTCCCATCACATGGAAGACAGAGGAATCTGTGTGGGTTCCTCAGTGGCCGCCCCTTTCCTCTGAAAAGCTTGCAGCAGCTCATTTCTTAGTAAGTGAACAGCTCTCCCTTGGGCACATTCAAACCTCAGTATCTCCTTGGAACACACCCATTTTCATTATAAAAAAGAAAACAGGAAAATGGAGGCTGCTTCATGGCCTCTGCGCTATTAGTCAACAAACGCAAGTGATGGGTCCAGTGCAGCGAGGCCTTCCCTTGTTGTCTGCCTTACCTAGCCATTGACCAGTCATAGTAATCGATATAAAAGACTGTTTTATTTCAATCCCTCTCTGCATTAATGACAGGGAGAGGTTTGCATTTACCATCCCTTCCTGTAATCACGAGGAACCTGATAAGAGGTATGAATGGAAAGTGTTACCCCAGGGCATGGCTAATAGCCCCAGTATGTGTCAAGTATTTGTGAGTGCTGTCATTCCTCCTCTAAGGGAGCAATATTCCAGAGTAAGATGCATACACTACATGGATGATATCCTTCTGAGTAATAAAGATGAGAAGGTTTTGGATCAGGCTTATGAAGAGATAATAAGATTATTGAGAAGAAAGCAATTGTTTGTTGCCCCTGATAAGGTTCAAAAAAACAGTGTAGTCTCTTATTTGGGAGCAAGATTGGATCCTCTTACATTAGTTCTACAAAAGATTGAAATTAGAAAGGATAATCTCAAGACACTTAATGACTTCCAGAAGTTGTTGGGTGATATAAACTGGATCTGAAGCTATTTGAAAATACCTAATTATGAATTGAGGCCATTATTCAATCTTTGGGCCAGTGATTCAGCCCTGGATTCTCCTAGACAATTAACTAAGGAGACTCGAGTGGCCTTGAGGAAGCTAGAGCAAGGACTACAGGATGCACTACTATATCGTTGCACACAGGACTTGGATATCATCCTGTGCATTCTGCCTACCTTTTTGCAGTCTACAGGGCTGTTATGGCAGGCAGGACCCTTATTATGGATTCATCATAAAGCCTCACCAGCAAAATCCACAGAGCATTACCCCACTGCTGTTGCAAAATTGGCCATTAATGGAATACAACACTGCGTGCAGTTTTTTGGGAGATAGCCAAACTCCCTGATTATTCCATATACTGCTTTTCAAGTGCAAATATTATGTGGAGCAATTGATGAATGGGCCATATTGCGCTGTAGTTTCAATGGCATTAAAGATAATCATTATCCCAAGCATCCTTTGCTTTTCTTTGTGTGTGTGTGTGTGTGTGTGTGTGTATTTTTTTTAATTTTTTTATTCGATATAATTTATTTACATTTCAAATGATTTCCCCTTTTCTAGCCCCCCACTCCCCGAAAGTCCCGTAAGCCCCCTTCTCTTCCCCTGTCCTCCCACCCACCCCTTCCCACTTCCCCGTTCTGGTTTTGCCGAATACTGCTTCACTGAGTCTTTCCAGAACCAGGGGCCACTCCTCCTTTGTTCTTGTACCTCATTTGATGTGTGGATTATGTTTTGGGTATTCCAGTTTTCTAGGTTAATATCCACTTATTAGTGAGTGCATACCATGATTCACCTTTTGAGTCTGGGTTACCTCACATAGATTGATGTTCTCTAGCTCCATGCATTTGTCTAAGAATTTCATGAATTCATTGTTTCTAATGGCTGAATAGTACTCCATTGTGTAGATATACCATATTTTTTGCATACACTCTCCTGTTGAGGGATACCTGGGTTCTTTCCAGCATCTGGCAATTATAAATAGGGCTGCTATGAACATAGTACAGCATGTATCCTTATTACATGGTGGGGAATCCTCTGGGTATATGCCCAGGAGTGGTATAACAGGATCTTCTGGAAGTGAGGTGCCAGGTTTTCGGAGGAACCGCCAGACTGATTTCCAGAGTGGTTGTACCAATTTGCAACCCCACCAGCAGTGGAAGTATGTTCCTCTTTCTCCACACCCTCTCCAACACCTGCTGTCTCCTGAATTTTTAATCTTAGCCATTCTGACTGGTGTAAGATGAAATCTCAGGGTTGTTTTGATTTGCATTTCCCTAATGACTAATGAAGTTGAACATTTTTTAAAATGCTTCTCTGCCATCCAAAGTTCTTCAGGTGAGAATTCTTTGTTTAACTCTGTACCCCATTTTTTAATAGGGTTGTTCGGTTTTCTGGCGTCTGACTTCTTGAGTTCTTTATATATATTGGATATTAGCCCTCTATCTGATGTAGGATTGGTGAAGATCATTTCCCAATTTGTTGGTTGCCGATTTGTCCTCTTGATGGTGTCCTTTGCCTTACAGAAACTTTGTAATTTTATGAGGTCCCATTTGTCAATTCTTGCTTTTAGAGCATACGCTATTGGTGTTCTGTTCAGAAACTTTCTCCCTGTACCGATGTCCTCAAGGGTGTTCCCCAGTTTCTTTTCTATTAGCTTCAGAGTGTCTGGCTTAATGTGGAGGTCCTTGATCCATTTGGATTTGAGCTTAGTACAAGGAGACAAGGATGGATCAATTCGCATTCTTCTGCATGCTGACCTCCAGTTGAACCAGCACCATTTGTTGAAAAGGCTATCTTTTTTTCCATTGGATGTTTTCAGCCTCTTGGTCGAGGATCAAGTGGCCATAGGTGTGTGGGTTCATTTCTGGATCTTCAATCCTGTTCCATTGATCCTCCTGCCTGTCACTGTACCAATACCATGCAGTTTTTAACACTATTGCTCTGTAGTATTGCTTGAGGTCAGGGATACTGATTCCCCCAGATTTTCTTTTGTTGCTGAGAATTGTTTTAGCTATCCTGGGTTTTTTTGTTGTTCCAGATGAATTTGAAAATTGCTCTTTCTAACTCTGTGAAGAATTGAGTTAGGATTTTGTTGGGTATTGCATTGAATCTGTATATTGCTTTTGGCAAAATGGCCATTTTAACTATATTGATTCTACCGATCCATGAGCATGGGAGGTTTTCCCATTTTTTGAGGTCTTCTTCCATTTCCTTCTTCAGAGTCTTGAAGTTCTTGTCATACAGATCTTTCACATGTTTGGTAAGAGTCACCCCAAGATACTTTATACTGTTTGTGGCTATTGTGAAGGGGGTCATTTCTCTAATTTCTTTTCTTTTTGGGTCACTTAGGTAGACTATCATGTTGTCTGCAAATAATGAGAGTTTAACTTCTTCCTTTCCAATTTGTATTCCTTTGACCTCCTTATGTTGTCGAATTGCCTGAGCTAGTACCTCAAGTAAAATATTGAAAAGATAAGGAGAAAGGGGGCAGCTTTGTCTATTCCCTGATTTCAGTGGGATTGCTTCAAGTTTCTCTCCATTTAGTTTGATGCTGGCTACCGGTTTGCTGTATATTGCTTTTACTAAATTTAGGTATGGGCCTTGAATTCCTGTTCTCTCCAAGACTTTAAGCATGAAAAGATGCTGAATTTTGTCAAATGCTTTTTCAGCATCCAATGAAATGACCATGTGGTTTTGTTCTTTGAGTTTGTTTATGTAGTGGATTGCATTGATGGATTTCCGTATATTAAGCCAACCCTGCATTCCCAGGATAAAGCCTACTTGATTATGGTGGATGATCGTTTTGATGTGTTCTTGGATTCGGTTGGCAAGAATTTTATTGAGTATTTTTGCATTGATGTTCATAAGGGAAATTGGTCTGAAGTTCTCTTTCTTTGTTGGATCTTTGTGTGGCTTTGGTATCAGCGTAATTGTGGCTTCGTAGAAGGAATTGTATAGTGTTCCTTCTGTTTCTATTTTGTGGAATAGTTTAAAGAGTATTGGTGTTAACTCTTCTTTGAAGTTCTGATAGAATTCTGCACTGAAACCATCTGGTCCTGTGCTTTTTTTGGTTGGAAGACTTTCTATGACTCCTTCTATTTCTTTAGGCATTATGGGACTGTTTAGATGGTCTAGTTGGTCCTGATTTAATTTTGGTATTTGGTATCTGTCAAGTAAATTGTCCATTTCCTCCAGATTCTACAGTTGTGTTGAGTACAGTCTCTTGTAGTAGGATCTGATGATTTTTTGGATTTCCTCAGTTTCCGTTGTTATATCTCCCTTTTCATTTCTAAGTTTGTTAATTTGGATAATTTCTCTGTTCCCTTTGGTCAGTCTGGCTAAGGGTTTATCTATCTTGTTGATTTTCTCAAAGAACCAGCTCCTGGTTTTGTTGATTTTTTGTATGGTTCTCTTTGTTTCTACTTGATTTATTTTGGCCCTGAGTTTGATGATTTCCTGCCTTCTACTCCTCCTGGGTGAAATAGCTTCTTTTTGTTCCAGGGCTTTCACGTGTGTCATTAAGCTGGTAATGTATGCTCTCTCCATTTTCTTTTTGGAGGCACTCAGGGCTATGTGTTTTCCTCTTAGCACTGCTTTCATTGTGTCCCATAGATTTGGGTATGTTGTGTTTTCATTTTCATTGTGTTCTAAAAAGTCTTTAATTTCTTTCTTTATTTCTTCCTTGACCAAGGTATCATTGAGTAGAATACTGGTCAGTTTCCACGTGTATGAGGGTTTTATGTTGTTTTTGTTGCTATTGAAGACCACTTTTACTCCATAGTGATCTGATAGGAGGCATGGGATTAGTTTGATCTTATATTTGTTGAGGTCTGTCTTGTGACCAAATATATGGTCGATTTTGGAGAAGGTGCCATGAGGTGCTGAGAAAAGGGTATATTCTTTTGTTTTAGGATAGAATGTTCTATATATATCTATTAAATCTAAGTGGTCCAACTTCAATTAGTTTCATTGTGTCCCTGTTTATTTTCTGTTTTCCTGATCAGTCCATTGAGGAAAGTGCAGTGTTGAAGTCACCCACAATTATTGTTTTAGGTGCAATGTGTGCTTTGAGTTTTAATAAAGTTTCTTTTACGAAAGAGGGTGCCCTTGCATTTGGAGCATAGATGTTCAGGATTGAGAGTTCTTCTTGGTGTATTTTTCCTTTGACCAGCAAGAAGTGTCCCTCAGAGTCTATTTTGATGACTTTGGGTTGAAAGTCAATTTTATCTGATATTAAAATATCTACTCCAGCTTGTTTCCTGAGACCATTTGCTTGTAAAATTGCCTTCCAGCCTTTTACTCTAAGGTAGTGTTTGTCTTTGACCCTGAGGTGTGTTTCCTGTAAGCAGCAAAATGTAGGGTCCTGTTTACATATCCAGTCCGTTAGTCTGTGTCTTTTTATTGGGGCATTAAGTTCATTGATGTTAAGAGATATTAAGAAATAGTGATTGTTACTTCCTATCATTTTTGATGTTATTTTTTAAATATGATTGCTTAACTTCTTTTGGGTTTGATGAAAGGTTACTATCTTGCTTTTTCCAGGGTGAAGTTTCCCTCCTTGTATTGGTGTTTTCCTCCTATTATCCTTTGTAGGGCTGGGTTTGTGGATAGATATTGGGTAAACTTGGTTTTGTCATGAAATATCTTAGTTTCTCCACCTATGGTGATTGAGAGTTTTGCTGGATATAGTAGTTTTGGCTGGCATTTGTGTTCTCTTAGAGTCTGCATGAGATCTGCCCAGGACCTTCTAGCCTTCATAGTCTCAGGTGAAAAGTCTGATATCATTCTGATAGGTCTTCCTTTATATGTTACTTGGCCTTTTTCTCTTACTGCCTTTAATATTCTTTCTTTGTTTAGAACATTTGGTGTTTTGATTATTATGTGACGGGAAGTATTTCTGTTCTGGTCCAGTCTGTTTGGAGTTCTGTAGGCTTCTTGTATATTCATGGGCATCTCTCTCTTTAGGTTAGGGAAGTTTTCTTCCATAATTTTATTGAAGATATTTGCTGTCCCTTTAAGTTGTAAATCTTCACTCTCTTCTATGCCTATAATCCTTAGGTTTGGTCTTCTCATTGTGTCCTGGATTTCCTGATTATTTTGGGTTACACACTTTTTGCATTTTGCATTTTCTTTAACTGTTGAGTCCATGGTTTCTATGGAATCTTCAGCATCTGAGATTCTTTCTTCTATCTCTTGTATTCTGTTGTTGATATTTGCATCTATGTCCCCTGATTTCTTCCCAAGGCTTTCTATCTCCAAAGTTGTCTCCCTTTGAGTTTTCTTAGTTGTTTCTACTTCTGATTTTAGATACCGGATGGTTTTGCTTAGCTCCTTCACTTGCTTGTTTGTGCTTTCCTGTAATTCTTTAAGAGATTTTTGTGTTTCCTCTTTCATGACCTCAGCCTGTTGACCAAAGTTCTCCTGTATTTCTTTAAGTGTTTTTTGTGTTTCCTCATTGTTGGCTTTTGTATTCTCCTGGATTTCTTTCAAATGATTTTTGTGTTTCCCTTGCAAGGGCTTCTAACTTTTGATCCATTTTCTCCTGAATTTCTTTAAGTATGTCCTTCATGTATTCCTGTACCAGCATCATGACCAGTGATTTTAAATCCAAATCTTGTTTTACTGGTGTGATGGTGTATCCTGGACATGTTCAGATTGGGTTCAGATGTTGCCATATTACCTTGATTTCTGTTAGTGACGTTCCTGCGTTTGCCTTTTGCCATCTAGTTCTCACTGGTGTTAGTTTGTCTTGTCAGTGCTGGACTCACCAGTGCAAGCTGCCCCTTCCCAGTTGGCCTCTGGTGCACAGCTTACCTCCTGCACTGCCTGTAGACAGGGTGCTGCTGCCCAGGCTATTCAGATCCCGAAGCAGGCACCCGAAGGCTCCCGCTGGGGCACGCTGGATTCATGGAGCACACCGACTTCTCCCAGCTGGCCTCCCGGAGGCCACTCTAGCCTCTTGCAGGACCTGGAGATGTGGTGACACCGCCCAGGCTGATCTGGATCTGGAAGTGGAGAGAGCTGAGCTGAGGGCTCCCGCCTGAGGCCTTGCCCCAGATTGTGTCTGTGGACCAGATGGAACCCGTGTGCACTCCCAGGGAGCACTGACGGTGTATGCTGCTGGGACCTCCCCTGTGTTCTGATCACTCCGCTGGGCAGCCGATCCCCCAACCGGGCTGGCGCACACAAGGTTAGTCTGGCCGCCCAGGCCCTGAGTCCAGGCAAAAGCCTGCCAGGCCAAGGTCCAAGCAAAGTTCCCCTAGAGCTATGACTGTTAATTGGGTCTGCCAGGTGACCAGGATGGTGGGCGTGGGTGCTCGCGCTCCCGGAAAGCGCCAGGAGAGTCTGCTGTGCTAACAACCTCCTGGGCGGGTTGACACACAGATGGCCCATCAAGCCGCCCAGTTCTTGGGGTCAGTCCTGGGCCTTTTGGGGTCTAGACCCCTGCTTTGTTAGCCTCAGGCTATGCCTGTTACGGCTCTGCCCACCAGAGCTCTCTGTCGTCCTGTAGGCAAAATGGCGGCGCACGCGCAGGCCAGGGCAAAAAACCTCCTGGCTGGGTTGGCACCCCCGATGGCCCCCCCGAACAACCCAGGGCCTGGGTGCAGGCCAATGCCCGTCAGGCTCAGACCCCCGCGGTGTTGGCCTTGGATTATGTTTGTGTACCTCAGTCTGTCCGATCTCGCTGGAGTTCAAATCCAAGATGGAGGTGAACCTCTCCTGACTGGTGGGAGGCCGAGTTCTGAAGTGGCTTCCGTGCAGCGAATGGTGCTGCAAAACCGCAGCTGCTTGTAGCCCGCTGGTTAGCGAAGGTCAGTGGTCGTGGGCGCAGGGCCTAACTGGACCCTGTTTCGCCTTGGTTCCACTGCTGATGGCCCTTCAGCTGGACCAGCCACTGCTGCACTGCCGCCGCCACCACTGCCGCTGCCGTAATCTCTGCTTTTCTTTTTTAAAGAACATCCTGTTGTGTTTCCAAAAGTAAATGCACAAAATCCTTTGCCAGATGCTCCCAATATACTTACAGATGGATCAAAAACTTGATGTGGGGTGTATATGGTAGAACATCAGAAACCAGTCCTGTATCAATTACAGCCAAATTCTCCACAGGTGGTTGAGTTGCAAATTGTCTTGGAAATCTTTAAAAAATGCCTTTTTCTCTTCAGTTTGCTTTCCAATTCGGCATATGTGGTAAATGTTGTAAAAATTCTAGAGGTGGCCGGACCTATAAAACAAAGCAGTACTGTTTGTCAGTTACTGAGAGAGTTACAAAAGATCATTTGTCTGAGAGAGCCAAAATTTTTAATCAACATATTCGAGCTCATACAGGCTTGCCTGGCCCATTAAGCGAAGGAAATGATCTGGTTGATCGTTGCACTAGAAAGGAATATGCCTTTTTGAGTTCTGTTTTGGAAAATGCCTGAATTTTCCATAAGCAATTTCGTTTTCCTTCAAAGGCCTTGCAACGAAGGTTTGTATTATCCCAAGCAGGTGCCAGACAAATTGTGCTTGAATGTCAACAATGTGCTGTTTATAATCATCCCCTTAGTTTAGGAATTAATCCAAGAGGTTTTGCTACCTTTTAAAAATTTGCCAGATGGATGTTACTCATATTTCTGAATTTGGAACTTTAAAATATGTTCATGTTTCTGTGGATACTTGTTTTGGCATCATTAATGCTACAGCCTTGAGTGGAGAGAAGACACGTAACGTTATTACACATTGCCTTGAAGCATGGGCGGCTTAGGGGCAACCTCAACAGCATAAGACAGACAATGGCCCTGCCTATGCAGCTCAGTCTTTTCAATCCTTTTGCAAGCAAATGAATATAATCTTGAATCATGGTCTACCCTATAATCCTCAGGGCCAAGGCATTGTTGAACATGCTCATCGTACCCTTAAGGAATGTTTAACAAAACAAAAAGAGGGAATTGGGTATAGTAGAACACCCAAAGAATGACTCTCATTGGCATTATTTACTTTAATTTTTTGAATCTAGATAATGATGGTTTGGCTGCAGCTGATCGGCACCAATGCCCTAATAATACCTTGAAGGGTTATGTTAAATGGAAGGATGTACTTACTGGATTATGGCATGATCCAGTGTTGGCGTGGGAGAGAGGTTCGGTTTGTGTGTTTCCTCAGACTCAACAAGATCCACTGTGGGTGCCTGAGCGGCTGACCAAACACTGCAATAAAAATGAAGATCCTCCTGCTGTTACTGATTCTCAGCGAGACGTTGATGCTGGTGTAGATGGGTGATCTTGTCTGTGTTCCCGAGACCCATGCCAATATGCCATGATGCTAAGCTGTTTCCCTGTCTTTTTAGTTCTAACAAGTCTCTTGATATACCTTATTCACCTTTAAATAAAGAGGAGGGAAGTGTAAATGAAAAGTATGCCCTTGCCATCCTTTTGATAGTGCTTTCAACTCTTTGCCTGTGGTGCATCTGCAGAATGAGGTTTATCCAACAAAGACAGGCTGCAATGATGGTACAGGCTTTCACAGCCATTGAAGCTGGACAAGCCCCCCAGGCCTCGCTGGCAGACATGAAGGCCTTATAAGATGCTTTCCACGCTCAGGATGCGAGGCTAAGCACTGCATTCAGGGGCCCATGATTGGAGAGCCCTTGAGGGGAGCATGTTTGACTACACACGGGTTAGTATCCCAGAACCCATCTCTGAGCAAAAGGTACCAGACGGGTTTGACGAAATCCACTGGGCTGATGGCTCAGAAGGGCGTTGAAACAAAGTCCATGAGTCCACCCGATGGGCAAACGATATATCAGAGGTCAAACCTCTACTCTCGCCTGAATGCATGTTTAAAAAGAAAAAGGAGGAACTGTAGGGAGCTGCTTGCTCCCGCACCCTTAAAATGGCACGGGTTTCCGCTTCCGCCTTCCCGCTGGTGGGCTCCCCATCATAAACAACTCCTTATTTGGGTGGAGCCTATTGAGTCTTGAGCCTTCCGCATGGATATAGCCTATCAACAATGCCCACATGGCTAAGTCTGATTGACTGGCTATTAGTATTTAAGGGCTTGGCTTATTCTCTCCGGGGTCAGAAGAAGCTTGTACAGGGATCCTGAGTAAACTGCTTGGAGAAGATCTTCCTGTGTTCCATCATTCCTTGCGAGGGTGGTCACAACAGGATATTGGTCAGTTTATTTCTTTACTTGTTACACCTTTTGTGTACTTTAGGTATCAGTGTAACTGTGGCTTTATAGAAAGTATTGGGTAGTGTTCCTTTGGTTACTATTTCATGGAATAGGGTGAAAAGTTTTGGTAATAGAACTTCTTTGAAAGTCTGATAGAATTCTGCCCTAAAACCATCTGGCCCTGGGCTTTTGATTGGGGGGCTTCTAATGAGTGCTTATATTTCCTTGGGGAGTGGAGGACTCTTAACATGGTTTACCTGATCCTGATTTAAGTTTGGTACATGCTATCTGTCTAGAAAATTAATCAATTTATTCCACTTTTCTAGTTTTCTTGAATATAGACATTTGTAGTAGGATCTCATTTTTTTTAATTTCCTCAGTTTCTGTTGTTATGTCCCCTTTTCATTCCTGATTTTGTTAATTTTGATACTATCCCTGTGCCCCGTGGTTAGTCTGACTAAGTGTTTATCTATCTTGCTGATTTTCTCAGAGAACCAGATCTTAGTTTTGTTGATTCTTTGTATAGTTCTTTCTCTTTCTACTTAGTTGATTTCATCCCTGACCTTGATTTTTATCCTGCTGTCTAATTCTTTGGCTATAGTTGCTTATTTTTGATCTAGAGCTTTCAGATGAGCTGTTAAGCTAATAATGTATGATCTCTCTACTTTCTTTCGGGAGACTCACAGAGCTATGAGATTTTCTCTTAGTATTGCTTTCATTTTGTTGCGTAATTTAGATAGACCATTGATATATTTTAATTGAATTATAAAAATCTTTAATGTCTTTCTTTATTTTCCCTCTGATTAAGCTATTATTGAGAAAAGTAATTATTTTTTTATTAATTAAGCATAATTAATGTTTTTATTAATCTACTTTTATTAGATATATTCTTTATTTACATTTTAAATGATTTCCCCCCTTTTTTGCTTTTTAATTTTTTTTAATTTTATTCGATATATTTTTATTTACATTTCAAATGATTTCCCCTTTTCTGGTTCCCCACACCCTGAAAGTCACATAAGCTCCCTTCCCTCCCTCTGTTCTCCCACCCATCCCTTCCTACTTCCCTGTTCTGGTTTTGTCTTATACTGCTACACTGAGTCTTTCCAGAACTAGGGGCCACTCCTCTGTTCTCTTTGTACCTCATTTGAAGTGTGGATTATGTTTTGCATATTCCAGTATTCCAAGCTAACATTCACTTATTAGTGAGGGCATACCATGATTGATCTTTTGAGACTGGGTTACCTCACTTAGTATGATGTTCTCCAGGTCCATCCATTTGCCTAAGAATTTCATGAATTCATTGTTTCTAATGGCTGAATAGTACTCCATTGTGTAGATATACCACGTTTTTTGCATCCATTATTCTGTTGAGGGATACCTGTGTTCTTTGCAGCTTCTGGCTATTATAAATAGGGCTGCTATGAACATAATGGAACATATATCCTTATTACATGCTGGGGAATCCTCTGGGTATATTCCCAGGAGTGGTATAGCAGGATCTTTCAGAAGTGACATGCCCAGTTTTCTGAGGGACTGCCAGACTTATTTCCAGAGTGGTTGTACTAATTTGCAACCCCACCAGCAGTGGAGGAGTGTTCCTCTTTCTCCACATCCTCGGCAACATCTGCTGTCTCTTGAGTTTTTTATCTTAGCCACTCTGACTGGTGTAAGGTGAAATCTCAGGGTTGTTTTGATTTGCATTTCCTTGATGACTAGTGAAGTTGAGCATTTTTTAAGATGTTTCTCCACCATCCGAAGTTCTTCAGGTGAGAATTCTTTGTTTAACTCTGTACCCCATTTTTAATAGGGTTATTTGGTTTTCTGGGGTCTAACTTCTTGAGTTCTTTGTATATATTGGATATTAGCCCTCTATCTGATGTAGGGTTGGTGAAGATCTTTTCCCAATTTGTTGGTTGCCGATTTGTCCTTTTGATGGTGTCCTTTGCTTTACAGAAATTTTGCAATTTTATGAGGTCCCATTTGTCAATTCTTGATCTTAGAGCATAAGCTATTGGTGTTCTGTTCAGTAAATTTCCCCCTGTACCGATGTCCTCAAGGGTCTTCTCCAGTTTCTTTTATATTAGCTTCAGAGTGTCTGGCTTTATATGGAGGTCCTTGATCCATTTGGAGTTGAGCTTAGTACGAGGAGACAAGGAAGGATTAATTCGCATTCTTCTGCATGCTGACTTCCAGTTGAACCAGCACCATTTTTTGAAAAGGCTATCTTTTTTCCATTGGATGTTTTCAGCCCCTTTGTGGAGTATCAAGTGGCCACAGGTGTGTGGGTTCATTTCTGGATCTTCAATCCTATTCCATTGATCCGCCTGCCTGTCACTGTAGCAATACCATGCAGTTTTTTACACTATTGCTCAGTAATATTGCTTGAGGTCAGGGATACTGATTCCCCCAGAATTTCTTTTTTTGTTGAGAATAGTTTTAGCTATCCTGGTTTTTTTGTTATTCCAGATGAATTTGAGAATTGCTCTTTCTAACTCTTTTAAGAATTAAGTGGGGATTTTGATGGGTATTGCATTGAATCTGTATATTGCTTTTGGCAAAATGGCTATTTTAACTATATTAATCCTGCCGATCCATGAGCATGGGATGTTTTTACATTTTTGAGGTTTTCTTCTATTTTCTTCTTCAGAGTCTTGAAGTTCTTGTCATACAGATCTTTCACATATTTGGTAAGAGTCACCCCAAGGTACTTTATACTGTTTGTGGCTATTGTAAAGGGAGTCATTTCCCTAATTTCTTTCTCAGCCTGCTTATCCTTTGAGTATAGGAAGGATACTGATTTGCTTGAGTTGATTTTATAACCTGCCAGTGAGAAAAGCTATTATTAGGGAAAATCAGTGTGCAGCATATGACATTTCCGTCATTTGGAATTTTCCACAAGGCTTTGGATTAAAAGTAAAAATAGGAAGCTATATTCCCTGTTTCCCACAGATGCAACAACTTCACATATTTGAAAACTTGGATTGTGTCACAGCAGGATCTTCTGTATGTATACCACAAATTTTAGTTGTTTTCAAGATATCTATATTTTTAAATTTGAGTTACTGAAATAATATCTCTGTGGTTAAGACCAGTTTCTTCTGTGTTA
This sequence comes from Apodemus sylvaticus, assembly GCF_947179515.1. Lineage (NCBI taxonomy): Eukaryota > Metazoa > Chordata > Mammalia > Rodentia > Muridae > Apodemus > Apodemus sylvaticus. Next base: position 62,649,157 of record NC_067490.1, read on the forward strand.
CAAGAACCAAAATCTGTTACTTCTCAACTCCATGAAAATCTCTTCATAGAGATCAAAGGCTTCTGAATTTTGTGTTTAGTTGAACCCATAAGCCTATTCACCACACTCTACAGGAAGATATTATATATGTATTTATATATTTATATACAAATTATATAATATATATATATATATATATATATATATATATATATATATACATACATAATGAAAAATGTGTAACTATATGTTATACCACGGAATTTTCTTATTCTGTGAGAACATATTTATAACATATGCATATATTCATTAACAGAAATCTTTCTTCATATTCAAGGTTTTCTTTTTATTTATATATTATTGTTATTTTATTTACTTACATTTCACATGTTATCCCACTTCCCAGTTTCCTCTCTTGTGTGGGGTATTGCCTTAGCTGACATTGGGGGGGGGGAGCACCTAGATCTTGTGGAGACTCAATGCCACAGTATAGAGGGATACTAGAGTTATGAGGCAGGATTCTCATAAAGACAAGGAAGATGGGGAATGGATAGGAGATTCAAGGGTCTGTTTTAAACTTCATTAATTTTAGGACAGTCTTATATATAATTTTTTGTTCATATTCATCAATCAAATCTTCCTTGATATACTCTGCCATTTTTCTCCACATACTTCTGTATTCTGATATTTTTTATTTATAAGTCATAAGAAAAAATCTGATGCCACATAAGCATTCCTAGTAGTTAAATTAGATTAGGAACTAAAAGTTTTAAATTGCTACAACCTAAAAGTTGCATATATAATATTACAAGATGTAGAAAATATTGTGTGACATTTAGTGCATTGCAAGGAAATACAAATAATAATGTGCATGAAATTGTTAAGAAATAATGGTTAATAGAGGAATATTTATAGCCATAACTGTTAAAGTCCCACATATTAATCTATGTGTCATTATACATATTATTTATAAATGAACCACACACATACACACACACACATACACAAACACACTTATTTTATGTAATATTTATATATTGTTTCAGGTTCCCTCATCCTTGGGTAGTGTGCCATGTACTGCTGGATTTAGGAAAATTCATCTTAAAGAAACAACAGACTGCTGCTTTGATTGTGTTAAGTGCCCAGAAAATGAGGTTTCCAATGAAATAGATACAATCTTGCACGCAGAAGAAAATATGCTGAATTTGAACACCACCTCATTCCAAACTAGAAATATGATATGGCCTAGATGGAAACTGAAGTCATAAAATCTCCTTGTTTTAGAACTTAATCAGTAAAATAATATCAACCACTTTTAGACCTAGTAAATAGCCACAATATCTTCTACAAACATTACATTTCTCTCACAATATGCTGATTACTAATTTTATATTATGACGAAAACATTTAGGTGGACAAACATGAGTAACAATTTTTAAGGAAAATTTTAGGCATCATCTAGGAATGTGTTTATTTATTTTTGATTCTGTGTACAAAGAAACTTTACTAAATGAACAGTCCATAATCTTTCTCTCCATCACCCAACTTAGTCCCTGACAAGACCAGATGCTCAGGGTAAAAGTTGTTTAATGAATTATAATTTAAGAGCTTAGATGAGTATCACACAGTGTTGGCATATGCATTTGATCCCAGCACAGGCAGGAGGATTCCTGAGTTCATGGTCAGCCTGGGTTAAAGACTGAGTTTCAGGACAGCTAGAGCTATACAGACTGGTATTTTCTGAGTGACAAAAAAGGTGTGTTCTTGAGCTCACCAAGGTCGACCTAATGGTGCAGCTGGTCTTGGTCATGTGGAAGAATAACCCAGGTGGTACTGACTACCGAGTTAATGAAGCTGTCATGCAGAACAGCTGAGGCTTGGCACCATTGTGCAAGCATAAGGGAGGTTATAGGTCAAGAATAGTTATAGCAGAAGAACCCAGCTTCTTGAAGATGGAAGTACCATGGGATGAACAGCAAGAACAACAGGAGAAGTAGAGTGGAGTCAACCAGAGCTTAAAGTGATACAGAGGGTAGAGCTGGAAAAGCGACCCAATCTCTTTGGAGGAGCAGAGAAGATCATGTGTGGATCCAGGACATTGAAACAAGATCCTGTAAAGTTGAAGTTATCTTAGAGACCCCAAGTGTTTAAGATGTTAGAACTACATGATACCTGCTCAGGAATTTAATAAAAGCATTCAAAGAGAACAAATTGTGCTTCAGTAAACAAAGCAGAAAGGAGTTGGAGATCTGAAGAACATTTTGACATCAGACATGGAGATGCAGAGTTTGGAGATTGTTTTGCTGGCTTTGGTCTTCCTTAGGTCCAGTATTTCCTCATGATTACCTGTACGAATAATAAAGTATATCCTGTGAATTTCAAGGTATGTGATTTGCTTTATTGTTTCCAAAAATAAAGCTGATTTCTCTTGCATGTTAGAATTAATCACAGAAGAGTCTTTGACCTTTTGACTTTCAACATTTTTGAGAATTTGATAGAAGATGGTGCCTTTTGACATTGGAGCTCATGTGTTTTGCAATATTTTTTTTAAGTATGGTCCCCATACACTCTTGTGTTTGAACAATGATATGTGGCCATGCAGTGGAATGGGGTAGTTATGATTTATGTGGGAGAGGGAGTGGCACTAATAGCAGGTGTGGTATTTTTGCAGAAAGTTCAGCAGTGCTGAGATGGGCTTTGGGATTCCTCCCAGTGCTGAAGAAACCCTCCTTTTAGCACCCTGGAAGATATCTCTTCCTATCTTTCATTGGATCAAAATGCAGAACTCTCATATGCTTCTCCAGAATTATGTTTGCCTGTATGCGTACCATGTTTCCTCCTATGAGGAAAATGTTCTAAACTTCTGAAACTGAAAGACAGTCCCAATTATATGTTTGCTTTTATAAATGTTGCATTGATCATCTCATCTATTCTTAGTAATTAAAATCTAATTTAGAAATAAAGTGAGTGAATTTAGGTTGGTGAGGCTTTTACAAAATTCTACAGTCTTCTTGATCATGTAAGAATTCGTACTGCAGATAATCCTTGTGAATATATTTGGTATGGTGAAGGCTTTGCAAAAATCTGTAAACTTTATCATAATGAAATTATGAATTCTGGAGAGAAAATATATGAAATACAGCAGTGTGGTAAAGCCTTTATGTTGTGTATCCACTGAAGTCCATCAAAACTCAAACATCAGAAGAAAGCAAATGATATGAAATTATTGTAATCAAGTCAGTACTGATAAATCTGGGTGAGAAAAATACACTCCCATGCTTACCTGAAATATTCTACTCCTATCCAAACATTGTCTGAAAGTTAAATAGCTTCCATTCTTGAAATCCACAAATGCCAGTGACAAGTTATATCCATATTTTCCCCTCAATCACTACATTTTCCCATTCTTAATCTATTTCAACTGATACAGAATATAGGTGTCAAGTTCTCGCCTATCATAGTCATATGTTCTTTTTTGGATAGGAACAGGCATTATATTTTGAGGAATAAAACAGGAGTAATAGAAATTATGGTTATGAATAGTTGTTATGTTTTGGGGAACAAAACATGAATAATGAAAGTTACCTAGATAATTTTAAGTACTAATGTCAACTATCACCTGTCACTTAAATTAAATTTGAACTTATGTTTAAATGAACGTTGTTAACAAAAAGGCAGCCTTAGGACAAATTTCTTTTTGCTTGTTCTCAACATTTATATATTACACACACACACACACACACACACACACACACACACACGGGGTCATTTGCATAAATTTGCATACACTGCAAATCTTGTCACTACATCCCCAGTGCTGCATTCAAGGAAAGCAGGAGAATTTGTGAGAAAACTGAAGAATGGGATAGCCTAAATATAGGAATGTAAGACACATTGCCATACCACCATTTTTTCAAATTAGATGAGGAAGGTGGTTCAGGTGTGTGTGTGGCCATGCAAACCAGAGAATCTGCATTCCATGAAATGGACCCTTGAAAAAAACCTAAGATGCTGATCAGAACTAATATCCTGTATTAAAACAAACAAACAAACAAACTCAAGAATATACAAAGATGTAATAAGAACACATTCTCTTATTTCCAGTAGAAGCATATACATGACAGAATAATGCCTGCTTTTTCAGCTATTCTTAAAGCTATTGGTCGGCAGTCTGATGTGGCAATGTCCTTTTTCTGCTCTTAAATACAAAAAAAGTATATCCAACAATGGACAGAAGCTACAGATGCCAGTGGTTGGATTTAGGGATAGCTAGAATAAGCTGAGGTTGATCCATAGGAAGACCAGCAGTCTCAACTGCCCTGGACAACCAAGTTCTATCAGATACCAAGTCAAGAACCAGGCAGCATAAACCATCTGATATTAGGTCCCTGACACATATAAGGCATAGAAATGCCTGCTCTGTTCCCAGGGATTAGAAAGGTCTGGGAGATCAGAGGTGTGGATATCCTCTTGGAGATGGGGGATGAGGTATGTGAAGAGGAAGAGTCAGGGGGCAGACCGCATGGGGGATAACTACATAAGTGTAAAAAAGAAGGTATTCAAGGATTTAAAAATGAAAAGAATAAAATTTAAAAACTTGTAGATTTGTGAACATGCTATTATCATGTAGTTACGGGAGTAAAACTACTCCCGTAACTACATGTACTTATGCGTAAAACTACTGATATCACATGTAGCCATTTTTTCTGAGTTTTCTTTTGGTGTACAGTTTTGACTGAGGTACTTGATTAGAAAATTCTGGAAGGATAGAATGGGAGCCTGATGCATTGGTTATGCTGCTTCCTAGAAAATATCTTTTCCAAAAAGATAATTAAGTGTTTGTGGCTGTACTAAATCCTTCACATTCATCAGTTCTCCTCCCATAATGTGATACATAATGGGTCTAAATTGCCTAATCATTAAAAAAAAATCACTTCCCTAAGTAATTCTTCATAGAAATATGATCATTAACAATGTCCCTTTGAGAAACACACTCTGCATTAACATACACATTGTACTCATTGAAAATTCAGCGACAGCTTGACTCTTGGGTTTGGAGGTAAGATCACCATTCTGTCTCTCTGGTGAGTGTCTAAGGCAGGTAAGGCCAGGAGAACAGGGATCACAGGAGTAGCAGAGCAGCTGGGGCAAGATCCTTCTGGGCTCCATCTGCACCCGGGAGCTGGGCTGCACCACAATCCTCTGTGCTAGGGGAGAGCTGGTCTACCAGAGGTTCTGAGATGGCTTTCAGGCCACCTGGAGGTAAAAGCTCCAGCCATAGACAGCAGGACCAACTAACACCAGAGATAACCAGATTGTGAAAGACAAACACAAGAATGTTACCAACAGAAAAGAAGGTAACATGACATCATCTGAATCCAGTTCTCCCACAACAACTTCCGGATAATCCAACACACTGGAAAGCAAGATTGGGGTTAAAGTCACAGATCTTGTTGCTGACAGAGGACTTCAGGAAAATGGAAAATGCTCCCTTAAAAAATCAGGAGAACACAGAAGAACAGGTAGAAGCACTTAAAGAGGAAACACAAAAATCATTCAATTAATTACAGGAAAACACGGTGAAACAGGTGAAGGAATTGAACAAAACCATCCTGGTTATAAAAATGCAAGTAGAAACAATAAAGAAACCACAAAGGGAAACAATTGTTGAGGTAACAATCCTTGGTAAGATATCAGGATTCATATATGCAAGCATCAAGAACAGAATACAAAAGATAGAGTGAGAATCTCATATGCAGAAGATGTGATTCAAAGAAAATGCAAAATGCAAAAAGCTTGTAACCCAAAAAACCCAGGAACTCCAGGACACAATCAGAAAACCAAACATAAGGATAATATGTATAGAAGAAAGTAAAGATTTCCAACTTAAAGGGCCAATAAATGTCTTCAAAAATTATAGAACAACACTTCTCTGATCTAAAGAAAGATAAGCCCATAAACATAGGAGAAGCCTATAGTTCTACAAATAGATTTGACCAGAAACTAAATTCCTCCCATCACATAATAATCAAAACACCAAATGCACTAAATAAAATAAGAATATTAAAAACAATAAAGGGCCGGGCGGTGGTGGTGTACACTTGTAATCCCAGCACTCTGGGAGGCAGAGGCAGGCAGATTTCTGAGTTCAAGGCAAGCCTGGTCTACAGAGTGAGTTCCAGGACAGCTAGGGCTATACAGAGAAACCCTGTCTCGAAAAAAACAAATCCAATAAACCAAAAAAAAAAAAAAAAAAAAAAAGGAAAAGTTAAAAAAAAAAAACTTATAAAAGCAGACCTATCAGAATCACACCATACTTCATATCAGAGCCTATGAAAGCTAGAAGATCCTGGGAAGGTTTCACACAGACCCTAAGAGAAGACAAATGCCAACCGTGGCTACTATATCTAGCAAAATTATCAATTATCATACATAGAGAAACGAAGGTATTCCATGACTAAAACAAATTTATACAATATATTTTCACAAATAAAGCCCTTTAAAAATAATAAATGGAAATCAACCACAAAGGCAGGAAAGTACACCATATAAAATGCCAGAAAACAATATTCTTTTAACAAACCAAGAAGACAGCCACATAAACATAATTCTATCTCTAATAACAAAAACAAGAGGAAGCAAAACTTACTTTTCCTTAATATATTCTAATATCAATGGGCTTAATTCCCCCCCAAAAGACAGAGTGCTACATAGGGAGATACGAACATTTCGCTGCATAAAGGAAATGTCACCACTGGGACATCGATTGTTACTACCTCAGAGTGAAAGGCTGGAAAACAATTTTTCAAGCAAATGATCCCTATAAACGAACTGGAATAGCCATTCTAATATCAAATAAAATCAACTTTCAACCTAAAGTTATAAAAAAAGATAAGGAAGGACACTTTTACTCATCAAAGGAAAAAAAATCTACCAAGATGAACTCTCATTCTCATCATCCATGCTCCAAATGCAAGGGAACCCACATTCATAAAAGAATCTTTACTAAAGCTCAAAGCACACATTGCACCACACACAATAATAGTGGAAGACATCAACACCCCATTCTCATTAATGGACATATCATGGAAATAAAAACTAAAAAGATGAACAGTTTAACAGAAGTTTTGAACCAAATAGAACAAACAAATATCTATAGAACATTCCGTCCACAAAAAAAAATAAACAAAAAACAAAAAACAAACAAACAAAAAAAAACCTCAACATTACCATCTCTAAAATTAAATGCATAATCAGTCACAAACTTGGATTCAACAGATATAAGAAGATTTAAATAATCCCATGTGCACCAAAGTGCACTCTTTCTTGGAAAAGCATTTATAGACATGAGATTGGGCATAGTGATATCTTGGAGGTGCAGCTACCTAGAACAAAAGATCTGAAAAGTATAAGATGAACAGGGCATCACAATCCCAAGAATGACACCATGAGATTTGAAACAATGAATAGCTATAGTCCAAGGATCCATCAGTGATAAATGCCAGGAAATCTCGTAGCTCATTTCTCTCAGTGGGTATCAGGTGGGTGGTCAGATTCTCCATTTACTTTTCCTACTTCTTGATAACAATAGTTGGGGGGAGAGGGTTTACGGCATACCCCAGCCTCTGTAGCTAGAGAAACACAAGTGAACTTGTAAAGTGACAAGGCACAGACCACAGTGAGGACCAAAAATGAAGAGAGCATGCCTGGAATCCAGGGAGACACTAAAGACTTTGGCACATGCTTGAAATGCTTACTCTGTGGATCTCTGCTCTTCCATCATCCTACAGAAATTTGGGTATGTATGCAGCCAGGTATTTAACTGAATCCCTACCCATGCTTTTGATGTCCTCACAGATGGTATCTCCAGTCATGCTAACAACTGCACAGGGTGTCATTTGGCTTCAGAGTCCCCAATCATGAAGCTACAGAAACCAGGACAAGTGACACCACCCCCAAGCACCCACATGCAGTGTTCATAATCAGATGCCCTACAAGGAATTCTAGGCTCATGACTGTGGATTAGACAGCTTTATATGGCAAATCATCATCAAAACACTGAATAATTCATCCTACTTAAAGACTAAAACAACTTAGAGCTGTTAAAAGTACCCAGTTTCTGATTCTGACAGTTGTTTGGCTGCATTAGAGATATCCAATCTGCTGACTCAGGAAGCTTAGGGTGTCATTTTCATGGATAAGGATGTCAGAGGAGGGCTTAGAATATAAGGTCTCATAAGAATATTTTGTTCTGAGTCACTATAGTCTGATAGCCACTGTACCTAGTAAAACATACTGGGAGTGAAGTTTTGAACTGATATAAACTGGGAGATGTAATTTCCTTCCCGACTCTTTATTTTCTTGTTTTACCCTAGGTTACACCCCCATCTGGCCCTTGTTTTTTGTGATTGGGGGCTTATAATGAGTGCTTCTATTTCCTTGGGGTGTGAGGGACTCTTTACATGGTTTACCTGACCTTGATTTAACTTTGGTACATGCTATCTGTCTAGAAAATTAATCAATTTAATCCACTTTTTCTAGTTTTGTTGAATATAGACATTTGTAGTGGGATCTGATTTTTTTTTAATTTCCTCAGTTTCTGTTGTTATGCCTCCCTTTTCATTCCTGATTTTGTTAATTTGGATACTGTCTCTATGCCCTGTGGTTAGTCTGGCTAAGTGTTTATCTATCTTGCTGATTTTGTTAGAGAACTAGATCCTAGCTTTGTTGATTCATTGTATAGTTCTTTCTCTTTCTACTTGGTTGATTTCATTCCTGACCTTGATTTTTTTCCTGCTCTTTACTTCTCTTGGCTACAGTTGCTTATTTTTGATCTACAGCTTTCAGATGGGCTATTAAGTTAATAGTGTATGATCTCTCTACTTTTTGGTGGGAGGCACTCAGAGCTAGGAGATTTTCTCTTAGCATTACTTTCATTGTGTTCCATAATTTAGATAGGCCATTTCTTTATTTAACTTCAATTAAAAAATCTTTAATTTATTTCATTTTTCCCTCTGATTAAGCTATTATTGAAAAGATAATTTGTTCAGCTTCTATGTGTATGTCAGATTTCTGTTGTTTTTGTTGTTACTGAATATCAGCCTTAATCTTTGATAGTAACATAGAATTCATGGAAAAATTCATCTTCCTTGTATCTATTGAAGTTTGTACAATTTGTGGTCAATTTTTGAGAAGGTAACAATATATTTCTTAATGGTTCAGTTTTTAATATTTTGTGCTCTTTCATATGCTTAATCCCCAAATAATATCGTGTATGTTTTGAAACAATTTAATTCTCAACATAGATAAAGGATCCTCATGTATGGTTATTATTAAGTATGCATTAATGATATTTTCAGTGTATAAAAATATACAAATGTAAAAGTTGAACACTGTTTTTAAAGTGTTATTTGCTTCTCAAAATAAACAATATTATTAAGATGATTGATACATAAAATGGTTTTAAATAATAAAAAATAAGGAGAATATATTGTATATTGTACAAGTGGTTTAAGAAAATATTTTTTAGAATATATCTGTGGAAATACATCTCCAATATTATTTTATAGTGTCTTATTCAGTAGGACTGCAATATAGTTTAAGGATGGCATTAAGAGGTAGACCAAACTCCTTATCAATTTACACAAATACAAAATTAATCATATTATATCATATCATATCGTATTATATCATATCATAGTGCCCTATGTCTAGGAATTCTTAGATTGCATTCAGCTCTACAGATCCTTCATTTATGAGGCTTATTTCAAGACATTTAGTTAGAAATTTACCATGTAATTTAGTTAGAAATTACCAAACTTTACTGCAATTGAAAATTTATCTTTCAAACATCTCCCTTAATCATCACTTTGCCTTGTTTTAGAATACCAGCGAGAAGATACGAGTTTTTTCTCGTAATGCATTTTGTAACTGATGAGATCAACAAGAATCCTTATATTTTATCCAATATGTCTTTCATGATCTCCATCGCTGTTGATCTGTGTCAAGGTACATTGGGAGTTCTAGATAGAGGATATTCACAACAAAACAATAGTGCTAAATCTATTAATTATATCTGTGGAAAATATCAAATTTATGCTGTATATCTTACAGGCCCATCAAGGAAAGCATTATTAAAACTGGCAGTTCATTCAAGGTTACCAAAGGTAAGAATGCGTGACAATGGATGAGTCAACAACATTAACTTCCATTTAAATGTACCAACAATAAAACTTTCACAGCATGAATTTATCAGTGTCCTGCTACACACACACACACACACAGAGAGACACACACACACACACACACACACGCAGAGAGAGAGAGAGAGAGAGAGAGAGAGAGAGAGAGAGAGAGAGAGAGAGAGGAGACTTTATATATATATATATATATATATATATATATATATATATATATATATATATATATATATATATATATATATAAATCTTAAATAAAATATCAGAGGACAAAGTTATATAAAATATCATTGACTGTTCAGTGAAAAGCAATAATAAAACACTAAGTTGGTTTCTTCCAACTTCTCTGGATTTTCTACAAGTGCTGAAGAGTGCCTTTTATTAGGACCCTGGAAGACAGTCTCTTCCTAGCTGCCTTTGGATAAAGATGCAGAACCCTCATCTTCTTCTCGAGCATCATGTCTGTCTGCATTCCTGCCATTCTTCCTGCTATGATGAAAATGGACTAAACCTCTGAAGCTGTAAGCCAGTCCCAATTAACTGGTTGCTTTTACAGGAGTTGCCTTGTTCATGATGTCTCTTGATAGCAGTGGAAACGAAAGAAAAAAAAAACATTGTGAATTCATTTAATGTTATCAGTACTGTAGTCTTCATTTTTATGAAAGAATATGTGTTAGAAAGAAACCTCATGAATGTGCTTAGTATAATGAAGCATTTGAACACCTCTGTATTCTTCATAATTATGAAACCATTCATACTGAAGAGGAATTCTATGAAGGTTGGCAATGTTGTAAAACCTTTATGTTATGGATACACTGAGTCCCAAAACAAAGCAAATACTAGTATGATTCAAACGAAATATTTTTTTGTAGTTGACGTGCTACTCATTATTCAGGACCACAGTAATATACTCAGAAGCTTAGCCATTGATTTTTGTTTGCATTTTTTTAAATTCATCATGTATCCAGCAACTTTCCTGAAAGTTTTTATCAGCTCTGGGATTGCCTTTGGGAAATTTTGTTTCATTATCCATATGACCATGTCATCTTTATATAAATATAATTTTACTTACTCCTTTTTAATTCATGTTGTTTTTATCACCTTCATTTATATTGCTGTAGTTAAACTTTTTGGTGGAACTTTGAATAGATAGAGAATGAACCACCTTGTCTTGTTTGTGAATAAGTGGAATTAAATAGAATATCTCTCTATTTAATTTAGTGTTGGCTATAGCTTGCTGTATTGTGATGTTAGTATATTTAGATATTTCCCTTGTGTCCTTTTTTACTCCAAGAATTTTTCCTTAAAGTAGGGTTGGATATTGTCAGAGAATAATCATCACCTAATGAGATGATCACTTCTTATTTAAACTTTGCACTTTAAGCACATTATATTGGAGCACCCCTGCATCTCCATAGTAAAGCCTACGTCATTGATCGTGGTGCATGGCATTTTGATTAATTTTCTATTTTATTCTATTTTATTTGTTTAGTTTTGTTTTATTAAGTATTTTTACATTTGTGGATTTTAGGAAAATTGGTTTGCAATTTTATTTCATTGCTTAGTTTTTATTGACTGGTAATTTGAGCCACCTTGTGTTCACAAAGTAAATCAGCTAATGTTTGTTCTGTGTGAGTATACTTCGAGAAGTATTCTTATTAACTCCTCTTTAAAAATCTATTTAACTGTTTGGATTAGACACTAAAACTCATGGTCCAGGGCTCTTTTTGGTGGCATATTTGTAATGGCTTCTCTTTTTTGAGATGGTTAGGTCTACTTAAGTTGTTTATTTTAAGGCTGGAGAGATAGAACAATGGATAAGAGCACTGGCTGCTCTTCCAAAGTTCATGGGTTCAATGCCCAGAATATACATGGTAGCTCACAACCATACACAATTGGGTTTAATGCCCTCTTCTGGTTTGTCTGAAGACAGTGACAGTTTACTCATATATATTAAATAAATAAATAAATAAAAATTTAAGTTATTTATCTTTGTTTGATTTAATTATGGTAAGTAGATCCTATCCAGGAAATTACTTGTTTCTTTTAGAATATCCAATTTAGTGGAGGACAGTATTTTAAATTTAGATAATTTTTATCATTCTCTCAATTTCTTCAGTGTCTGTTTTTTCCCTATTTTCATTTTAGATTTCAGTAATTTTGATATTCTCTATCTTTCAATAAGTCCACGAAAGACTACTAAAGACTACTAAGGCTACTGTCTTGTCTACTAAAATGCTCAAAGTACCAACTCCATGATTCATTAATTCCTTGTTTTCATCTCTTCCTATTTTACTGATTTCTGTCCCCAGTTGGAAAATTTCTTGATGTCTACACCATTTTATAATTGTTCATTCATTTCTTTTTCTTCTAGATTTTAAATTGTGCTCTTATATTGCCAATATGTGAGCTCTCCAGTTTGTTATTTTAGGCATTTGTGCTATAAACTTTTTCTAAACATGACTTTTATTTTCTTTGTGTTAAATAGGTTTGAGCATCTTGCATATTCATTTTAATTGAATTCTAGAAAATGTCTAATTTCTTCCTCTATTTCTGCTTTATCCTATTTTTCATTCATCAGTGTGGTGTTCAGCTTCTGTGAGTTTGTAAGCTTTGTGTTTTTTTCTGGTTTTGTTGATATCTAGCTGTAATTCATGTTGGTCTGAGAAGACACATAATGTTGTTTCAATTTTCTTGTATGTATAAAGACTTACAAAGTGTCAAATATGTGGTTTATGAGTAAGTTTTATGAGGTGGTGAGCAGAAGATATTTTACCTTATATTTCAGTAGAATATTCTCTAAATATCAGCTGGATTCATGTCCATGTTATCAGTCACTTGGAGTATTTCTCTTGTTTACTTTTGGTCCGGAGAATTTGTCCATTGGTGAGAGAGGTCTTACACAATTTTAGCTTTAAAAATGTTTCTTTTACATAGGTTGGTGACCATGTATTTAAGAGAAAGAGATTAAGAATTACAATGTTATCTTTGGTGATATTTATTCCATTGAGGAATATGTAGTGAACTTCTCCAATTCTTTTGATTATTTCTTGTTAAAACCTATTTTGCTAAATTTTAAAATGAAAACACTTGCTTGTCTCTTTGTCCATTTGACTTGAATATATATTTGCACCCCTTTACCATGAAGCAATGCTTATTCTTGATGTTGAGCTGCAATTCTTGTTTGCAATAGAAGGACAAGTTGGTGTTTGCATCAGTTCTGTTAGCTTGTGAACTGAGATCATGGATATTGAAAGAGTTAATGAAGAGGGATTGGTAACTCGTCAAATTTTGTTGTCATTGCTACTGCTGGTTGTGTTGGTAATGGTGTGTGTGTGAATGTATTGTGTGTGTGTGTGTGTGTGTGTGTGTGTGTGTGTGTGTGTACTTTCACTTCTTTTACAGATAAGACAAGATTTTTGAGTACCTGTGTATCATTAACTGCTTTGGGTTAGATACTTCTATCACTTTGTGTAGGTCTGTATTTGTAGACAGACACTGATCAAATGTGACGTTATCATAGACTGTCTTATTTTTCCATTTGTGTTAATTTTTTTTTTTTTTTTGGATTTGGCTTCTCTGTGTAGCCCTGGCTGTCCTGCAGCTCACTCTGTAGACCCGGCTAGCATCAAACTCAGAAATCCGCCTGCCTCTGCTTTCCAGAGTGCTGGGATTACAGGCGTGCGCCACCACTGCCCGGCTTATATTTGTGTTGATTAATTTTTCTACATATAATAATCTGGGCATTTGTAGTTTCTGCAGTACATGTGTTCAAGCCTTTCTGTCATTAACAGAATCCAATGAGAAGTCATTTTTGATTTCAATAGATCTTCTGTTGTATGTTTTTTGGCTTTTATACCTCTGCAGGTTTCAGTATTATTTCTTTGTATTGTATGTTTGGAATATTATTCAGGGAAGAGACTTCATTTCATGATTCATTCTGTTTGGTGTTTTGATGATTCTTGTACTTTGCCAGGTACCTCCCTCTTTAGGTTAGTAAATTTTTTTCTTGTATTATTTTGTTGTCAATACTTTCTGATATTTTGATCTGGTATTATCCTTCATTGATTCACAGTATTTTAATATTTTGTCCTTTCACAACATCCTGGATTTTCTGGATATTTTGGTCAAGAAGTATTAGATTAAACTTCTTTTTGGCTGATGCTTCCATCCCTTCTATTATATCTTCAACGCTTGAGATATTTCCTCTGTCTCTGTTTTCTCTTGGTGAACTTTGCCTCTATAGGTCCAATGTGCACTGAGACTTGCAGCCTATACAATTTCCACTAGGCTGTAAACAACCTCTTAGCTGAAATTTGATAGTGATTTCAAACCTCAAACATGACTTTGCTTTTAGGTGCTTTCGTTTTGTGTACGAGATCAGACACTGCCAGGCAGAATACAGTGGGATTTTGTGCGAAGCCATGTGTCTATACACCAACCAAAATGTTCTGCATTCAAGTGTGGGTGCAGGAGATGTGATACTTTGCTGTCAGTAGGCTGAGGCTAAATCATACCTTGATTGCAAACAGCATAGTTGATTTTTTCTAAGTACTTTAGTTTTCAAAAGGAACCAGACTTGACCAGGCTGTAGTAGGATCCTTTGCAAAAACCTAGAGTCCATAATGAGTTGAGGAAACACTGGACAGAACCCCTGATGCCTATGTGCCTGTATATGAGAAATGTGATCCAGATACAATTTCATTTTGTTTTCAGGTCCTCTCTGCTCACCATTGTTTCTAAGTATCTCTGGGGTGTGTTAAATCACTACACTCTCAGTACATTTTTCATCCACGTTGACTCTGCAGAGGGATTTCAGCCCTGGGTTCTGCTTATCTTATTACCCAGCACACATGAGAGCCAGGTATCTTAAGAATGCTTGAAAACTTCTTCTTCTTCTTCTTCTTCTTCTTCTTCTTCTTCTTCTTCTTCTTCTTCTTCTTCTTCTTCTTCTTCTTCTTCTTCTTCTTCTTTTCAAAACAGGGTTTCTCTATGTAACCCTGGCTGTCCTGGAACTCACTCTGTAGACCAGGCTGGCCTGGAACTCAGAAATCTGCCTGCCTCTGCCTCTCAGAGTGCTGGGATTACAGGCATGTGCCACCACTGCCCGGATTGAAAGCTTCTTTTTAACAAATCATCATTTAGTCCTGTTACCTAGTCTCAAAAAAGAAAACAAGAAAACAAAACAAAAGACTTAAGGTTCTCAAAGTAAAATTCATCTCGCTATGGATGCAATTGTCTATAATTAAACATAGTAGGCAAGTATTAGATAGGGAAAGGGATAATGGGCCAACAAATCTATTTGGGGTGCATGGTTTAGAGAACAGTGTATCCTGATGTGTATCCACGCTACACTTCATCTTTTCCCTAGATCCATTTCAACAAGAACACAAATTTCCAGCATTTTAACACTTTTATTAAGAAAGCTGTAAAATACCAAACATGAAATATCTGGCTGCAAAGACACAGCTGCCTTGTGAATTCCTTTGCTGTGATACAGGAGATGACAGACGATCCCCTAATTGCAATTCTTAGCAGGCATCAGGGTTCCTGGGCCCCAAACTAAGTTCTGAGTGAATTTTTTCACTTCTTCTTCTTCTGGCGGAAAGCCCTTTGAAGCCATGCCCAGTAGCCTAGGTTCCTGGAAATGTCAGAAGCAGAATCCTGGTCAATGCAGCCTCCACCATCACAGGTCTCAAGTTCCAGGCCTTTCTCCCTGAGCAAGCTTGGTGAGGGTTGGTCTGTCTCCTCTATACCTTTGTCTTTGTTGTTGTCCACATCTCTTGAGGACACTTGTGGCTCCCTCTGACTATCAGTCTGGAAGACCTCTGAGCCCTTCATGGCACAATTCAATCTGCTATTGTATCTCATGTTGTCCCAGCTCTCAAATACATAGTAAAAGGAGTATAGATCCCAATCAACAATCCAGCCATCATCAAAGCTGTGGTTTGTCTCTCCACAGAAATAAAGTGGCTGAGATGTGGAAGATCTTGAACTCGCAGCAGGCCAATCACATGTACTCGACAGTCCATGCTCTTCGGAATCTTCTGTATTTTTGACAAAACTGGAAAGTTACTCCCTCAGAACCTTCAGGTTATCCATGGAATGCTGAGGGTAAGTCCCTGACCTTCTGATATAGAGAAATCTCCAGTTAGTTAATTGTATCCTCCCAAGCATTTCACAGTGGTAAATTGGGTGTTAAACCCACAATACTAGCATCTATTTGCATTGTCTAAGGAGGCAAGATTCTGCCCAGTCTGGTGGTGTAAGACTTTAATCTCAGCACCTATGGTAATGAAGCAGATTGGGGATAGAAGCAGAGGCAGGTAGAGCTCTAATCTCAAGGCCAGCCTAGTAGTCAGCCCTATTTTCAGGACATCCAGGGATATACAGGATAGCCTAGGCTCAAAGAACAAAACATGCAAATGAAAAAGGAGTGAAGCTTCTCAACATAAGTTGCTATCACTCTGGATGTTGTAATGGTATTTAAATTAAAAATAAGCCAGCACTTTCCTCACCCACAATACCTGCAGGAGAAACAACCAGCCTGCTCAGTGAGGTCCTTGGCAGAGGCAGCAATCTAACTCTTTGGTAGGGTCAAGCCTGGCTATCAAGAATATGGTCCCTGCCTCATAAGCCTTAGAGCAGTCTGGGCCACTTGTAGCATCTCTCTTGCCTCACAAGACACTTACCATGTCTCCACTGTGTCTCCTTTAGAGGTGCTCTCACTTTTGCCTTTGAGGCAATCTCTTCCAACTAGCTTTCTTAGCATCTCGGCTGAGTTATTTCTCTGCCATATGCAGGGGACCAACGTTTCACACATGTCACACTACCCGTGGGACACCAGTTCTGTTGGCTCCCCAATCAAGGTGCCTCAAATTACCCAGAAGAATACTCTCAACACTTAATTAAATTGCCAATTAGATTTAAATATATTTTTAAAAATTTCAAGATGTCAATAAGGTAATAAGAAAGACATATATTATAGTAAAAGTTCTATCCCAATAGACTAACTCTTAGATATATTTACCTCTAATTCCATCTTGGCACACTGTATCTCTTTCCTCTCCCACTCATGGCTTCTGCATGCATCTCCCTGTGTCTCTCTCCTTAGCTTCTCCTCCTCACTCTCTTCTAATCACTTGCCTCTCACCACCTCAATGTGAATGGATAGGAAATATCTTTCAACATCACACAATTGTCTAGAGTTAAACATTATAGGCAACTGATTAGACAGGCAATGGGGAAAGTGCTCATGGGCCAGGGAGGCTATTGTTGGTGCCTGTTTTCGAGAGCAAATGATCACATAAAATGATCTGTCACTCACTCTTTCTTTCCTGATAGGGCGATATATTAGATTGACTTACAGTATGCAGTCTGTCTTATTCCACAAGGGTTGGATAGGATGCAAGGTCCAAGACTCCAGAAGATCTCAGTTCCCAAAGCTGGATATCTCAGCTGGTCTTCAGTAGAAAATGGAATCACAGACAAGCTCTAATACCAGCTAAGTAATGTGACTTGGTAGCTAGGAGAGAGCAAGCAGGCAATGTGAAAACTTGCCTTATATAGAACTCAAGATGAAGGTTTGGCCTAAATGAAAGGTGTGTGTTCCAGATTCAATCTCTGGATTAAAGGTGAGTGTCTTCTGCTTGGTGTGGTGACTCATGCCATTAATCCAAATACTATGTGAATGAATCACAAAGCTGGATCTCTGTGAGTAGCCTGGTCTACAAAGTGCATTCCTATACAGCCAGTGGTATTGCAGACAAACCCTGGCTCATAGAAACAATACCAATCACAATGAAACAGTTATGTGGCTTTCTTGCTCCATATCCAGATTAAAGGCCTGTGTCTTTCAAGCTCAAAGAGATCTGCATTTACCTGGAGTGTTCCTACTTCAAAGACCCTGAACACATTCTACAAATTAAATAACAAATCCCTTGAAGGTGTTTCCCTAAGTTTTGGATTTTGGCATAATTCAAGATGTAATCAAGTTGACAAGACAGAATAGAGACCACAGAGTGTATTTCTCTGGGTAACCATCGCTGTTCTGAAAATCTCTTTGTAGACCAAAGTGACCACCAATCAAAGATCGTCCTGCCTCTCCCTCCCTGGTTCTGAGATTAAAGGCACATGTCAACATGTTCTGCCTGGAAATCCTGTTAAGGGTACTTTCTTTTGCTGGCATCATGAGCAGTTGCTAATCCTGTATTCCCAGGAGAGAGATGGTAAGGGGGACAAGCTAAGTGTAGATGTTAAGCTTCAGGACATAGACTCTACTCTCCACCCCCCTATTCCTCAGCCCCTGTGTCTGTCTCATATTTTATGTCCTGCCTTTGAGATGAATAAACATAACATTTCCATCCTGTGGTCTTTGTGCCTGAACAGAAGGCAGGCAGGGATCTGCTGGGATATCTGGTCTCCAGACTGCCCTGAACAACAGTTGGTACGTGAATGTCTGGTTTCTATGTTCGGGGAGAATTCTCCCTACGAGGATGAGTGATCCCAAATATGTGGAACAATAAACCTCATGCTCTTGCATCAATCTTTCATCAAGCTGTGTGCTGAGGTGTTGTGCACCTGAGCTCAAACCCTGGGGTGTCTGTTGAGTTACAACAATCTTTGCACCCTGTTGTTTCTAAATGCTGAAAATTCTTCCACTTTCTTTCCATTGTTAAATACATGGTATGGTGAATCTGTCATTGACAAAGGTACCCTTTAGTCCCTGCATGTGTACAGAGTCAGCTGCCTTACCCCATTGTCATCCACCTCTGGAGGTCTACAAGTTGCTCTCTGCCAGAATCTCAACTTAAGCTGCATTTCCTTCCTTGTGAAGAGGATTTTCCAGAACAGCACTGTCCAGGACATCAAAGCTCTGCTCTCTGAACTGTCTTTCTCGAGCTTGGCTTCGTTTCTGCAGTCGCACTATGACTATGGTCCTGGTGTACATTGTCCATTGTGTAAGTCGCCAAAAGATGGCTTCTCACTCACACATGCAGGGTTTGGGGCCAGCTTTACATTCCTAGCTAAGTCCATACTTATTCTGCTCACTCCTTTGTCTGTAGTGCCAGGGAGATGTTACTGATCTTCAAAACACAAACAAGAGCTTATTTGATGCAACTCACAGCAAGGTATTTACTCCAGCCTCCCAGCATTTTTCCCTGCCATGCACCAGCTTCACTCAGGACAGTTGCTGTGTGTGTGTGTGGGGGGGGTATGTCTATCAGGGCAAGGCGTTATAGAAAGCTATAAGTAGAGAGTCCAAGTGTAAACATCTAATTGGAAAGCTTTTGTGGCCTCTAACAAGGCCGTGGTTGTGGATGTCTCTCCATATGGAAAGTATTGATTTCCTACTTTGATCCAGAATAAAAGTTCACATGAGCTCAGATCACCTTATTTTGGAATTTGAGTACGTGTGTGACTTTGATGTAAGTTGATTCCTAAGAGTAAACACAATCTGTGTGGTAGATGCAATCTATGTTGCAGCTCGCATACCAATATCACCCCGTTGCAGGAAGGATAATAATAAAAACATCACTCACTGGGCAGTGGTGGCGCACACCTGTAATCCCAGCACTTGGGAGGCAGAGGCAGGCAGTATTCTGAGTTCGAGGCCAGCCTGGTCTACAGAGCGAGTTCCAGGACAGCCAGGGCTACACAGAGAAACCCTGTCTCAAAAAAAGCAAATTAAAAAAATAGACAAAAAATAATAATAATGTTCATAGTCAAATACAAATTTCACAGAGACCTTTAACAGTCTGTCTGACTCTTTTCAACTTATCCTTTGATTATCTCTTGGATTTTGTCAATATCAAGTTCATTGCTACCTTATTAGTTTGTTAGTTTTGGAAGTATATGGATAGAAAAACTTTAAGTCCATTTAAAAAACCATTATACATGCAAGGTAGAATCTATCAAAATAAGAATGAAAAAAAATGAATATATAAAATGAGACTTCTGGTTTCTGTCTCCCCCTTGGGGCCATCCTCTGCTATAGCCATGCCATACCCAAGTGGCATAGGGAGGTAGCTAACCACCAAGAAGTGCAGAGAGGCCAGACAGCACAAGTAGCAATTCCCCTGCTGCTCAGAGGATCACATCTGGAACCCTGTATTGGAAGACTTCCATTTTCTGACTCCAGCTTGGGACCACCCTCTGCCACAGTACACAATACACTAGTGGTGCAGGCAAGTAGCAAACCACCCAGGAGTGCAGAGAGGACAGACAACACAGGTAGATGCACCACTGCAAGTCAGAGGAAACAGCCAGAAACCCTGAGGATGCAAGAATCTAGGAGATGCCTGGAACAGGAGACGTCTGAATTCCACCCACACCCACAGCTGATCAGGGCGACAGAGCTACACAGCCAAATACAACAACAAGTGAGCTGATCTCACAGGAGTACATGCATACCTGTGTACACAGAGATAACAGGCCAGTTTTATCAGAAATGTTATGATACGTGGCTGGCCCTTCACTACAGCTGTATTCTCCAAGATGTGATTGCTCATTGAAGTTTCTGAAGTGAAGTCCTCCAACTTTGTGTTACTTTTGTTATTCAATCCCATGAAAATGAATATGAATATGAATTTTATTCTTAATTTCTATTAAACATCATGGTAGCATTTCCATTGACATTACATGAAATCTGTAGATAAATTTGGAGAAAGTGAACATTTTGACAATATTAACTCTTCTAATGTCACAACAAAGTGCATCTTTTTATTACCTTTAATACAAGTTTTTCTCAGCCATTAGTTGTGACTCACATTATATATGCTTTTTCCTCTACTCTTGTTTCTTTCTGTAGCTATGATAAAAACACTCTAGCAAAAGTGACATGGGGAGAGAAGGGCTTATTACCCTTTTTTACCCAGTCAGCAATCCATCATATGGAAAGGCCGGGCAGGATCTGGAGGCAGAAATCATGGAGATCTGTTTTTTTCACATCTAGTTTTTTCTTGTATTTAAATAGTTTCATCCAAAATATTTTGATTGTTTTTTCCCTCCCAGAATCCTCTCTGATCCTTCCTACCTTCTTAATCTCACAAAGTTCACTCATTCTCCCTCTCCACATTTCTCAAAATAATAACAAAAATATAAATCAAAACTAAAAAGCACAATAAAAATAAATACCAAATCAAAATGAAACAAAAATCCTCTGTTCAAAAGTATGGATGTTGCATGAAATATTTTAAAAAGGGCAATCCATGCTACCTTCTGCAAAGCACCAGCAGAGAGGCTGGCCTGTTCTCAGCCAGGCAGACATTAAGACATGTTCTCAGCCTGATAGACTCTCTTACTCGGAGCTCTGAAAACTTT
This sequence comes from Apodemus sylvaticus, assembly GCF_947179515.1. Lineage (NCBI taxonomy): Eukaryota > Metazoa > Chordata > Mammalia > Rodentia > Muridae > Apodemus > Apodemus sylvaticus. The sequence continues at coordinate 62,670,657 of NC_067490.1, forward strand.
CCACCTGGTTCTCTATGTTCCCATGGTGGGTTGTTTTCATCCCTGTTCCCATCCCCACACACACTTTAAAATTCCTGTGGCTGGTTGGGTTGTCCAGCAACCATATCTTCCTCTGGAACTCAATTGTGTCTCTTTGGGAAGGAAAATGCCACACAATCTTAGGTTAGAATTTGCAGGTAACACAATCGCTGGGCATAGAAACTAGCATCCTAATTTTGTATGCTATTTCAGTTATAAATCCTATGGTGCTATATCCCGGAGGATCCACCACCTAGACTCGTTGCCAACATTGTGTCTCCATGCTTTCTTCTGTGCAAAAGGAAGTATTTTACTTCTGTTCCTCCTCATCTTCTCCTACATATCCAGTGATAGGTTCTTTAAAAATCTTTATTCATTAGGGGAACATTCTGCAAAATATGGAAGTTATGACAATAGCCCTGGACTATATAACAAAGCAAACTGTGTAATTTCCTGGTCGCATTTTCTCAGTTCAGGTTTACCTCTTCAAAAATTATTTTAGATTATGTCATGGCCAGCATAAAAGTAGCAATCACATTTGATTACTCTAATCTGTGTCAATTTGATGATTAGGAATAACCAGAGAAACACCCTTTGTTAAATATAATCTTTATGTATGTGACATAAGCAAATTCCCTTAAAATGGTCAGTTTGAATGTTGGGAACACATCGCCTGACAAGAAATTTTATTTCCAAAAGGAAGACCCAGGTAAACATTACAATTGGATCAAATTAAAATCAAAATCTAAAAGTAAAACAAGCTACCTGAAGACAACCCAGGACACACTATTGGTGAAAGAGGGGTTCAGCTGTATTTTGAAGCTAGCACTCTTACATAGTATGGCAAATACTCCTTGGGTTGGAACTTCCTACGGGGATCTTAGCCTTTCCATTGCAGTCTCTACCAATCCTTCACAGACATTGCCACAGTTCAGTTTACCTTGGTCTCTCCCACAATTAAGGTCCTTTCCTCAGGTGTCTTAAGGATTCTATTGCTGTAATAGAAATCCTAAGACACCTGAAGAAAGCAACTTAACCCCCAGCATTTGGGGATGAAAGTGTTTATTTCATTTTCTGCTTCTTCATTACAGTGCATCATAAAAAAAGTTAGGGCAAAAAACAGAAGTCTTGAACCCAGAGGTATCCACTGAAGCAGAAACCATAGAGAAATGCTGCTTACTTTCTTGCTCCTTATAGTTTGATTAGCCTTATTTCCTGTAGATCTTGAAGATCACCAGCCCAGGAATAGAACCATAGACTCACTAATGAGCTAGGCACTTCAGTGATCTGGGACAATCAAGAAAATATATGAAAGACTTGCTGACAGGCAAATGTAGTGAGGAAATTCTCTCAATGGAGGTCCACTCTTCCAAAATTATTCTTGCTTGTTTCAAGTTGTAATTTCTGGAGGTTTACTGGTAGAATTGTTGGGATGTCTTATTTATGACATGTTGTTTTCTAACAGAAAGATTGTAAGAACCAGAGATAAGAAAAGACGAATGAAAGTGTGTGCCTTCTGCACAAGGCAGACGGTTGTGCTCTCAAGCTAAGGGCAGTTGTAGTTGTCTACTCATGACCTTACTTCAGCTTCTCATTTGAATGAATATGCCATATTGTCCCTATTAATGTAGAATACCATGAAGACATCCTAAAACATCACATCAGCACAGGATGGTCCTCAAAGAACACGCACCATGCAGTGCAATATCCTGGTTCCTGTGTACTGTCAAATTATGGTGATTAAAAAACATGTTATTATGACACTAGGCAGACAAAGATTATGTATCCAACTGGATGATTCCCGAGTTGTATTAGGTCATTCGGTAGGTTTGGGAATGCACTCTATCCCATTATGATCTCAGGAGCAAAATCAGTCAGAAATTCCAAGTTATTCTGGGGATTAGAACCAAGAATACGACAATTTTATAAAATGCTAAGGGTTTCCAAAGAGTACTAAGGTACACACTTCCTTGGAGAACCATTTATGGATATGAGATTGGGCATAGTGACATTCTATAGGTGCAGCCACTTAAAACAAAAGACCTGAAAAAATATGAGATGAGCAGGGCATTGAAGACCAAAGAATGACACCATGAGATTTGAAACATTGAATAGCTATTGTACAAGGATCCCTTAGTGGTAAATAACAGGCAATCTTGCAGCTCATTTCTCTCTGGGTATCAGATGAATGGTCAGAATCTCCATTTTTCTTTTCTTGCTTCTTGATAGCCATAGTTGGGGGGAGGGTTTTTGTGGCATAACCCAGCCCCTGTAGCTAGAGAAAGAGGAGTGAACTAGCAAAGTGGAAAGACAAAGTGAATGCACAGACCAGGCTGAGGACCTGAGGACAGAAAGAGAGCACACGTGGATTCCAGTATATACCAAACAATTTTGCACAAGTTTGAAATGCATTATCTGTGCGTCTCAGCTCTCCCATCATCCTATAGAGATTTGGGTATCTAAGCAGACAGGTAAATTTTCTGCCTACCTACACATTCTTATGATGACCAAAGAGATGGCCACTCCAGGCTTGTTAACAACTGCACAGGGTACAACTTGGCTTCAAAGCCCCAAAATATGTAGCTACGGAAACCAGAAAAAAATGGCACAGTCCTCAACACCCATATACAGTATTCATAATCAGATGCCCTATAATGGATTCTAGGTTCATGACTGTGGATCAAATAGTCATGTATGGTAAAACATCATCAAAAGCATGAGTTCATCCAAGTGAAAGACAAAACAATCCTGAACAGGAAAATATATCCAATCTCTGATTCTGACAGTAGTTTGGCTGCATTACAGATATGTCTCACACCCAATCTGCTGATACAGAAAGCTCAGGGGGTCATTGTCAGGGATAAGGTTGTCAGAGGAGGTCTGAGAATTTATGGTCTTATAAGAATATTTTTTTCTGAGTTACTATAGTCTGAAAGCCACTGTACCTAGAAAAACAAACTGCGTGTAAAGTGTTGAACTGATATAAACTGGGAGATATCATTTTTTCCCACATGCTTTATGGTCTCATATTGCCCCAGTTTATACCGCCATGACCAGTAAGAGGGAAATATTAAAATTCACAGTAGAATATCTTTAGAAGAGCCAGCTCTTGTCATTGGGAATGGACAAAGTAATGTATTAGAATCTTCAACTTTCAGGAATTGTGATAAGCAGGATAGTTCATTTGCTTCACAGTGGCACCATTGCCTGTTACCCACTACTGGGAAGACAGGCTCACAGATGCCTACTCCAGGAATTTTCACATCACTGTTCCATGACTCCCTGTGCCTTTCCCAGGACCACATCTTCCTTGCTGGTTTACAGTGAAATGGAAAGCCAGCTTCCTTTGGCCTCTCACTTCTCTAAGCTCCCCATTGTGACTCTCAAGTAGACTCCTCCTCCATCTTGCAGACATAAATATGGGTGAACTCTCTAGGGACTAATTGAAAGCCCTGAGAGCAGTGGGTGTTGTGACATCACTGGTGACATCACAGGGGATGCCTAGAACTCTCCAGGATACACTAGAATTTTCAGACAAGGGGTTTTTTATGTGATGGGGAACAGAATGTGCCTTCCTGTTAATGCTCTCTCTCTACTGAACAGAAGCTGAGGGTCCCATCCCTGGAGACTCTCCTGGGACACATTACTCCATTACTCTATGCAGATCACAGCTCCTATTATCCAGGAGATAAGTGTTTTCTGGAGAAAGATAGTGACCACCAAGCCTGAGCATGGACAGTGATCTCTAGCCTGGTCTCTAGAGTCCTTCCTTGCACAGGAAAGATATAGCTGTGAAACCCTATGTGGCCATATAGTTATAAATTTCATATTCTCATGCAAAAAACATTTTCGCCCTTGATGGTTAAAATCCTAATTACAAACTCAAAAAAAAATCATTTTATTATCAAGAATTGTGTCTTCAGTAGACCCAGTTATAAGATAAATTTTATTGAGCAAACTTGATCATAAAAGGGACCAAATCCAGACTAGCTTTGTACACTTACATAAGATGACCATATGATGTGATGTTGTTCTGTTTTCAGTGGGTGTGTATGTCTTCTCTACACCTGCCCAAATGTTTTGGAATTGTGAATTAAAGATACAGACATGTTGTCTTAAATTTAATATGCCATAAAGTGTATATTGTGTGGGTATTTTTAAAGGTTTTGCATCTAAAATACTTTGTCATAAAATTGAAGGTTTACTTTGACTAAATTTCTCATTAAATTGAAGAAATGTATACATAAGAAATATATACATAAAGGTGTTAAAATGAAGATTTTTTTGATAAAATTGATGATTTACATGGAAAATATTTCTAAAATTATTGAACAAATATAGAGAAAAAAGTCTTAAAATAGAAGAATGTCTTGTCAAATAATAATGGTAAATTAGAAAACATAGAAAATATATCTTTACTAATTGACGAGGCATATAGAAGTATTTTCTAAATAATTGAAGTTTTTTTTTTTTTTTTTTTGGCTTCTTCGAGACAGGGTTTCTCTGTGCAACCCTGGCTATCCTGGAACTCACTCTGTAGACCAGGCTGGCCTCATAATCAGAATTCTGCCAACCTCTACCTCCCAAGTGCTGGGAGTAAAGGCATGCACCACCACTGCCCAGCAATAATTGAATTTTGATGGAAAATATTCTTAATATAATTGAAGTAATGGATAGAAAAAACATTAAAGTTGAAGATTTTCACAAAACTTTGATAGAGAAAATTGTAGAAAAATGAAACATTTCTAAAATTATTGAAATGGTAAGAAATATTTCCTCATAAAATTGAAGATTTGCATAGATACTATTTTTGATAAAATTGAAGAAATATATAGAAAAATGTATTAAATTTGAAGAATTTGTTGGAAAATAATAATTATATAATAGTAAACATAGACAATAAATAAATCTTTACTAATTGACCAATCGCATTGAAAATAAATTTGTAGATTTTGTTTTAATATATTTCTGATAAATTGGAATAAATATAAGCAAAAAAGTGTTCAAATGGAAAATTTTCGTGGAAAATAATACAGATAAAATGGTAGACATATGAAATATTTCTGAATTAATTGGTAAGTAATTAATTGGGGTAAGTAGAACCGTTTTCTGGTAAAATTGAAGAGTTACAAAGAAAACATTTCTGGTTAAATCAAAGAAATATATAGAAAATGTGTTAACATTAAAGAATTTGTTGGAAAGTAATAATAGTATAATAGTAAACATGTATTAAATGTGTTAAAATTGAATTTATTGGTGAGGGGTTAGGATGGAGTTGTGCAGTTTCTTTATGTAGAAAAACCCTTGCTTGAGAGCTGCGAAATACACTCAGATTCAAATTGCCTCTGTGTGTGTTTCTGTGTGTCACCATGGAATCCTTACATCAGCCCTGGGCGGGTGACATGTTGGTGTCCCTGTTCTTCAACTAGGTGACCGCTGCCACTGCCCCTGAGGTCACCCTGTCCCTGCCCCGCTTCCTTCTTTCTCAGCCCTGGGCTGGCTCCATGTTGTCATCCCTGTCCATCACCAGGTGTCTGTTGGCCACGCTCCAGACATCACCACGGCCCCGCCCTGCGTCCAGTCTACTGGAATGATGTCATTTCCTGTCTTTCATTTTCATGAATTACAGTGGACCTGGGAGTTTGAAGGTGCATGTGGGACCTCGGTGTGGCAGAGGCGGGAGGGAGGTGAGTGCCTGTATTGAGCGGCTTCTGGGATTGCTGAGCTTCCCTGGTGAAGAGTGGCTGGGGGCAAAATGGCAGGACAGGACTGCATTCCTATGTGAATTTGGATGAAGAATGTGCTCCATACTGTGGGTGTCTGTGAGCTCTGGAGTCACTCTGCACTCTCCTCCTGTCTTCTCCACAGGCATGGTCCATGAGTTTGGAGAGGCTGGGCAAGGCGCGGTCTTCCCGCTCTGGAAAATTTGCAGCAGGGCAGAGTGTAAACCGTCTATGTGCTCCGGGCGGGGAGAGTGGCCTCCTTGCACGACCCTCCTGTGGGATCATAAGCCAAGCCTGGCCGCCATGGATCTCTGGGCTGTGCACCCAGTCCTCGCTTCTGCGTGTGAGCTGCTGAGACAGGTAGGGAATTCACAGGCCAATAAATTGAATCTGGTTCCTTAACGTGACAGGCCGGGCTGTGAAATGACAAAGACCTAGTAGAGTTTAGAGATCTGGGCTGGTGCTTTCCCAATGAACTTAAATGATCAAGTTGGAGCTGGCTGGGGTCAAGGGCAGTGGGATGGGCGGGGCTAGGTCTCAGGTTGTCTGGCAAGCCCCGCTGGTGTGCTGACTTTGGGAGAGAGTGAACATAGGAGGTCCAGAAGTTTATCCCCAGGCAGGCTTGCAGAAACAGGGCCTTCTCCCTCTCTTCTACCACCCCTGCTCCCAGCATGAGGCTGGACCTTGAGCCCTGCTGGCCCCCTTGGTGGTTCATTAATAGCAGCATTCAAAGTAGGCTTCATACAACTCCCCTTCCCCAGATGATAGGTATGAAACAACCCTGGGAGAAAACCAGGAAAGAGATGACAAACACTGTGAAGCACTATTGTTTGTAGCATGTCTTCCTCTCTGGCAAGGTGGAGAAAATCCACAGTTGTGTTAGCACAGGCTTTTTAGATAAACACACCTCATCTAATAGAAAGAATGGATTTCTCTATGTATGTATAAGGGAGACTGAATAGAAAGTCGCACAGACAGTTGTCCTCCTCATCCAATAATGGCTCTCTGCCAAGAGGAATTTGAAAATCAAGGACTTATCATCTGGTGAAAGGGAGTTTCCCTTAGCCCAGCAGGAAACTACAAAACAAAATTTTTGGTTTCTAAAATCCCTCTTTAAAGTTAATAACCTAGGCAGTTTTCCACCTTGGGTCAGATTGACAGCTCCACTGCACCTTAGGAATGGGCTATGCAAGCAATTCCCCTTGATTACAGGAAGAAGCAGGCAAGTGCTGAGAGGAAAGCTCAGGCTAGGTCAGAGGATAGCTCCTGGTAAATGTAGGATCATTGCTCACAGAGGGGAGGAACAGTCAGCTGACTAGCCTGAGCTGGAGTGGTGGGCCCTCCCCCAGGGCTGGGTTGGGTGAGAATAATCTAGGAACAGTGGTTCAAATGCTAATGGAGTGCAAACCACTCCTGCCACCTCAAAAATGTCTGGCCCTGGATCTCATGCACACTTTAAACTTGAGGAGAGATTAGAGACACTGGCCAATCAAGGCCTCCAGGCAGCAGTGCCATTCAAACAAAGAGGCGGGAACTTCCAGGTACCTATCTGCAAATTCATTGTTGCCACACCAGCTTTTATGGTCCTCCTTGTTCTCTGAGCTCTGCTGTTGGATGTTGTGAGGGGACCTCAGGGAAGCTCTAAAATCGCGACGTGGTGAGCACATGATCACTGTCCACAATGGGTAGGGACAGGGTGCTGAGCAGTGGGTGCTGGGATGGTGAGACTTCTCTGTGGCTGGACAGGAAACATCAGCCAGATGTGAACACCTGTGAGGTCCCTTGTGCTGCTCCTCACTTGCCAAATTAACCAGTGGCCTCTGAGTAACCTCACTATCATGGTTGATTCTGAATCTGCACAAAACATTCAGACCCGTGGCTTTCTTGTAGGAACATGTGTGGTTTCTGTGACTATGCAGCACATGTCCAAACCCTTTTGTGTTTTATAACATTCATTAAAAAGACAGGTGTAAATCGAATAGCTCTGCTTTCATATGTTACTTGTTTTTGTTTTCTCTGGTTTTGTTAATTATTTCTGTTGTAGTTTTTTTATTGTTTTACATTAGAAGTTCAGTGTTTTTATTATTATGTGGCGAAGGGACTTTTTCCCAAAGTATTTTGTATTTTAGATGCTTCTTTTACATTAACAGGCACCTTCTCTAGTTTGCTAAAATTTCCATTTAGTGTTAAACTGGAAGTATTTGCTTGTCCTTTATACTGATTGATCGCCATCACCCCCACCCTCACCCTCGCCCTCTCCCTCTTCTTGTTTTTCTTCTTGTTATTGTTGTTCTTGTTGTTGTTGCTGCTCTTCTTCTTCTTCTTCTTCTTCTTCTTCTTCTTCTTCTTCTTCTTCTTCTTCTTCTTCTTCTTCTTCTTCTTCTTCTTCTTCCTCCTCCTTCTTCTCCTCCTCCTCTTCCTCCACTTCCTCCTCCTCCTCCTCCTTCTTCCTTCTTCTTCTTCTTCTTCTTCTTCTTCTTCTTCTTCTTCTTCTTCTTCTTCTTCTTCTTCTTCTTCTTCTTCTTCTTCTTCTTCTTCTGCTTCTTCTGCTTCTGCTTCTGCTTCTTCTTCTTCTTCTTCTTCTTCTTCTTCTTCTTCTTCTTCTTCTTCTTCTTCTTCTTCTTCTTCTTCTTCTTCCTCCTCCTTCTTCTCCTCCTCCTCTTCCTCCACTTCCTCCTCCTCCTCCTCCTTCTTCCTTCTTCTTCTTCTTCTTCTTCTTCTTCTTCTTCTTCTTCTTCTTCTTCTTCTTCTTCTTCTTCTTCTGCTTCTGCTTCTGCTTCTGCTTCTGCTTCTGCTTCTTCTTCTTCTTCTTCTTCTTCTTCTTCTTCTTCTTCTTCTTCTTCTTCTTCTTCTTCTTCTTCTTCTTCTTCTTCTTCTTCTTCTTTTCTTCTTCTTCTGCTTCTGCTTCTGCTTCTGCTTCTTCTTCTTCTTCTTCTTTTCTTCTTCTTCCTATTCTCTTCCTCCTCCTCTTCCTCCTCCTACTTTTCCTTCTCCTCCCTCTACTCCTTCTCCTTATTCTTATTTTTTTCTCCTCCTCCAATCATTTGTGGCTTTGCTCTCTCATATGTTGCTGATCTCTTGGCCGTTTAGTGCCAGGAAAGTTTTAGAATTCAAAAATGTTTTGACCAATTTATCCATTTTTTTTTTGCTATTTATATTTTTGTTGTTTTTGGTTTTTTGGATTTTTTTCTTTTGAGATAGGGTTTCTCTGTATAGCCTTGGCTGTCCTGGAACTCACTCTTTAGACCAGGCTGGCCTATATCTCAGAAATCTGCCTGCCTCTGCTCCCAGAGTGCTGGGATTACAGGCGTGTGCCACCACTGCCTGGCTTGCTATTCATTTTTAATGCTTGTGATTGTCTCTTCCATTTTTGTTCTTTGGATGATCCTTGCATCAATATTTTTCAGTGTACAGGCAATTTCAATGTCCTGCTCTTAGTGACAAAGGAAATGCTTAAGGCATTAGCTGCCTCCATCATCTGCTGCTTTTTCCCGTTTGCACATTATATACCTGTAAAAACTGCTATATTTGTTCTCTGTCTCTGTTTTGTGCACGTGCACTCTCTCTGTTCTCTTTCTCTTCATTGGTGTTCTCTGTTCCCTATCTGTCTCTCTATCTGGAGGTTCTCTTGTGTACCTCTCTCCGATCCTCATTTTCTCACTTCTCTCCTTTCCTCCCTACAACCTCTTTTGCATCAGATTTCTAGCATGATTTAGTTTCCCAGGACCTTCCATGAAAGCATAGCTTGGCTTTCTTGGTGACATATTTCCTGGCTGTTATTCATTATATTCCTATGTTGGTATCTAGCCATCTGGGCTTGTGGAGATAATAGGTCTAGGATTTAGTTTCTGTGTTTGTCTTGTTTGGGTGTGAGCTTTATTCCTGGTTTAGAGTTTGCCATCTGGATTTTCAGAGAATGTTGTTTAAATGTTCTCTCTTTACTGACCTGTTTCGTAGGTAAGTTCAAGAGGGAATGCAGGCTAATGTTGAAAGCTAGGAGATGGGTGGACTGGAAGAAATAATCTTAGCAATCCACAAGGAGACATGGTCAGGAGAGAAGTGAAACTGCCACATCTCAATATTTCACAGCTACAGTCATCTGAAGGAGCCTCAGTTGAGGGTGTGATTTCATCAGAATGGCTCGTGGCTATGTCTGTGTGAGATAGTGTGGATGATTGATGTGGGAAGGCTCTTCCACTGAAGGAGACAATATTCATAAACAAGTGGGCCTGGGCTGGATGAGAGAGCTACCTGACCATGGGACACTGACCAAGCAGGATAGCAAGCCAGGAGACATTGTTTGCCCATGCTTTTACCTTCAGTTTGTAGCTTCAGTTTCTACTCTAAATTTACAACATGATGAACTGTGATCTGAAAAAAAACATTCACAACAATCATTTATTATCTGAGATGCTTTTGCTCAGAAGATTCCATCACAGCAGCAGAGTAGCTAATTAGAACAACAACAATAACAACAACAAATGGTATCAATAGTTGATTTTGCTGCCAGACAGAATCTATGTTCTTTTTGGAAGGAATGTGGAAATTATCAGAAACTGAGATCATGAAAGTTATAGAAAGCTGCTCATGGATCTTAATCAGTTGTTCTTTTATTATTTGGAAGATTGGAGTGTTGACAGTATGCAGCCAGAGGTAATTGAGATCATAACATTTCAGAAGAAAGTAGACACTGTGTAAAGTTTAATGAGAGATCATTTGTGTGATATTTTGGCCAAAAATATTTTCTCCTCATCTTACACCTGAAATATAGAGTGGGGTAAAATTTAAAAATAATGGGCTGATTTCTAAATTTTCATTCTATTTGTATGTAATTGTTCATTTTCCCCATTATGTATTTATGATTTATTTATTATTTATTATTTCTCCCAACTCTCCATTTAAGCTTACAAAGTCTTTCATCCCTAACTCCTTTTACCTCTCCAAGGAGCATGGGTACCACTGGAGTATCAACAAACTACGGTATATCAAGTCTCTTCATGGTTAGACATATCTCTTTTATTGAATTTAGACAAGGCAGCCAAGTGAGAGGAAAAGTGTACTGGCAGGTTTTGTGTGTCAACTTGACACTGGCTGGAGTTATTACTGAGAAAGGAACTTCAGTTAGGGAAGTGCCCTCATGAGATACAGCTATGGAGAATTTTCTTAATTAGTGAACAAGGGGAGAGGGACCCTTGTTTGTGGTACAATACCTGGACTGGTATTCTTAAGTTATATAAGAGAGAAGGTTGAAAAAAACAGGGTATGCAAGCCAATAAAAAACATCCATACATGGCCTCTGCATTAGCTCCTGTTTCCTGACCTGCTTGAGTTCCAGTCCTGCCCTCCTTTGGTAATGAACAACAGTGTGTAACTGTAATCTGGATAAACCCTTTCCTACCCAACTTGCTTCATGGTCATGATGTTTGTGCAGGAATAGAAAACCTGATTAAGGTGAATTGGTACAAGCAAAGTGGGGTATTCATGTTACAACCGGACCATGTTTTTGGGAGGTCTGTGAAATGACTTTGGAACTTTGGACTAGAAAAACCTTTGGGTGTTAAGAACTCTGTGGAATGTTCTGTAGGATCTTGGAAGATAAAATAGAGAACAGTGCAGAAAATGATGGCCTGGCTTGTGAAATTTCAGAGGGAAAATTTAAGAATCTTATCAGGGCTATTGCTGTTTTGATTGTGAGGATTCTGTGGTTTTGATTTGCTGCAGGTGAAGAATCACTTGTGATTAGCAAGATACTAGAACTACTAAAGCAAAACCTTTTGCATTACTGGGACTATTGATGCTGATTAATTGGATCTAAAAAATTAGTGGTGATTAAGAAGAGACCAGCACCACTGAGGTGAAATAATCTGGGAAGTGTTTTCTGAGAGCACAGAGGTTGTGTTCCAGAGATATCCATGATTATACTTTGTGCTGTGGCTGGACTTGGGATTTTGTAAGAGTCACCCAGGTGGTACTGGATTTGAAGGCATGGAGGAGCCATGAAGAACAGCTGAGGCTTGGCACTGTGAGAGGCCATGGAAGGTAACTGGTCAAGGTGCGACCTCAGTTGCACTTGATGGCCCAAGATTGAAGGGGTAATGCATAGGAGTTGAGGCTTGGCACCATGAAGAGAGTCTATGAGAAGGTATTGGTGAATCCTAGTTATGGCAGAAAACAGCAGTGTTTTGGAGATGACAGTGCCATGAGATGACCACCAAGAACAGCAGCAGCTGTGGAGAACAGGCAGTTGGAGCCCAGAATACAAGTTGTGTGCTACAAAGGGCAGAGTTGGAGAAGTGACCCCAGCACTCAGTGGAGCCTGGAAGTTCTTGAGTTGGATTCCAGACATTGAACCATTTAAGTTTGTGTTTTGTTTTTGATTGTGACTGTGCCCTGATATTTTCCCTCTTGAAGGAAAAAAAGTATTTTAGTGTAGCCCACAGATCAAAGACTTTTAATTTGTAAAATACTTTGAATTTTATAAGATATCGGACCATTTAAAGGAATTGAATTTTTAATATGTAAAGAGTGTGGGACTTGTAACATTATTTAGATCTTAGGGATGAATAAGAAAGCAAGGATATAGGATTAATAGTGATATGTTGGTGTGTCAAGTTGACAAGGGGTCAAATGTACTGGCTGGATTTGTGTGTCAACTTGACACAGGCTGGTGTTATAACAGAGAAATGAGCTTATCTTGGGGAATTTCCTCCAAGAGATCCAACTGTGGGCCATGTTTTTCAATTAGTGATCAAGAGGGAGGGTCTCTTGTGGATTGGGACCATCCCTGGACTGGTATCCTGAGGTTATATAAGAGAGCAGGCTGAGCAAGCCAGGGGAAGCATGTCGGTAAGAAACATCCCTCCATGGCCTCTGCATCAGCCCCTGCTTCCTGACCTGCTTGAGTTCCAGTCCTGACTTCCTTTAGTGATGTTCAGCAGTGTGGAAGTTTAAGCTGAATAAATCCTTTTCTCCCCTACTTGTTATTGGTCAAGATGTTTGTGCAGGAATAGAAAGCTTGACTAAGACAAAGGTAATGAAAATGAGTAGCAGTTGAGCCTTGTCAGTATGAGAGGCCATGAAAGGTCAGTGGAGAGGTGAAGACACAGGGGCAGTTGAAGATTTAGGACTGAAGAGATTTTGAAATGAAGCTGGGACTTGCAGAGCTCTACGTATGTGTGTGTGTGGGTGTTGGGGGGACATGCTAGTCCCGATCTGGATACCCTTTTTTTTTTTTCTATTTTCTTATCAGGGAGGTTCACCATTCTTTATGTCTGAGTGTATTCTTCCTTTCCTTTGGGAGCAACATGAAAACACAGTTTTGTCATTGGGAAGGCAGTGGTGAAACTTTTGGGGTTGTTGAAGAGCTTCCTTGCCTTCCTTTAAAAACAAAACAAAACTAGAATTGCCCATCTGTTGAGTCTGGAATTCAAAACAGTGAAAAAATATATAACAGCACTTTATCATCACTATCATCATTATTATTATTGATTTTCAAGACAGTTTTGTGTGTGTGTGTGTGTGTGTGTGTGTGTGTGTGTGTGTGTGTTTGTTTGTAGCCCTGGCGGTTCTGGATCTTGCTCTGTAGACCAGGCTGGCCTTGATCTCATAAGAGATCCACCTGCCTCTGCTTGCAGAGTGCTGGGATTAAAGACTTGCACCCCCAGCACCAGTCTTAAGAGTTCAGAAGAAAGACATTTCACTTTTTTGGTGACATGCTGATCATCATGTTTGGGGAAATTTAATTTACGTAAATTTATTTTACAGTTATGATTAAATATATTAAATATATGGTGCTTAAGATATTGTTCATCTACCTGTAGAAAGGATTGTAAGTTAATCACGGCTTTACCTGTTTTGCTCACACAGATGGCAGACACTGCAGTTCCCTCAGCATTGCTGATGGAGACTGTGCTTACAATAACATGGGCTGAGTTGGACAACACATTTGTGTTAGGCATTAGGGATTCCATACAGCACCAGTATCCAGATATCACTTTGATAACTTTCATGGCTGCTGCTTATGCCTGGCATGGTAGAGATGATGAGAGTTTATTTGTTAAACAAATAAGATGAGATAGTAGAGTTGATGTGTTAAGCAGGGAGCCTGACATCCAATAAGTTATCGAGTGCCCAGGGAATGGTTATATGGAAATCTTAGGCTGAGCCTTATTCAAGTAAGCATGCATATATTTTAAAAATAACAGCAGTGCATTTAACATGTTGACAGACCCTAAAATTAAATTTCTTACAGGAAATACGCCAGCTTTTCCTCTTAACTTTGAGAACTAACATAAAATAATAATGAGTGAATGTCCCAGATGTCTAGATAAGACAAAGATATATAAGTTTTGACTTTTTTCCCTTAAAGACCTCTGTAAGTGACATGCTATGAATAGGATTTGATTTGAAAACTAAAACCTTAAATTATTTTTTTATTTAAAAGCCAAACATACTTGGAAGTGGGATTTACCTTGCTATCAAATGCAGAATTGTGACTCCTGAGGCTCAGTCTTACGCATCAGGTAGTGAGCTTGCTAGGAATTAAAGTGCTGTTGACTTGTCAGGGTGAGATGAGGCTGTGGGGGAAGATGATCTGGATGGGTCCTCAATGGATGTGTAAGGGGATGGCCTTGGAGCATGTTTGAGACAGGTGGGGCATTTTTCATGCTTGTCAAGGGTTTTTGGTTGGTTGGATGGTTTAGTTTTTTGCTGCTGTTGTTGTTGTTGTTGTTGTTGTTGTTGTTGTTGTTGTTTGAGACAGGTTTTCATAATTAGCCCTAACTGTCACTAGATCTTATTCTGTAGCCCAGGCTGGCCTCAAACTCACAACAGATCCACCTGCCTCTGTCCCCCAAGTGCTGGGATTAAAGGAGTGTGCCACCACTTCTTGGCTGTCCAGGTTTTATATAAATATGGGAAGACATAGACTAAGAGTGAGAGACACCTGAGACCTAAGACACTTGGCAACTGCTAAGTGCAAAACCTGTCCTTGTTGTCCTACTGTGTAGATGAAGCAGTAGGGATATGAGAGGGGTTTAGAACAGAGGTAACTTCAGCAACCAACCCTTTAGCTCAGTGGCAAAACATGTGGCCCATGTTTTTTTTTTTCTAAACGTTACCTGCAACCTGTGTCCTCAAACTGAAATCCTTTGAGTAGGATACATATAGTGTGTGATGTTTATTAACTTGAGAGTTTTGAGACAGGATATTGCTGTGTAGTCTATGGCTGTCCTTGAACTCACTGTGTCTTCTAGATTGGCTAGAGATCACTTCAGTCTCCTGGATTACAAGTGCCCAGTGATGTGTGTGGTTGGTAGTGGCAGTATATATACGCAGCTCACCTTACTAGGCATATGCTTTTAAAGAAACTCATCAGAGCCTGGGGAAGGATGAGGTATTTCCTGACCTCAGAGTAGGTAATAAGTTGATCAGCAAGTGCTAACTAATAACAAGGATATTTTACTTCCATTCTTTAATAAACGCAATAATTTATTTAGGTGCAGTGTGTCTGTGAATTTGGGAAAACTAATGTTCTGAGTCATATTGCTCTTCTTTTGTATGTGAAAAGGTCCTAATAAAAATGTAAAGATATTTCCCATCTGGGAACCCTAGGTTCATAGATAACACAATTTCCACTTTCATTGGGGCAGGAAAGAAGATTTTGGTATTATGAAAAAGAGGACTAGGAAGGCAGAAGAGCGAAGAGATAGAAGCTGAGTTCACATAACACAACAAACAAATTCTTTGACCTAATCCTGAGACTGACCCAATCCCTGACATGTTTTCATTGTGTAATAGGGATACTATTGATTCAGTGGGACCATCAAGAATAATGGTGGCCATCTTAACCTTAACCATGAGCCCAACCCTGGGACTTTTCCTAAATCTCTATTCCTATCTAAATCCCTTAATTTCCTAAGCATCCTAATCCTAAAAACCCTTATATTGATCTTAACCACAATCTCTAATCCCCTAACCCTAACTCTAGCCCTGGGCACTCTGGGGAATGTTTCTTAATTATACCTTTGGAAGTGAGAAACCCTTTCTTAATCTTGATCTTTTGAGATGTTCTGATCCAACTTTGATCTAGGCTATATGTACTTTTTGTAACCTACCTATAGAAGTGTCATGAAAAAGCAGTTCTTTTGTTTTGGTACTTGTACTATTTTATTTTATAAAACAAAGGTGATTTGTTTGCTTTAAAAAAAAACTGGCATTAGGAAGTACTTATTTCTTAAATATACTGGTATATATGAAAATCAGCTGTAATATCCTGCCACATGAAATCCACCAGTCCTTGTTTTTTCTAACTTCCCTTGGCTGACAGCCTTTAATGGGACATTCTATTAACTACCCTTTCTATATACACAGAAAGATCCATTTTCTCTATGATTTGAGATAGGCTTATCTAGACAATCTGTACTAACCCAACTGTATTTTGTTTTTAAATTTGCCACTGTTGAAAATATGCTGACTAATAAGAGTGCTCAACAGTGTTTCCATTATGTTTCCCTTATGATTCTGGCTTTTCTTATGGGTTTGTTTGAAAAGGGAGCTTCAGTTTTCCTTAGCCCAGGATTTAGACAAAAAACCAAACACTTGGTTTGTTTTTGTTAGTTTTTTCTTTCTTTCTTTCTTTCTTTCTTTCTTTCTTTCTTTCTTTCTTTCTTTCTTTCTTTCTTTCTTTCTCTCTTTCTTTCTTTCTTTTTTTTGGAGACAGTGTTTCTCTGTATAGCAGAGGCTGACCTGGAACTCACTCTGTAGACCAGGCTGGCCTCCAACTTAGAGATTCAACTGCCTACCACCCAAGTGCAAGGATTACAGGTATGCACCACCACTGCCTGGTTAAAATTGTTGTTTCTAAATATCAATGTTTAATGTTAGTAACCTGGGTGATACATTGGCTCATCAATTCCTGGGTCAGATTGATACGTGTAATGCACCTTCAGTAATGGTCTGGGCAAGCTGTTCATCATGATTATGGGAAGAAGACAAATGCTTTGAAGAATGCTCAGGCACAGGTACTGGTAAGTGCAAGGTCCTGACTCAGAGAGGGGGGAGCAGGCAGCTGACCCTCCTGAGCTGGAATGTTGTTCCTCCCACAGGGCTGGGTGGGGTGTGATACCTCTTGGAATCTGATTTCAAATGTTAATGGCTTGCAAACCACTCCTGAGAGCTTGAGTAGGTGTAGCCCTGGGTAAGAAACACTCTTTAACCTGAGGAGGGCTAAGATTCAATGGCCAATCAAGGTCACCAGACAGACCTGCCCATCAGACAAAGAGGCGGGATCTTCCAGGTGCCTTCCAGTGTGTTTCCTGTGGCTGTGCAGCTTGAATGATACTCTGTGTCCTGTTCTGAGCTCTGTTGTTGTTTGCTGTGCAGGGACCTCAGGGAAAGGTTGAAATCAACACATGGTCAGCACAAGGTATCGGCCCACAATGGGAAGGAGCATGTGGCTGAGCTGTATGCACTGGGGTGGTGGGTCCACTATGGGGTTCGATTGGAAGCTTCAGCCAGATGTGACCACCTGTGAGGTGTTTAGTCTTACTTGCTAGTTCAGGCCATGACCTCTTAATAACTTCAGTATCATATCTAATTGTAATTCTGTCCAAAATATCTGGACCAGTTGCTTTTTTGTAGAAGCATGGGTGGTTTTTTGACTATGCAGCGCCTGTGCCCAAACCTTTTTGTCTTTTACAATATACATTAAGTAGGCAAGATTAGGCCTGCAGTGATGGCTCAGAGGTTCAGACTTCTGGTTGTTCTTACACAGGCCATGAGTTCAATTCTTAGCAACTACATGGTGTCTCATGATCATATGTAATGGGATCTAGTGCCCTCTTCTGGACTGCAGTAATGCATGCAGGGAGAATATAGTATAAGTAATGAGTTTATTCCTTAAAAAAAAAAAACACAGATATGAATCTAATAGTTCTAATCTCAAACATTACTAGTTTTTGTTTTGCTTGGTTTGTTATTTTTTTTTTTCTGCTGTAATTTTTGGTTGTTTTTTTAACTAATATGTTTAGTGTTTGATTATGATGTGGCAAAAGTTTTTTTTCCCAATCTGTTTGATATTTCATGCTTCTTGTACATTAACTGGCACCTTCCTTTAGTTAATGAAAGCTTTAATTTGTGATTTCCTTGGAAATATTTTCTTTATGCTGATTCTTCTTCTTCTTCTTCTTCTTCTTCTTCTTCTTCTTCTTCTTCTTCTTCTTCTTCTTCTTCTTCTTCTTCTTCTTCTCCTCCTCCTCCTCCTCCTCCTCCCCCTCCTCCTTCTTCTTCTCCTTCTTCTTCTTCTCCTCCTTCTCCTTCTCCTTCTCCTTCTCCTTCTCCTTCTCCTCCTCCTCCTCCTTCTCCTCCTCCTCCTCTTTCTCTTCGTCCTCCTTCTCCTCCTCCTCCTCCTATTCCTCCGCCTCCTCTTCCTCCTCTTTCTCCTCCTCCTCCTTCTCCTCCTCCTCCTCTTCCTCCTCCTTCTTCTCCTCCTCCTCCTCTTCCTCCTACTTCTCCTCCTTCTCCTCTTTCTCCTCCTCCTCCTCCTCTTCCTCCTCCTCCTCCTCTTCTCTAACAAATACTGAGAAAGTAAAACACACTGTAAAACACACTAGAGCTCTGATACCAAAGAGGTTGTTTGTGGGAAAGAAGAGGAGTAAGAACCTGAGGATTATGACTTATTTTCTTGGCTGGTATAGTTATCTTCCTATGCAGGTGTCTATATATCTGTATTTGTGGTGATTATTGGTCTAGGTACTAGATTTTCAGTTTGTCTTGTATGTGTGGGAGTGCTATTCTTGTGTTACAGTTTTCAGTCTTGATTTTCAGAGTGTTGGCTGAGTGTTGTCTCTTTTACTGACCTATTTGCTTTATTCAAGATAAATTTATTTTTTAATGTTAAATGCAAGGTGGGGAGGTGCACAGGATAAGAAAATCTTAGGAATACACTAGGAGACATAGTCATAAGAGAGGTGAAGCTGCTAACATTTCAACATTGCAGAGCTACAGTCATCTAAAGTTACCTCAGTTGTTGATGTGTTCTCATCAGAATGACTGGTTGCAATGTATGTGAGTTAATTTGGATGATTCATGTGGGAAGTTGAGGGTGTACCTTCATCAGAATGGCTGATTGCTATGTCTGTGAGATATTGTGGATGATTGATGTGGGAAGAATCTTCAACTGAGGGTGACAATATCCATAAGCAAGTGGGCTTGGGCTGGATGAGAGAGCTACCTGAGCATGGGACACTGACTAAGCATGGATGGAAGCCAGGAGACAATGTTTCCCATTCTTTAGCCTTCAGTTTGTAGCTTCAGTTTCTACTCTAAGCTCTCAAAGTGATGAATTGTGATCTGACAGAACCATTCGCAACAACCATTTGTTACATGAGAGGCTATTTCTCAGAGAATTCCTTCACAGCAGAAGAGTAGCAAGTTAGAAGAACAACAACTGCAACAACAACAACAACACTGCTATCAATAGGTGATTTTGCTGTTGGACAGAATCTATGTTCTTTTTTTTTTGAGGGAATGTGGAAAATAACAGAAATTGAGATGACAAAAGACATAAAAATTTCTAAAAGTGGCTTAATCAGTTGCTCATATAGGACTTGCAAGGTTAGACTGTTGAGACAAATGCAGCCAGAGGAAATTGTGATCATAGCATTTCAGAGGAAAATAGATACTGTGTAAATTTTAGTGAGAGGTGATTTGTATGATATTTTGTTGAAAAATCTTTTCTCCTTGTCTTACACCTGAAATGTAGAGTAGGGTATATTTTAAAATAATATGCTGATTCCTAAATTTTCATTCTATTTATATTTATTTGGTCACTTTCCACACTTAATTATTTATTTATTTAATTTAAATTCTATTTTCTCCCATCTCTCCATCCACCTTACACAGTCTATCATCCCTGTCACCTTTTACCTCTCCAAGGAGCACAGGGAACACTGTAGTATTAATCAATCATGGCATTTCAAGTCTCTGCATGGTTAGGCATATATTTTTTACTGAAGTTATACAAGGCAGCCAA
The DNA here is from genome assembly GCF_947179515.1 of Apodemus sylvaticus. Lineage (NCBI taxonomy): Eukaryota > Metazoa > Chordata > Mammalia > Rodentia > Muridae > Apodemus > Apodemus sylvaticus. The sequence continues at coordinate 62,690,430 of NC_067490.1, forward strand.
GTGAGAGGAACTGTGTTTTGGCTGTTTTTTGTGTCAACATGACACAGGCTGGAGTAATCATAGAGAAAGGAGCATCAGTTGGTGAAGTGCCTCCATGAGATCAAGCTGTTGGGCATTTTCTCAATTACCGATCAAGAGGTGAGAGCCCTTTGTTGGTGGTACCATCCTTGAACTGGGAGTCTTAGGTTATATAAGAGAGCAGGCTGAGAAAGCCAGGGGAAACAAGCCAGTCAGAAAAATCCCTCCATGGCCTCTGCATCAGCTCCTGCTTCCTGACCTGCTTGAATTCCAGTCTAGACATCCTTTGGTAATGAACAGCTCTATGGATGTATAAGCTCAATAGACCCTTTCCTCCCTAACTTGCTTCTTGTTTGTGCGGGAATAGAAAACCTAACTGTGAGAAATTGGTTCCAGCATAGTGGGGTATGCCTGTGACAACCTGACCATTGTTTTTGGGTGAACTGTGGAAGGATTTTGGAAGTTTGGGCTAGAAGAGCCATTGGTTGTTAAAAGCTTTGTGGAATGTTCTGTAGGAGTTTGTATGATAATGTTGAGAACAGTGCAGAAAATGATTTCCTGACTTGTGAAATTTCAGAGGGAAAATTTAAGAATCTTATTAGGGCTATTGCTGTTTTGATTGTGAAGATTCTGTGGTTTTGGTTTGCTGGGGCTGAAGAATCACCTGTGGTTAACCAGACACTAGAACTACTAAAGCAAAATCTTTTACATTACTGGGACTATTTATGGCTTCTTACCTGCAGCTAAGAATTTAGTGGTGATTAAGAAGAGACCAACACCACTGAGGTGAAATCTTCTGGAAAGTGTCTTCTGAGAACACTGAGGCTGTGTTCCAGAGATAAACACAGTTGTAATTTGTGCTGTGGTTGGACTAGGTAATGTTTAAATGTCACATAGATGGTACTGGTTTTGAAGGTATGAAGGGGTCATGAAGAGCAACTGAGGCTTGGCACTGTGAGAGGCCATGGAAGCCCTTTGGTGAAGGTGCAATCTCAGTTGCAATTGATGGCTTAGGACTTAAGGAGTCATGCATAGGAGATGAGGCTTGGCACCATGAAAAGAGCCTATGAGAGGCTATTGGTGAGTCCTAGTTATGGGAGAAAAGATGATCTGGAAGGGTCTTCAATGGATTGGTAAGGGGGATAGCCTTGGATTAGGTTAGAGACAGGTGGGATATTTTGCATGTTTGTCAAGGGCTTTTTTTTTTTTTTTTTTTTTTTTTTTGGTTGGTTGGTTTAGTTGCTTCTTTTTATTTTTTTGAGAAAGAGTTTCTTCATTAGGCCTAGCTGTCCCTAGATCTTGTTCTGTGGACCAGACTGGCTTCAAAATCACAAGAGATCCACCTCCCTGTATCCCCCAGGTTCTGGGATTAAAGGTGTGTGCCACCACTGATTGGCTGTCCAGGTTCTTTTTAAATGTGGGAGGACATAGACTAACAGTGAGAGCTATCTGAGTCTTAAAACTACATGGAAACTGCTAAGTACCAAATATGGTCTTGCTGTCCTACTGTGTAGTTGAAGCAGTAGGGATATGTGAGGGGTTTAGAAGGGTGGAAACATCAGCAGCCAAGCCATTAGCTCAGGGGCGAAACTTTTGTCCCATATATTTTTTTGACTGTGTTTGCAGTTATCACTGTAAAGCTGTAAGGTTGGCCAGTGTTATTTAATATTCCCTCTGAGAAAGGAGTCCATGTCCTGTGATCAGAGCATGCCTTCAGTGCTATAATTGGTCCTTCATTCTCAATTATCTTTACTTCCTAAAATACTGTGCCTAAACTCATGGTAATTGCTACTCAACAGAGGTATTTGGTATTCATAATGCACACACTCAGTCAAGTAATTGTCAGTTCCTGAGAGTTTCTATCCTCTCCAGGATAAAATGATATGCTTTTTGGAGTATTGGCTGTGAGAGCTGTGATCTTTACAAAGGTCCAAGAACCCATAGGCACAAAATTTTTATACAACAACATCATATTTGAATGAACTTTTGGTGCAAAATGAAGACCCATAGAACAAGGCAGGAAATAGTCAAGAGCTGGGAGCTCAAACATTCACTTCTGCTTCCATTTTAGCAGATGCAAAAGAGAAGTCCCCTACCCACACTGAAGATGGTAAGTGATGACTCTCCTGGAGGGGATACACATTGTGTTGAGATATGTTGGTGAAGCCTTCAGTGAAGTTCAGAAATTAGGGCAACTGGACTTGCTCTCCACTTAGATGACTGGTTCCTTACATAGCTTATGGTCCAATATCTTTCTCTACCTGTATTTCAGACCCTTTTTTACTCCACATTTTATCTCCTGCTTTCATGAAAACAATGAATAATTTTTTTCAAGGATCCATCTCCATGAACAAATTTTAATGAGTATTTAAGGGATATCACAATGTCATTTTCAGATTCTGACTGAGGAAAAACCTCTTCACTGACCTTTTATCTTATTTCTGCAAATTAAAACAACAGATTTTCCCATACTTTGACATAATTTACTCAAATTCTTTCATTCTTTGTGAACTCAGACAATGAGAACATTTAGAAAGCATGAACAATTAAGAAGCAGGTGAGAAAGAAATTTCCAAATTAAGAGATAGGCACAAAGAGTCTAGTTCTGTCAGGGAGAGGGAGCCTCTATGCCCAACAATTTAGTGCTAGAAAATTTTGGTGTGACTTTAATTCTCTGACTTCATTATACAGAAACCCCATCCTCACACCACCAAGGTCGCACAGTTGAATATCTCATCAGAATGCTTTTAGCTGCCTTGGTTCTTGTGACTCTAGTGATGCTGCTGTTAGAGGATTGGACCTTCAAGAAAGTGGAACAAGTTTCAACCAGGAGATAAACAAGAAAGACTACTAGGCTCCACAGCTGAACAGACAACTGAAACGTGTCGAGTGATCCCATACATGTGTGTAAAACCTGGGTATTCCTTAAGGTTTTATACTCAGAGAAGGTCAATGCAATAAGCATATTCTGAGTGTGGGGAATTCTGGGGATTGCATTCAGGAGGATTTGTCTTGTTCCTCTCTGCTCCTCGCCCCACACTTCACTGTGAATATTTGCTCACTTCTGTTCTGTTGAACACCAGGTGTTATGCATGCTCTGAAACTTTCGGTCAGCTTCAAATAACATTTCCTCTAAATTTCCTGAGTCAATATTGTTCATCATGAGTCTTAACCTTTATCACTGAGAAAGAGAAGATAGTTGAAACAGAACACATATTGGGAAAATCCAGATTGCAGATTGAACAAGTTTTTTGAAGATGATGCCCTTGAAATTTCTGAAATTTTCTTTAACTTCAATGTGCATTACTAGAACTATCTGATGAGTGCTTTTCAAAATAACATATTTCCCTACAAATTAATGACTCTATTCAGACCTAAAGAGCTTGCATACAATTGCTTTGATTTTTAATGTTACCACAACTTTGAAATATAGAATTTTATAATCTTTGTATTAAAAAAAAAAAAAAAACTTGTACATGAGAACAAGACATACTGACAACAACCATACCCACAGTTAGTACATCTCCTCAACCTTCTGAGAAGTTAGGACAATTATTCTGAAGCTTTGCACTTTTCACATCATTTTGCACTAGCACTCATGAAACACCATTTTCTCATAGAAAGAATATGCCCGGTGGTAAGATATGTCCCTAGGAGTGTAGACTCTCATGAATACTAGCTTGAAACCACACATCAACACAGGGTGGTCCTCAAAGACACACACCATGAGGTGTGATATCCTTCATCCTATATAGTGTCAAATTACGGTGATTATAAACCATGCTATTCTGACACTAGGCAGACAAGGGCTATGTATCCAACTGGAGGATTCCCGGGTTGCTTGAGGCCAGTCAGTAGGATTGAGAATGCAGTCTATCCCACTGTGTTCTCAGAAGCAATGTCAGTCCGAAATTTTAAGTTATTGTGGGCATGAGAACCAAGAACATAACAACTGTATAAACTGCTAAGGTTCTCCAAGGTATACCATGGAACACTTACTTGGAGAAGCATTTATGGAGATGAGATAGGGCATAGTGACATCCAGGTGGTGCAGCCACCTCAAACAAAAGTCCTGAAAAATATGAGATGAGAGGGGCACTGCAGACTCAAGAATGACACCAGGGTATTTTGGACCTTAGTCAGTCAGATACTGAGGCCAGGTGAGTGAGCCTGAGCCTTTACCGGAGTTTAGAGACATGGCTCTGTCACTTCCATATTGGAGTGACTCAGTATGGCCTGTTTAATCCTGCCTTGGCCAACCTAAAGCTAAATTTGAATAACTTTATTGGCCCTGTAAGTCACCCCATACACTCTGTCACCCTTCCCTACCACCTATGTCATCTCAAACCACCACAAATCCCCACCTACTTCCCCAAATCTATATTAAAAAAGACTGGTACAAAAAAATGAGTTTCTGCTTTGACAGACTCCAGACAGCAAGAGATCTGAGCCGTGCCACTCCCCGTCAGGCTTCAGCCCTAGAGAGACTCGGCTGAACTGTGTTCTCTCCTCTCAGCCTGGATTTGCTGGCAGAGAGCAGGCAATGGGATTTGAAATGATGAATATGTTCAGTCCATGGATCCATCGGTGATGACTGCTAGGCAAACATACAGCTCATTTCTCTCACTGGTCATCAGGTGAATGGTCAGACTTTCCATTTTCTTTTCCTGCTTCTTGATGACAATAGTTGTTGGGATGGGGTGGCATATCACAGCCTCTGTAGTAAAAGGAACACAAGTGAACTTGGATAATGAGAAGGCATAGAGAATGCACAGAACAAACAGAAAGAAAGCACACGTGGAATCCAGTGAGACACCAAAGACTGGCACAGGCTTGAAATGCCTTCTCTGTGTATCTCAGCTCTCCCATCATCCTGTACAGATTTGGGTTTTTAAGCAGCCAAGTATTTTGTCTGCCTCCCTACACATGCTTATGATGACCAAAGAGACAGTCTCTCCCGGCGTTTTAACAACCACACAGGTTATAAGTTGGCTTCAGAGTCCCCAAACATGTAGCTATGGAAACCAGAAAAATATGGCACAGTCTCCAAGCACCAATATGCCCTGACCCCAGACCATTACCAGCTCTCCCTAGTATATTCCTGGCTTTAGAAAAGGAGCTCTATTTTATTCTCAGTACATTGTTGCCTCAGGAAAAGCTCCCAAGGCCCCAGCCTGTCATTGGCTCTGCCAAGCATGTTCCTGGGTTTGAGAAGAGCTATGTCAGTCTACATGCATTATGGCCTCGTAGAAAGACATGCTGCATAAGGCTAGCCCTCCATACAATAGTCTCTCTCTCTCTCTCTCTCTCTCTCTCTCTCTCTCTCTCTCTCTCTCTCTCTCTCTCTCTCTCTCTCCCCAAACCCCTCTCAATTGTGATTTTTTTACTTACATTGCAAATGTTGCCCAACTCTCCTGTTCTACCTCCCAGCATTCTTTACCCCATTCCCCTCCCGTTTTACTTTGAGAGGTGCTCCATCACCCCATGTCCACTCCTGCTATCCATGCTCCCAGAACCACCTCACATCTGCCATTCTCCTTGATGGCATCAAGTCTCTGCAGGATTAGGTGTATAGTCTCCCACTGAGTACACACAATGCGGTCTTCTGCTATATATGTTCCTGGGGCCATGCACCCGTCCATACATGCTCTGTGGTGGATTGCTTAGTCTCTGTGAGCTCCCAGGAATCTGGGTCACTAGACACTGTTGGTCTTCTTAAGGGATTGGCATCTCTCAGAGCCTCTTCCTTCCTTCCCCTAAGTCATCCCCTAACTCTGACCTGAGTCCAATCATTGACTGTAAGTATTTGCATCTGTCTCAGTTGTTGTTAGAGCCTTTCAGAAGACAGTCGTGCTCAGCTCCTGACTGTGAGTGCATAGGTGTTTTTCCCTCTCAAATGGCTGTCAGCTAGCATAGTCTGTCCACTGAGGCAGAACTATGCTTTTCCCAATTAGAAAATGGGGACTGGAGGCACACCAGGCCTTAATGTTGGTTATGATGTTGTAATAACCCATGGAAATGCTTATTACAGTCCTGATTTTTGCTATGGGCATGTGCCAAGCAAATGGACATTTGTGTTGTACATTACAGTTGTCCCACCTGTTATGGTTTGTAGTCATATATCTTGACAAACCTGGTGAACAAATATGTGAATCCTAGTATCCTAGCCTCTAGCCAGACTGCTTAGCACACTACTCATCTGTGGGGTGTTTTTGAGGAAGTCCTCTATCAAATAAATGCTACTTACTGTTACTATTTCCTAAGCTTGGTAAGTCCTTTATATTATTAATTCTACTCTTCTACATCACAGGTTAATATGGCAGTGCTCCCCAATATATGAGATGACTTTTAACTGCTATACACAATTAACTGCAGGTGGATGTTACACCTAAGTGGTAAATGCTGATGGCAGGACTTGTCTAAGAATCAAAAGATACTAGGGTTGTCCATGTTTGGCATCCTGCCCATGACATTTCTACAAGCAAGCCCCTGGTCCAAATGTTTTGAGCAGAATCAGCCCTGGTAGTGAAGTTATTCAGAGGTCACCACCTGATGTACCAAATGAGAAGCATCACAAGGGACCTCAAAGATGGCCACATCTGGCTACATGTGACTGATTTTACCCATACAGCGCCAGGGAGGACCCACCACCCCATCTCCAGTGATCACCCACTTTCTCCTCTTTATGGAGATAGACCTTGTGCTCAACGTGTGTCAAAAATCGAACTTTCTTGAAGTCACCAAGAACATCATTCAAAGCAGGACACAGAGAGTCATTCAAGCTGGTTAAGCTAAAACAAACTTCAACAAGGCACCAGGAAGAAACCCCCTCTCAGTCTGCTTGGCAGGTCTGCCTGGTAACCTTGATTGGCTAGTGAGCCTTACCTGTCCTCAAGGTTAGAGTGTGCTTCCAGTCCTGTGCTAGAACTTTCTTATATCTCAGGTCAAGTTTGCAAACCCATAGCAATTGTGCCTATCCTCCAAGAATGTCATCCTTCTGCACTCCCACCCAGCCCTGGAGGAGGACACACCATTGCAACTGAGGCTTTGAGGGGTTGTTCAGCTGCTTTCTCTTCTCATTTGTGGACAGTGATCCTGCACTCATCATGACCTGACTTCATAGCTTGTTTGAGAATTCCGCACAGCATTTTCCCTTCTTCTTTCTGACATCTAGGGGGATAACCTATTACTTGTCTTCCACTGGAGGTATGAAGCTGGCCCATCAGAAGAAGAAGCCCAGTTAAGAGCACAGGCTCTTAACATTAAAGAGGGATTTTAGGAAACGTGTGCTTGCCATGTGGCTTCATACAATTCCCTTTTACTATATGATTCATATGAATAAAACCCGGGAGAAAACCAGGAAACAGATGACAAACAGTGTGGAACAATATAGTCAGCACATCTTTCTCCATGGCAAGGTGGGGAAAAACCCCACAGTTGTGTTAGCACAGATTCTCTAGATCAAAATATCTCATAGAGAGGGTGAATTTTTCTGTGTATGTAGAAAGAAGATTTATTATAATGTCTCAGAGACAGTTGTCCTCTTCTTCTAATAATGGCTGTCTGCCAAGGCCAAGGGAAACTTCAAAATCAAGGACTTATCTTCCAGTGAAAGGGAGCTGCAATTTCCCTGAGCCCAGCATGAAGCCAGAAAAGGAAACTCTCGTTTCCTAAAGTCACTACTTAAAGTTAATAGCCTGGGCACCCTTCCCCTTGTGAGACAGATTGATCTCTTCAGTGCACCTGAGGAATGGGCTATGCAACTTATTATCCTTGATTACATGAAGGGGAAGGCAAGTGCTCTGAGGAAAGCTCAGGCTAGGTCTGAATTTAGGTCCTGTCAAGTGCAGGGTCATTGCTAACAAGGAGAGTAGCAGGCAGCTGAATAGCCTGAGGTGGAATAGTGGGGTCCTTCCATAGGGCTCATTGGTGCTCTTGCAAGGCAGGGCACAAATGCTAAGTGAGTGCAATCCACTCCTAAGATCTGTAAAAAATTTCACCCTGGACTAGACGCACAATTTAACTGTAAGGAGTGGTAAGGCTTACTGGTCAATCTAGAACTCAAGCCAGACCTGCCATTCAAAGAAAGAGGCGGGATCTTCCGGGTACCATTCTTCAAGTTCCCTGAGGCTTTGCAGACCAGGATAGTTCACTGTTTCCTGATCTGAGCTCTGCTGTTCTGTGCTGTGCTGTGAGGGAACCTCCGGGAAGCCCTGAAATCTGAACATGGTAAGCACAGGATATCTTCCCACAATGGGGAGGAACGGGTGGCTAATCAGAGGGTGCTGAGGTGCAGGCTCCTATCAGTGGTTGGATGGGAAACATCAGCTAGATGTGACACCTGTGCGGTTTCTAGTGATGCTTCTTACTTGCTTAATAGGATGGTGACTTTTGAATAACATTACTATCAAGGCTGAATCTTCCCAAATCATTTGTACCATTTGTTTGCTTGTAGAAGCATCATGGATGCTTTTCTTGATTCTGAAGGTTATGTCCAAAACATTTTGGGTTTTATACAACACATTGAGAGGGCAGGTATGAAACTAATAGGTCTATTTTAACCTTTGATTTGTTTTTGTTTCATTTTTTTATTTCAGTTTTCATATTTCGTTACGTGTATAGTGTTTTGGATATTTTGTGGCAAGGAAACTTTTTTTGTTTCATTCTATTTGGTATTTTGGATGCTTCATGTACCTTAATAGGAATCTTTATCTTTAGTTTAGAAATTATTCATGTAAAATTTCATTAAAACTATTTTCTTGACCTTTCAGCTGATATTCTTTTATTACAGTTAATTGATGTCTTTGCTATTGATACATTGTGGTGTTCTTCATTATTTAGTGCCAGTAAAATTTATACAGAATTATTTTTTGACCAATAAGTCCATTTATTCTATTTATCTTACTTTCTTGTTCAGTGTGTGTGAACCTTGCCTCTGTAGTTGTCAACGTGCAGGCAATTTCAATAGCCTGCTCTCAGGGACTGAGCACCTGCTTAAGTCATTACCTGCCTCCATCAGCTGCTGCTGTTTTCAGGTGTGCTTTATATACATGGAGCACTAGCTTTAGCTGCTCTCTATATTTGTTCCCTGTTTCTGTTCTCTACACAAGCCCCCGCTATAGGCTTTCCCTATTCTCATCCCAGGCTTTCTGCTCCCTATATGTGTTCCAGTCCACAGGTCCTCTTGTGCACCCCTATCCCGTCCCCAGGTTCTCACTCCTCTCCTTTCCACAAAACAACTTCTTTTATATCAGAACTCTTGCACGTTTTAATTTTTGAGGACCTGCTGTGACAGGACACCTTGGATTTCTTGTTGACATATTTTCCTGGCTTATGCTAATTATATTCCTATTCTGATATCTAAGTATCGGGGTTTGTAGTGATAATATGTCTAGATACTTGTCTCTGGGTTTGTCTTGCTTAGGTGGTAATTTTATTCCCAAGGTATTGTTTGCTGCCTGTATTTTCAGAGAATGTTGACTGCGTTTTTCCCATTTTACTGACCTGTTTGGTGGGTATGTTCAAGAGGGAATGCTTGCTCACGTTGAAAGCTGGCAGAAGTCTCAGGCAGGAAATTATGATCTTAACAATCCACCAGCAGACTTAGTCAACAGAAAGGTTATGCTGTCTCTGGTTTTTGTACAATGTTAGGTAGAGCTGTGTAAATTGCATGTGGGATAATAAATAGTGTGGTGAATCTTATGGAAAGCCTAACTTTTCTCCTGGCAGGCATGGCATGTGGTTGAAAAAGGAATGTACACTCCTGTCTACTGGAAGAGGAAGGATTTATTCTGTACCATTTTATATTGGAAAGATAGGACGTGCTTTCTGATTTTAAAAGATTCGACTTTCTAGATACTGCCTTGAGTGTCAGAAGACACTTTAGACATTTGAACCGTGTAGGAGCTCCTGCAGACTATTAGGATCACTGTAGACTGAATGCATTTTCATCACAGGATGAATGTGAGCCTATAGCATCCATGGTCAGAATGCAGTTCTTGGGTCCCCTGGGTATCCCCAAAACGCGGGGCTTCAATTGTCTGCTGGGTTAAGTACATCCTCTCCCAATGAGGCCAGACATTGGAGTCCAGTTAAAGGAACAGATACCAAAGATAGGCAGCAGCTTTAGGGACACCGCCTGTTCCAGTTGTTGGAGGACCCTCATGAAGACTAACCTGAACTTCTGCTACTTATGTGCCAGGGGCCTTAGTCCAGCCTGTGTCTGCTATTTGGTTGATGGCTCAGTCTCTCAGTGTCCCCAAGGTTATAGGTTAGTTGAGTCTGCCAGACTACCTGTGGAGTTCCTACCATCTTCAGGGACTTCAATCCTTCCCCAACTCTTCCTTAAGCATCTACAAGGTCCATCCCTTGTTCACTTTGGTTCTCTGCATCTATTTCAGTCAGCTGCTGGGTGAAGCCTCTCATTGGACACTTATGAAAGTCTCCTGTCTGGGAGCATAACATTGTATCCATAATAATGTTAAGGATTGGAGATTGCCCATAAGGTGTGTCTCTAGCTGGACGAGTTTTCATAGGGCATTCAATCATCCTGTGTTCTAGGTGTGTTCCTGACTTTCTATTAGGCGGGAAACATTTTGTTCTGTGTGTCTACTGTGCTGTAGTTGAAACTGATCCTTCAGCTTTCTTCTCATGCTCCCATACAGTCAATATTTAAACTCTATCCCTGAATCACATAAGATGCTTTAGCCCTATTTGCAATTAATGCTAAGTTATTTTGCAAGCCTGGGGGCTTAATTTTTTAATTTTATTCCTTCGTTTTTGTTTTTCAACACAAATTATCTCTGTGAAATCCTTCCTGTCCTCATAGTCGACATAGGGACCACATAAGCCACCTGACATGTTTTTGCACAATAAGTATATATTTTTGTGCAACTTTTAATCCTCATGTTTCACTTTGAAAATTGGCCAAATATATAGGTTATATTCTATTTCTCAAGTTGATATGTGTTCATTACATCAATACTACCGGAGTCTTCAGGGTCCTTGGATTCCAGGTGTGTGATGTTCTTCTGCACACTTGTGACTGTTCTGAAATGTTTGAATAAATAATATTTTGCCTATGTATAGGAATATGTATATCATATGCTTCTTCTTTACACTTGTCATAAGATGGTCTCAGAATTCTTGATGTTGAAGTAATTAGTAGTTGATAGTCCCCAAGTGTATCTGAGAAATTGACAAACACAATGTGGAAGGCCAGCTAGAGCTTTCCACTGCTGAGCTCTTTCTCCTGCCTTACATTGCTTATTTATGATCAACATTTATATTATTATAGTTTCATCTGTTCATTTGTAACTGTTTAAGCATGCATTGCCTTTTAATAAAATTTTATTAATGTTATAGTTTAAACTGTTGCACTTCATGCTTGTACAAGATGAGTACGGATCTGAAGTGAATGTATAGTTCTTGGTGGGAAATTTTAGTAAAGAACTGTGAGTTCTCTATCATTTTTGTTTCCTTGGTTGATTTTTGTAGGGATTAAGGGTCTTAATATATAACTTTTGGTCTCATAGAGCATATTACATAGGCCATGCCAGCATCCAGCTGTATGACATATACCTGCCTGTACCTCTATGACTAAGGACATGTACAAGTACACCCAGTTTACCCATCAGATTTGTAGTTAGTAATTGTTCATACAATTTTTCAGATGTCTGATCAGTATCGTGGATGTTTCCTGTGCATTTCCCTCTCAGTTGGAATTTCCCTGTCAGGGCTGTATGTTATTCAAATTGTTCAAAAGCAACACACATGAATTTTATAATTCAAGCTCCTTCTAAAATGACACAGTGATTGTAAATTCTGAGTCAAAATATAAGTGGAGTGCCAAAATTATATGAATATGTTTTCGAGGAAACATGTGTTTTCTTTACATTGATATTGTACATGTATGGGATATTTAGGATGCAGTGACTTTTGATGACGTGCATGTGAACTTCACTTCGGAAGAGTGGAATTTGCTGGATCCTTCCCAGAAGAATCTCTACAAAGATGTGATGTTGGAAACCTACCTGAACCTCAATGCTATAGGTAAGTCTGTTATTTTTTTCTAAAGGAAACAAATGTTTATTGGTTATTTATGATCTATCATTTTAATTGTGAATAGTGAAGATTGAGCTGAATAATTCAGTTTCACTAAATTTTCACTGTAACTTTCATGGTGCAGTGAAAATTCACAGTACCTTGACTTTTTTTTCCTAATTTCCAATAGTATATCATTCATTTCTGGTACTGTATTTTAGGCTATAATTGGGAAGACCATCATCTTGAAGAACATTTTCAAAGTATTAGAAGACATGAAAGGTAATTTTCATGTGCAAACTGATACAAATTTGTCTCTGAGGAAATTTTAATATCTTATGGAATCTCCAGCAAAAAGCAAGAGTGTAAAATAACAGTCCTTTAACTGTAACTATGATTATAATATTTTTACAAAACCATGTACCTCAAGGTCCGATACCAGATTTGTGTATCCATTTGATAAGTAGCTTCTTTAGAGCTATGCTGTGGACCTGCCAATCGGTAGTGTCTCATAGTATTTAGAAACTGCACATTGAATAGTGATAAATTTATATCCAAAACATTTTAATAAGAAAATCATCCACAGGAAATTTGGTGATACTCATATTCTTGTAGTAATATGGTTAAGTTTGGTGAGAGGGCATTTTATGAGAATCAAAAATGCTGTTGTGGAGAAACATTAGTCCATATTACACATGTTATAAGAAATAAAAATTCAAACAGTTTGAATGTAATGTGTAAACCTTTCGCTTATGACTCTTTTTATTAGGTATATATTGGAATATTGAAAAAAGAAACATAAAATATTTGTTCTGAAACAAGAAGATATGTAGTATTCTGCCTTTGAAAGTAATTAGGAATATAAAAGACATTTGCAATTACTCTTTTTTTTTTTTTTTTTTTTTTTTTTAGTTTTACAGGGAGTATCCCTAAACTGAAAGTGTAGAAAACCTTTATGGGCACTAGGAATTTGGAAAATTTTCTTTGGGTCCTGGTTCCCAGTCAAAAGTGTTGTAATTCACAGTAGAGGAAAAATATGAATACAATCAGTGTTAAAAAGATCAGAGTTTTTATAACTTTCTTCAGATAGCTAAAATATATCATATAAAAAGAGGGTACTATAAATATGATCCATGTAATAAACATCACAGGTGTCTTGAACAACTCATGATGAGTGAGCACACCATGAACATATAAAGTGCTAAATCCTTAAGATCTGATGATTTTTTATACCGTTAGACAAATTGTAAACATAATTCATATTGATTACATGATTGATCAGAGTAATGAATGCTGTGAAGTTTTCACATGTGCTAATTATCATTGCGGGCATGTAAGAAGATATACTGGAGTGAAACCCTATGAGTGTAATATATGTGGTAAAGTCTTTACAAGATCAAGTCATCTCCAATATCATAAATCAACACATACTGGAGAGAAACCTCATGAATGTAATCAATGTGGTAAAGCCTTTACAAGATGCAGTCATCTCCAAAGACATAAAATGACACAGACAGGAGAGAAACCTTATGAATGCGATCAATGTGGTAAAGCCTTTGCACAGAGCAGTAATTTTCAATATCATAAAAGAACACATAATGGAGAGAAACCTCAGGAATGTAATCAATGTGGTAAAGTCTTTGCATATCACAGTCATCTCCAAAGACATAAAAGAACACACACGGGAGAGAAACCTTATGAGTGCAATCAATGTGGTAAAGCCTTTGCACAGCACAGGTATCTCCAAATTCATAAAAGAACACATACTGGAGAGAAACCTTATGAATGTAATCAATGTGGTAAAGCCTTTGCAGGACCCAGTCATCTCCAAAGACATAAAAGAACACATACAGGAGAGAAACCTTATGAGTGCCATCAATGTGATAAAGCCTTTGCACAGCACAGTAATCTCCAATATCATAAAAGAACACATACTGGAGAGAAACCTTATGAATGTAAACAATGTGGTGAAGCCTTTACAAGACGCAGTTATCTCCAGTATCATAAAAGAACACACATCGTATAGAAAACTTATTAATGTAATCAATGTGGTAAAGTGTTTTCACCTGGGTTAAGTCTCCAAATTCTGTGTGCTGGAGAGAAACATAATGAATATGATCATGAATTAAGTGGGAATTGGAGGGTATCATAGTAGGATATGATAGATATGGGTGCTTGGGATTATTTCCACTCTGGAGATTTTTTTTTTTATGCTTTTGCAAAGATGTTTGCTGCCCTCGTCTGAAGAGTTTCCTTGAGGTTAAGGTAAAGATTTTTACATTAATTGTATTGACAAAGTAAGTCACGAAAATCACCGCATAGAATTTGGCATGAAAATTATTAACAAACATAGAAACTAAGGAAGGAAATATAAAAAAACAAAGGTTCAAAATACAAGGCTTTATCAGAAAGTTGAATGAAGTTTAATCTTCTGATCAAAGATATTCAATAGCATTAAAGGAATGGTTACATTAGGGCAAGATTACATTCAGCTAAACATATGAGTTTGTAGTTGTATGAAAGAGAACTGTATCATGTTAGGAATTATTATTACCTGGATACTGTTTTGATGTAGACACATGAAGATAAAATTATGTGTCAAATTGCCAAGGGATAGATGTGGATTCTGGGTTCTGAATTTAAAATATAAACAGAAAAGCTTAGTTCCAGGCATGGTGTTACATGCTTTTTAACCCACCATTCACGAGACAGAGTCATGCAGATCTTTGAGATCAAGGTAGATCTCTAAGCAAGTTCCAGGAAAGCCAAGACTAGGCAGTGATATATTTGAAATATTAAAAGCTGCTGATAATGGAATAGAGGGAGCCGTGTTCCAGCCACGGTAAGCAGCAGAACTCTGATAATTTTATCATGAAGTGGTGTTGAATATTGTCAGAGAATTTTACATTACCTCATGAGATGATCAATCTTGGTTTTTCTTGCACTTTAATTACATTTTGATGAACCATTACTGTTTCTAGAATGAAGCCTTCCTCATTGTTAATGGTGGACAATCTTTTGATGTGTTTTATATTTTATTTTATTTGTTTTATCTTTTAAGTATTTTTTGAATCTGTGGTTTTAGGTATAATTGGTCTGTAATTCTCTTTGTATCACCCAGTCTTTCCTGACTGGATATATGAGTAATCAGGGGTTCAGAAAATAAATTGACTAATATTTGTTTTGTTTCTATATTGTTGAATACACTGACTTATTGTTAAATCCTCTTTGAAAGTCTGGTAGGACCTTACCCTAAAACTCACAGACGTGGGCTCATATTGGGGACATATTTTGAATGAATTCTGTTTTCCTTCATGTTTATGTCAGTTTAAGTTGTTTTTCTCTAGTTTAATTTTGGGATGTGGAATCTATTGAGGAAGTTAGCTATTTCTATTTGAATTTCCAAGTTGGTGGAATGCACCCTTTTTAAACTATGTCTTTACGACTCTCTGGATTTCTTCATTACCTGTTAATTAATCTCCCATTTCATTTTAGATTTCATTAATTTGTATATTCTTTATCTTTTAATAGGGGTTTGTTTATCTTGTCTAATAAAAGGATCAAAAGACCAACTCCATGTTTCATTAATTCTTTGAAATTTTCTCTTTCTATTTTATCAATTTCATCCCCCAACTTGAAAATGTCTTGATGTCTCCTCCTCGTTTTCTTTGCTCCCTCACTTCTTTTTGTTGTATCCTTTAAAACATGCTGTTAAATTGCCAGCATGGGAGTTCTCCAATTTTTCATGTAGGCATTTTGTGCTGTGAACTTTCTTTTAGCTCCACTTTCATTTTCTTTGTGTTCCATGAGATTGTGTGTGCTGCATATTCATTTCCAATGAACTCTAGAAAGTCTCTGATTTCTTCCCTTTTTTCTGTGTAGACCCATTTTCTCTCAAACATTAGTTTGTAGTCAGTTAGCTGTCCTTCCTCATCTCTTACAACACTGAGACATCAACAGGTTTTTGGCCCAGATCATATATTTTGTCTCATCAGAGGGTGTGGGGATTCCTGGGTCTGGTGCAATCAAGGACATGAGGAACCCAATATCTAGGGGCCACCCACTGGTCTTTCTTGTTGCTCTCTGGGGTGCAATTTAGTCCTTCCCCGTCAGAAGGCTCCTCTCCTTACAAATGGCCCCATGGATATGAGAGGTAGCAATAGCACACCAGCCATCTGTGTCTTGTCTTTTCTCAGCTCTAATGACATTTTCAGAGCTGCACGTTCTGCTTTCTGGGATGACATTCCTGCCAGGTGTGGTCCTCCACATGTGTTCTCGGTATTTGACACCACCGCTGCCCCAGCGTACCTCTGTCCATCCTGAATGAGGCATTGCCATTGGTGAGCCCTGTCACCCCTACATCTATTTGTGGAGTCATACAGAGGCCCATCCAGCGAGGTCAGGGTCCATCAGCAGGGCAGCTGAGTAGTTACACTGGGGAGATTCAAGAAGGGTGGCTGGCAATGAGTCCTTCTGTTATCATTTTTACCCAGAAGCCATTGTGAATGAGGTGTAAATAGAGTGGTCTTTAGCTTGTGTCAATTGGTTACACATTGGCCATTGGCTAACGCCAGGACCCCTGGTCTGAGTATGCAGTCCTCAGGTCTACAAAGGTCACCTGAAGTTGGCAGAGTAAGGCTTTTTTTCTTTGCAGAGGCTTACATAGCCTCAATTTTAAGGCATCTAAGAGGTCCTCCATTTTTGTTTTCTTCTGTAGCCACTGGAAAGTCATTTATAAACTGATGAAGAGACTCTATTTGTAGGTTTTAGTACAATATAGTGTTGAACTGTATCAACAAAAGATGATGGGTTTCCATTTTACTTTTAGGGTAACCCTGGACTTGTGGTGGGGACACTTTTGATTCTCAGGGCGCCCTTATCTCCTTTTTAGGCATCACTTATGGTCTTCTGATTTGGCCTTGGCTGACAACAGGATCTTTCCCAGGTCTCCAGTCTGTTGTTTCTGTCCTCCCATCTGCGTCTCCTCTGCAGTCTGTCCTCCACTAAACACTCTCTTTGCCACTGTCCTTAAATCTCTTAGACAACTCTTTCAGAACTACCCCACCCTCTGGGGCTTTGTCTTCATAGCTGGTGTTCCCTGATTGACAAAATCTTAAGCCACTGCTGCCTTTGCTTCTGGTGAATCAGGGTCCATGGGCGTGTATTGTCAAAAATGCCTCCATGACCCTGTCTCAAAAAGCTGCAGGAATTTTATTTTCTCTCTACCTAATATTATACACTCTGGACAAAATTTGTGAGCCATCTTGTGGCTACCTCGAGACCTGCCAGCATACCCGGACTTTGGACAAAAGGCCTCCTCTTACCTTCAGTGTTGTTGCAATAACAGTTTGGGTGAGTTAGGGTAATGCAAGCATATTGGGGCCAGTAACCAGCTCATGTACCAAACCCAGACACTATTGTGGATGCCAACAAGTGTTTGCTGACAGGAGCCTGATATACTTGTCACCTGAGAGTCTCTGCCAGTGCCTGACAAACACAGAGGGGGACACTCTCAGGCAGCCATTGAACTGAGCACAGGGTCAACAATGGAGGAGCTAGAGAAAGGACCCAAGGAAATGAAGGGTTTTGCAGTCCCATAGGAGAAACAACAATGTGAACCACCCAGTACCCCCAGAGCTCCCAGAGACTAAACCACCAACCGAAGAGCACACATGGAGGGACCCATGGCTCCAGCCACATGAGTAGCAGAGGATGGCCTGGTCGGACATCCATGAGAGGAGAGGCCCTTGGACCCATGAAGGCTCATTGCCCCAGGGTAGGGGAATACCAGGTCAGGGAAGCAGGAGTGGGTGGGTTAGTGAGCTTGGGGAGGGGGGATGGGATAGAGGGTTTTTAGAGGGGAAATGAGGAAAGGGGACAACATTTGAAGTGTAAATAAAAATATAAATATAAACATATGAATATATAATATAAAATATATAAAAATATAAATAAATATAAAAAATTAAAATATGTAACAAACAGGACTTGGGAAGCAGAGGCAGGTGGATTTCTGAGTTTCAGGACAGCCTGATCTACAGAGTGAGTTCTAGGACAGCCAGGACTACACAGAGAAACCCTGTCTAAAAAAAACAAAAGAAAAAAATGTAAATAAGAAAATATCTAATAAAAATTCTTTAAACAAAACACAACATTACCTCTCATTGTGACCACCTTGAATGGATCAAGGTCAATTCACAAGTATCTTAATCACTGCTGTTGCTTGATAAAATACTCTGTCAGTAGAACAGGTTTATTCACAGTAAAGTCCCTCATGGTGGGGATGCCACTCTGAAGTGTGAAGCAGATGCTCACTCATATCAGGTGTGTAAATAATCAGGACACCAAGAGCAATGAACGCCTGCTGCTCAGCCCCTTTCCACACACTGCCCGGGATCCTAGCCAGGGAATGGTGCCACCCACAGTGGGTGGGGCTTCCCACACCAGTTAAGACAACCAAGGCAGTCCCTTACAACCACCCCCGAGGCACCTCCCCCTTGTTAGGATTCTGTCTAAGATCCACCCCACAGTTACCTGGCAACAGCCAGTTATGCCCCTCCCCACCGTTACCTGGCAACAGCCAGGTAGGTCTGGCACACTATAAAAGGGGCTGCTTGTCCCTCCCCCTCTCTTATTCTCTCACTCTCAGCTTCTCTCTTACCCCTTCCTGGGTTCCCCTCCCTTCCTCTCCCCCCCCTCCACATGGTCATGGCCACCTCTGCTTCTCTACTCTCTCCCCCTCTCTGCCTTTCTCTGCCTCTACTTCCCTCTTAACTCCCCTCTCCAAGCCCTGAGTAAACTCTATTCTGTACTATACCTTGTCTTGTGTCTGCTAACCTCAGGAGGAAGGGATGCTTTGGCATAGACTGACAAAAGATCCCCTAATTACAAGTCTTAGCAGGCTTCAGTGTTCCAAGACTAAAATCAGAGTTCTGGGTGAGTTTTTTTCACTTCTTCTTCTAACTGGAAGCCCTTTGAAGCCATGCCTAGCATCCTAGGTTCCTGGGACGGTCAGAAGCAGGATTCTGGTCAGGGCAGACTACACCATCACAGGTCGCAAGTTACAGCATTTTCTCGCTGAGCAAGCTTGCCGAGGGTTGGTCTGGCTCCTCTATACCTTTGTCTTAAATGTTGTCCACATCTCTTGAGGACACTTATTGCTTCCTCTGGTTCTCAGTCTGCAAGATTTCTGGGCCCTTCATGACACAATTCAATCTGCTGCTGTGTCTCAGGTTGTCCAAGCTCTCAAATACATAGTAAAAGGCGTATAGATCCCAATCAACAATCCAGCCATCCTCAAACCTGTGGTTTGTCTCTCCACAGAAAGAAAGTGGCTGAGATGTGGAAGATCTTGAACTTACAGCTGGCTAATCACGTGCACTTGACAGTCCATGCTCTTCAGAATCTGCTGTATATTTGACAAAACTGAGAAGGTACTCCCTCAGAACCTTCAGGTTATCCATGGAATGCTGAGGGTAAGTCCTTGGCCTTCTGGTATAGAGAAGTCTCCAGTTAGTTAATTACACCCTCCCAAGCATTGCACTGTGGTAAATTGGGTGTTAAACCCACAATACTATCATCTATTTGCATTGCCTAAGGAGGCAAGATTTTGCCCAGTCTGGTGGTGTAAGATGTTAATCTCAGCACCTATAGGAATGAAGCAGATTGGGGATAGACCCAGAGGCAGGTGGATCTCTGATCTCAAGGTAGTCATACCGAATTTTAAGACAGCTAGTGCTGCACAGGAAAAGCTGGTCTCAAAAATCAAAACAGGAAAACAAGAAAGGAGGGAAGCTTTTCAAATTAAGATCCTGTCACTCTGGATGCAATTGTCTAGAGTTAAGCATTATAATGTACATTATATTGTTAAGCATTATAGTAGACAGGCAATGGGGGAAGTGCTCATAATCTACTTGGGTTGCCTGTTTTAAAGAGTTAAAGATCACATAGAATGATCTCTCACTCACTCTCTTTCCTGAAAGGGGATTATATTAGAATGACTTACAGACTGCAGTCTGCCTTATTCCACAACAGCTGGATGGGAAGCAAAGTCCAAGAATCCAGAAGTTCTCAGTCCCTGAGGCTGGATGTCTCAACAGGTCTTCAGTAGAAGATGGAATCACAGACAAGTAATCAATAATGTCAGGGAAGTCCTAAGTATTGCTATCCAGGAGAGGGAAAGCAGGCAATGTGAAAACTTACTTCCTCTGTGTTCTTATATAGGCCTCAAGATGAAGGTGTTGCCCAAATTAAAGGTGTGTGTTCCAGATTCAATCTCTGGGTTAAAGGTGAGTCTCTTCTGCAGGGTGTGGCAACTCAGACCTTTAATCTAAACACTATGGGAGTGAATGAAGCAAGTAGATCTCTGTTAGTAGCCTGGTCTACAAAGTGAATTCCAACGATTTGAGAAGAAAAGTGTAGTGCTAGGGAAATGTTAGTGAGCTACAAAATAACAGATAGGAGCCGATCTGATAAAACTCATAGTAGGGTTGTTATTTTATTATTTTATATCATTTGAATTAGCTTGGACCCTCCAAGAAACCACTATCATGCAGGATGGGTGTGGTGGTTGAGGGCAATGCAAGAGCCAGAACCATGGAATGAGGCCTGGCTAGAAGCCTAAAGTCTCCTTTTGCAGATCTTCAGTTCTCCTACAGAGCTGCAGCCCAGCGACTTCTTCACCACAGAAGGAGCTGCCACAGTGGCACTCCAGGTGGTGGTGATCTCCGTGCTCACACTTTGGATCCCCTTCTCTAGTAGCTACGACTTGTGCCCCAAACCAAGTTCTGCTAGGCTGTCAGCAGGCCTGAGTGTTTTTCAAAGGTGATTTGAAACCTCATATGTGTTTTTGTTCCTCTGAACATTCGCTGTGCTGACAGGATTGGATGGTTTCAGGCAGGCAGACGTGGAATTCTGCAGAGAGCTCTGGTTCTGGAACTTGTGCTCCTAAAGGCTGACCAGAATGCATGGTGCCCAGGTTCGAGGATGGAGATTTATTGCAGGTGTTGAGATTTTTTAATGACAGCTCAGCCTCCTGACATTTCAAAAAGCAGACTTTATTCTGTCCACCATAGGTAAAAGACCGATTCGGCCCTACAAGTGTGCCAACACTTCCCACACTGCCCCCCTCTCAAGCAATATAATAAACTCAGTGTAAACACAAATCTCCTTGCAATTGCTTTCCTTTCTGTTTGCCTAAGATTTTCCAGATGGCACAGACAAGTGCTCAACTGGTATTCTGTCTCAGCTGGTCTTGTCATCTAGCTGTAGTTCCCCTGTTGCCTTGGGGCCATGGTCCAAGAGTACACTTGACAGACACGGAAAACACAGGACAGCCCCGGGTAACTCACTCACTCACCCCGAGTTTTATGTGAGTCTTGCAATCCTGGCAGGGCAGGTCCATAGTTAATCCTCTTCTCTTCTTGTCCACACTTACAGAGGCTACAGCTGTAGTAAGGACCAAGGAGGGAGCCAGAAGATCCACAGCTCAGCCTCTGAGCTCCAGTAGCTATCACTTCTTTACAGCACGGGATGATGTGGGGCTGTTCTTCTTCCAGAGAGATATGCTAATGGTCAGTGCATATCTTTGGAAGATCAGGGCTCTACTAACTGTTAATTTCCCATACAGCCAAGTTATTCTTGACTGTTGGCTTGCAGAAGCTGAAACCATTTCCAACTGTGTGAGTTATTTTGTTTCATGGAACTTTTGTTTGACAACCACATCAGATTATGGCCAGCAAGTGCAATGGCACTTGATTCGAATCCAGGGTGTTCTCCTAAATACTGACAGAACAGCCTGGTGCCAAGGGATGAGTCATTCCCTCAGTGAATCCAAGATGTATTACCTGAGTCTTCCCACCTCTGTTGAAAGTTCTAGGTGATGTGAAGTATTGAAAATATTGAATATTCAAAGGAAAACATGCTATTCGGTATTTCTGTGCAGTGTTTATTTTACTTCCTACATACACTTCCTAAAAAATGAAGTTCAACAAACCAAGTGTAAAAAATGATAATTGTCCTCTTGACACTGAGAGCTGTGAAATCATTCTTTAGCCTAGTACATGGCTTAGCCTACTATGGGATTAAACTGCAAGGAAGAGCAAAAACAGAAGTCAGACTTGTAAAACATAAACCTCTTCTAAGAGAGCAAGCACATAACAGATAGACACCCTCTCAAAGCCAGGGAGCTGGGTTTTCTGTGTCAGGGCCAGCACTGCCATGAGCTTCCAACTTAGCCAGTCCTGTTTCTGCAGGTCTGTTCATGCATGATATTGAAATTTCCAGAGGAAATTGCAGAAAACAGAAGCATTCTCCTTTGCAGAAGTTGTGGCACAGGCCTCTAATCCCCATACTAGAGAAACAAGGCAAAGTAAATCTGAGTTCAGGCATAGTCTAGTCTACACAGAAGGAAGAAGGGTAAAATGGAAGTTGCAGGTGGTCCCTAGATTAATTTGTAAAGGAAGCATCTGGGTAAATCACTCCTCAACCATGTTGACTAAGAAGAGAATTTTCCTAAAGTGCTACAGGTTACTCCCTGTGTGCTGGTTCTTTTATGTCCCAGCAAACATGAAAACCAGGATGTCAAAGTCTCCTAAGGACTTTTTTAAAACAAACCACCAGTTACTCCTGTAACTGAAGGTAGGAAAGAATAGAATATCCTCATCTGGGTCCACTCTACCCACCATCTTTTCCCTTGGGTCATTTCAAAAGAACACAATTTTCTAGCTCTTTAACACCTTTTAAGAATGCTGCAAATAAACAAGCAAACAAACACCAGATGACTGCAAATACAAAATGCCTTGTTTGAGCCATTGCTATAATACAGGAAATCTCCTGTATTATTCCTGACAGAAAATCTCCTAATTGCAACTCTTAGCATACATCAGGGCTCCTGATCGTCAAACAGATTTCTTGGTGGCTGGTTCACTTCTTCTGACTAAAAGCCCTTTGAAGCCATGCCCAGCATCCTAGGTCCCTTGGACTGTCAGAAGCAGGATCCTGGTCAGGGCAGTCTCCACCATCACAGGTCTCAAGTGCCAGCCCTTTCTCCCTCAACAAGCTTGGTGAGGATTGATCTGGCTCCTCTATACCTTTGTCTGGGTTGTTGTTGTCATCCACATCGCCTGAAGCCACACTCTGGGAGACCTCTGTGCTCTACTTCATGGCACAATTCAATCTTTGGTAGTATCTCAGGTTGTCCAAGCTCTCAAATACACAAAAGGAGAGTAGATCCCAGTCTGCAAACCAGCCATTCTCAGATCAGTGGCTTGACTCTCCACAGAAACAACGTTCCTCAGGTGGGGAAACTCTTGTACTCAGGGCTGGCAATACAGGTGCACTTGGCAGGTAATGTTCTTCAGAATCTGATCTACCTTTAACAAAACTGGGAGAAAACTGCATCATATTCTTGGATTTATCCATGGAACTCATTGGGCAAGTCCTTGACCTTTGATTCGGAGAAGACTCTAGTTAGTGGATTATACTCTACACTTCATGGCCCTTCCCAACCATTACACTGTGGGTAACTGGATTTTAGGCCCACAATCCTAGCATCTGTTTGCATTGCCTAAGTAGGCAAGATTCTGCCCAGTCTTGTGGCAACATCCTTTCATACCAGAACCCAAGGGAAAGAAGCACATCTGGAAGAACAGAATCAGAGGCAAAGGGATCTTTGGCCTGGTAGTCAGACCTAGTTTCAGGACAGCTAGGCTGTACAGGACAATCTAGGCTCAAAGAACAAAACATGCAAACAAAAAAGAAGTGAAGCTTCTCAACATAAGATACTATTACTCTGGATGCTGTCATAATATTTAATTTAAAAATGAGTGAACACGTTCCTCACCCACTATAACTGCAGGACAAACAACCATCCCTCTCAGTGAGGTCCTTAGTAGAGGCAGCAATCTAACCCTTTGGTAGGGTCAAGCCATGCTCTCAAGAATCCGGTCACTGCCTCAGACTCTCTAGAGCAGTCTGGGCCACTCTTAGCATCTCTTCTGCCTCGCCTGACACTCACCAGGTCTCCACAGAGTCTCAGTCAGCTGGGCTGTCACTGTTGCTTCAGAGAAAATCTCTTCCAGCTTCTCAGCATTTCAACTGAGTTCTCTCTCCACCATTGGCAGCAGACCCACATTTCACAAATGTCACACTACCCCAGGGCCACCTGTCCTTTTGGTTCCTCAACCAAGGTGCCCCAAATTACCCAGAAGTACAGAATTTCAACACGTAGTTAATTTGTCAATTAGATTTAAATATATTTAAAACACAAGTACAAGATGCCACTAAGGTAATAAGAAACCAAATCTATTATATTAAAAGTTCTATCCCAATATTCTAACCTTTAGATATATTTACCTCTGATTCTATCTTAGTATGCTATGCATCTCTCCCATCTCCCACTTGTGGCTCCTGCAAGCACCTCCCTGTGTCTCTCTCCCAAGTCTGCCTCCTCACTCCCTTCTAATCACTAGCCTCTCACCACCTCAATGTGTATGCATGAGAAATACCTTGCAAAGACATGCAATTGTCTAGAGTTAAACATTGTAGGCAACTGATTAGACAGGCAATGGGGAAATTGCTCATGGGCCAGCGAGTCTACTTGAGGTTCTTGTTTCAGAGAACAAAAGATCACATAGAATGATCTCTCACTCCCTCTCTCTGTCCTGAAAGGGGATATATTAGAAAGACTAACAGGATGCAGTCTGCCTTATTCCACAACACCTGGATAGGAAGCAAAGTCCAAGAATCCAGAGGTTCTCAGTCCCCAAGGCTGGATGTCTCAGCTGGTCTTAAATAGAAGATGGAATTACAGACAAGTGGACTCTAATGTCAGGGAAGTCATAAGACTTGCTATCTAGGAGAGAGCAAGCAGGTAATGTGAAAACTTTCTTCCTCTGTGTCCTTATGTAGGCCTCAAGATTAAGGTGTGGCCCAAATTAAAGGTGTGTGTTCCAGATATAATTTCTGGATTAAAGCCTGGATTAAAGCCCCTGAATGAGTGTCTACTACTAAGTGTGGCAACTCAGACCTTTAATCCAAGCAGTATGGAAGTGAATCAGGTGGGACTTTGTGAGTAGCCTGGTCTACAAAGTGAGTTCCAGGGCAGTCAGAGGTATTACAGATAAAACCTGGCTCAGAATATCAACAACAATCACAATAAGAAAGTTAGTTGGCTTCCTTACTCTATATACAGATTAAAGGCCTGGATCTTTCAAGCTCAAACAGTCTGAATTAAAGTGGAACATTCCTACCTCAAAGACATTGATTGCTTTCTAGAAAGTAAGCAAAAATCCCTTTGATGGAGTGTCCTCCTGTTTGGATTTTGCTTAATTCAAGATTTAATCAAGTTAACAACATAGAATAGTGACCACAGAGTCTTACTCTCTGTAACCCTGGCTGTTTTGAAAGTCACTTTGTGGACCACCAAGTTAAAGATCTCCCTACCTCTGCCTCCTTCATACTGAGATTAAAGACACATGTCACAGTGTCCTGCTTGTAAATTCTGTTAAGTGACATTTCTTTAGCTGGACACCTGAGCAGATGCTAATCCTCTGTTCCAAGCAGAGAGATGGTTGGGGGCAACAGCCAAGTGCAGAGATGAACACTTAGAGAGAAAAAAACCGATATAATTTTTATGTCTTTACAGAAAACAAATTTGGCCTCAAAAAGGAAACAGGGAGCCCATCAGCTAAGAAGAAGAAAAACAAAATTTCGCAAAGAGCACAAAGAAAACGGCATAATTTATATTGTTACAAAAAAAAAAAAAAGAAAGAAAGAAATGAAGCTTGGCCCTGAAAGAGGAATCAGTGATCCTGTCAACCAAGGAAAGGAAAGGCCAAGCTGAGCTCTACGAACCCAAAAGCACCTAGAAAGGTCCACGCTAAGGAAGGCTGTGGAAAGGACTGAGACTGCTGCCGAGTGATGCTGGCCTCCTATTGGCCCAGGGTTGATCTGGATTTAGGGACCCTAGATCCTCTCCTCTATAGCCAGGTCCCTGGAATAAACACCAAGAGAAGTACAGAAGCCAGCTCTGGCTGCCTCCTTGCTGTTCAGGGCTCAGTGGTCCATTCTGCAAAGGGGAAGTACCAGGCTAAGTAAATATTGCTGGCATGGTTTAATTTCTGCAGTTTCACACCAAATAGAAATTTTGCCTTTGGCTAGCGTAGCTCTATTTCAGGGAAAGCACAGAAAACTAAACATGAAGCAGCAAGAACTTGATCAGATTCCAGGACACCTTTGTGCTTGCCAAATAAATTCAGACTGGAGATTTTGTCAAGGAATATAAGCCTAGTATGACATTCTTAGAGTCGCTTTTCTTCACAACATGGACTACTATCAAAAGGCAAATGTTGTATGAAAACGATAGTTTATTAAAAGGATATGAATAATTGAACAATGAAATTAGGGGGGTAATGATAGCATTTTGTTTATTAGCTGGACTTTTTACTCAAAAGAGCTGACTCTTGTAACAATGAACCTATTTAAGAAGATCACCTACCGTTTACTTAAGGAACTGACTTTACTTAAAGAGTTACTCTGAGCCAGGTGTGGGAAATCAAACCTTATATCCCAGCATTCAGGATGCAGAGTCAGGCAGATTAATGTGAATTCAAGGCCAGATTGGTCAGAGAGTGTGGCAAGGGAGGAGGGGCTGGTGAAAGAGAGGGAAACTGACAGAAACACACACTCACATGCACACACACACACCGATTTACTCTGAATTTAAAAGATTGAGTTTTTAAATCTTGGCATTTTTAATTGAAATGTAATTACTTTGTTTTTGCTCCTCTTCTTCTTCAGTGACCCTGTGCTCAACATGTCTTTGGTTTTTTTGTTTGTTTGTTTGTTTTTGTTTTTTATTCCACAAAGTTCCTTCCTATTTAAGTGTATTGTGGCTTATACTTGTGTTTTTATGTAATTTCATTTTATAAATATTAGTTTGTGTATGTTGAGGTTTCTTAGTTGTTTTATTTATCTTTTCATCTGTATATTTTTCATTTTATTTTATTAGAGGTTTTGTTTTTTATAATTAGTAATAATAATAATAGAATAGTTTAGATGTTTAGTTTATTAACAGGGGAAAGAAAGGAAGAGTAGGGATTTGAACAAGTGTCATGGGATATAGAAATATGGATAGTTGGGTGAGGAAAGAGGTAATTAGAATATAGTGTATGAAAGATATCTATGCTCAATAATAGAAAAATGAGAGATAAAAGAGAAGACCGTCAATGAACATTGTACCACTCCTTTCCTGTGATGAATCAAATAAAATGCTCTGTGACATTAAGGACAAAACCATAACTCGGCATCAATCCCTTCATGAAATCCTCCAGGATAGCATCCTGTATGTAGAAATCATTTCCTAAAAACTAATGCCCACCAGACAAATGAAAAATAGTGACATGTTACAATTCACGTCTAAATTATCAATGATTAAACAGACACACTTTCAGGTATGGTTCATAAAAATCTCTTTTGTGATTGTAAATTTGTATTTATGATTGAACTAACAAAAGCACCTTTAAAAGGAAAAATAATTGTCACAGAGGATGTGGCCTTGTTTAATCAAGCAAGCAAAACACAGACTAGGGCTGTCCAAGTTTGGCATCCTGCCCTTGACATTTCTTCAAGCAAGCCCCTGGTCCAAGTATTTTGAGCAGATTCAGCCCTGATAGTTAAGTTATTCCGAGATCATGGCCTGATCTAGCAAGGGAGGAGCACCACAAGGGACCTCACAGGTGCAAACATCTGGCTACACCTGGCCGACGCTTCCCATGCAGCTATAGGGAGGACCAACCACCACTGCTCCCACTGCTCATATGTCTGCTCCTCCTCACTATGGACAGTGACACTGTGGTCAACATGTCTCAAAAATGGAGCTTACTATAGACATTTACATGAATAAATTATGAAATTCAAAGCTAAACGGAACTAGAAAAAGGCCCAGTGCTAGGATTGTTTTCCATGTAAATCTCCAATTTTATCAAAATTTTCTAATTCTCTCTTTATTTAATTTAGAAATATTTTTATTTCTATCATTTTAGAAGCATCCTTTCCATGTAAATCTTCAACTTTCACACTTTTCTCTTTGTATTTCTTCAATTTTATCAGGAATATATTCCATAAAAATCTTCCCTTTCATCCCAAATTTTTCTATGTCTTTGGTCATTCAGTAAAAATAAAGTTATCTACATTTTTTAACATTATTTTCCAACAAATTCTTCAATTTTAACACATTTTTCTATATATTACTTCAACTTTCTCAGAAATGTTTTACATGTAAACCCTCAGTTTTATCAGAAAATGATTCTAGTTTACTTTTCAATCATTTTAGGAATTTTTTATGTCTACTGTTTATCTGTATTATTTTTCAATTAAAACCTTCACTATTTCAATTTCTACTTCCTTTTTTTTAACAAATATTTTCAGTGAATGTTTCTACTACCTATTTCAATTAGTTTAGAAATAGTTTATATATCTAATAATATTTTATCTGTATTAACTCTTCTGATATCTTAAATTATAATACATTTCCTGTATATTACTTCAATTGTATTAGAAATATTTTCCATCAAAATCTTCAATTTTATCAAAACTTTTTTCTAGGTTATTGGACAATGTTCTAGGTATATTTTCTATGTTTACTATTTTACTATTAATATTTTCCAATTAATTCTTCAATTTGAACACACATATATTCAATATCACTACAGATATTAGTTAAGATAAACTTTAATTTTATCAGAAAATATTTCTATTTAATTTTTCAATTATTTAGAGATGTTTTCATGTACATAAAATTATGTGAATAATTTCCAGTGAAAATCTTCAATTTAACACTACTTTTCCATATATTGTTTCAATTATATCAGAAACAATTTCCTTGAAAATCATGAATTTTATGAGAAAATGTTTCTAGGTGCTTGATTTAGTAAAGATAATTTATCTTTTTACCATTATTATTTTCCAACAGATTTTTCAATTTTAACACATTATTTTTCAATTTTTTCCTAAAATTGAGTTTGCCTACACATTTAGTTTTCTTTGTCAACTTTTTATGTGTATTTATTTTCAATGCCAAATCTTAATTTTAAATAAAATTTCTGTATATTTCTTCAATTTTATAAGAAGTATTTTCCATGAAAGCCATCAATTTGATTAGAATTTTTTTACATGGTTTGTCAGTTAGTTTTGATGTATTATCTATGTGTACACTTTCATGTGTATTATTGTACATCAAATTCTTCAATTTTAACACACATATTAATATATTTCTTCAAATTCAGTGAAAATGTCACATTGCCAGCACTGTCAGTCACCCAGAGATTGCAGGCCCTTCTCCTGACATCACGCCAACCCCTCCCCTCACCCATCTATCGCAGCCCCGGGCGGGAGCCATGTTGGATTCTCTGACTGTCACCCAGCAACCGCTGGCCGCGCCCCCTGACGTCCCCTGAGCCTTGTCCCCGCCCCGTGACCTTGCACCTCAGCCCCGGGCGGGCGCCATGTTGGTGTCCCTGTCTGTCACCCAGCAACCGCTGGCACCACCCCTGACATCACCGCAGTGCCCGCCCTGCATCCAGCCTCCTGGAATGTGGTCATTTCCTGTCTTTAATTTAAGAATGAAAGTGGGCTGGGAGTTTGAATGTGCGTGTTGGTCAGAGGTCTGGCTGAGGCGGGAAGGAGGTGACCATGCGCGCGCATTTAGCGACTGCTGCTATTGCTGAGCTTCCTGGGCTCTGAGCAGCCAGGCCTGGAATTGTGGAACGGGACCGCATTCCTGTTCGCATCAAGATGAAGATAGTGCTCCGTGCTGTGGGTGTCTGTGAGCTCTCAAGTTACACCGCCTGTAGTCTTCACAGACGTGGTCTGTAAGTTTGGAGAGGCCGGGCAAGACGCGGGCTTCCCGCTCTGTAAAGTTTAGAGTGGGGCGGAGTCCAAACCCTCTCTGTGCTCTGGGCAGGGACAGTGGACAGGCAAGGCGCGGGCTTCCCGCTCTGGAAAGTTTGCAGCGGGGCCGAGTGCAAACCCTCTCTGTGCTACTCCAGGCAGGGACAATGGCCAGGCAAGGAGCAAGCTTCCCGCTCTGCTCTGGAAAGTTTGCAGGGGGGCAGAGTGCAAACTCTCTCTGTGCTCCAGGTGTGGACAGTGTATGGGCAAGGCGCAGGCTTCCCGCTCTGGAAAGTTTGCAGCGGGGCAGAGTGCAAACCCACTCTGTGCTGTGGGCATGGACAGTGGACTGGCAAGGCGTGGGGTTCTCACTCTGGAAAGTTTGCAGTGGGGCGGAGTGCAAACCCTCTCTGTGCTCCTCCAGGCAGGGACATTGGCTGGGCAAGGCGCGGGCTTCCAGCTCTGCTCTGGAAAGTTTGCTGCGGGGCGGAGTGCAAACCCTCTCTGTGTTCCTCCAGGCAGGGACAGTGGCCGGGCAAGGCGCAGGCTTCCCGCTCTGGAAAGTTTGCAGCAGGGCAGAGAGCAAACTCTCTCTGTGCTCCTCCAGGCAGGGACAGTGGCTGGGAAAGATGCAGGTTTCCTGCTCTAGAAAGTTTGCAGTGGGGCAGAGTGCAAACCCGCTCTGTGCTCCTCCAGGCGGGCACACTGGCCTCCTAGCACAACCCTCCTGTGGGAATGGAAGCCGAGCCTGGTTGCCCTGGATCTCTGGGCTGTGCGCCTGGCCCTGGCTTCTGGCTGTGAGCTGGTGAGACAGGTAGGGAATTCACAGGCCAATAAACTGCATCCTGATCCTTAATGACACAGGCTGGGCTGTGAAACGACAAAGACCTGGTAGAGTTTACAGAGGTCTGGGCTGGCGCTTTCCCAAGGAACATTAATGACCAAGTTGCAGCTGGCTAGGGTGAAGGGCCGTGGGATGGGCGGGGCTAGGACCCAGGGTAACTTGATTTTTGTTTGTTTGTTTGTTTGATTTTTGTTTGTTAGTTTTGTTAATTTCTGTAGTAGTTTTTTTTTTTTTTATTGCTTTACTTTAGATGCTTAGTGTTTCAATTATTGTGCAGTAAAGGGACTTTTCCCCAATCTCTTTGGTATTTTGCATGCTTTTACATGAACTCTGGCTATATATTTATAATAACTCTGGCTATTCTTACACAGGCACCTTCTTTAGTTTAGGAAATTTTCATTTAGGATTTTATTGGAAATGTTTTCTAGACATTTATGCTGATTGATCTTCTTCACTCTCACCCTCATCTTCTCCTTCTGAGGTGTTCCCTGTGGGTGTGCAGCTTGAATGCTTCTCTGCATCCTGCTCTGAGCTCTGCTGTTGTGTGCTGTGAGGGGACCTCAGGGAAGCTCTGAAATCAAGACATGGTGAGTACACAATATCTGCCCACAATGGGAAGGAACATGCAGCTGAGCAGTGGGTGCTGGTGTTGTGGATCCTCTATGGGGTTGGGTCGGAAGCATCATTAAGATGTGACTTCCTGTGAGGTTTCTATTGCTGCTTCTTACCTGCTAATTCAGGCCATGAAATCTAAATACCTTAATTTTCATGGTTGATTGTAATTCTGTCCAGAACATCTGGACTAGTTGCTTTCCTGTAGCAGCTTGGGTGGTTTCTGTGACTATGCAGCACCTGGGTCCAAAGCTTTTTGTCTTTTATAATATACATTAAGAAGGCAGGGTTAGGCCTGGAGAGATGGCACAAAGGTTAAGTGCTCTAGCTATTCTTACACAGGCCATGAGTTCAATTCTTACCAACCACATGGTGGTTCATAACTATATGTAATGGGGTCTGGTGGCCTCTTCTGACCTGCAGGAATACATGTACTGACAACTTTGTATAAATAATGAATTCAATCCTTAAAAAAAGAAGATGGATATGAATCTAATAGTTCTGATTTCATACATTAATTATTTTTATTTTGTTTAGTTTGTTATTTTTACTCCTGTAGTTTTATTTGTTTTATATGTCTTCAAATTATCTTTAGTGTTTTGATTGTGGCAAAGAGACACTTTCCCAATCTGTTTGGTATTTTCGATGCTTCCTGTACATTAACAGTCATCTTCTTTAGTTTAGGAAAGTTTTCATTTATTATTTTCTGTGGAAATATTTTCTAGACCTTTATGTTTATTGATCTTCTTCTTCTTCTTCTTCTTCTTCTTCTCCTTCTTCTTCTTCTTCTTCTTCTTCTTCTTCTTCTTCTTCTTCTTCTTCTTCTTCTTCTTCTTCTTCTTCTTCTTCTTCTTCTTCTCCTTCATCTTCTTCTCTTCCTCCTTCTCCTCCTCCTCATCTCCTTTCTCCTTCTCTTTCTCTTCCTCCTTCCCTAATATTTCTTGAGAAACTAAACTAAACTAAATGATGCAAAAGAGGTTGTATGAAGCGAGGCAGAGTATTAAAAATCGAAGGATGTTGAATTATTTTCCTGGCTGGAATACCTTATCTTTCTGTGCTGGTGTCTAGGCATCAGCATTTGTGGTTATTTTAGGTTAGGTAAGGTTTCTCAGTTTGTCTAGTATGGATAAGAAGTTATTACTGGGTTATAGTTTGCTGTCTAGATTATCAGATAGTGTTGACTGAGTGTTGCCCATTTTACTGCTCTGTTTGTTGGGTATGTTCAAGAGGGAATGCTGGCCAATGTTGAAAGCGAGGATAGGAGGTTGGCAGGAAGACATAATCTTAGCAATCCACATAGATATGTAGTCAGGAGAGAGGTGAAGCTGCCAACATTTCAATATTCCAGAGCTACAGTCACCTGAACGGGCCTCAGTTGAAGGTGTGACTTTGTCATAATTGCTGGTTGCTCTATCTGTGTGAGATAGTGTTGATGATTGATGTGGGAAGGCTCTTCCACTAAGGGTGACAATATTCATAAACAAGTGGGTATGGGATGCATGAGAGAGCCACCTGCGCACGGCACACTGACCAAGCAGGACAGCAAGCCAGGAGACAATGTTTGTCCAGGCTTTGACCTTCAGTTTGTAGCTTCACTTTCTACACTAAGCTCCCAAAGTGGTGAACTGTGGTCTGACAGAAGCATTCACAACAACCATTTATTACCTGAGATCCTTTTGTGCACAGGATTCCATCACAGAAGCAGAATAGCAAGTTAGAACAGCAATAACAAATGGTATCAATATATGATTTTGCTGCTGGACAGAATCTATGTTTTCTTTTGAAGGAATATGAAATATATCAGAAATTGAGATGGTGAAATTCATAGAAATCTGTGAATGGTATTTGATCATTTTTTCTCATAAGACCCAGAAGATGGAAGTCTTGACAGTATGCAGCCAGAGAAAATTGAGAACATAGCATATCAGAGGAATAGAGAAACTGTAAATTTTAGTGAGAGGTCATTTGTGTGATATTTTGCCAAAAATCCTTTTTCCTTGTCTAATACCTGCATATGGAGTGGGGTAAATTGTAAAAATGATGATCTGATTTCTAAATTTTTATTCTATTTATATGTATTCGTTTGTCACTTCCCTACTTATTATTTATTTATTTATTTGTTTATTTATTTAATTTGGATTCCACTTTCTTCCATCTCTCTTTTCCACTTTACACAGTCATCCCTAACTCCTTTATCTTTTCAAGAAGCATTGGCACCACTGGCGTATCAAACATCTATAGCATTTCAGCTCTCTGCATAGTTAGGCATAGCTCTCTTACTGAATTTAGACAAGACAGCCAAGTGATTGAAAGAGTGTACTGACTGGTTTGTGTGTCAACTTGACTCAGACTGGAGTTATCACAGAGAAAGGTGTTTCAGTTGAAGTGCCTCTATGAGATCCAACTGTGGGGCATTTTCTCAATTAGTGATCATGGGGAGAGGGCCCATTTTGGGTGGTGCCATCCCTGGGCTGGTGTTCTTGGGTTCTATAAGAGAGCAGACTGAGCAAGCCAGGGGAAGCAAGCCAGTAAGGAACATCCCTCCATGGCCTCTGCATCAGCTCCTGCATCCTGACCTGCTTGAGTTCCAATCCTGACCTCCTTTGGTAATGAACAGATGTATGGAAGTATATGCTCAATAAACCCTTTCCTCCCCAACTTGCTTCTTTGCCATGATGTTTGTGCAGGAATAGAAACCCTGACTAAGAGAAATTTGTACCAGCGTAGTGGGGTATTCCTGTGACAACCTGGGCCATTGTTTTGGGCAGGACTGTGCAAAGATTTTGGAACTTTGGGTTAGAAGAGCCATTGGTTGTTAAGAGCTCTGTGGAATTTTCTGTAGGAGCTTGTATGATAATATGTTGAGAACAGTTCAAAAATGATGGCCTGTCTCGTGAAATATCAGAAGGAAAATTTAAGATTCTTTTCAGGGATGTTGTTGTTTTCATTGTGAAGATTCTGTGATTTTGCTTAGCTGGGGCTGAAGAAATAGGTGAGATTAACAAGATACTAGAACTGTTAAAGCAAAACCTTTTGCATTATTGGGACTATTGATGGCTCCTTCACTGGAACTAAGAAATTAGCAGTGATTAAGAAGAGCCCAGCAGCACTGAGCTGAAATCTTCTGGGAAGTGTTTTCTGTGAGTACAGAGGCTGTGTTCCAGAGATAACCACAACTGTACTTTGTGCTGTGGTTGGAATTTGTGCTGTGGTTGGAATTGATAATGTGCATATGTGTAACACACACAGTACTAGTTTTGAAGGTGTGAAGGTGCCAAGAAGAACAGCTGAAGCGCAGCACTGTGAGAGGCCGGCCATGTAAGCCCTTTGGTGAAGGTGCAATCTCAGTTGCAATTGATGGCCCAGGACTGAAGGGTGTCATGCATAGGAGCTGAGGCTTGGCACCATGAAAAGTGCCTTCATATGTGAAGCCTAGTTATGGCAGAAAACAGAAGTGTTTTGGAGATACCAGTGCCATGAGATGACTACCAAGAACAGCAGCAGCAGTGGAGTACAGGCAGCTGGACCCTAGAAGAAAAGTTGTGTGCTACAAAGGGCAGAGTGAGAGAAATGACCCCAGCCCTCAGAGGAGCCTGGAAGTTCTTGAGTTGGATTCCAGACATAGAAGCATTTAAGTTTGAGTTTTGCTTTTGATTGTGACTGTGACCTGATATGTTTCCCTCTTGAAGGAAGAAAGTATTTTAGTGGAGCCCACAGTTAAGAGAATTTGAATTTTTAAAATACTTTGAATTTTAATAGATATTGGACCTTTTAAAGGAATTGAATTTTTAATACGTAAAGAGTATGGGACTTGTAAAGTTATTTAGATCTTAGGGATGAATAAGAAAGTAGGGGTATAGGATTAATAGTGATATGTTGGTGTGTCAAATTGAGAAGGGGTCAAATGTACTGGCTGGATTTGTGTGTCAACTTGACACAGGCTGGAGTTATGACAGAGAAATGAGCTTAGGTTGGGGAAGTTCCTCCAAGAGATCCAACTGTGGGCCATGTTTTTCAATTAGTGATTAAGAGGGAGGGTCTCTAGTGGATTGGGACCATCCCTGGACTGGTATTCTTGGGTTCTATAAGAGAGCAGGCTGAGCAAGCCAGGGGAAGCAAGTCAGTAAGAAACATCCCTCCATGGCCTCTGCATCAGCTCCTGCTTCCTGACCTGCTTGAGTTCCAGTCCTGACTTCCTTTTGTGATACACAGTAACGTGGAAGTTTAAGCTGAATAAACCCTTTCCTCCCAAACTTGCTTATTGGTCAAGATGCTTGTGCAGGAATAGAAACTCTGACTAAGACAAGGGTCATGAAAATGAGTAGCAGTATGAGAGGCCAGGAAAGATTAGTGGAGAGGTGAAGACACAGGAGCAGTTGAAGATTCAGGACTGAAGAGATTTTGAAATGAAGTTGGGTCTTGCAGAGCTGTGTGTGTGTGTGTGTGTGTGTGTGTGTGTGTGTGTGTGTGTGTGTGTGTGTGTGTTGGGGGGACATACTACTCCTGATCCAGTTACCTGTTTTTGTTTGGTTGTTTGTTTGTTTTCTATTATCTTATTGTGGAGGTTTACCATTCTTTACATCCGTGTGTATTCTTCCTTTCCATCCTTTAATTGCTTTTGGAGAAACTTGGAAATACAGTTTTGTGATTGGGACAGCGATGGTAAATCTTATCGGAAAGCAACTTTGTTACTTTCCTTTAAAAACAAAACAAAACAAAACTAGAATTGCCCATCTGTTGAGTCTGGAATTCAAAACAGTGCAAAAACTTTCTATCAGCACTTTATCATCATTATTATTGTTATTTTGCATTTTCAAGACAGTGTTTGTGTTTGTGTGTGTGTGTGTGTGTGCGTGTGTGTGTGTGTGTGTGTGTGTGTGTGTGTGTGTGTGTGTGAGACCCTGGCTGTTCTGGAACTTGTTCTGTAGACCAAGCTGGCCTTGAACTCACAGGAGATCTGTCTACCTCTGCCTACAAAGTTCGGGGACTAAAGGCGTGCACTACCACCACCAGGCTTAAGAGTTCAGGAGAAGGGAATTTCACTGTTGTGCGACATGCAGATCATCATGTTTGGGGAAATTTAATGTACAGTTATGATGGGAATTAAGTATCTGGGTGGTTAAGATATTGTTCATCAACCTGTAGAAAGGAATGTGAGTTGACGTCACTTAATCATGGCTTTCCCTGTTCTGCTACCACAGATCGCAGATGCTGCAGCTCTCGCAGAATTGCTGATGGAGACCATGCTGACAGCAACATGGGCTGAGCTGGATAACATGTGTGTGTTAGGCATTAGGGATTCCTCACAGCACCAGTATCTGGTACAGAAATCACTTTGATAATTGTCGTGGCTGATTCTTCTGCCTTGCCTGGTGTTGCACAGATGATGAGAGTTTATTTGTTCAACAAATGAGATAGTGGAGTTGATGTGTTAGGCAGGGAGCCTGGCATATAATAATTATTGAGTGCCCAGGGAATGGTTATATGGAAAGCTTAGGCTGAGCCTTATTCAAGTATGCATGCATATATTTTAAAAATAGCAACAGTGCATTTAAAATGTTGACAGACCCTAAAATTAAATTTCTTCCAGGAAATAGGACAGATTTTCCTCTTCACTTTGAGAACTAACATAAATAATAATGAGTAAATGTCCCAGATGTCTTTTTTCCACCTTAAAGGCCTCCATAATAGACATGCTATGAATAAGATGTGATTAAAAACTAAAATCTTATTTTATTTTTTATTAAAAAAATCAAACACACTTGGAATCACCTTGCTGTCAAATGCAGAAGTGTGACTCCTGATGCTCAGTCTTAAGGCATCAGGCAGTGAGCTTCAGGGAATTAAAGAGCTGTTGACTTGTCAGGGTGAGATGAGGCTGTGGGGGAAGATGATATGGATGGGTCCTCAATGGATGGGTAAGGGAATGAACTTGGAGCATGTATGAGACTGGTGGGACATTTTGCATGCTTGTCAAGGGTTTTTGTTTGTTTATTTGGTTAGGTTTTTCTTTTCTTCGAGACAGTGTTTCATCATTAGCCAAAACTATCCCTAGATCTTGTTCTGTGGACCAGGCTGGCCTCGAACACACACGAAATCCACCTGCCAAGTGCTGGGATTAAGGGTGCGTACCACCAATATTTTGCTGTCCAGGTTCCTTTTAAAAATGGGAGGATATAGGCTAACAGTGAGAGCCACCTGAGCCCTGAGAACACATGGTAACTGCTAAGTGCAAAACCTGTTCTTGCTGTCCTATTGTTTTGTTGAACCAGTAGAGATAAGAAAGAGGTTTAGAAGGGTGGTAACTTCAGCAGCCAAGCCTTTATCTCAGTGGTGAAATGTTTGACCCATTTTTTGCTATTGTGTTTGCGGTTATCACTATAAAGCTCAGCCAGTGTCATTTAATATTCTCTCTGAGAATGGAGTCCAAGCCCAGGATCCAGAGGTTGCTGCATTGAAGTAACTTGCTGTAATTTCTAAATGTCACCTGCACCCTTTATTCTCAAACTGAAGATCTTTGAGTAGGATACATGGAGTATGTTATGTTATTAACTTGACTATTTGAAGGAGGATCTTGCTGTGTAGTCTAGGGATGCCCTAGAACTCACTGTGTCTTCTAGGTTGGCTGAAGCTCACTGCAGTCTCCTGGTTTACAAGTGCCCAGTGATGTGAGTGTCGTGGCAGCAGTGTATGTGTGCCTCACCTGGCTAGGCTTATGCTTTTAAAGAAGCTCCTCAGAGCCTGGGGTGGGAAGAGGTGTATCCTGACCTCAGAGTAGGTAATAAATTGTTCAGCAAGTACTAAATGATAACAAGAACATTTTCCTGCCATTCTTTAATAAACTTAAGAATTTCTTTAGGTGTAGTGTGTTTGTGAGAATTGGAAAACAGATGTTGAGAGTCATATTTACTATTCTGTTGTATGTGATCTGGGCCCCATAATAATGTAAAGATATTTACCATTTGGAAATTCTAGGTTCGTGGATAACTCACTTTCCACTTTCAATGGGGCAGGAAAGAATATTTTGATATTATGAAAAAGAGGACTAGGAAGGCAGATGAACGAAGAAATAGATGCTGATTTCAAACAGCACATCAAACAAATCCTTTGACTTAATCCTGAGACTGACACAATCCCTGACATTTCTTCATTGTGTAATAGGGATACTATTGATTCAGTGGGACCATCAAGAATAAGATGGTGGCCATCTTAACCTTAAACATGACCCTAACCCTGGGACTTTTCCTAAATCTCTAATCCTATCTAAATCCCTTAATTTCCTAAGCATCCTAATCCTAAAAACCCATATACTGATCCTAGCCATAATCTCTACTCCCCTAACCCTAACTCTAGCCCTGGGTACTCTGGGGGATGTTTCTTAATTATACCTTTTGAAGTTAGAAACCCTTTCTTAATCTTGATCTTTTGAGATGTTCTAATTCACCTTTGATCTAGGCTATTTGTGCTTTTTGCAACCTACATATAGAAGTGTCATGAAAAAGCAGTTCTTTTGTTTTGGTACTTGTACTATTTTA
The DNA here is from genome assembly GCF_947179515.1 of Apodemus sylvaticus. Classification (NCBI taxonomy): domain Eukaryota; kingdom Metazoa; phylum Chordata; class Mammalia; order Rodentia; family Muridae; genus Apodemus; species Apodemus sylvaticus. The sequence continues at coordinate 62,729,370 of NC_067490.1, forward strand.
TTTTATAAAACAAAGGTGATTTCTTTGCTTTAAAAAAAATTGGCTTTAGGAAGTACTTATTTCTTAAATATACTGGTAGATACTGAAAATCAGCCATAATATCCTGCCACATGAAATCCACCAGTCCTTGATTTTTCTAACACCCCCTTGGCTGACAGCCTGTATTGGGACATTCTATTAACTACCCTTTCTATATACATAGAAAGATTCATTTTCTCTGTGATTTCAGATAGGAGTATATAGAAAATCTGTACTAATTCAACTGTATTTTGTTTTTTAATTTGCCACTGTTGAAAATGTGCTGGCTAGAAATAGTGCTGAACAGTGTTTCCATTATGTTTCTGGATTTTCTTATGGGGTTGTTTGAGAAGGGAGCTTCAGTTTCCCTGAGCCCAGGATTTAGACAAAAAAAAAAAAAAAAAAAAAAAAAAAAAAAACACTTGGTTTGTTTTTGTTAGTATTATTTTTTTTTTGAGACAGTATTTCTGTGTATAGCAGAGGCTGACCTGGAACTCACTCTGTAGACCAGGCTGGGCTCGAACTTAGAGATTCACCTCCCTGCCACCCAAGTGCAAGGATTCCAGGTATGCACCACCTCTGCCTGGTTAAAATTGTTGTTTCTAAATATCAATGTTAATGTTAGTAACCTGGGTGATACATTGCGTCATCAATTCCTGGGTCAGATTGATATGTCTAATGCACCTTCAGTAATGGTCTAGGCAAACTATTCATCATGATTATGGGAAGAAGACAAAGGCTTTTTGTGGGAAAGGAGAGAAGTGAGACCCTGAGGATAGTGACTTATATTCCTGCCTGGTATTGCATATCTTTCCATGCTGTTGTCTGGACAGCATCATTTGTAGTCATTATTGGTCTAGGTAAGGTTTCTCAGTTTGTCTTGTTTGTGAGGATGTTTATTCCTTTGTTACAGTTTTCTGTCTAGATTTTCATTGTGTTGGCTGAGTGTGGCCTCTTTTACTGACATTTTTGTTATGTTCAAGAGAGATTGCTGGTTAATTTTGAAAGCTAGGAGAGGAGTTGGTCAGTAAGAGATGCTCTTCTCAATCCACAAAGAGACAGAGTCAAGAGAGAGGTAAATCTGCCAGCATTTCATTATTTCAGAGCTACAGTCTTCTTAAGGAGCCTCAGTTGAGGGTGTGCCCTCATCAGAATAGCTGGTTGCTATGTCTGTGTGAGATAGTGTGGATGATTGAAGTGGGAAGGGTCTTCCACTGAGGGTGACAATATTCATAAGCCAGTGGGCTTGGGCTGGATGAGAAAGCTACATGAGCATGGGACACTGACCAATGGGGAGGAACATGCATCTGAGCAGTGGGTGCTGAGGTGGTAGGTCCACTGTGGGGTTGGATTGGAAGCATCAACCAGATGTGACTTCCTGTGAGATTTCTACTGGTGCTTCTTACTTGAAAGTTGAGGCCATGACCTATGAATAGCTTCAGTATCATGGCTGATTGTAATTCTGTTAGAAACATCTGGACTAGTTGCTTTCTTGTAGAAGCATGTGTGGTGTCTATGCACTTCTGTCCAAACTATATTTTCCTTTTATAATATACATTAAGAAGGCAGGGTCAGGCCTGGGGAGATGTCTCAGAGGATAAGAGCTCTGGCTATTCTTACACAGTCCATGAGTTCAATTCTATGCAACCACATGGTGACTCATAATTATATGTAATTGGATCTGGGATCTGGTACCCTATTCTGGACTGCAGGAATACATGCAGGGAGAACATTGTATTAGTAATGAATTAATTCCTTATGAAAATACTAACCCTAACCCTGGCATTTTTTCTTTGTGTAATAGGAATACTATTGATTCAGTGGGACCATAAAAAATAATGGTGGTCAGCTTAACCTTAAACCTAAGTTTAATCCTGGGATTATCCTAAATTTCTAATCCTATTTTAACCCCTTAATTTCCTAACCCTAACAACCCCTATCCTGATCCTAACCATGACCCTCTAATCCCCTAACTGAAACCCTGATTTCTGTGTGGGATGCTTCATTTGTTGTATGTAAACTGGTTTGGTTGGTGTAATTAAATCTTAACTGGGGGGGGGGGTCCTGCTTGACTTTAGGATGTGGCCCTCTTCAGTGTCTAATACTCACTACTATGCATTTCAGCTAAGATCACCCCCATAGACTCCCTCTTGCCATCCCTTTCATTGTCTGTGGCACATCCTTAAGCCTTCAACCTTTGAACCCTGACAGCTACAAATTTCAGTTCATTTCCCTGACCCTATGGCCCTTCCTTTTCTCTCACCACACCTGTTCCTTGCCTCCCCTTTCCCTTTCTTTACTACTGGTCCTTCCAGTTCTCTCTCTTTCATCTGCCTCCTATGTCTGCTTTATTTCCACTTCTGAGTGAGATTCAACCATGCTCATTTGAGCCTTCCTTTTCTTTTTTAAAGATTTATTTATTTATTTATTTATTTATTTATTTATTTATTTATTATAAGCAGGATATCTGTCTTCAGACACACCAGAAAAGGGTGTCATATCTTATTATGGGTGGTTGTGAGCCACCATGTGGGTGGCGGATTTGAACGTTGGACTTTCACAAGAGCAGTAAGTGCTCTTACTAGCTGAGTCATCAATTCAAGCACTTAGCCTTACTGCTTGTTTATCGTATTCAAGGCCAAGAAATGTAGTATGGATATCCTGTAACTTATGGTTATTATTCATTTGTTAGTGAGTACATACGTGCATGTCCTTTTGGGTCTGGGATTCCTCATTCAGGATGATATTATCTAGTTGTACACATTTGCCTGCAACAATTTTTGTAAAATAAACATGTCTTTAAGCTGTTTTATATCCATATCTTTAGTTTTGAAATATAGCCACATATATAGGTTCTTTTCTATTTCTCAGGATGGCATATGTTCATGATGTCAATATTATCTGAAATTTCATGGTCATTGTGTGCCTAGTGTATGTCACTCTGCCTCAGTCTTGTGTATGTTCTGAAATGTTTGTATTTCAAAACTCGCATCAGAAGTAATTATTTCTTAAGTATTCCCTGTAAGATCCTGCAATGTGAAATTAACCAGTTCTTGATATATTTAACTTCCCTTGGCTGACAGCCTTTATCAGGGCATTCTATTAATTACCCTTTCTATATACAGAAAAAGATTCATTGTCTCTATGATTTGAGATAGGCTTATCTAGAAAATCTATACTAATCTGTCTGTTTTTTCTCTAATTTCCCATTGATGAAAATTGTCTGGATAATAATAGTGTTCCACAACGATTGCCTTACATGTCTGGCTTTTCATCTGAGGTTGTCTATTACCTATCATCTCTTTAAGGGAGCTTCAGTTTCCCTGATCCAAGCATTTAGCCATAAACAAACCTCCTGTTTGTTTGTTTGTTTGTTTGTTTGTTTTGCGACCGATTTTCTCAATAGCCCTGGCTGTCCTCGAACTCACTTTGTAGACCAGGCTGTTATTCCTGTGTTACAGTTTTCTATCTAGTTTTGTAGAGTGTTGGCTGAGTGTGGCCTCTTTCACTGACCTCTTTGATATGTTCAGGAGAGATTGCTGGTTAATGTTGACTGCTAGGAGAGCAGGTGGGCAGCAAGATATCATGTTGTCAATCCACAAGGGGACAGAGTCAGGAGAGAGGTAAATCTGCGGGCATTTCTCCATGTCAGAGCGACGTTCATCTGAAGGAGCCTCAATTGAGGGTGTGCTCCCATCAGAATGGCCGTTGTTATGTCTGTGTGAGGTAGTGTTCATGATTCTGAGTGTGACAATATTCATAAGCAAGTGGGCCTAAGCTGGATAAGAGAGCGACCTGAGCATGGGACAACACCCAAGCAGGAGAGCAAGCCAGGAGACCAAGCTTGTCCATGTTTTTACCTTCAGTTTGTAGCTCCAGTTTCATAAATCAGGCCTAAACAGACACAGAAAGGTTGAAGATAATCCCATGCATCCTATCACATCACCAAAGACTTCGGCTGGGTTTGAAATAATAAGAGAAGTCCCACATCAACATGGATACCGAACTACACCCTACTCCATGATAACTCGGACAAGGAAGAATTAAAGAAAAAATGATTAGAATTTAGTGAAAATGAAGGCAAAACAAACCCAAACCTTTGACACACAATGGACGCAGTGCTGATAAGAAAACTCGTAGCTCTGATTATTTGTAATTCCCACAAAAAAACATGGATCAGGTGAATAGTCTCCCGCTGAATCCAGACAATGCCGTCCTCAGATGCATATGTGACTGGGGTCCTGCTCAAGCCCAAGTATGCTCTTTGCTGCATGGCTTAGACTCTGTGAGCTCCCAGGGGTCTGGGTTACTGATACTGTTGATCTTCTGAAGTTATTGGAATTCCCTACAGCTCCTTCCATTCTTCTTCTAACTCTTCCATAGCGATCCATGACCTGAGTGCAATGATTGGCTTTGAGTATCTGCATCTGTCTCAGTTGCTGTCAGAGCCTCTCAGAGGACAGCCATGCTAGGCTCCTGTCTGCAAGAACATAGGGTTTCTTCCCTTCTCAAATGGCTGTCTCCCAATATAGATTTTCGTATTAAACAAAAGAATTAAAAACAGTTTATGATAAAATTGAAGATTTTCGTGGAAAATATTTCTGATAATATAGAAGAGGTATATAGAAAAAATTTTAAAGTTTAAAATTTTCATGGAAAGTTAAAGAGTAAAATGATATACATAAAACATTGTTATATTAATTCAAAAATAAAATAGAACCTTTTATGATTGAATTAAAGTTTTACATGGAAAACATTTCTGATAAAATTATAGAACATTTTAGAAAAAGTATTTTAAAATTGAAGATTATCATGGAAAATTTTATATAGATAAAATAATGGTAGGCATCCACCTTCAATTAACTTAGAAAGGATTTTTATATCTACCATTTCATGTATAAAATTGCTATGGAAATATTAAATTTCCATTTTCTAGAAATTTATTAGAAATATTTTTATGTAAATCTTCAATTTTACCTGAAAAGGTTTGTAATTCCACTATCAGTCAGCTTAGAATTATTTTATACCTATCATTTTATCTGTATGATCTCCATTATAGTGTTCAATTTTAACATGTTTTTCTATATATTTTTTCAAATGTATCAGAAACATTTTCCATGTAAATCATCAAGTTTATCAGAAAATGTTTACAATTCCAATGTAGTATTCACAATGAGACAGACCTATGCTTTTCACAATCAGAAAATGGGGGCTTCAGGCCCACCAGACCTTGATGTTGGTGGTGACTCAATACTGGCACTTTGAGCAGCCTGTACAAACCTGTTTTTTATTATGAGCATGTGCCAAGTACCTGGTTGTACATCACATTGGTCTCCCTTGTTATAGTTTGGAGACAGGTTTCTAAACAAACCTGATGAAGGAACATGGGAATCCTAACATCCTAGTCTCTAACCGCCCTGCTTAGCATCCTATCTGTGGGGTGTGTTTAAGGCCGTCCTCCTTCAGCTAAATGCTACTTACTTTCACTATTTCCTAAGCTCGGTAAGACCTTTCCTTTACCAAATCCAATATTCTACACGTCAGTTTAATATTGCAGTGCTCCCCAACACATGAGAGGTCTTTTAAATATTCCACAAAATTAACTGCAGGTAGATCTTACACCTTGGTGTTAACTGCTAAAGGCAGAATTTGTCGAAGATTCCAGAGAAACCAGCGCTGTCCAGTTTTGGCATCCTGCCCATGACATTTCTTCAAGCAAGCCCCTGGTCCAAGTATTTTGAGCAGATTCAGCCCTGATAGTGAAGTCATTCACAGGTCACGGCCTGATCTAGCAAGGGTGGAGCACCACAAGGGACCTCACAGGTGCAAACATCTGGCTACACCTGGCCGACGCTTCCCATGCAGCTCTAGGGAGGACCAACCACCACTGCTCCCACTGCTCATATGTCTGCTCCTCCTTACTATGGGCAGCGACTCTGTGCTCAGCATGTCTCAAAAATGGAGCTTACTATAGACATTTACATGAATAAATTATGAAATTCAAAGCTAAATGGTACTAGAAAAAGGCCTAGTGCTAGGATTGTTTTCCATGTAAATCTCCAATTTTATCAAAATTTTCTAATTCTCTCATTATTGAATTTAGAAATATTTTTATTTCTATCATTTTAGAAGTATCCCTTTCCTTGTAAATCTTCAACTTTCACACTTTTTTCTATGTATTTCTTCAATTTTATCAGGAATATATTCCATGAAAATCTTCCGTTTCATCCCAAATTTTTCTATGTCCTTGGTCATTCAGTAAAAATAAAATTATCTACATTTTTAAACATTATTTTCCAACAAATTCTTCAATTTTAACACATTTTTCAATATATTACTGTAATTTTCTCGGAAATGTTTTACCTGTAAGCCCTCAATTTTATCAGAAAATGTTTCTAGTTTATTTTTCAAGCATTTTAGGAATTTTTTATGTCTACTGTTTATCTGTATTATTTTTCAAATAAACCTTCACTATTTCAAGTTCTACTTCATTTTTTTCAGAAATATTTTCAGTGAATGTTTCTACTACCTTTTTCAATTAGTTTAGAAATAGTTTATATGTCTAATATTTTATCTGTATTATCTTTTCTGATATCTTCAATTATAATACATTTCCTGTATATTACTTCAATTGTATTACAAATATTTTCCATCAAAATCTTCAATTTTATCAAAAATTTTTTCTAGGTTATAGGACAATGTTCTAGGTATATTTTCTATGTTTAATATTTTACTATTATTATTTTCCAATTAATTCTTCAATTTGAACACACACATATATCTTTAATATCACTACAGATATTAGTTAAGATAAACGTTAATTTTATCAGAAAATTTTCTATTTAATTTTTCAATCATTTAGAGATGTTTTTAGGTACACAAAATTATCTGAATAATTTCCAGTGAAAATCTTCAATTTAACACTACTTTTCTATATATTGTTTCAATTATATCATAAATAAATTCCTTGAAAATCATGAATTTTATGAGAAAATGTTTCTAGGTGCTTGATTTAGTAAAGATAATTTATCTTTTTACCATTATTATTTTACAGCATATTCTTCAATTTTAACACTTTTCTTTACAATTTTTTCCTAAAATTGAGTTTGCCTACACTTTTAGTTTTCTTTTTCAACTTTTTATGTGTATTTATTTTCAATGCCAAATCTTAATTTTAAATAATTTTTCTGTATATTTCTTCAATTTTATAAGAAGTATTTTCCATGAAAGCCACCAATTTGATTAGAATTTTTTACATGGGGTGTCAATCAGTTTTGATGTATTATCTATGTCTACACTTTCATGTGTATTGTTTTACATCAAATTCTTCAATTTTAACACACATATTTATATATTTTTTCAAATTCAGTGAAAATGTCACATTGGCATCACTGTCAGTCACTCAGAGACTGCTGGTCCTGCCCCTGATGTCACGCCCACCCTGGCCCTCTCCCATCTATCTCAGCCCCGTGTTGGATTCCCTGACTGTCACCCAGCAACCGCTGGCCACGCCCCCTGACGTCCCTGAGCCACGCCTCCTTGTGACCTTGCATCTCAGCCCCTGGTGGGTGCCATGTTGGCGTCCCTGTCTGTCACCTGGCAACCGCTGGCACCACCCCTGATGTCACCGCAGTGCCCACCCTGCATCCAGCCTCCTGGAATGTTGTCATTTCCTGTCTTCTATTTTATGAATGAAAGTGGGCTGGGAGTTTGAATGTGGGTGTTGGTCAGAGGTCTGGCAGAGGCGGGAAGGAGGGGAGCATGCTCATTTACAGCTGCTGGGATTGCTGAGCTTCCCGGGCTCTGAGCAGCCCGGCCTGGAATTGTGGAATGGGACCTCATTCGCATGCACATCCAGATGAAGCTTGGGCTCCATGCTGCGGGTGTCTGTGAGCTCTTGAGTCACACCACGCTATCCTCCTGTTGTCTCCCCAGAAGCAGTCTGTAAGTTTGGAGAGGCCTGGCAAGACATGGGCTTCCCCGCTCTGTAAAGTTTGCAATGGGGCAGAGTGCAAACCCTCTCTGTGCTCTGGGCTGGGACAGTGGACGGGCAAGGCTCGGGCTTCCTGCTCTGGAAAGTTTGCAGCATGGCCGAGTGCAAACCCTCTCTGTGCTCTTCCAGGCGGGGACAGTGGCTGGGCAAGGTGCAGGCTTCCCGCTCTGCTCTGGAAAGTTTACAGTGGGGCAGAGTGCAAACCCTCTCTGTGCTCTGGGCAGGGACAGTGGCCGGGCAAAGCGCGGGCTTCCTGCTCTGGAAAGTTTGCAGCAGGGCGGAGTGCAAACCCTCTCTGTGCTCCTCCAGGCGGGCACAGTGGCCTCCTAGCACGACCCTCCTGTGGGAACAGAAGCCGAGCCTGACCGCCATGGATCGCTGGGCTATGTACCCGGCCCTGGCTTCTGGCTGTGAGCTGCTGAGACTGGTAGGGAATTGACAGGCCAATAAACTGCATCCTGTTCCTTAAAGACACAAGCTGGGCTCCGAAACGACAAAGACCTGGTAGAGTTTACAGAGTTCTGGGCTAGCGCTTTCCCAAGGAACATAAATGATCAAGTTGCAGCTGGCTGGGGTCAAGGGCCGTGGGATGGGCAGGGCTAGGTCCCAGGGTAACTTGATTTTTGTTTGTTTGTTTGTTTGTTTTTTAGTTTTGTTAATTTCTGTAGTAGTTATTTTTTATTGCTTTACTTTAGATGCTTAGTGTTTCAGTTATTGTGCAGTAAAGGGACTTTTCCCCAATCTCTTTGGTATTTTGCATGCTTTTACATTATCTCTGGCTATATATTTATAATAACTCTGGCTATTCTCACACAGGCACCTTCTTTAGTTTAGGAAATTTTCATTTAGGATTTTATTGGAAATGTTTTCTAGACATTTATGCTGATTGATCTTCTTCACTCTTGCCCTCACCTTCTCCTTCTAAGGTGTTCCCTGTGGGTGTGTAGCTTGAATGCTTCTCTGTGTCCTGCTCTGAGCTCTGCTGTTGTGTGCTGTGAGGGGACCTCAGGGAAATGCTGAAATCAAGACATGGTGAGTACAGGATAACTGCCCAGGATGGGGAGGAACATGCAGCTGAGCTGTGTGCACTGGGGTGGTGGGTCCTCTATGGGGTTGGATCAGAAACATCAGCCAGATGTGACTTCCTGTGAGGTTTCTAGTGGTGCTGCTACTTACTTCATAGTTCAGGCCATGATCTCTGAATAATTTCAGTATTATGGCTGATTGTAATTCTGTCCAAAACATCTGGACCAGTTGCTTTTTTGTAGCAGCATGGGTGGCTTCTATGACTATGCATCACCTGTGTCCAAACCTTTTTGTCTTTTATAATATACATTAAGAAGGCAGGAATAGGCCTGGAGAGATGGCTCAGAGGTTAACAGCTCTGGCTGTTCCAACACAGGTCAGGAGTTCAATTCTTAGCAACAACATGGTGGCTCATAATCATAGGAAATGGAATCTTTTGCCCTCTTCTGCTCTGCAGGAATACATGCAGAGAGAATATTGTATAAGTAATGAATTAATTCCTTAAAAATAAGACAATAGTTATGAATCTAATAATTCTAATATGTTTAGTGTTTTGATTATTACGTGGCAAAGGGACTTTTTCTCACTCAGTTTGGTATTTTTGATGCTTCTTGTACGTTACCAGGCACCTTCTTTAGTTTAAGAAAGTTTTCATTTATGATTTTATTGGAAATGTTTTCCAGACCTTTATCATCATCAACTCCTCCTCCTCCTCCTCCTCCTCCTCCTCCTCCTCCTCCTCCTCCTCCTCCTCCTCCTCCTCCTCCTCCTCCTCCTCCTCCTCCTCCTCCTCCTCCTCCTTCTTCTTCTTCTTCTTCTTCTTCTTCTTCTTCTTCTTCTTCTTCTTCTTCTTCTTCTTCTTCTTCTTCTTCTTCTTCTTCTTCTGCTGCTGATTCTGCTGCTTCTGCTGCTTCTCGCGCCTTCTCCTCCTCCCTCCTCCTCCTTCTTCTCCCTTCTCCTCCTCTTTCTCCTCCTCCTCCTCCTTCCTTTTTCCAATCGTTTGTGATTTGGCCGCCTTCTCATAAGTTGCAGAACTCTTTGTGGGTTAGTACCAGGAAAGTTTATAATACAGATTTTTTGACCACTGTATCTAATTTTTTCTTTTTTAATTAGATATATTCTTTATTTACATTTCAAACTTTGTCTGCTGTCCTTGAGCCCACCTCTCCTGAAAATCCATTAAGCCATCTCACTTCCCCAATCAACCCTCCCCCCGCCCTCTGTCCTGGTAATCCTCTACACTGTAGCATCAAATCTTTCCAGGGCCAAGGGCCTCTCCTCCCTTTGGTGTCTCTAACAAGACCGTCCTCTGTTGCCGATGTGTCCGGAGCCATGAGTAATTCCATGTGTACTCATTGGTTGATGATTTTGTCCCTGGGAGCTCTGGGAGTACTGGGTGACTCATTGCTGTTCCTTCTGTGGCACTTCAAAGCCCTTCAGCTCCGTGGGTGCTTTCTCTAGCTCCCCCATTGCGGACAAATATCTCACAGTTATTAATAGTAACTATACATAATAGTCCGTCCAACTCTAGTGCTTTAAATCTTATTATAAACACCAAGTCTTTTGTGTCTTTTACTAGGAATACTTATCATTCAATTGTGGTAAAAAATAATAATAATATTTACCACAAAAAGGTGGCTTTAATTATTGTTTCTGTCCAATGATTGGGATGAAAAATAAGATGACCAATGATACTCAGTAGTCTTGGCTCTTTTTCTTTCTAGAAAATGTGCTTTCAGAAAGCTTTTTAAGAAGATAAAAGGATGGCCTTGAACTACAACTATATAGGATCAGAGTAGAAGACATAGAAGTCTCTCTATATAAATACTTCTTTTTTAAGACCATTAAATGTTAACAAAAAAAAGTTAAAGTAGTTTTAACAAATAAATCCACAATTTAATGTCAGAACATTAATTCAGGAGTGGGGAATAAAATATTTTTATTCCCCTTTTCTAAGTTTCAATGATACCACATTTTAAACGTATCATAGTTTATCAAAGGATTAAATGTAAAATTATTGTTTTTCCTTAAAGAAAATTGACCAAGCATTTCTTTAAAAAAAGATTTATTTATTTATTTATTTCATATATGGGAGCATACAGAAGAAGAGGGCAGAGGATCCCATGACAGATCTTAGTGATCCACCTTGTGGTTGCTGGGAATTGAACTCAGAACCTCTGGAAGAGCAGCCAGTGCTCGTAAATGCTGAACCTTCTCTCCAGCCCTGAAATACATTCAATACATCAAAAATAATTTACTCAGTATGTCTTTAGACAAATTCACATTACTAACTAGTTATTCCTTCTACAAGTTATACAAATACTGGCCACCCATATCCTCTCATTTCATAGAGTTTTAATAACATTTAAAAAGGCCTGCTGTGATTATATTAATTCAAAGGAGTTGACGGTATGAAAATGGTTGTTGTTTAATTTAGACAATAAGTCACAAGCCCTGTGCTGATCTTTCTATCTTAGTATATTTATTGGTATGTAATGAGGCCTTTTGAGATATAAATATTGTTTGAATTATTAAAGTGTTTATGTCTATATAAACATTTACACATATATATTTCATTTTCAAGAGACACAAGTATCTTTCTTACATTGAGTGAAGATAATGTCCAATATGAATATCAAATCCAGATCTAGGAAAACAAAAATCTTTACAACTAATTTAGAACCCTAAGGGAGAGTGACATTATGATATACTAGAATTGGGATAGGGTTCATAGAGATATCACTGTGACCAGATCTGTATGTTTACATATATAATGTCCTTAAAAGTAGACATTACAATTTAAATATATATCCTCCTTTTACCTATTCCAAATACAGATTCAGATACATAATATCATTTCATATTTATTTTACCTGTGGACATTTTTTGATTAAATATATTTTTGTCTATTCATATTATTTTTTAAGTTTTATTTATTAAGAATAAAATTAACTTAGTCAAAGTTAACCAGTTTACTTTACTTGTAATCTATTTGGTATTAAAAAAAATGTAAAGAATAAACAATGATTCCATGTGAGTATTCTATACATAAGTAATAATAGACAAATTTCATTAAACCATGAGTTTATGTTTATTGCTTGTCTGAGACTCTTTTTCCATAATTTTGATTGATTATCTTGTGAAAGCTTCACATAGAGATCTTTAGTGAGCATATTTTTAGTTTGGACAGAAAATAAACCATACATATCTAGAGCAGAATAGTATTGAAGAGAATTTTATCTCAGAGGAAAATTAGCTGACAAAAAATTTAACTAACAGTAAGACCCAGCATAGTGTTGCACAATTATTCTTTGCTGGCAACAATCTGTCTGGCCCTTGGCAACTTATCCCTTGATTATCTGCTTGATTTTCTGAATATAAAAGTCATCACTTCCTTTGTTAATATGCTAGTTTTGACATAGTATGGATAAACTTTTAGGTTCTATAGATAAACAATTGAATGAATAAGGTAGAAGATATCAAAATAAGAACAAAACAAAACATTAAGATTTAAAATAAATAACTTAGAGGTCTGATATTTTGTGTAATAGGGATCCTATTGATTCAGTAAGTCCACCAAGAATAATGATGGAGACCATTTTGTCTTGTACCATTTGATTATATTTACTAAAGCTGTGGTGAAGATATATGGCCCATGCAATATTTATGATGTCATTACCAAAGAGGGGCACCGAGTCCCATGATTTTGTCCATCTTATGAAACTGAGAACAAAAAATAGTTCTATTGTTTTCTTTTGTATGTAAACTGGGACCCATAATAATGTAAAGTTATTTCCCTTCTGGGGGGAATATTTTGATCTTATGAAAAAGAGGTCTAGGAAGGCAAATGAGCAAAAAGATAGAAACTGAGTTCACAGAGCACAACAAGCAAATCTTTGACCTAATCCTGAGACTGACCCTAACCCTAACCCTGACATTTCTTCTTTAGGTAGGAGGGATACTATTGATTCAGGGGATCATCACGAATAAAGGTGACCACATTAACTCTACCCCTGAGCCTAACCCTGGGACTTATCCTAAATCTCTAATCCTATCTTAACTCCTTAATTTCCTAAGCATCCTAACCCTAACAACCCTTATCCTGATACTAACCATAATCCTCTAATTCCCTAACCCTATCTCTAATCCTGCTTATTCTGGGGGATGTTTCTTAATTATACATTTTCAACTGAGAAACCCTTTCTTAATCTTGATCTTTTGAGATGTTCTGATCCACCTTTGACCTAGGCTATATGTGCTTTTTGCAACGTACCTATAGAAATGTCATGAAAAGGTAGTTCTTTTGTTTTGGTACTTGTACTATTTTATTTTATAAAACAAAGATGATTTATTTGTTTTTTAAACTAGCATTAGGTAGTACTTATTTCTTAATTATTTTGGTATATAAAGACCAGTTGTAATATCCTGCAACATGAAATCAAAAAGTCCTGATTTTTCTAATTTTCATTGGCTGACAGCCTTTATTGGGACATTCTGTTAACTACCTATTCTATATACATAGAAAGATTCATTTTCCCTATGATTTGAGATAGGCTTATCTAGATAATCTATTCTATTCCAATTGTGCTTTTTCTCTTCTTTGCCACTGATGAAAATGTGCTGACTAGTAATAAAGCTCAACAGTGATTCCCTTATGTTTCTGACTTTTCTCCTGGGGTTGTTCCATATTTATCATCTGTTGTAGGGAGCTTCAGTTTTCCTGAGCCAAGCATTTATCCATAAATAAAACTCTTGGTTTATTTCTGTCTGTTGAGTTTTGTTGACAGGGTTTTCTCTGTATAGCACTGGCTCTTCTGGAAATCATTCTGTATATCAGGCTGGACTCAAACTCAGAAATCCACCTGCCTCTGCCTCCCCAGGACTGGGATTACAGGCGTGCACCACCACTGTTTGGCTAAAGTATTTGTTAGCAAAAATCCATCTCGAATGTTAATAGCCTAGGTGTTGCATTGGGTCATCCATTCCTGGGTCACATACGTATGTACCTCCAAATCACCTTGTGTAATAGTCTATGCAAGCTATTTATCTTCATTATGTGAAGAAGATAAGTGATTTGAGGAAAATCTCAGGCAAGTTCATAAGTCAGGTCCCGGGTAATCACAGGGTCATGGTTCTTAGAGGGAAAGAACAGACTAGACAGAGCTGGAATGGTGTGTCCTCCTGCAGGACTGGGTGGTGGTGTGAGATTCATCTTGGAATCTGATTTGAATTGCTAATGGGGTGCAAACCACACCTGAAATGTGGAAAAGGTCTGGCCCTAGACTGGAAGCACACTTTAACCTGAGGAGCTAAGACTCACTGGCCAATCAAGGCCTCCCGGCAGACCTGCCAGTCAAAGAGGTGGGATAATCTGGGTGTCTTTCTGTGTGTTAATTGGGGCTGCTCAGCTTGAATGGTTCTCTGTGTCCTGCTCTGAGCTCTGCTGTTGGGTGCTGTGAGGGGACCTCAGGGAAACTCTGAAATAAAGACATGGTGAGCACAGGATATCTGCCCACAATGGGGAGGAACATGCTGCTGAGCTGTGGGACCAGGTGTCATGGGTCCAGTATGGGGTTGGATTAGAAACATCAGCCAGATGTGACTTCCTTTTAGGTTTCTAGTGGTGCTTCTTACATGCTAGTTCATGACCTCTGAATAACTTCATTACCATGGCTGATTGTAAATCTGTCCAAAATATCTGGTCCAGTTGCTTTCTTGTAGAAGCATGGGTGGTTTCTGTGCATCTGCAGCACCTCTGTCCAAACCATTTGGTTTTTTATAATATACATTAAGAAGGTAGGGTTAAGCCAGGTGGTGGTGGCGCACACCTATAATCACAGTATTTTGGAGGCAAAGGCAGGCACATTTCTGAATTTGAGGCCAGGCTCGTCTACAAGAGTGAGTTCCAGGACAGCCAGGGCTACACAGAGAAACCCTGTCTCAAACAACAAACAAACAAACAAACAAACAAACAAACAAACAAAGTAGGGTTAGGCCTGGATAGATTGCTAAGAGGTTAAGAGTTCTGTTCCCACACAGGTCATGAGTTCATTTCTTAGCAACCTCATGGTGCCACACAACTATTTGTAATGGAATCTGGTGCCCTCTTCTGGCTTGTAGGAAAATATGCAGGGAGAATATTATATAAGTAATGAATTTATTCCTTAAAATAAAGTAGATGGATGTGAATCTAGTAGCTTTGATTTCATTCATTTCTAGTTTTTGTTTTGTTTAGTTTGTTAATTTTTCCTCTTTTTCCTGCTGTAGTTTTTTTTTTTTTAATATTTCTTAAACGGTTTATTTTTCTTTTAAATGTTTAGGGTTATGACTATTATGTAGCAAAGGGACTCTTTCCCAATCTGTTTGGTATTTTTGATGCTTCTTGTACATTAACAGACACCTTCTTTAATTTAGGAAAAATTTTCATTTATGATTTTATTTGAAATATTTTCTAGACTTTTATGTTGATTGATCTTCTTCTTCTCCTTCTTCTTCCCCTTCTCCTTCTCCTCCTCCTCCTCCTTCTCCTCCTCCTCCTTTTCCTCCTCCTCCTTTTCCTCCTCCTCCTCATCTTCCTCCTCCTCCTCCTCCTCCTCCTCCTCCTCCTCCTCCTCCTCCTCCTCCTCCTCCTCCTCCTCCTCCTTCTTCTTCTTCTTCTTCTTCTTCTTCTTCTTCTTCTTCTTCTTCTTCTTCTTCTTCTTCTTCTTCTTCTTCTTGCTCCTCTTCTTTTTCTCCTTCTCCTCCTCTTCCTCCTCTTCTTCCATCTCCTTCTTCTCTTCCTCTACAATATCCTAATTGAAGATGTCTGATGCAAAAGTGGATATTTGGGGCAAGGGAGAGGAGCAAGAACCTGAAGAGGTATATTTTCTTATATTTCAGTAGAATGTTCTCTAAATATCAGATGGATTCATATTCATTCTGTCAGTTACAGAAGACACTACTCTAAACAAAACAAAAGTACATAATAGCCCTCATGCACATATACACAGTGATTTCAATACCGCTCTCTCACCAGTGGACAAATTCTCCAGACCAAAACTAAACAGAAATATTCCAGCTAAAAAAATCAAAGCATCTAATTATAATTTTTAATGATGAAGAGACCATGGAAAATAGAAATAAGAGATTACAGCACTGACACTGGTTTTACATATCTTTCTATGCTGGTCCTAGATATTAGCATTTTTGGTGATTATTGGTCTAGGTACTAGTTTCTCAGTTTGTCTTGTTTTTGTGGGAGTGTTATTCCTGTGTTACAATTTTCTTTGTAGATTTTTAGAGTGTTGGCTGAGTGCTGGCTCTTTTACTGACCTGTTGTTAAATTCAAGAGAGATTGCTGGTTGATGTTGGAATCTAGGAGAGGAGGTTGGCAGGGTAAGAAAATCCTAGCAATCCATAAGGAAACATAATCAGGAGAGAGGTGAAGTTGATAACATTTCAACCTTTCCGAGCTACAGTCATCTGAAGGATGGCTGGTGGCTCAGTCTCTGAGAGTTTCCTAGTGCCCAGGTTAGTTGACACTGAGGGATTTCTTATGGGTTTCTTTTTCTATGGAGACCCTCATTTCTTTCCCCAACTCTTCCAAAGATCCCCTGTGTTCTGTGCAAACAATTATGCTAAGCTACTCTCAGGAAGTATAACAAAGTATATCCTCAGTATAGTCAGGGATTGGTGATTGCCCATGGGATGCTTCTCAATTTGAGCAGGGTATAGTTTGGTGAGTCCCTCATTCTCTGCTCCATATTTTTGCCTGTATTTCTTGTAGACAAGATAAATTTTGGTTGGAAAGGTTTTTGGTTTGGTTGGCATAGTTAACTTTCCACTGGGAGTTCTGCCTGTCTTTAGGGTGTGGCCCTCTTCAGTGTCCAAATCTCACTGCTATGTATTTCAGCTATTATATCCCCCCATAGACTGCCTGTTGCCCTCCCTTTCACGGTCTGTAGCAGATTCTAAAGATGCCTAAGCTCTTAGATCCCTGTCAGCTGGAGATTTCAATTCATTTTCCTTGTCCTATGGCCCTTCCTTTTCTCTCACCACAGCTGTTCCTTACCTCCCCTTCCCATTTTTTAACTACTGGCCCTTCCAGTTCTCTCTCTCTCTTTCATCTGCCTCCATTGACTGTTTTATTTCCACTTCTGAGTGTGATTCAACCATGCTTATTTTAGCCTTCTTTCTTTTTAAAAATATATTTATTATTTATATGTAAGAACCCTGTATCTGCTTTCAGACACACCAGAGTAGGGCATCAGATCTCATTACTGGTGGTTGTGAGCCACCATGTCAGTGCTGGGATATGAACTCAGGACCTTCACAAGAGGAATCAGTGCTTTTGCCAACTGAGCCATCTATCTAGCCCCTGAGCATTCTTTCTTGTTTAGCTTCTTCAGGTCCAAGAAATATCATGCATATATCCTGTACTTTATGGTTATTATCCATTTGTAAGTGAGTACATGCATGCATGTCCTTTTGGGTCTGGGATACTTCTCTTAGGATGATAGTATCTAGTTGTATCCATTTGCCTGCAAGATTCATATTGTTCTAGTTTTTATTAGCTGAATAGTATTCCATTTTGTATATGTATTCTGTATCCAAATTTTGGTTGGCGGCCTTATTGACTTTTTTCAGTTTCCAGCTGTTATAAGTAAAACAGATATTAACTTAGTGGAACACAT
Organism: Apodemus sylvaticus; assembly: GCF_947179515.1. Classification (NCBI taxonomy): domain Eukaryota; kingdom Metazoa; phylum Chordata; class Mammalia; order Rodentia; family Muridae; genus Apodemus; species Apodemus sylvaticus. The sequence continues at coordinate 62,747,079 of NC_067490.1, forward strand.
ACTCTAGTGGTTCGATGTCCTAAGAACATATCCTAAGTGTAACATGTCCTGCTGCAAAATCTTAAATTCATGGAAGGAGTAGGCAATGTGTTTCCTAGTCCCGAGAAGGAACTTTAAATAAAACCTGCTGCAAATATGGACCAAGTGAGGCAGAGTCCATCATCTTAGAAGCCAAACTTAAGAGGATCTTTTATATGGTGTGGCTTCTGAGAACTGATAGATGATAAATTCGAGTTCCTGGATTCTTCCTGGATGGTTTCAATTTGGCACGATTCCAGCCATCTTTTGGCAGAGTCAGAGCCATGGGAAGACTCCATGAGAGTTCATTGCAGTGAAATTATGAGGATGATTCTTGAGTTGCATTTTGTGACCACAGTTTGTTGAGATAACTAAAGCATAGGTAAATCTTCCATGGAGAGATGTATACAAGGAGAGGATGTACCCAAGCTGTTACAAGAGGTGACCTTCAAGATTTTGCCTTGTGTGTCAGAAGAGACTTTAGATGTTTGAACAGTGTAGGAGTTCCTGCAGACTGTTAGGATCCCTGAAGAAAGACTGAATGCATTTTCATCACCGGATGAATATTTGCCCATAGTGTCAAGGGTCAGGATGCAGTTGATTGAAACAAAAAGCTTCTAGATAGAATGATGTCTTTGGCTGGTTGTCTGTCCTGTCTGACTTTCTTTGTGAAGCTTGTGGAAGATCTTCTGGTAGGAGCCATTCTAGATACCTTCCAGGATAGTGTTTATAGAATGAAAATTTTATTTTTTCTCTCTTTTTTTGCTTTTCCGATAATTTATATATTCATTGTCACCCTTATCACTATCCCCATTATATGTCCCTTGCTATGGCAGAGTCCCTCCCCCAGTCTCCTCTGTTTTTCTTTGAGAGGTTGTGGGGCCCCCAGGTATTCCCAAAATTGATGCATCAATTCTCTCGTGAGTTAAGTACATCCTCTCTCACTGAGGCCAGACATGGCAGCCCAGTTAAGGAAACAGATTCAAAATATATCCCACCCCCACAGCTATAGGTAAAGCCCTTGCTAGAGTTGTTAGATGACCTTCGGAACCTCTGCGCTGCACATCTGCTATATATGTGCCAGGGGCCTTAGTCAATTCTGTGTATGCTATTTGGTTTGTGGCTTAGTCTCTGAGTGTCCTCAAGGGTGCTTGTTACTTGAGTCTCTTGGTCTTCCTGTGGAGTTCCTATCCTCCTCAGGGGTTTCAATCTTCCTGCCAACTCTTCCCCAAGATTCCCCAAGGTCCATGCAAGGTGTGACTCTGGATCTGTGCAGCTTTTTCAGCCAGCTGGTGGGTGGATCCTCTCAATAGACAATTAATCCAGGCTTCGGTGTGGGAGCATAATAGAGTGTCGTTAATAATGTCATGGATTGGTGTCTGTCCATAGGATGGCACTCTCAAGTGGGGCAAATTTTCATTGGCTATGCCCTCAGTCTCTGCTTCAGAATTTACCCAGCATTTCTTTATAGGGGAACCATTGTGTCCTTGGTGTGTACTGTGCTGTGGTTGAAACTGACCACTCAACTTTCTCCTCATGCTCCCATATATGCACTATAATCTCTTTCCTTAAATCATATAAAATGCAATATGTACATTTGCTATTCAGTGATAATCTATTTTACAAGTCTAGTTGTTTATATTTTTATATTTATTTTATTTTTTGCTTTTCTTTTCCAAACCAAATTTTGCTGTGTAGCTTTGTCTGTCCTTAAAGTATTAGTGAAACCACAAAAAACACATGTCTTATATTTGTAATATAAGCATATTTTTGTGTGGTTTTTCATCCATATCTTTAGTATTGAAATTTGACCAAATGTTATAGATTAAACTTCATATTTCTGCCAGGTGAGTACAGATGTTCTGTGAATTTATAATTCTTTGTCGGAACTTTCATAAAGAACTTTGAGTTCAGTGTCATTTTTTCCCATGGTTGTTTTTTGTAGGGATTGAGGGTCTTAAAATATACATTTTAGTCTCCTAGAACACATTACAAAGGCCATTCCGGTGTCTAGGTAAATGGCATACACCTGCCTGTGCCTCTGTGATTAAAGATATGAGAAAATACACCCAGCTTGCCCATCATGTTTGTAGTTAGTAATTGTTCATATAATTTTTCAGATGTGTGCTCGGTATTGTGGATCTGTTTCTTCTGCATCTCCCTCTCAATTTGCAATTCTCTGGCGAGGCTGTATCCTATTCAAAGTGTTCAAAAGTGACACAGGTGAATCTTATAATTCAAGGTCCTTCTAAAATGAAACATTGATTATAACTTCTGAGTCAGAGATCAAGTGAAGCAAGTGCCAAAATTATATGAATATGTTTTTGAGGAAGCATATATTTCCTTTACAGTGATGATAGTTTCATGTTTTGTGTTGTGCACATGTATGGAATATTTAGGATACTGTGACATTTGATGATTTGTATGTGAACTTCACCGAGGAAGAGTGGAATTTGCTGGATCCTTCCCAGAAGAGTCTCTACAAAAATGTGATGGAGGAAACCTACCTGAACCTCAAAGCTATCGGTAAGACTGTTATTTTTCTTTCAGAAGGAAACAAATGTTTCTTGGTTATTTATGATCTTCTATTATTTTACTTGTATGAAAATTGAGCTGAATAATTCAGTTTCACTGAATTTTCACTGTAACTATCACGGTGCAGTTAAAATTCACGGTACCTTTAAATTTGGCTATTTTCAAATACTATATCATTCACTTTCTGGTACTGTGTTTTAGGCTATAATTGGGAAGAGCATCATCTTGAAGAACATTATCGAAATAATAGAAGTCATGAAAGGTAATTTTCATGTTCAAGCTGATACAAATTTGTCTCTGAGAAAATTTTAGTATTTTATGGAATCTCCAACAAAAAGCAAGAGTGTAAAAAAGCAGTCATTTAAGTGTAGATGTGATTATAATATTCTTACAAAACCATGTACCTCAAGATCCGGTATCTGATTTGGGTATCCATTTGATAGGTAGCTCCATTAGACCTGTGCTGTGGATCTGCCAATCTGTATTGTCTCATAGTATTTAGAAATTGCACATTGAATAGTGATAAATTTATATCCAAAACATTCTAATAAGCAAATAGTCCATAGAAAATTTGGTGATACTAATATTCTTGTAGTAATATGGTTCAGTTTGGTGAGAGGGCATTTTATGAGAATCAAGAATATTGTTGTGGAGAAACATTAGTCCTTATTGCACATGTTATAAGAAACAAAAATTCAAACAGTGTGAATGCAATGCGTAAACCTTTCATTTATCATTCTTTTTATTAGGTATATCATGTGTCACAATGGATAAAAATCATGCGAGCATAGGGATATAGAAAGAAGAAACATAAAACATGAAGATATGTAGTATTCTGCCTTTGGAAGAAATTAGGAATATGAAAGACATTTGTAATTAGTTGGGTTTTTAGCTTTATAGGGAATATCCCAAAACTCACAGTGTAAAAAAAAACTTTATGGGTACTAGGAATTTGGAAATTTTTCTGTGTGTCCTGGTTCCCAGTCACATGTGTTGTAATTCACACTAGAGGAAAAATATGAATACAATCAGTGTTATACAGACCAGAGTTTTTCTAACTTTATTCAGATAGCTAATATACATCATATAAAAAGAGGGGATTGTAAATATGAGCCATGTAATAACCATCACAGGTGTCTTGAACATGATGAGGGAGAAAAACATAAACATAGAAAGTGCTAAAACCTTAAGATCTGATGCTTCTTTACCATTAGACAAATTGTAAACATAATTCATATTAATTACATGATTAATCAGAGTAATGAATGTGGTAAAGATTTCACATGTGGTAATTATCGTTGCAGGCATGTAAGAAGATATACTGGAGTGAAACCCTATGAGTGTAATATATGTGGTAAAGCCTTTACAAGATGCAGAAATCTCCAATATCATAAAACAACACATACTGGAGAAAAACCTCATGAATGTAATCAATGTGGTAAAGCCTTTGCAAGACCCAGTGATCTCCAAAGACATAAAATGATACATACAGGACAGAAACCTTATGAATGCGATCAATGTGGTAAAGCCTTTGCACAGCGCAGTAATTTTCAATATCATAAAAGAACACATACTGGAGAGAATCCTTATGTATGCAATCAATGTGGGAAAGCCTTTGCATGTCACAGTACTTTCAAATACCATGAAAGAACACATACTGGAGAGAATCCTTATGTATGCAGTCAATGTGGTAAAGCTTTTACAAGACCCAGTCATCTCCAGTATCATAAAAGAACACATACTGGAGAGAAACCTTATGAATGTAATCAATGTGGTAAAGCCTTTGCACAGCACAGTCATCTCCAATATCATAAAATAACACATACTGGAGAGAAACCTTATGAATGTAATCAATGTGATAAAGGCTTTGCATATCACAGTGATCTCCAAAGACATAAAAGAACACACATGGGAGGGAAGCCTTATGAGTGCAATCAATGTGGTAAAGCCTTTGCACAGCACAGTTATCTCCAAATTCATAAAAGAACACATACTGGAGAGAAACCTTATGAATGTAATCAATGTCGTAAAGCCTTTGCAACACCCATTTATCTCCAAAGACATAAAATGACACATACTGGAGAGAAACCTTATGAATGTAATCAATGTGGTAAAGCCTTTACATGGCACAGTGATCTCCAAAGACATAAAAGAACACATACTGGAGAGAAACCTTATGAATGTAATCAATGTGGTAAAGCCTTTGCACAGCGCAGTCATCTCCAATATCATAAAAGAACACATACTGGAGAGAAACCTTATGAATGTAATCAATGTGGTAAAGCCTTTGCAAGACCCAGTCATCTCCAATATCATAAAAGAACACATACTGGAGAGAAACCTTATGAATGTAACCAATGTGGTAAAGCCTTTGCAAGACCCAGTCATCTCCAATATCATAAAAGAACACATACTGGAGAGAAACCTTATGAATGTAATCAATGTGGTAAAGCCTTTACCAGACCCAGTCATCTCCAGTATCATAAAAGAACACACACCGTACAGAAAACTTATTAATATAATCAATGTGGTAAAGTGTTTTCACCTGGGATAAGTCTCCAAATTCTGTGTGCTGGAGAGAAACATAATGAATATGATCATGAATTAAGTGGGAATTAGGAGGGTATCATAGTAGGATATTATAGACATGGGTGCTTGGAATTATTTACACTCTGGAGATTTTTTTTTTTTTTATGCTTTTGCAAAGAAGTTTGCTGCCCTCATCTGAAGAGTTTCCTTGAGGTTAAGGTAAAGATTTTTACATTAATTGTATTGACAAAGTAAGTCATGAAAATCACCCCATAGAATTTGGCATGAAAATTATTAACAAACATAGAAACTAAGAAAGGAAATATAAAAAAGAAAGGTTCAAAATACAAGGCTTTATCAGAAAGTTGAATGAAGTTTAATCTTCTGATCAAGGATATTCAATAGCATTAAAGGAATGGTTACATTAGGACAAGATTACATTCAGCTAAACATATGGATTTGCAGTTGTATGAAAGTGAACTGTATCATGTTAGGAATTATTATTACCTGGTTATTGTTTTTATGTAGACATATGAAGATACAAGTATGTGTCAAATTGCTAAGGGATAGATTTGGATTCTAGGTTCTGAATTTAAAATATAAGCAGAAAGGGTTAATTCATGTCATGATGTTACATGCTTTTTAAGCCACCATTCAGGAGACAGAGTCATGCAGATCTTTGAGATCAAGGTTGATCTCTAAGGAGTTCCAGGAAAGCCAAGATTAGGCAGTGATGTATTTGAAATATTGAAAGCTGCTGATAATGGAATAGAGGGAGCCATGTTCCAGCTCCAGTAAGCACCAGAACTCCAAGAATTTTATCCTGAAGTGATGTTGAATATTGTCAGAGAATTCTACATTACCTCATGAGATGATCTATTCTTGGTTTTTCTTACACTTTAATCCCATTATGTTGAACCATCACTGTTTCTAGAATGAAGCCTTCCTCACTGTTAGTGGTGGATGATCTTTTAATGTGTTTCATATTGTATTTTATTTGTTTAATCTTTTAAGTATTTTTGAATCTGTGGTTTTAGGGATAATTGGTCTGTAATTCTCTTTAATTGCTCAGTCTTTCCTGACTGGATATATGAGTAATCAGGGGTTCAGAACATAAATTGACTAATATTTATTTCGTTTCTATATTGTTGAATACAGTGAATTCTTGTTAAATTCTCTTTGAAGGTCTGGTAGGATTCTACCGTAAAACTCATAGACGTGGGCTCATATTGGGGACATATTTTTAATGAATTCTGTTTTCCTTTATGTTTATGTTAGTTTAAGTTGTTTTTCTCTAGTTTAATTTTGGGATGTGGAATCTATTGAGGAAGTTAGGTATTTCTTTGGAATTTCCAAGTTGGTGGAATGCACCCTTTTTAAACTATGTCTTTACGACTCTCTGGATTTCTTCATTACCTGTTATTTAATCCCCCATTTCATTTTAGATTTCATTAATTTGTATATTCTTTATCTTTTAATAGGGGTTTGTTTATCTTGTCTAATAAAAGGATCAAAAGACCAACTCCATGTCTCATTAATTCTTTGAATTGTTCTCTTTCTATTTTATCAATTTCATCCCCCAACTTGAAACTTTCTTGATGTCTCCTCCTTGTTTTCTTTGCTCCCTCACTTCTTTTTGTTGTAGCCTTTAAAACATCCTGTTAAATTGCCAGCATGGGAGTTCTCCAATTTTTTCATGTAGGCATTTTGTTCTGTGAACTTTCTTTTAGCTCCACTTTCATTTTCTTTGTGTTCCATGAGATTGTGCATGTTGCATATTCATTTCCAGTGAACTCTAGAAAGTCTCTGATTCCTTCCTTTATTTCGGTGTAGACCCATTTTCTCTCAAACATTAGTTTGTAGTCAGTTAGCTGTCCTCCCTCATCTCTTACAACACTGAGACATCAACAGGTTTTTGGCCCAGAGCATATATTTTGTATCATCAGAGATTGTGGGGACTCCTGGGTCTCGTGCAATCAAGGACATGAGGAACCCAATTTCTAGGGGCCACCCACTGGGCTGTCTTGTTGCTCTCTGGGATGGAGTTTAGTCCTTTCTTTTCAGATGAATCTTCTTATAAATGGTCCCCTGGAAATGAGAGGCAGCAATGGCACACAAGCCATCTGTGTCTTGACCCTGGGGAAAAGATAACTTTATCACAGTGAGGAAGGCATGCCTAAGTCTATGAACCCACAGGAAGCAGACACATCAGCACCGGAAGTGACCATTTGAAAAACAGGAAGTGTCCATGCCAAACCCAGAAGTGGTTGTGATGTCACAGGAAGTGACTGACCCTAACCGGAAGTGAATGTACATCACAGGAAGTGAATAAAGCTTAAAAAGAAGTGACTGTTCAATAGCTGGAAGTGACTGTCACTGAGACTGATCCAGGAAGTGTCCGGGCCTTGGCAGGAAGTAATTGTAACATAACAGGATGTGGCTTTAATGACTTTAATGTCCTTTCTTAGTTCTAATGACTTTTTCAGAGCTGCTAGTTTAGCTTTCTGGGCTGAGAGTCCTGCCAGGTGTGGTTCTGCCCATGTGATCTCGGTATTTGTCACCACCGCTGCCCCAGCATACCTCTGCTCATCCTGAATGAGTCAGTTCCCATTGGTGAACCCCGTTACCCCTGCATCTATCTGAGAATTCATACAGAGGCCCATCCAGTGAGGTCAGGGTCCAGCAACAGGGCAGCTGAGAAGGTATCTTGGGGGCATTCAAGGAGAGAGGCTGGAAATGAGTCATTCTGCTATTATCCTTAACCAGAAGACCATTGTTGCACTGAGGTGTAAACAGGGTGGGGGCTTCTGCCAATTGGTGACACATTAGCCATTGGCTAATGCCAAGTCCCCTGTTCTGAGTGTGCATTCCCAAAGTCTACAAAGGTCACCTGAAGTTGTCAGAGTAAGGAATTTTTTCATCAGAGACTTAAATAGTCTGACTTTTACATGTCATCTAAGAGATCCTGCATTTTTTGTTTTTTCTATTATTATTTTTAGTAGTAGTAGTAATAGTACTAGTATTACTATTGTTTTTGTTGTTCTTATTGTTGTTCTTATTATATTATATTATTTTATAACAAATTCTTCTAACACTTTCTATGAGTTTTTTCAATCTTATCAGAAATATTTTCCATGTATATTTTCAATTTTATCAGAAAAAGTTTTTACTTAACTCTTTAATTAGTTGAGAAATATTTCTTATGACTATCATTTTATCTGTATTTACATGAGTTCTTTAATTTCAACTCTTTTTTAATATAGTTTTTCAATTTTATCAGGAATATTTCCATTAAAGTCTTCAGTTTTACCAGAAAAATTTTCTATGTACTAGTTCAATTAGTATAGATATATTTTCTATGTTTACCATTATTATTATTGTTCTTTTTCTGTATCCACGTGGGAAGTCATTTATAAACTCATAAAGAGGTTTATCTCTAGGTTTTAGCAAGACAGAATGTTGAACTTTATCAACAAAAGCTAGTGGGTTTCCATTTTGCTTTTAGGGTAACCCTGGTCTTGTGGTGGGGGCAGTTTTGATTCTCAGGGCCCCTTATCTCCTTTTTAGGCATCACTCATGGTCTTCTCATTTGGCCTTGGCTGACAACAGGATCTTTCCCAGGTCTCCAGTCTGTTCCTTCTGTCCTCCCATCTGCGTCTCCTCTGCAGTCTGTCCTCCATTAAATACTCTCTTTGCTACTGTCCTTAAATCTCTTAGACAACTCTGTCCTAACAACTCCACCCTCTGGGGCTTTGTCTTCATAGCTGGTGTTCCCTGATTGACAAAATCTCAAGCCACTGCTGCCTTTGCTTCTGGTGAATCAGGATCCATGGGTGTGTATTGTCAAAAATGTCTCCATGACCCTGTCTAAACAAATCTGCAGGGCTTTTATTTTTCTCTCTGCCTAATATTATTCACTCTGGCCAAATTTGTGAGCCATCTTGTGGCTACCTCGAGACCTGCCAGCAGAGATGGACGGTAGACAAAAGGCCCCCTCTTACCTTCAGTGTTGTTGCAATAACAGTTTGGGTGAGTTAGGGTAATGCAAGCATATTGGGGCCAGTAACCAGCTCATGTACCAAACCCAGACACTATTGTGGATGCCAACAAGTGCTTGCTGACAGGAGCCTGATATAGCTGTGTCCTGAGAGTCTCTGCCAGTGCCTGAAAAACACAGAGGGGGACACTCTCAGCCAGCCATTGAACTGAGCACAGGGTCAGCAATGGAGGAGCTAGAGAAAGGACCCAAGGAACTGAAGGGGTTTGTAGTCCCATAGGAGAAACAACAATATGAACCAACCACTATGCCCAGAGCTCCCAGGGACTAAACTACCAACCGAAGAGTACACATGGAGGGACCCATGGCTCCAGCCACATGGGTAGCAGAGGATGCCCTGGTCGGACATCCATGAGAGGAGAGGCCCTTGGTCCCATGAAGGCTCATTGCCCCAGGGTAGGGGAATACCAGGTCAGGGAAGCAGGAGTGGGTGGGATAGTGAGCATGGGGAGGGGGGAGGGAATAGAGGGTTTTCAGACGGGAAATGAGGAAAGGGGACAACATTTGAAATGTAAATAAAAATATAAATATAAACATATGTATATATAATATAAAATATATAAAAATATAAATAAATACAAAAATAAAAAATGTAAAAAAAAAGCACTTGGGAGGCAGAGGCAGGTGGATTTCTGAGTTTGAGGCCAGCCTGATCTACAGAGTGAGTTCCAGGACAGCCAGGGCTACACAGAGAAACCCTGTCTCAAAAAAAAAAAAACAAAAGCAAAAAAATAAATGTAAATAAGAAAATATCTAATTAAAAAATTCTTTAAGCAAAACACAACATTTCCTCTCATAGTGACCACCTTGACTGGGTAAAAGTCAATTCACAAGTATCTTAATCACTGCTGTTGCTTTGATAAAATACTCTGTCAGGAGAACAGGTTTATTCCAGCTCACGGTTCACAGTAAAGTCCCTCAAGGTGGGCAATGCCACTCTGAAGTGTGAAGCAGCTGCTCACTCACATCAGGTGTGTAAATAATCAGGACGCCAAGAGCAATGAACACCTGCTGCTGCTCAGCCCCTTTCCACACACTGCCCGGGATCCTAGCCAGGGAATGGTGCCGCCCACAGTGGGTGGGGCTTCCAACACAAGTTAAGATAACCAAGGCAGCCCTTACAGTCACGCCCCAAGGAACCTCCCCCTTGTTAGTATTCTGTCTAAGCTCCACCCCCAGTTACCTAGCAACAGCCAGCTATGCCCCTCCCCACTGTTACCTGGCAATAGTCAGGTAGGTCTGCCACAATATAAAAGGGGCTGCCTGCCCCTCCCACTCTCTTATCCTCTCACTCTCAGCTTCTCTCTTGCCCCTTCTTGGGCTCCCCTCCCTTCCTCTCCCCTTCCCCCTCTCTCCACATGGTCATGGCCACCTCTGCTTCTCTACTCTCTCCCCCTCTCTGCCGTTTTCTGCCTCTACAACCCTCTTGACTCCCCTTTCCATGCCCTGAATAAACTCTATTCTGTACTACACCGTCTTGTGTCTGGTAACATCAGGAGGAAGGGATGCCTTGGCATGGGCCCACTGAGGCACGCCCTTCCCTCACACCGTGGTTAGAACATAGTCTCTCACCTCTTTCTCTTTTTATGATCACAACACCCCAGGCCACTCTAGATCTTATCAAGTAGACAACTGAGGTTGACCATCATGTTGGCTGTGACGCTCGGTCTATTTATCTAGACACTGGGGTCCACTGTCTTGCCTTGCAAGAGTATATGAAATCATTTTCTCAGATTAATTATAATATATAATAATATATATAATTATATATAATATATTATAATATATAATGTATAATTAATAATATAAAATAATAGATTTTATATTAAAATGTTTTATATTTCTCAAATCTATTTATTGGAATTTGTGCATGCACTAGCTTTCCCACCAGATCTTACATGCATTGTGTGACTGTGCCTGACCAAATAGAAGTTCAAAAGTTAAGGGGCTGGGTGGGTACAAACCAGGCCTAGAGACTCCTACATATTCTGCCCCTTGCTCCCCTCTCATTTTCCTCCTTACCAGGGGTAGTATTTTCCGTCATTACTGTAATTAATATAGCTGCCCAGTGGCCTTGTTCCACACAGATCAAAGCTGTTAGTAAGCTTTACCTCAGTTTCTCCCCTTGGTCTGGGAGGGGCAAATTGCTAGTTAGCCTAGGATGACTCCTCCCACTCCACACATGAGAACAAGGACAAGGACTCAAGAACGGACCCGTGGGTGGAGGGAGCGCCTGGTGGTCGCCCTGCCTGGGAAACGTGGCTCCCTAAGGACTGTGTGGGTGACTTGGATTTCCCAGATGGCATTTCCACCATGAGCAAAAATGGTCTCAACCTCCACTCTTTCCCCCAAAGTGACTCCACTGTTGACTTCTTCACATCTCTGCATAGGGTTGCCACTCTTTTGGTGACGTGCTGATCATTATGTTTGGAGAAATTTAATTTGAAATTATGATGAAAATTAAGTCTCTGGGTGGCTAAGATATTGTTCATCTCCCTGTAGAAAGGAATGTGAGTTGACATCACTTAATCATGGCTTTCACTGTTGTGCTACCACAGATGTCAGACAAAGCAGCTCCCTCAGCATTGCTGATGGAGACAGTGCTGACAGCAACATGGGCTGAGCTGGATCACACGTGTGTGTTAGGCATTAGGGATTCTGTACAGCACCAGTATCCGGTACAGATATCACTTTGATAACTGTCATGGCTGCTGCTTATGCCTGGCATGGCAGAGATGATGAGAGTTTATTTTTTAAATAAATGAGATAGTGGAGTTGATGTGTTAGGCAGGGAGCCTGGCATCTAATAAGTTATCGAGTGCTCAGGTCATGGTTATATGGAAAGCTTAGGCTGAGCTTTATTCAAGTATGCATGCATATATTTTAAAAATAACAGCAGTGCATTTAAAATGTAGACTGACCCCAAAATTAAATTTCTTACAGGAATTAGGCTAGCCTCTCCTCTCAACATTGAGAACTAACATAAAATAATAATAATAATGAGTGAATGTCTCAGATGTCTAGAAAAGACAAAGATGTATAAGTTTTGACTTTTTCCCCCTTAAAGCCGTCCGCAATAGACAAGCAATAAATAGGCTTTGATTTGCAAACTAAACCTTAATTTTTATTTAAAAAAAAAAAAAACACATTTGGAAGTGGGATTTACCTTGCAATCAAATGCAGAAGTGTGACTCCTGAAGCTCAGTTTTAAGGCATCAGGCAGTGAGCTTGCAGGGAATTAAAGTGCTGTTGACTTGTCAGGGTGAGATGAGGCTGTGGGGGAAGATGATATGGATGGGTCCTCCATGTTTGGGTAAGGGTATGAACTTGGAGCATGTTTGAGACTGGTGGGACATTTTGCATGCTTGTCAAAGGTGTTTGTTTGTTTGCTTGGTTGTTTTTTGTTTGTTTGTTTGTTTGGTTGGTTGGTTTTTTTTTTTTTTTTTTTTTTTTTTTTTTTTTTTTTTTTTTTTTGAGACAGGGTTTCATCATTAGCCCTAGATGTCCCTAGATATAGTTTTGTAGACCAGTCTGGCCTCGAACTCACAAGATATCTGCCCGTTTCTGCCCCCCCCCCCAAGTGCTCGGATTAAAGGTGTATTCCACCACTGCTTGGTTGTCCATGTTCTTTTTAAATATGATAGGACGTAGACCGACAGTGAGAGCCACCTGATACCTGAGAACACATGGCAACTGCTAAGTGCAAAACCTGCTCTTGCTGTCCTACTGTTTTGTTGAAAAGGAAGGGAGTCGAGAGGGGTTTAGAAGGGTGGTAACTTCAGCAGCCAAGCCATTAGCTCAGTGGCTAAACTTTTTGCCCATATTTTTTATTGACTGTGTTTGCAGTTATCACTGTAAAGCAGTAATGTCGCCCAGTGTTATTTAATATTCCCTCTGATAAAGGAGTCCAAGCCCTGGATCCAGAGGTTGCTGCGTTGAAGTAACGTGCTGTAATTTGTAAATGTTTCCTGCAATCTTTGTTCTCAAACTGGAGTCGTTTGAGTAGCACACATGTAGTGTGTGATGTTTATTAACTTGCATGTTTTGAGACAGGATCTTGCTCTGTAGTCTAGGGCTGCCCTAGAACTCACTACGTCTTCTAGGTTGGGTGGAGCTCACTGCAGTCTCCTGGTTTACAAGTGCCCTAACTCTCACCCTGCTTACTCTGGGGGATGTTTCTTAATTATACCTTTTGAAGTGAGAAAACCTTTCTTAATCTTGATCTATTGAAATGTTCTTATCTACTTTTGATCTAGGCTATATGTGCTTTTTGCAACCTACATATAGAAGTGTCATGTAAAAGCAGTTCTTTTGTTTTGGTACATGTACTATTTTATTTTATAAAGCAAAGGTGATTTGTTTGTTTGTTTTTAAACTGGCATTAGGAAGTACTTATATCTTAAATATACTGTTATACACTGAAGATCAGCTGTAATATCCTGCAACATGAAATCCACCAGTCCTTGATTTTTCTAACTCCCCTTGGCTGACAGCCTTTATCAGGACATTCTGTTAACTACCCTTTCTATATACATAGAAAGATTCATTTTTCTCTATGATTTGAGATAGGCTTATCTAGAAAATCTGTACTAATCCAACTGTATTTTGTTTTTTAATTTGCCATTGTTTAAAATGTGCTGACTAGTAATAGTGCTCAACAGTGTTTCCCTTATGTTTCGCTTATGTTTCTGGCTTTTCTTATGGGGTTGTTTGAGAAGGGAGCTTCAATTTCCCTGAGCCCAGGATTTAGACAAAACAAAACAAAACAAAACAAACAAAAAACCCCACTTGGTTTGTTTTTGTTATTTTTTTTTCTTTCTTTTTTTTTGGAGACAAGTGTTTCTCTGTATAGCAGAGGCTGACACTCTGTAGACCAGGCTGGTGTTACATTGGGTCATCAATTCCTGGGTCAGATTGATACATCCAATGAACCTTCAGTAATGGTCTAGGCAAACTTTTCATCATTATTATGGAAAGAAGACAAGTGCTTTGAGGAAAGCTCAGGCACAGGTACTGGTAAATGCAGGGTCCTGGCATCAAAGAGGGAGAAGCAGGAAGCTGACCAGCCTAAGCTGGAATGTTGTTCCTCCCTCAGAGCTGTGTGGGGTGTGATGCCTCTTGATATCTTATTTCAAATGTTAATGGAATGCAAACCAGTCCTGAAATCTTGAGTAGGTGTGGCCCAGGATAGGAAGCACACTTTAACCTGAGGAGGGCTAAGACTCACTGGCCAATCAAAGGGCACCAGGCAGACCTGCCAGTCAGACAAAGAGGCGGGATCTTCAGGGTGCCTTTTGGTGTGTTCACTGTGGCTATGCAGTTTGAATGATTCTCTGTGTCCTGCTCTGAGCTCTGCTGTTGTTTGCAGTGAGTGGGACCTCAGGAAAATGCTGAAATCAAAACATGGTGTGCACAAGATATTTGCCCACAATGGGAGGGAACATGTGGCTGAGCTGTATGCACTGGGGTGGTGGGTCCTCTATGGGGTTGGATCAGAAACATCAGCCAGATGTGACCACCTGAGAGGTTTGTAGTGGTGCTTCTAACCTGCTAGTTCAGGCAATGACCTCTTAATAACTTCAGTATCACGGCTGATTGTAATTCTGTCCAAAACATCTGGACTAGTTGCTTTCTTGTAGAAGCTTGGGTGGGTTCTGTGACTATGCAGCAACTGTGTCCAAACCTTTTTGTCTTTTACAATATACATTAAGAAGGCAGGATTAGGCCTGGAGAGATGGCTCAGAGGTTAAGAGCTCTGGCTGTTCTTACACAGGCCATGAGTTCAATTCTCAGCAGCCACATGGTGTTCCATGATTATACGTAATAGGGCCTGGTGCCCTCTTCTGGCCTGCAGTAATACATGCAGGGAGAACATTGCGTAAGGAATGAATTTATTCCTTAAATAAAAGAACACAGATATGAATCTAATATTTCTGATTTCAAACATTACTAGTTTTTCTTTTGCTTGGTTTGTTAATTTTTTTCTGCTATAATTTTTTTGTTTCTTTAACTAATATGTTTATTGTTTTGATTATGATGTGGCAAACGTCTCTTTCCCAATCTGGTATTTTTGATGCTTCTTGTACATTAATAGACACCTTCCTTTAGTCAATGAAAGCTTTCATTTGTGGTTTTCTTAGAAATATTTTCTTTATGCTGATTTTCTTCTTCTTCTTCTTCTTCTTCTTCTTCTTCTTCTTCTTCTTCTTCTTCTTCTTCTTCTTCTTCTTCTTCTTCTTCTTCTTCTTCTTCTTCTTCTTCTTCTTCTTCTTCTTCTTCTTCTTCTTCTTCTTCTTCTTCTTCTTCTTCTTTTTCTTCTTCTTCTTCTTCTTCTTCTTCTTCTTCTTCTTCTCCCTCTCCTCCTCCTCCTCCTCTTCCCCTTCCTCTTCCTCCTCTTCCTCCTTTTCCTCCTCTTTCTCTAACATATATTGAGAAAGTAAAACACACAAGAGCTCTGATACAAAAGAGGTTGTTTGTGGAAAAGGAAAGGAGTGAGAGCCTGAGGATGGTGTCTTGTTTTCCTGGATGGTATTACATATCTTTCTATGCTGGTCCTAGGTATTTGCATTTTTGGTGATTATTGGTCTAGGTACTAGTTTCTCAGTTTTTCTTGTTTTTGTGGGAGTGTTATTCTTGTGTTACAGTTTTCTTTGTAGATTTTTAGAGTGTTGGCTGAATGCTCGCTCTGTTACTGACCTGTTTGTTATGTTCAAGAGAGATTGCTTGTTGATGTTGGAAGCTAGGAGAGGAGGTGGGCCGGGTAAGAAAATCCTAGCAATCCATAAGGAAACATAATCAGGAGAGAGGTGAAGTTGATAGCATTTCAACCTTTCAGAGCTACAGTCATCTGAAGGATGAAGTGAGTACATACATGCATGTCCCTTTGGGTCTGGGATAGTTCACTTAGGATGATAGTATTTAGTTGTATCCATTTGCCTGCAAGACTCATAATGTTCTTGTTTTTACTAGCTGAATAGAATTCCATTTTGTAAATGAACGACATAATCTGTATCCAAATTTTGGTTGAGGGGCAGCTTGATTTTTTTCACTTTCTAGCTGTTGTAAGTGGACCAGGTGAGGCAGAGTCCATCACCTTAGAAGCCAAACCTAAGAGGATCTTTCATATGGTGTGGCTTCTGAAAACTGATAGATGATAAATTCGAGATCCCTGATTCTTCCAGTATGGTTTCAATTTGGCCCAAATCCAGATATCTTTTGGCAGAGTCAGAGCCATAGGGAAGACTCCATGAGAGTTCATTGCACTGAAATTATGAAGATGATTCTTGAATTTCATTTTGTGACCACCGTTTGTTGAGGTAGCTAAAGCATTGGTAAATCTGCCATGGAGAGGTGTATACAAGGAGAGGATGTACCCAAACTGTTACAAGAGGTGACCTTCAAGATTTTGCCTTGTTTGTCAGAAGATACTTTAGATGTTTGAACACTGTAGGAGTTCCTGCAGACTGTTAGGATCCCTGAAGAAAGACTGAATGCATTTTCATCACCGGATGAATATTTGCCCATAGTGTCAAGGGTCAGGATGCAGTTGATTGAAACAAAAAGCTTCTAGATAGGATGATGTCTTTGGCTGGTTGTCTGTCCTGTCTGACTTTCTTTGTGAAGCTTGTGGAAGATCTTCTGGTAGGAGCCATTCAAGATACCTTCCAGGATAGTGTTTATAGAATGAAAATTTTATTTTTTCTCTCTTTTTTTGCTTTTCCAATAATTTATATATTCATTGTCACCCTTATCACTATCCCCATTATATGTCCCTTGCTATGGCAGAGTCCCTCCCCCAGTCTCCTCTGTTTTTCTTTGAGAGGTTGTGGGGCCCCCAGGTATTCCCAAAATTGATGCATCAGTTCTCTTGTGAGTTAAGTACATCCTCTCTCACTGAGGCCAGACATGGCAGCCCAGTTAAGGAAACAGATTCAAAAGATATTCGTCCGCACACACACACACACAGCTATAGGGAAAGCCCTTGCTACATTTGTTAGACAACCTTCTGAGCCTCTGCGCTGCACATCTGCTATATATGTGCCAGGGGCCTTAGTCCATCCTGTGTGTGCTATTTGGTTTGTGGCTTAGTCTCTGAGTGTCCCCAAGGGTGCTTGTTACTTGAGTCTCTTGGTCTTCCTGTGGAGTTCCTATCCTCCTCAGGGATTACAATATTTCCAACAAATCTTCCATAATAGTCCCCAAGGTCCATGCAATGTTTGATTCTGGATCTCTGCAGCTTTTTCTGTCAGCTGCTTGGTGGATCCTCTCAATGTAAAATTGCTCAAGGATTCAGTATGGGAGCATAACAGAGTGTCGTTGATAATGTCATGGATTGGTGCTTGTCCATAGAATGGCACTCTCAAGTGGGGCAAATTTTCATTGGCCACTTCTTCAGTCTGTGCTCCAGATTTAACACACCATTTCTAAAAGAGTGGAAGCATTGTGTTCTTGGTGTGCTCTGTGTTGTGGTTGAAAATGACCCTTCAACTTTCTTCTCATGCTCCCATACCTTCACTATAATCTCTTTCCTTAAATTATATAAAATACAATATATACATTTGCTATTCAATAATAATCTATTTATTATTTTGGTTGTTTTATATTTTTAAATTTATGTTATTTTTTGCTTTTCTTTTCCAAAACATATTTCTCTGTGAACCTTGTCTGTCCTTAATGTAGGAAGAGAAACCGCAAAAGACACATGTCTTGTGCTTGTAATATAAGCATATTTTTGTGCGGTTTTTCCTCCACATCTTTAGTGTTGAAATTTGGCCAAATATATAGACTATATTCTATTTCTCAGAATGGCATATATTCATGACATCAATATTATCTGAGGATTCAGGTTCATTAGGTTTCACATGAATGCTGTTCTTTTTCAGTCTTGTGTTTGTTCTCAAATGTTTGAATAAATAGAAATATTTTGCCTATGTGCTTGAATATGAGTACCATCTTTGTCTCATCTTTAGTGTTGTCAGAGGATAGCCTCGGAACTCCTGATCTTGAAGTAATGAGTAGCTGTTGCTCCCCCATGTGTTTAGGAGGAATTTTCCACCATTATGTGGAAGACCAGCAGGTGCTTTCCAGTGCTGAGCTCTCTCTCCTACCCTAAGTTGCTTATTTATGATCAGCATTTATATTACTATTATTTTCATCTGTCCATTTGTAACAACTTAATCATGTATTCTCTTTTAGCAAAATTTTATTAATGTTATAGTTTAAACTGTTACACTTCCTGTTTCTGCCAGATGAATTCAGATGTGCAGTGAATGTATAATTCTTTGCAGGAACTTTAGTAAAGAACTGTGATTCCTATATCACTTTTATTTCCTTGGTTGATTTTTGTATGGATTGAGGGTTTTAAAATATAACTTTTAGTCTCCTAGAACACATTACAAAGGTCATGCCAGTGTCAAGTTATTAGACATACACCTGCCTGTGCCTCTGTGATTAAAGACATGAGCAAATACACCCAGCTTGCCCAACATGTTTGTAGTTAGTAATTGTTCATACAATTTTTCAGGTGTGTTCTCAGTACTGTGGATCTGTTTCCCCTGCATGTCCCTCTCAGTTGGCATTTCTCAAGCAAGGCTGTATCCTATTCAAAGTGTTCAAAAGTGACAGAGGTGTAACTTATAATTAAAGCTCCTTCTAAAATGACACAGTGATTATAAATTCTGAGTCAGAAAATAATCAGAACAAGCATGAGAATTATGTGAATATATATTTGAGAAAGCATATATTTATTTTCCGGTGATGTTAGTATCATGCTTTGTGTTGTACATGTATGGGATATTTAGGATGCAGTGACTTTTGATGATGTGCATGTGAAATTCACGGAGGAAGAGTGGAATTTGCTGGATCCTTCCCAGAAGAGTCTCTACAAAAATGTGATATTGGAAACCTAAATGAACCTCAAAGATATAGGTAAGACTGTTATTTTTTTCTGAAGGAAACAAATGTTTCTTGGTTATTGATGATCTTCTATTATTTTAATTTTATGAAAATTGAGCTGAATAATTATGTTTCACTGAATTTTCAGTGTAACTATCACGGTGCAGTTAAAATTCACAGTACCTTTAATTTTGCCTATTTTCCAATACTATATCATTCATTTCCTATTACTGTGTTTTAGGCTATAATTGCGAAGAGCATCATCTTGAAGAACATTGTCAAAATAATAGAAGTCATGAAAGGTAAGTTTCATGTGCAAGCTGTTCCAAATTTGTCTCTGAGGAAAATTTAATATCTTATGGAATCTCCAGCAAAAAGCAAAAGTGTAAAATAACAGTCCTTTAAGTATAGATATGATTATAATATTCTTACAAAACCATGTACCTCAAGATATGATATGTGATTTGTGTATCCATTTGATAAGTAGCTCCATTAGACCTGTGATGTGGATCTGCCAATCTGTATAGTCTCAGAGTATTTAGAAATTGCACATTGAATAGTGATAAATTTATATCCAAAACATTCTAATAAGCAAATAGTCCATAGAAAATTTGGTGATACTAATATTCTTGTAGTAATATGGTTCAGTTTGGTGAGAGGGCACTTTATGAGAATCAAGAATATTGTGGTGGAGAAACATTAGTCCATATTGCACATGTTATGAGAAACACAAATTCAAACAGTGTTAATGCAATGCATAAACCTTTCAATTATCATTCTTTTTATTAGGTATATCATGTGTCAAAATGGATAATAATC
Source organism: Apodemus sylvaticus (assembly GCF_947179515.1). Taxonomy (NCBI): domain Eukaryota; kingdom Metazoa; phylum Chordata; class Mammalia; order Rodentia; family Muridae; genus Apodemus; species Apodemus sylvaticus. Next base: position 62,766,931 of record NC_067490.1, read on the forward strand.
ATGTGAGCATTGAGATATGGAAAGAAGAAGCATGAAATTTTTGTTCTAAAACAAGAAGATATGTTGTATTCTGCCTTTGGAAGAAATTAGGAATATGAAAGACATTTGCAATTAGTTGGTTTTTTAGCTTTACAGGGAATATCCCAAAACTCATAGTGTAACAAAACTTTATGGGTACTAGGAATTTGGAAATTCTTCTGTGTGTCCTGGTTCCCAGTCACATGTGTTGTAATTCACACTAGAGGAAAACTATGAATACAATCAGTGTTATACAGATCAGAGTTTTTCTAACTTTATTCAGATAGCTAAAATACATCATATAAAAAGAGGGTGTTATAAATATGAGCCATTTAATAACCATCACAGGTGTCTTGAACAACTCATGATGAGGGAGAACAACATGAACATATAAAGTGCTAAAACCTTAAGATCTGATGCTTCTTTACCATGAGAAAAATTATAAACATAATTTATATTAATTACATGATTGATCAGAGTAATGAATGTGGTAAAGATTTCACATGTGCTAATTATCGTTGCAGGCATGTAAGAAGATATACTGGAGTGAAACCCTATGAGTGTAATATATGTGGTAAAGCCTTTACAAGATCAAGTCATCTCCAATATCATAAAATAGCACATACGGGAGAGAAACCTGATGAATGTAATCAAAGTGGTAAAGCCTTTGCATAGCACAGGTATCTACAAAGACATAAAAGATCACATACAGGAGAGAAAACTTATAAAAGTAATCAATGCGGTAAAACTTTTGCACATCACAGTACTTTCCAATATCATAAAAGAACACATACTGGAGAGAAACCTTATGAATGTATTCAATGTGGTAAAGCCTTTGCATTTCACAGTTATCTCCAAAGACATAAAATGACACATACTGGAGAGAAACCTTATGAGTGCAATCAATGTGGTAAAGCCTTTGCAAAGCACAGTGATCTCCAAACACATAAAAGAACACATACTGGAGAGAAACCTTACAAATGTAACCAATGTGGTAAAGCCTTTGCACAGCGCAGTTATCTCCAATATCATAAAAGAGCAAATACTGAAGAGAAACATTATGAGTGCAATCAATGTGGTAAAGCCTTTGCACAGCGCAGTCCTCTCCAATATCATAAAAGAACACATACTTGAGAGAAACCTTATGAATGTAATAAATCTGGTAAAGCCTTTGCACAGCACAGTCCTCTCCAAAGCCATAAAAGAACACATACTGAAGAGAAACCTTATTAATGTAATCAATGTGGTAAAGTGTTTTCACCAGGGATAAGTCTCCGAATTCTGTTTGCTGGAGAAAATCGTAATGAACATGATCATGAATTGAGTGGGAATTAGGAGGGTATCATAGTAGAATATGACATGGGTGCTTGGGATTATTTCTACTCTGGAGTTGGTTTTTTTGATGCTTTTGCAAAGAAGTTTGCTGCCCTCATCTGAAGAGTTTTCTTGAGGTTAAAGGTAAAACTGTTTACATTAATTGTATTGGCAAAGTAAGTCATGAAAAGGACTGCATAGAATTTGGCCTGAAATGTTTAACAAGCATAAAAATGAAGAAAGGAAAAATTAAAAAAAGAAAGGTTAAAAATACAAGGCATCATTAGGAAGTTGAATGACGTTTAATCTTGTGATCAAGGATATTCAATGGCATTAAAGGAATGGTTACATTAGGAAAAGATTGCATTCAGCTAAACATATGGATTTGCAGTTGTATGAAAGAAAACTGTATCATGTTAGGAATTATTATTACCTGGTTATTGTTTTGATGTAGACATATGAAGATACAAGTATGTGTCAAATTGCCAAGGGATATATTTGGATTCTGGGTTCTGAATTTAAAATATAAGCAGAAAGGCTTAGTTCATGTCATGGTGTTACATGCTTTTTAACCCACCATTCACGAGACAGAGTCATGCAGATCTTTGAGATCAAGGTAGATCTCTAAGCAAGTTCCAGGAAAGCCAAGATTAGGCAGTGATATATTTGAAATATTGAAAGCTGCTGATAATGGAATGGAAGGAGCCATGTTCCAGCCCCAGTAAGCACCAGAACTCCGAGAATTTTATCATGAAGTGGTGTTGAATATTGTCAGAGAATTTTACATTACCTCATGAGATGATCAATTCTTGGTTTTTCTTACACTTCAATCCCATTATGTTGAACCATCACTGTTTCTAGAATGAAGCCTTCCTCGTTGTTAATGGTGGACGATCTTTTGATGTGTTTTATATTTTATTTTATTTGTTTTAACTTTTAAGTATTTTTGAATCTGTGGTATTAGGGTAATTGGTGTGCAATTCTTTTTTTATCACACAGTCTTTCTTGACTGGATATATGAGTAATCAGAGGTTCAGAAAATAAATTGACTAATATTTATTTTGTTTCTATCTTGTTGAATACACTGTATGCTTGTTAAATCCTCTTTGAAATCTGGTAGGATTCTACCCTAAAACTCATAGACGTGGGCTCACATTGGGGACATATTTTTAATGAATTCTGTTTTCCTTCATGTTTATGTCAGTTTAAGTTGTTTTTCTCTAGTTTAATTTTGGGATGTGGAATCTTTTGAGGAAGTTAGCTATTTCTTTTAGAATTTCCAAGTTGGTGGAATGCACCCTTTTTAAACTATGTCTTTACGACTCTCTGGATTTCTTCATTACCTGTTAATTAATCCCCCATTTCATTTTAGATTTCATTAATTTGTATATTATTTGTCTTTTAATAAGGGATTGTTTATCTTGTCTAATAAAAGGATCGAAAGACCAACTCCATGTCTCATTAACTCTTTGAATTGTTCTTTCTATTTTATCAATTTCATCCCCCAACTTGAAAATTTCTTGATGTCTCCTCCTCGTTTCTTTGCTCCCTCACCTCTTTTTGTTGGAGCTTTTAAAACATACTGTTAAATTGCCAGCATGGGAGTTCTCTATCCTGCAGAAGTGCTCAATCAAATCTACGAGTGGATACAAGCTGACATTAAAAGGCCACTTCTTCCAAGTAAGCGAACTGTCAGGTGAGCCACGCTGGACGGAATCGTGGCATCGTGGAAGGACGAGTTAGTGCAGTCATGACAGGAGCTCCTGGAGCCACGCGCAGCCTGGAGGAGAATGTGACCAGAGGCCCTGAGCCCAGAGTGACTACGCGCCACACAGCACAGGATGCTCCGGGCTGCCCCCGGGCTGCCCGTGCTCATGAAAGGGCACAGAGAGAACCTCAGGAAGGAAGTGGATGTGTGAGGTGAGGCGCAGCGCTACAAGGTTCCCTCGAGCTGTGCAAGGCAGGACCCAAGCTGCAGGAGACCAGCCTCAGAGTGCTAAGGTCTGGGGAAGAGGGAAGGGGGTGAGGACCATGAGAAGGCACCATTCACAGTCGAAGCCCTCTGTGTTCTCATCTTGCACAAATGCAAATGTCACTGAAGGGGTGCCCTGGCATAGAACCACACACTCACAACGTCTTGTTCTCAGAGCACAATCCAGGGCACCCCTGGGTGACAAACTTCACATAGGACAGTCACTGAGAGGACTTGGGGATCCAGCCATCTAAGAATTCATTTGCCTGAGAATATGGGGCACCACACCCACCATCGTTTCACAGAAAGAGAATATTCCCATCTGCAGAAGATGGACAGCAATACCCATCAGATGCTTCACCGTGTAGAGTTGTCATGATTGTGGTGTTTTATCACAACAATAGAAACATCACCTAACACCTGAAACAACAGAATTCATGCCCCAGAGTTCTAGACAGCCAAGATGTCCTTCCACAGAGCCAGACCTCTCTGAGGCTGCTGGGAGAGCTCCCAGGGGTCTGGGATACTTGATACTGTTGGCCTTCTTAAAGGACTGACATCCCATCCCATCATTCAGTCGGAACTGGTGGAATTTCAGACATTCTGTCACCATGACGGAAACTTGGACTGGTCTCTGCCCCTCTCTGCCCTGCTAGGACATCTCAACAGGTGTGGTTGGTGTGGAGGTGTTGGCAATGGCTTTGGAACACAGCCTCAGAAAAGTAGCTCTGGATGAAAGCCAGCCAACTTATGATGTCAGGACCATGAGTTCTAGAATGCATTCTATTCCCACCTTGGAACAGACCAGGCAGTGTTGCTGACTGAACTGTGCTTTAAGGTCGGCCAATGGTCAAGCCTGTGTGGCCACAGGGACCTTTCTTCTGCAGGAGGGGAACCTGGTCACAGTGTAACGAGTAAATCCCACTGTGTGTTCATTGTGTATCCAGAATGGCTTTCACTCAAAGCATTCTGACTACAGAGTCTTTCTGTAGGACTTCACACTCATGAGATGTGTGATTCTTGAGGCCTCTCTGCTGACAAATATTCAAGAGCTCACCTTCTGTTTCCATTGGGGTGTGTACAGAAAGCAGATGCCGTGAGAAGATTTGCCGAGGAGGGTTCTCCTGACCCCGTGAGACTGTTTAGAAAGGTGTGGGGTCAGGGCCACACAGGAAGAAACAGCTACTTGTGAGTAGCCTGTTCTACAAAGTGAGTTCCATCGAGTTGAGAAGAGATTTGTGGTTCTAGGGAAATGTTAGTGATCTACAAAATAACAGAGAGGAGCCGAACTGGTGTAACTTATATTACGTTGTTATTTTATTTTATTTTATTTTATTTTATTTTATTTTATTTTATTTTATTTTATTTTATTTTATTTTATTTGAGTTATCTTGGTCCCTTCCAAGGAACCACTCGCATGCAGGATGGTTGTGGTGGTTGAGGGCAATGCAGGAACCAGAGTCAAGGAATGAGGCCTGGCAAGAAGGCTAAAGTCTCCATGTGCAGACCCTCAGTCCTCCTACAGACCTGCAGTCCAGAAACTTCTTCACCACAGGGGGCGCTGCGGCACTGGAGTTCCAGGTGATGGAGACCTCAGTGCTCCTCCCGTGAACCCGCTTCTCTAATAGCTATGACTTGTCCCTCAAGCCATGTTCCTTAGGCTGTCAGCAGGCCGGAGTTGTTTTCCAAAGGTGATTTGAAACCGCATATGTGTTTTTGTTCCTCCGAACATTCACTGTGCTGACAGGATTATGCTCTGCCAGGAGAATAAAGGTGCAATTCTGCAGGAGCTCTGGTTCTGGAAGGTGTGCTCCAAAAGGCTCACAAAACCCCTGGCACGTTTGATCAAGAATGGTGATGCATTGCAGGTGCCACGGGTTCAGATTGTTTTCTGCCCTGCTCAACCTCCTGACATTTCACATCCACTCAGTAGTCCATGCTTTTTGGAATCTGCTGTGTTTTTGACAAAACTTAGACGGTATTCCCTCAGAACCTTTAGGTTATCCATGGAACGCTGAGGGCAAGTCCTTGACCTTCAAATACAGAGAAATCTCCAGTTAGTTAATTATACCCTCCTGAGCATTACACTGTGGAACATTGGGTGTTAAACCCACAATAATAGCATCTATTTGCATTGCCTAATGGAGGCAAAATTCTGCCCAGTCTGGCCATGGAATACTTTATTCTCAGCACCTATAGGAATGAAGCAGATTGGGGATAGAAGTAGAAGCATTTGGATCTCAGATCTCAAGGCCAACCTGGTAGTCAGACCTAGTTTCAAGACAGCTAGGGATACAGATGAAAACCTAGGCTAAAATATCCAAACAAGCAAACGGGAAAAGAGTGAAGCTTCTCAAATTAAGATCCTGTCACTCTGGATGCAATTGTCTAGATTTCAAATTATAGAGGACTGATTAATCAGGCAATGGGGGAAGTGCTCATGGGTCAGTAAATCTACTTGGGGTGCTTGTTTTAAAGAGTAAAAGATCACATAGAATGATCTCTCACTCTCTCTATCCTGAAAGGGGATTATATTAGAATGACTTACAGACTGCAAGCTGTCTTATTCCACAACGGCTGGATGGGAAACAAAGTCCAAGAATCCAGAAGGTCTCAGTCCCTGAAGCTGGATGTCTCAGCTGGTCTTCAGTAGAAGATGGAATCACAGACAAGTAAGCAATAAAGCCAGGGAAGTCATAAGCCTTGCTATCTAGGAGAGAGCAAGCAGGCAATGTGAACTTACTTCCTCTGTGTTCTTATATAGGCCTCAAGATGAAGGTGTGGCCCAAATTAAAGGTGTGTGTTCCAGATTCAATCTCTGGATTAAAGGTGAGTGTCTTTTGCTAGGTGTGGCGACTCAGACCTTTAATCCAAACACTATGGGAGTGAATCAAGCAGGTGGATCTCTCTGAGTAGCCTGGTCTACAAAGTGAGTTCCAATGAGGTGAGAAGATATTTGTAGTGCTAGGGAAATGTTAATGATCTACAAAATAACAGACTGGAGCCAAACTGATGTAACTAATATTATGCTCCTTATTTTATTTTATTTTGTTTTATTTTATTTTATTTTATTTTATTTTATTTTATTCGAGTTATCTTGGTCCCCTGAAAGGAACCACTGTCATGCAGGATGGTTGTGGTCGTTGAGGGCATTGCAGGAACCAGGGTCAAGGAATGAGGCCTGGCAAGAAGGCTAAAGTCTCCATGTGAAGATCCTCAGTTCTCCTACAGACCTGCAGTCCAGAAACTTCTTCACCACAGGGGGCACTGCGGCACTGGAGTTCCAGGTGATGGGGACCTCAGTGCTCCTCCTGTGAATCCGCTTCTCTAATAGCTATGAATTGTCCCTCAAGCCATCATCCTTAGGCTGTCAGTAGGCCCGCGTTGTTTTCCGAAGGTGATTTGAAATCACATATGTGTTTTTGTTCCTCCGAACATTCACTGTGCTGACAGGATTATGCTCTGCCAGGAGAACAGAGGTGCAATTCTGCAGGACCTCTGGTTCTGGAAGGTGTGCTCCAAAGATCTCACAAAAACTCCTGGCACATTTGATCAAGGATGGTGATGCATTGCAGGTGCCGCAGGTTCGGTTTGTTTTCTGCCCTGCTCAACCTCCTGACATTTCGAAAAGCAGACTTCACACTGTATACCTTAGGTAAAGACCCATTTGGGCCTACAAGTGTGCTAAGACTTGCGACACAATCCCCGCCCCTTGCAATGCAACAAACTCAGTGCAAACATAAATCTCCTTACAGCTGGTTTCCTTTCTGTTCTACTAAGATTTTCCAGATGGCACAGACAAGTGCTCAACTGGTATCCTTCTCAGCTGGACTTTCCATCAAGCTGTAGTTTCCCTGTTGCCTTGGGGCCATGGCCTAAGAGTCCACTTGACAGGGAAAGCACAGGACAGCCATGATTGACTCACTCAAAAACCCTGAGTTTTGTGTGAGTCTTGCAATCCTGGCAGGGCAGGACCATGGTTAGTCGCCCTGTCGGCTTGTCCACACTTACAGAGGCCACGGCTGGAGCAGGAACCAAGGAAGGAGCCAGAAGATCCTATGCTCCCTGGATCCACAGCTTAGCCTCTGAGCTCCAGGTGCTGCCACTTCTTCACAGCAGGGGTCGCTGTAGGGCTGCTCTTCTTCCATAGAGGAATGGCAATGGTCAGTGCACATCTTTGGAAGCTCAGGGCTCTGCTAACTGCGAATTTCCCACACAGCCAAGTTTTTCTTGGCTGTTAGCTTGTGTGAGCTGAAATCATTTCAAACTGTGTCTTTGATTTTGTTTCTTGGTGCTTTCATTTTCACCACTAAATCAGATTATGCCCAGCAAGCTGCAATGGGACTTGATTCGAACCCAGGGTACACTCTTAAATGCTGACAGAACAGCCTGGTGCCCAGGGATGAGTCATTCTCTCAGTGAATGCAAGATATATTACCTGAGTCTTCCCACCTCTGTTGAAAGTTCTAGGTGATGTGAATTACAGAAAATATTGAATATTCAAACAAAAACATGCTGGTCAGTATTTCTGTGCAGTGTCTATTTTTTTCCTACATACACTTCCTGAGAAATGATGTTCAGAGAGCCAACTGTAAGAAATGAAACTTAATTGTCCTCTTTACACTGAGAGCTGTGCAATCATTCTTTAGCCTGGTACACGGCTTAGCCTACTGAGGGATTCAACTGTAAGGAAGACCAACAATAGAAGTAAGGCTTGTAAAATAAGAAGCTCTTCCAAGAGAGGAAGCACATAAAAGACACACTCTCAAGGCCAGAGAGCTGTCTTTTCTGTGTCAGGGTTAGCACTGCCCTGAACTTCCAACTTAGCCAATCCTGTTTCTACAGGTGAGTTCCCTTGTGAAACAGAAATTTCCAAAGGAAATTGCTGAAAATAGAAATAATCTTCAATGCAGAAGTGGTGGCCCAGGCCTCTAATCCCCATACTAGAGAGACAATGCAAAGTAAATCTGAGTTCAGGGCTAGTCTAGTCTACACAGAAGGAAGAAGGGGTAAAATGGAAGTTGCAGGTGGCCCCTAGATTAATTTGTAAAGGAAGCACTGGGTAGATCACTCCTCAACCATGCTCAAGTGTGTTTGTGTGTGTGTGTGTGTGTTTGTGTATGTCTGTCTGTTTGTGTGTCTGTGTATGTCTGTGTGTGTGTCAGTGTTTGTGTGTCTGTGTTTATATGTGTGTGTACACATGTGTGTTTGTGTGTCTGTGAGAGCCACCTGAGACCCGAGACCACACGGCAACAGCTAAGTGCAAAACCTGTTCTTGCTGTCCTACATTTTAGTTGAAGCCGTAGGGATACGAGGGATTTAGAAGCGTGGTAACTTCAGCAGCCAATCTGTTAGCTCATGGCGAAATTTTTGGCCAATATTTTGTTTTGACTGTGTTTGCAGATATCACTGTAAAGCTGTAAGGTTGGCCAGTATTATTTAATAGTCCCTCTGAGAAAGTAACCCAAGCACAGTGTCTGAAGGTTGCTGTGCTCAAGTCATTTGATGTAATTTCTAAATGTCACCTGCAACCTTTGTTCTTGTTGTGTGGTCTAGGGCTGCCCTAGAACTCACTACGTCTTCTAGGTTGGCTGGAGCTCACTGCAGTCTCCTGGTTTACAAGTGCCCAGTGATGTGTGTGTGGTGGTGGCAGTGTATGCGTGCCTCACCTGTCTAGGCGGATGCTTTTAAAGATGCTCTTCAGAGCCTGGGGAGGGATGAGGTGTGTTCTGACCTCAGAGTAGGTAATAAATTGATCAGCAACTACTAACTAATAACAAGGTCATTTTACTGCCATTCTTTAAGAAACGTAAGAATTTCTTTAGGTGCAGTGTGTTTGTGAGCTTGGGAAAACTGATGTTGTGAGTCATATTTGCTCTTCTGTTGTATGGGAACTGGGCACCATAATAATGTAAAGATATTTCCCATCTGGGAATCCTAATATCAATAACCCTCTAATCCCCTAACTGAAACCCTGGTAACTGTGGGGGATGCTTCTGAATTATATTTTTTGAAGTGAGAAACTCTTTCTTATTTTTGATCTTTTGAGATGTTCTGATCCAACTTTGATCTAGTCTATAGAATCTTTTTGCAACCTACATATGGAAAGGTCATTTTTTTTTGTATATGTACTAATTTATTTTACAAAACAAAGGTGATTTGTTTGAATATTTTTCTTTACAACTGGCCTTTGGGGGCACTTATTTGTTAAATATTCTGGTATATAATGAAGACAGACTGTAATATCCTGTAACATGAAATCAGAAGTCCTGATTTTTCTAATTTTCCTTGGCTGACAGCATTTATTGGGATATTATATTACGTACCCTTTCCATATACATAGAAAAATTCATTTTATCTATGATTCAAGATAGGCTTATCTAGATAATCTGTACTAATCCAACTGTCTTTTTTTCTCTACATTGGCAATGATGAAAATGTGCTCATTAGTATTAGTATTAAACAGTGATTCTCTTGTGTATGTGGCTTTTCTCCTGGGATTGTTTGATATTTATCATCTGTTGAAGGGAGCTTCAGTTTTTCTGTGAGAAACATTTATCCATAAACAAAACTCTTGGTTGTTTTTTTGTTTTTGTTTTTGTTTTTTGTTTTTTGTTTTTTCTTTAAGACAGGGTTTCTCTGTATAGCACTGATTCTCCTGGAACTCACTCTGTAGACCAGGCTGGCCTCAAACTCAGAAATCCACCTGACTCTGCCTCCCAAGTGCTGGGATTACAGGCCTGCACCACCACTGCCTGGCTAAAATGCTTGTTAGTAAAAATCCATCATTAATGTTAATAGCTTGGGTCATGCATTGGGTCATCCATTCCTGGGTCAGATTGATATGTCCAATACACCTTCAGTAGTGGTCTAGGCAAGCTGTTCACCATGATTATGGGAAGAAGACAAGTGCTTTGAAGAAAGCTCAGACACAGGTCCTGCTAAGTGCAGGGTCCTGCCTTACAGAGGGAGGAGCAGGCAGCTGACCAGTCTGAGTTGGAATGTTGTTTCCTCCCACAGGGCTGGGTGGGGTAAGATATCTCTTGGAATCTTATTTCAAATGTTAATGGGGTGCAAACCACTGCTGAGATTTTGAAAAGGTGTGGCCCTGGATAGGAAGCACACTTTGGCTAAGACTGACTGGCCAATCAAGGGCACCAGGCAGACCTGCCAGTCAGACAAAGAGGCGGGAGCTTCTGGGATTCATTCTGTGTGGTCACTGTGGCTGTGCAGTTTTAATGGTTCTCTGTGTCCTGCTCTGAGCTCTGCTGTTGGGTGCTGTGAGGGGTCCTCAGGGAAGCTCTGAAATCCAAACATGGTAAGCACAATGGGGAGGAACATGTGGCTGAGCAGTGGGTGCTGGGGTGGTGGGTCCACTATGGGGTTGGATCGGAAGCATCATCCACATGTGACTTCCTGTGAGGTCTCTAGTGGTGCTTCTTACTTGCAAGTTCAGGCCATGACCTATGAATAACTTCAGTATCATGGCTGATTGTAATTCTGTCCAAAACATCTGGACTAGTTGCTTTCTTGTAGAAGCCTGGGTGTTTTCTGTGAATATGCATCACCTGTGTCCAATCTATTTTTCTTTTTATAATATACATTAAGAAGGCAGGGTCAGACCTGGAGAGATGGCTCAGAGTTTAAGAGCTCTGGCTGTTCTTACACAAGCCATGAATTCAATTCTTAGCAAGCACATGGTGGCTCATAACTATATGTAATGGAATCTGGTGCCCTCTTCTGGCCTTTAGGAGTATATGTAGGGAGAAATTTGTATAAGTAATGAATCATTCCTTAAAAAAATAGAAGACAGATATGAATCAAATAATTCTGATTTCATACATTACTCATTCTATTGTTTATTTTGTTATTTTTTGCTGTAGTTTTTTTTTAAATTTCTTTAATATGTTTAGTGTTTTGATTATTATGTGGCAAAGGGACTTTTTTCCCAATATTTGGTATTTTTGATGTTTCTTGTACATTAACGGGCACCTTTTTGGTTTGTGAAAAAATTTAATTTATGATTTAATTTGAAATATTTTCTAGACCTTTATGCTGATTGATATTTTTCCTCTTCCTCCTCCTCTTCTCTTCCTTTCTCCTCCTCCTTCTCTTCCTCCTTTATCTCCTTCTTTTTCTTCTTCCTTCTCCCTCTCTAACATGTCCTGAGAAATTAAACTAAAGTGAAACATGTAAGAGTCTGATGCAAAAGAGGTTGTTTGTGGGAAAGGAGAGGAGTGAGAACCTGAGGATGGTGACTTATTTTCCTGTCTGGTATTGCATATCTTTCTATGCTGGTGTCTGGGCAACTGCATTTGTGGTGATTATTGGTCTAGGTAAGGTTTCTCAGTTTGTCTTGTTTGTGTGGTTGTTCATTCCTTTTTTACAGTTTTCTGTCTAGATTTTTATAGTGTTGGCTGAGTGTGGCCTCTTTACTGATGTTTTGGTTATGTTCAAGAGAGATTGCTGGTGAATGTTGAATGCTAGGAGAGGAGGTGTGAAGGAAGTGATAATCTCAATACACAAAGAGACATAGTCAGGAGAGAGTTAAAGCTGCCAACATTTCAATATTTTAGAGCTACAGTCATCTAAAGGAGCCTCAGTTTAGGGTGTGCCCTCAACAGAATGGCTGGCTGCTATGTCTGTGTGAGATAGTGTAGATGAGGCTTGGCACTGTGAGAGGCCATGGAAGGACATTGGTGAAGGTGCAACCTCAGTTGAAATTGATGGCCCAAAACTGAAGGGGTAATGCATAGAAATTGAGGCTTGGCACCATGAAGAGAACCTATGAGAGGCAATTGGTGAAATCTAGTTACAGCAGAAAGCAGCAGTGTTTTGGAGATGCCAGTAACATGAGATGAGCACTAAGAACAGCAGCAACAGAGGAGTACAGGCAGCTGGAGCCTAGAAAACACGCTGGGTGCTACAAAGGGGAGAGCTGCAGAAGTGCCCCAAGCACTTGGAGGAGCTCAGAACATGGTGAGCTGGTGAGTTGGATTACATTTATTGGAATCTGAGTTTTGCTTTTGATTGTGACTGTGCCCTGATATTGTTTTTTCTTGAAGGAATAATGTATTTTAGTAGAGCCCACACTTAAGAGTCTTTGAATTTTTAAAAGATATTGGATATTTTAATGAGTTGTAATTTTTAATATGTAAAGACTTTTGGACTTTTAAAGTTATTTAGATCTTGGGGATGAATAAGGAAATAAGGATTGAGGATTAATAGTGATATGTTGGTGTGTCGAGTTGACAAGGGGTCAAATGTACTGGCTGGTTTTGTGTGTCAACTTGACACAGACTGGAGTTATCACAAAGGAAGGAGCTTCAGTTGGGGAAGTGCATCCATGATATCCAACTGTGGGGCATTTTTTTCAATTAGTGATCAAGAGGGGAGATTGTGGATTGAGACCATCCCTGGACTGGTATTCTTGGGTTCTACAAGAGAGCAAGCTGAGCAAGCCAGGGGAAGCAAGCCAGTAAGAAACATCCCTCCATGGCCTCTGCATCAGCTCCTGCTTCCTGACCTGCTTGAGTTCCAGTTCTGACTTCCTTTGGTGATGAACTGCAACGTGGAAGTGTAAGCTCAATAAACCCTTTCCTCCCCAACTTGCTTCTTGGTCGTGTTGTTTGTGCAGGAATAGAAACCCTGACTAAGACAAGATTAATGAAAATAAGTAGCAGTTGAGCCTTGCCAGTATGAGAGGCCGGGAAAGATCAGTGGAGAGGTGAAGACACAGGGGTAGTTGAAGATTCAGGACTGACGTGATTTTGAAATGAAGCTGCGTCTTGCAAAGCTGTGTGTCTGTTTGTGTGTGTGTGTGTGTGTGTGTTGGGGGGACATGCTACTCCTGGTCCAGTTACCCGTTTTTGTTTGCTTGTTTGTTTGTTTTCTATTGCCTTATTGTGGAGGTTTACCATCCTTTACGTCCACGTGTATTCTTCCTTTCCATCCCCTAATTGCATTTGGAGAAACTTGGAAACACAGTTTTGCCATTGGGAAAGCAATGGTAATTTTTTTTTCTTTCTTTTTGTTTGTTTGTTTGTTTGTTTTTTGAGACAGGGTTTCTTTGTGTAGCCCTGGCTGTTCTGGAACTCACTCTCTAGACCAGGCTGGCCTCGAAAACAGAAATCTACCTGCCTCTGCCTCCCAAGTGCTGGGATTACAGTCATGGGCCACCATGCCCAGCTAGCAATGGCAAATCTTATCGAAAAGCAACTTTGTTACTTTCCTTTAAAAACAAAACAAAACAAAACTAGAATTGCCCATCTGTTGAGTCTGGAAGTCAAAACTGAAAAAAAATTTCTATCAACACTTTATCATCATTATTATTGTTATTTTGGATTTTCAAGATAGTTTTTTTTTCTGTGTATCCCTGGCTGTTCTGGAACTTGCTCTGTAGACCAAGCTGGCCTTGAACTCACTAGAGACCTGCCTGCCGCTGCCTACAGAGTGCTGAGAATAAAACCTTGCACTACCACTACCAGGCTTAAGAGTTCAGGAGAAGAGAATTTCATTTTTTTGTGACATGCTGATCATCATGTTTGGGGAAGTTTAATTTACAGTTATGATGGGAATTAAGTATCTGGGTGGTTAAGATCATGTTCATCTACCTGTAGAAAGGAATGTGAGTTGACATCACTTAATAATACCTTTCCCTGTTAGGCTACCACAGATCTCAGACACTGCAGCTCCCCCAGCATTGCTGATGATGTCTGTGCTGACAGCATCATGGGCTGAGTTGGATAATACGTGTGTGTTAGGCATTAGGGATTCTGCACAACACCAGTATCTTGTACAGATATCACTTTGATTACTATCATGGCTGCTGCTTATGCCTGGCATGGCAGAGATGATGGCAATTTATTTGGTAAACAAATGAGACACTGCAGTTGATGTGTTAAGCAGGGAGCCTGGCATCTAATAAATTATCGAGTGCCCAGGGAATGGTTACATGGAAAGTTTAGGCTGAGCTTTATTCAAGTATGCACGCATATATTTTAAAAATAACAGCAGTGTTTGTAACATGTTGAGAGATCATGAGGCTGTGGGGGAAGATGATCTGAATGGGTCATATGGCCTTGGAGCATGTTTGAGACAGGTGGGGCATTTTGTGTGCTTGTCAAGGGTTTTGGTTTGTTAGGTTTTCTTAATTATTTTTTTTTTCTTTTTTCTTGAGACAGGGTTTCATCATTAGCCTTAGCTGTCCCTATAGACCAGGTTGGCCTCAAACTCACAAGAGATCCACCTGACTCTGCCCCACCACATTCTGGGATTAAAGGTTTGAACCACTATTGCTTGGCTTTCCATTTTTTGTTTAAATATGAGAGGACATAGACTAACATTGAGAGCCACCTGAGACCTGAGACCACATGGAAACTGCTAAGCGCAAAACCTGTTCGTTCTGTCCTACTGTGTAGTTGAGGCAATAGGGATATTAGAGGGATTTAGAAGGGAGATAATTTCGGCAGCCAACCCTTTTGCTTATGTGGTCAATTTTTTTTTCTTTTTTTTTGACAGTATTTGCTGTTATCATTGTAGAGCTGTAAGGTCAGCCAGTGTTGTCTAATATTCTCTCTGAGAAAGGAGTTCAATCCCCGTGTCCAGAGGTTGCTGAGATAACTAAGGCATTGGTAAATCTGCCATGGAGAGATATGTACAAGGAGAGGAAGTAACCAAACTGTTACAAGAGGTGACTTTCAAGATTTTGCCGTGTGTATCAGAAGAGACTTTAGACATTTGAACAGAGTAGGAGTTCCTACAGACTGTTAGGATCCCTGAAGAAAGATTGAATGAATTTACATCACAGGATGAACATTTGCCTATAATGTCAAGGGTCAGGATGTAGTTATTTGAATCAAAAAACTTCTAGATAGGATGATTTCTTTGGGGGCTTGTCTTTCTTGTCTGGCTTTATTTACAGGGCTTGTGGAAGATCTTCTGGTAGGAGCCATTCCAGATACCTTCCAGGATAGTGTTTATAGAATGAAAAATTGTATTTTTCTCTCTTTTTTTGCTTTTCCAATAATTTATATATTCATGTCACCCTTATCACTATCCCCATTATATGTCCCTTATTATGGCAGAGTCCCTCCCCCAGTCTCCTCTGTTTTTCTTTGAGAGGTTGTGGGGCCCTCAGGTATCCCGAAAATTGGTGCATCAATTCTCTTGTGAGTTACGTGTATCCTCTCTCACTGAGGCCAGATATGGCAGCCCAATTAAGGAAACAGATTAAAAAAAATCCCCCCACCACCACCCAGCTATAGGGAAAGCCCCTGCTACAGTTGTTATTAGACGACCTTCTGAGCCTCTGTGCTACACATCTGCTATATATGTGCCAGGGGCCTTAGTCCATCCTGTGTATGCTATTTCGTTGGTGGTTTAGTCTCTGAGTGCCCCCAAGGGTGCTTCTTACTTGAGTCTCTTGGTCTTCCTGTGGAGTTCCTATCCTCTTCAGGGATTACAATCTTTCCAACAAATCTTCCACAATAGTCCCCAAGGTCCATGCAATGTTTGATTCCGGATCTCTGCAGCTTTTTCAGTCAGCTGCTTGGTGGATCCTCTCAATGGACAATTGCTCAAGGATTCAGTATGGGAGCATAACAGAGTGTTGTTAACAATGTCAAGGATTGGTGCTTGTCCATAGAATGGCACTCAAGTGGGGCAAATTTTCATTGGCCATGCCGTCAGTCTCTGCTCCAGATTTTATTCTGCATTACTTTTAGAGGGGAAACATTGTGTCCTTGGTGTGTTCTGTGTTGTGGTTGAAACTGACCCTTCAACTTTCTTCTCATGCTCCCAAACCTTCACTATAATCTCTTTTGTTAAATTATATAAAATACAATAGATACATTTGCTATTCAATAATAATTTATTTATTAATCTGGTTGTTTTATATTTTTAAATTTATTTTATTTTTTGCTTTTCTTTTCCAAAACATATTTCTCTATGAACCTTGTCTGTCCTTAATGTAGGAAGAGAAACCGCAAAAGACACATGTCTTGTGCTTGTAAAATAAGCATATTTTTGAGCGGTTTTTCCTCCACATCTTTAGTGTTGAAATTTGGCCAGATATATAGACTATATTGTATTTCTCAGAATGGCATATATTCATGACATCAATATTATCTGAGGATTCAGGTTTGTTAGGTTTCACATGAATGCTGTTCTTTCTCAGTATTGTGTTTGTTCTCAAATGTTTAAATAAATGGAAATATTTTGCCTGTGTGCTTGAATATGAATACCATTTTTGTCTCATCTTTAGTGTTGTCAGAGGATAGCCTCAGAACTCCTGATCTTGAAGTAATGAGTAGCTGTTGGTCCCCCATGTTTTTACGAGGAATTTTCCACCATTAGGTGGAAGACCAGCAGGAGCTTTCCAATGCTGAGCTCAGCTCTCTCTCCTACCCTAAGTTGCTTATTTATGATCAGCATTTATATTACTATTATTTTCATCTGTCCATTTGTAATAATTTAAGCATATATTCTCTTTTAGTAAAATTTTATTAATGTTAAAGTTTAAACTGTTACACTTCCTGTTTCTGCCAGATGAATTCAGATGTGCAGTGAATGTATAATTCTTTGCAGGAACTTTAGTAAAGAACTGTGATTTCTATATCACTTATTTCCTTGGCTGATTTTTGTATGGATTGAGGGTTTTAAAATATAACTTTTAGTCTCCTAGAACACATTACAAAGGTCATGCCAGTGTCAAGTTATTAGACATACACCTGCCTGTGCCTCTGTGATTAAAGACATGAGCAAATACACCCAGCTTGCCCATCATGTTTGTAGTTAGTAAATGTTCATACCATTTTTCAGGTGTGTTCTTAGTACTGTGGATCTGTTTCCCCTGCATGTTCCTCTCAGTTGGCAATTCTCTAGCAAGGCTGTATCCTATTCAAAGTGTTCAAAAGTGACAGAGGTGTAACCTATAATTAAAGATCCTTCTAAAATGACACAGTGATTATAAATTCTGAGTCAGAAAATAAGCAGAACAAGCACGAGAATTATGTGAATATATATTTGAGAAAGCATATATTTATTTTCTGGTGATGTTAGTATCATGCTTTGTGTTGTACATGTATGGGATATTTAGGATGCAGTGGCTTTTGATGATGTGCATGTGAAATTCACTGAGGAGGAGTGGAATTTGCTGGATCCTTCCCAGAAGAGTCTCTACAAACATGTGATGTTGAAAACCTACCTGAACCTCAAAGCTATAGCTAAGACTATTTTTTTTTTCTGAAGGAACCAAATGTTTAGTGGTTATTGACGATCTTCTATTATTTTAATTGTATAAAAATTGAGCTGAATAATTCAGTTTCACTAAATTTTCACTGTAACTATCACGGTGCAGTTAAAATTCACAGTACCTTTAATTTTGCCTATTTTCCAATACTATATCATTCATTTTCTATTACTGTGTTTTAGGCTATAATTGCGAAGAGCATCATCTTGAAGAACATTGTCAAAATAATAGAAGAGTTGAAAGGTAATTTTCATGTGCAAGCTGTTAGAAATTTCTCTCTGCGGTAATTTTAATATCTTATGGAATCTCCAGCAAAAAGCAAAACTGTAAAATAACAGTCCTTTAAGTGTAGATATGATTATAATATTCTTACAAAACCATGTACCTCAAGATCCAATATCTGATTTGTGTATCCATTTGATAAGTAGCTCCATTAGACCTGTACTGTGGATCTGCCCATCTGTATAGTCTCATAGTATTTAGAAACTGCACATTGAATAGTGATAAATTTATATCCAAAACATTCTAATAAGCAAATAGTCCATAGAAAATTTGGTGATACTCATATTCTTGTAGAAATATGGTTCAGTTTAGTGAGAGGTAATTTTATGAGAACCAAGAATATTGTTGTGGAGAAACATTAGTCCATATTGCATATGTTATGAGAAACAAAAATTCAAACAGTGTGAATGCAATGAGTAAACCTTTCATTTATCATTCTTTTTATTAGGTATATCATGTGTCACAATAGATAATAATCATGTGAGCATAGGGATATGGAAAGAAGAAACATAAAATTTTTGTTCTAAAACAAGAAGATATGTAGTATTCTGCCTTTGGTAGAAATTAGGAATATGAAAGACATTTGTAATTAGTTGGTTTTTTAGCTTTACAGGGAATATCCCAAAACTCATTGTGTAAAAAACCTTTATGGGTACTAGGAATTTGGAAATTCTTCTGTGTGTCCTGATTCCCAGTCACATGTGTTGTAATTCACACTAGAGGAAAAATATGAATACAATCAGTGTTATACAGATCAGAGATTTTCAAACTTTCTTCAGATAGCTAAAATACACCATATAAAAAGAGGGTACTATATATATGAGCCATGTAATAACCATCACACTTATCTTGAACAACTCGTAATGAGAGAGAACAATATGAACATATAAAGAGCTAAAATCTTAAGATCTGATGCTTCTTTACCATTAGACAAATTGTAAACATAATTCATATTGATTACTTGATTGATCAGAGTAATGAATGTGATAATGTTTTCACATGTGCTAATTATCATTGCAGGCATGTAAGAAGATATACTGGAGTGAAATTCTATGAGTGTAATATATCTGGTAAAGCCTTTAAAAGATCAAATCATCTCCAATATCATAAAACAACACATACTGGAGAGAAAACTCATGAATGTAATCAATGTGGTAAAGCCTTTGCAAGATCCAGGTATCTCCAAAGACATAAAATGACACATATAGGAGAGAAGCCTTATGAATGCGATCAATGTGGTAAAGCCTTTGCACAGCGCACTAATTTCCAATATCATAAAAGAATACATACTGGAGAGAAACCTTATGAATGTAATCAATGTGGTAAAGCCTTTGCATGTCACAGTAATCTGCAAACACATAAAAGAACACATACTGGAGAGAAACCTTATGAATGTAATCAATGCGGTAAAACTTTTGCACATCACAGTACTTTCCAAAGACATAAAAGAACACATACTGGAGAGAAACCTTATGAATGTAATCAATGTGGTAAAACCTTTGCACACTGCAGTGCTCTCCAAATACATAAAAGAACACATACTAGAGAGAAACCTTATGAATGTAATCATTGTGGTAAAGCCTTTACACATCACCCTTTAATCTCCAATATCATAAAAGAACACATACTGGAGAGAAACCTTATGAATGTAATCAATGTGGTAAAGCCTTTACAGATCACGGTAATCTCCAATATCATAAAAGAACACATACTGGAGAGAAACCTTATGAACATAAACAATGTGGTAAATCCTTTACAAGACCCAGTTATCTCCAGTATCATAAAAGAACACACAGTGGACAGAAAACTTATTAATGTAATCAATGTGGTAAAGTGTTTTCACCTGGGATAAGTCTCCAAATTCTGTGTGCTGGAGAGAAAATTAATGAATATGATCATGAATTAAGTGGGAATTAGGAGGGTATCAGAGGAGGATATGATAGACATGGGTGCTTGGGATTATTTCCACTCTGGAGATTTTTTTTTTTATGCTTTTGCAAAGAAGTTTGCTATCCTCGTCTGAAGAGTTTCCTTGAGGTTAAGGTAAAGATGTTTACATTAATTGTATTGACAAAGTAAGTCACGAAAATCACCGCATAGAATTTGGCATGAAAATTTTTAACAAACATAGAAACTAAGAAAGGAAAAATAAAAAAAAGAGAGGTTCACAATACAAGGCTTTATCAGGAATTTGAATGAAGTTTAATCTTGTGATCAAGGATATTCAATGGCATTAAAGGAATGGTTACATTAGGAAAAGATTGCATTCAGCTAAACATATGGATTTACAGTTGTATGAAAGAGAACTCTATCATGTTAGGAATTTTTATTACCTGGTTACTGTTTTGATGTAGACATATGAAGATACAATTATGTGTCAAAATGCCAAGAGATAGATTTGGATTCTGGGTTCTGAATTTAAAATATAAGCAGAATTGCTTATTTCATGTCATGGTGTTACATGCTTTTTAACCCACCATTCATGAGACAAAGTCATGCAGATCTTTGAGATCAAGGTAGATCTCTATGCAAGTTCCAGGAAAGTCAAGATTAGGCAGTGATATATTTGAAATATTGAAAGCTGCTGATAATGGAATAGAAGGAGCCATGTTCCAGCCCCAGTAAGCAGCAGAACTCCGAGAATTTTATCATGAAGTGGTGTTGAATATTGTCAGAGAATTTTACATTACCTCATGAGATGATCAATTCTTGGTTTTTCTTACACTTTAATCCCATTTTGTTGAACCATCTCTTTTTCTAGAATGAAGCCTTTTTCATTGTTAATGGTGGACGATCTTTTGATGTGTTTTTTTATTTTTATTTTATTTGTTTTATCTTTTAAGTATTTTTGAATCTGTGGTTTTAGGGATAATTTGTCTGTAATTCTCTTTAATTGCTCAGTCTTTCCTGACTGGATATATGAGTAATCGGAGGTTCAGAAAATAAATTGACTAATATTTATTTTGTTTCTATATTGTTGAATATACTGAATTCTTGTTAAATCCTCTTTGAAAGTCTGGTAGGACTATACCCTAAAACTCATAGACGTGGGCTCATATTGGGGACATATTTTTAATGAATTCTGCTGGTTTTGTGCTATGTGCTTGTGTGAAGCAGCAGCCTCAGCGTTGGCGATCATTAAATCAAAATATCGATCAACTCTGAGAAACACTGAAGATGCTCTGTGTCTTGCTGCATCAAATATTCCACCAAGATCTAATTCTTTCTGTGAAAACTTACAAGCTCGTCCACCCCATTAGTATGCAAATTTGCTACTGTCTTTAATAAATGATAAAATATGCATATTAAAAAATCATCTTTAAACAAATTTATCATTCATTGTTAGGAAATGGTTAATTTATATACTATATGCCCAAGACCATGTAAAAATTTCCCTGATGGAAAGAGGTTGTAAGTGGGAAAGCTTAAAAATCTGTGATAGCCCGCTAACCACAATCAAAAGAAGCAAGATGCATGGAGTATGTGCCACATGTATGCAATACACATGCAGCAGGATGCATAATGTATGTATATATAGGTATGCTACATGCATCTGCAGACATGCTACCAGGCTACATAAGCTTGGGAATTTGGAAGTGAGCAGAGCTGGCAGGGATGGGGCGGGGTCAGGAAGTGGGGGAGAGAGGGAAAATGATCCTTCTTTTCTGCTCCAGGCAGCTCACTGAGGCACAGATCCGATTTTCACACAAGGATTACTAGATTACATTTTTCACCACAGGCAGCTGTCCCTGTCAAATAAATAATCATCACCTTACATTTATATAACACCTTTCATCCCACAGCCCCTTTCCTAGAGCTAGGACCAGCTTGGGAACAGCCTCATGCCCTCTCAGGAAAGGGAGGGGCAAGGAGGCTGGAGCGGCCTGCACAGAGGGAGGCAGCTGGGTCGGCCCCTTTGGGTTCCATGACAGCAAGGCTGGAGCCCAGCAGAGAGAAGAACCCCGACACCAGGAGAGCAGCCTGCCTGCCGTGTAGTGTGCCATGGTGCTGTGAAAAGTGCAGGCAAGGGAGCATAGAGAAGCAGTTAGGGCTGTACTGTAGCTAGGGCTGGACCCCTCAGCCAGGGCTGATACCCTACAGCCAGGGCTGGGCCCATGCAGCCAGGGCTGGGCCCCAGGGCTGAGACCCTACAGCCAGGGCTGGGCCCCTGCAGCCAGGATTGAGACCCTACAGCCAGAGATGAGACCCTACAGCCAGGGCTGGGACCCTGCAGCCAGGGCTGGGTCCCTGCAGCCAGGGCTGGGTCCCTGCAGCCAGGGCTGGGCTCTTGCAGCCAGGGCTGAGACCCTACAGCCAGGGCTGTATCCCTGCAGCCAGGACTGGGCCCCTGCAGCCAGGGCTGGGCCCCTGCAGCCAGGGCTGGGCCCCAGGGCTGAGACCCTACAGCCAGGGCTGGGCCCCTACAGCCAGGGCTGGGCCCCTACACCCAGGGCTGGGCCCCTGCAGCCAGGGCTGGGCCCCCCGGGCTGAGACCCTACAGCCAGGGGTGGAACCCTGTAGCCAGGGCTGGGCCCCTGCAGCCAGGACTGGGCCCCTGCAGCCAGGGCTGAGACCCTTCAGGAAGGGCTGGGCCCCTGCAGGTAGGGCTGGGCCCCTGCAGCCAGGGCTGGGATCTGATAGCAAGGAATACCCCATGCCCAGAAGCCAGGGCTGCACCAAGCCAGCAACAGCAGGTTGATGATGGCTCTCAGGCTCTTCTAAGTGAGACTGGACAGGCCGCACCTCTGTGCAATTGCCTTAATTCAAAGACATGTACGTCAGAGGGAATCCTGGGAGCTCCCCTAGAAGAAAGCCTTGAGCACCAAACCCTGTTATTCACCTGCTAGCCAAGTAGACCAGGGGGGAAGCCATGAGCTCTACTAGTGGCTGTCATAGGTTCCCATCTGAGCGGGGTGACCGCTCTGTATCAGCCTCAGGCAGCTGCCTATTCAAAGCAGTGGCTTCCAGTGAGGCACTGTTCCCACAAAAGGATACAGTGGAGCCAGGCTGGAGCTACAGATGAGGGCCCTTACCCAGAGGATGTATCCCGACCATGAGCCCTGTGCTGCATAAGCACTCAGACACCAGGCCAAATCACACAGGCAGGCCAACCTCTGCTCAAAACACAGGGACGGGCCCGCACCACCATCCTGAAAGACAGACAGGAATTAGGGGCAGGGTCAGTGGGGCAGCAGGAGCAACAGAAAGGGAGGCCGCAGGTGATGGGGGCCACGCAGGCTTCCTCAGAGACAAAGGAGTCCTGGTGGAAGAGGGCGCCAGGGGAACGGAGTGGCACCCAGACACACAGCATCCCGAAAGCACAGATTAGAGGTGTGTGCCTCCATGTCTTTAATCCCAGATGGTCTTGAACTCAGAGATCTCCTTGTCTTAATCTTCTGGAATTCATAGCCACTATGCGTCAAGATCTCCATGCCAAGATCCAGGTCAGAAACTTGTATTTCTGAGCCTCCAGATTAGGATCATAGGTGAGCCTTCTGATTCTGAATTGTAGTTCATTCCAGATATAGTCAAGTTGACAACGAGGATGTATCTGTCATCTGCTGAGCCTAATCTGCACTGATATCCTAGATGAAAGGTGACGAATCTCTTGTAAACTGACAATCACTGATCCTGCTGCTGGTTCCTGAACTCAAAAGATCCTAGCATTGATGTGTAACAGCCTAAGACAATTAGCATGGCTACCTCCTGTTCCTGTCACTACAGGTTTCCAGAATTTTCTCTCTTTGATTGGGAGTGATCCAGAACACTTACTTGGAAGGACAAAAGTCAAGTGTAGTGTGGGCAGGAGAGATGAGTTCTCCATTAAGAACATTTGTTGCCGTCCCAGAGGACTCACCTGACAGCTACAAATCTCTTTAATTTCAATTTTGGAGGAGTCTGATGCCTGCTTCTGGACTCTGTGGGATATGCAGTAGGTTTCCTATGTATTTCATCCCTGGAAACACCATTATTGATTAGCCAGCACCAAAGGTTCAAACGACTTATATCATTATAAATTCCACCTCTCTGCCCATTACGGGGTATGTCATTATAAACATTGTTTTGTTTATACTGTTCATTATACTAACTACGATCACCTTGTCTCTGGCAATTCAATGCTGTCACCTGGCCCTTGTTAACTCGGGGCCCAATTAAACCCATCGAATTTAATTCATCCAATTGAGCAGCAGGATCTCCAACCCTAAGTTCTGGCACAAGGAAAAGGGCAAGAACAAAACTCTTTAAATGTGCTGGTGCCCCTCTCACCAGTTTGTGTCTTATAGGACTGGTGAAGGGCATATCTTCAGGACCTTCCCACTGTGGAGGATTGGGCTTTAAACAATGTATCCACTCTAACATTGCAATGTCCCTAAGCCTTAAAATCCCTTCATCAAAACTAAGCCAAGGGATATCAGGCATCGCCAACTCCTTTTCAGTAGGCCATCTTTTGATAAATACTTCAACCAACCAATCAAACAAACTTTTGACAGCTTTTTTAACTGTGCGAACTTCTATGTTAATACTAGAATCTCCACTCAGAGGGCCCATGCCAATAAACTCAGCCTGCTCTAGTTTTATGTTCCTTCCACCATTATCCCACACCCTTAAAATCCATTCCCACGCATATTCCCCAGACTTCTGATTGAGTGAATTAGCAAACTCATTAAGCTCCTTATTAGTATAGTATATTTCCTCATGGACTACACTTTCTACCTCCCCTTTAGGAGTCTGCACACCATGTACCAAGAGATGTGTTCATCTTCTGAAGTAAGGATGGCACTAAGTCCCCTTTTTACCTAGCTGCCTCCTCTCTTCACAGTTCATCACACTGCTGACATCTAGGCTATGAACTGCTCTACAGCAATCTGATTTCTTTCTCGTATTCAGATGCTTTTGCTCCAGCTCTCAATCTCTGCTTCCACCTCACTAAGCTTTTCTTGCGATAAGCAAAGTCAGTGTCTTGTTCTGAGGAAGACCTCCAAGCAGACCTACCATTCAAAAAAAAAAAAATATGTGGGATCTTCCGGGTACCTTTCTGCAAGTTCACTGCTGCTTTGCAAGCCAGAATACTTCACTATTTCCTGCTCTGAAATCTGCTGTTCTTTTCTGTGCTGTAAGGTTCAAACAGCAAAGCATTATCAGGAAGTTGAATGAAACTAAATCTGTAATCAAGGTTATTCAATGTTATTAAAGGAATGGTTACATTAGGGCAAGTGTCCATCCCACTCAACTTAGGGATTTGCAGTTGTATGAAAGAGAACTTTATCATGTTAGTAATTATTATTACCTGGTTATTGTTTTCATGTGGTGATATGAAGATACGCGTATGTGTCAAACTGACAAGGGATGGATTTTGATTTCTATTCTGGGTTTTCAATTTAAGATCTAAAAGGAAAAGCTTAGATCCAGGCATGGTGTTTCATGATTCTTATCCCAGAATTCAGGAGGCAGTGCCCTGCAGATCTCTGAGTTCAATGTTAATATGCTGAGCAAGTTCCAGGACCACCAAGCTTAGGCCAAGAAGTTATTATGAAATATAAATTGTGTGACAATGTAAAGGAAGGAGCAATGTTTCAGTCACATCTAGCAGCAGAATTCAGAATCTCTGTCTATTTGGGTTTGGATTTAGACACAAGAATAGAAGAGGTTAGTGAGACAATTAATACTGGGTATCTGTAGTTAAAAAATTAGAAGTGATGAAGAAGAAATTGACATAACTGAGGTAAAATCTTCTGGGTAGAATTTGCTGAGTGACAAAGAAGGTGTGTTCCAGAGATCACCAAT
This sequence comes from Apodemus sylvaticus, assembly GCF_947179515.1. Lineage (NCBI taxonomy): Eukaryota > Metazoa > Chordata > Mammalia > Rodentia > Muridae > Apodemus > Apodemus sylvaticus. The sequence goes on from NC_067490.1 coordinate 62,792,553, forward strand.
GCTACTGATTGTCACTATTTCCTAAGCTTGGTAAGTCCTTTAATTATAAATTCTACTCTTCTACATCACAGGTTAATATGGTAGTGCTCCCCAATATATGAGATGCCTTTTAACAGATTTACAAAATTAACTGCACGTGGATCTTTCACATAAGTGGCAAATGCTGAGGGCAGAACTTGTATAAGAATCAAGAGAAACTAGGGTTGTCCATGTTTGGCATCCTACCCATGACATTTCTACAAGCAAGCCCCTGGTCCAAATATTTTGAACAGATTCAGCCCTTGTAGTGAAGTTATTCAGAGGTCACGACCTGATGTACCAAATGAGGAGCACCACAAGGAACCTCAAAGATGGCCACATCTGGCTACATGTGACTGATGCTTCCCATCCAGCGCCAGGGAGGACCAACCACCCCAGCTCCAGTGCTCACCCACTTTCTCCTCTTCATGGAGACAGACCCTGTGCTCAACGTGTGTCAAAAATCAAACTTTCTTGAGGTCACCACACAGCAGCCAAGAACATCATTCAAAGCAGGACACAGAAAGTCATTCAAGCTGGTTAAGCTAAAACAAACTTCAACAAGGCACCAGGAAGAACTTCCCTCTTAGTCTGACTTGCAGGTTTGCCTGGTATCCTTGATTGGCCAGTGAGTCTTACGTGTCCTCAAGGTTAGAGTGTGCTTCCAGTCCTGTGCTAGACCTTTCTTATATCAGGTCAGGTTTGCACTCCCATAGCATTTGTGCCTGTCCTCCAAGAACCTCATCCATCTGCACTCCCACCCAGCACTGGAGGAGGACACACCATTGCAACTGAGGCTGTGAGGGGTTGTTCAGCTGCTTTCTCCTCCTCTTTGTGGGCAGTGGTCCTGCACTCATCATGACCTGACTTTATAGCTTGCATTAGAATTCCTCACAGCACTTCCCTTTCTTCTTCTTCCTAAAATCAAGGAGGGTAACCTGTTATTGACTTGCATGTGTGATATAAAGCTGGCCCATTAGTGGAAGGATTCCCAGGCTTTTAACATTAAAGAGGGATTTTAGGAAACAAATGTTTTGCCTTGTAGCCTCATATAATTCCCTTCCACCATATGATAGATAAGAAACGACCCCGGGAGAAAACAAGGAAACAGATGACACACACTGTGGAGCACTCTTGTGGAGCACACTTGTTAGTCAGCACATCTTCCGCAGTGGTAAGGTGGAGAAAAGCCCACAGTTGTGTTAGCACAGGTTCTCTATATCAACATATGTCATAGAGAGAGTGAATTTTTATGTGTATGTAGAAAGGAGATTTATTATAATGTCCGAGAGACAGTTGTCCTCTTCTTCAAATAATGGCTGTCTGCCAAGGGAAACTTCAAAATCAAGGACTTATCTTCTGTTGAAAAGGAGCTGCAATTTGCCTGAGCCCAGCATGAAGCCAGAATACAAAACTCTTGCTTCCTAAAGTCACACTTTAAAGTTAATAACCTGGGAACCCAACCCCTTGTGGGTCAGATTGATTCCTCCACTGCACCTGAGGAAAGGGCTATGCAAGCTATTCTCCTTGAGTACAGGAAGAGGAAGGCAGTGCTGTGAGGAAAGCTCAAGCAAGGTCTGAATTTAGGTCCTGTTAAGTGCAAGGCCATTGCTAACAAGGGCAGGAGCCGGTAGCTGAGTAGCCTGAGCTGGAACAGTGGGATTTCCCCTAGGCCTGGGTGATGTGAAAGCCCTCTTGCGAGGCAGGCACAAATGCTATGAGAATGAAAACCACTCCTAAGATCTGGAAAAGGTTTTGCCCTGGACTAGAAGCTCCCTTTAACCTTGAGGAGTGGTAAGGCTTACTGGCCAATCCAGACCTCCAGGCACACCTGGAGCCATTCAAAGAAAGAGACAGGATATTACAGGAACTTTGCTGCAAGTTCACTGTGGCTGTGCAGGCCAGAAAAGCACACTGTTTCCTGATCTGAAATCTGCTGTTCCAGGCTGTGCTGTGAAGGGACATCAGGGAAGCTCTGAAATCGAGACATGGTAAGCACAGGATATCTACCACAGTGGGGAGGAACAGGTGGCTGAGCAGTGTGTGCTGGTGTCCTATCAGGGATTGGATGGGAAACATCAGCTATATGTGATTACATGTGAGGTTTCTAGTGGTGCTTCTTACTTGGTAAATTAGGCGGTGACCTCTGAATATTTTCCCTATCATGGCTGAATCTTCCCAAATCATTTGGACCTTTGGTTTGCTTTTAGAAATATCATGGCTGCATTTTTATTCTGCAGCGTGTTTCCAAAACATTTTGTGTTTTACACTGCACACTGAGAGGGATGATATGAATCTAATAGGTCTATTTTAACATGTGACTGGTGTTTATTTTCTTTTCTTTTCTTTTCTTTTATGTTTTTTTTTTTTTTTTTGCACTATTCCTATTTCGTTACATGTATAGTGTTTTGAATAGAGTGTGGCAGGGGGACTTTTTTTTTTTTTTTGTTCCAATATATTGGGTATTTTGGATGCATCTTGTACCTTGATAGGAATCAATGTTTTAATTTAGAAATTATTTATTTAGGATTTCATTAAAACTACATTCTTGTCCTTTGAGCTGATATTCATCTACTATTACAGTCAATCATAGTATTTGTTTTTGATATGCTGCAGTGTTTCTGGTTATTTAGTCGCAGGAAACTTTTAGACTCCAAATATTTTTTCAACACTAAGTCCACTTATTCTATTTATCTCCTTTCCCTGTTCAGTGTGTGAACTTTGCCTCTGTAGTTGTCAACGTCCAGGCAAGTTCAATGGCCTGCTCTCAGGGACTGAGCACCTGTTAAGTCATTACCTGCCTCCATCAGCTGCTGCTGTTGTCAGTTGTGCTTTATATAAATGGAGAACTAGCTTCAGCTGCTCTCTATATTTGTTCCCTGTTTCTGTTCTCTACACAAGCCCCCTCTATAGTCTTTCTCTACTCTCATCACACTCCCTCTGCTCCCTATATGTGTTCCAGTCTGCAGGTCCTCTTGTGTACCTCTGTCCCTTTCTCAGATTCTCACTCCTGTCCTTTCTACAAAACAAACTCCTTTGTACCAGATCTCTTGCATGCTTTAATTTTTGAGCATCTGCTGTGACAGGACAAACTGGATTACTTGGTGATATATTTCCCTGGCTTATCTTCATTATGTTCCAATGCTGATGTATAAGTACCTGGGTTTCTGGTGATAATAGGTCTAGATACTGATCTCTGTGTTTGTCTTGTTTAAGTGGTAATTTTATTCCTGAGTTCCTTTTTTGTTGTCTGTATGTTCACTGGATATTGGCTAAGTGTCACCCCTTTTACTTACCTGTTTGGTGGGTATGTTCAAAAGGAAATGATTGCTAATGTTGAAAGCTTGAAGAAATGACAGGCAGGAAGATACGATCTTAGCAATCCACCAGGAGACATAGTCAGGGGAGAGGGTAAGCTGTTGCTGGTGTTTGTACAGTGTTAAGGACAGCTGTGTAAATTGCATGTGGGATAAATGGTGTGCTAAATTTTATGGAAAGCCTAGTTTGTCTCCTGGCAGGCATGGCATATAGTTGAAAAGGGAGTGTACATTCCTGTCTACTGGAATAGGAAGGGGAATTCTGTACCATTGTATGTTGGAAAGATAGGACATGCTTTCTGATTTTAAAAGATTTGACTTTCGAGGTATTGCCTTGAGTATCAGAAGACACTTTAGACATTTGAACCATGTAGGAGCTCCTGCAGACTATTGGGATCACTGTAGACTGAATGCATTTTCATCACAGGATAAACCTGAGCCTATAGCATCCAGGGTCAGAATGAAATTGATTGGGTCCCCTGGGTATCCCCACACCTTCGGGTTTCTAATGGGTTAAATGCATCCTCTCCCACTGAGGCCAGACTTTGGAGTACAGTAAAAGGAACAGATATTATAATATATAATATTTTGTATTATGTTGATGCATTTCCATATTGAACCATCCATGATTCCCTGAGATTAAGCCTACTTGTTCTTGTTGGAATATCATTTAACTGTGTTCTTGGATTCGGTTTGTGGGTATATTATTGCTTAATTTTGCAAAGACATTCACAAAGGAAATTGGTGAGTACTTTTCTTTATTACCGTGTCTTTTTGTGGTTTAAGTATCAGTGTAACTGTAACTTCATAGAAAGAATTGGGTAGTATTCCTTCTGTTTCTATTTTATGATATAGTGTAAAATGCTATTAGATCTCTTTTGAAGGTCTGATACATTTCTGAACTAAAATCATCTGGACCTTGGCTTTGTTTTTTGATAGAGAAGTTTCTAATGACTGCTTCTATATCCTTAAATATTGTGGGACTCTTTAGATGTTTTACTTCATCCTGATTATCTTTGTCACCAGTTTTCTGTCTAGGAAATTAATCTATTTACTCCACCTCTTCGAGGTTTTTTTTTTTTTTAATATTTTTATTTTCTATGTTCTTTGTTTACATTCCAAATGATTTCCCCTTGCCCAGATCCCCCCTCCCCATATGTCCCGTAAACCTTCTTCTCTCCATCCCTTCTCCAATCACCTCTCTCCTTTTTCTCTGTGAATTTTTTTTTAATATAGGCATTTATAGTAGGATCTTAAGAAATTATTTTTTTAATTTCCACACTTTCTGTCGTTATGCCTCCCTTTTCATTTGTTATTGTGTTAATTTGAATATTATCTCTGTCCTGTGTGGTTAGTCTGGCTAAGTGTCTATCTTGCTAAGTTTCTCAAAGAACCAGCTCCTGGTTTTCTTGGTTCTTTGTATATTTCTTTTTGTTTCTACTTGGTTGATTTCATCCCTGAGTTTGAATATTTCTTGCTGTCTATTCCTCTTGTGTATATTTGCTTCTATTTCTTCTACAGCTTTCAGATGAGCTGTTAAGGTACTAGTGTATGTTCTCACCACTTTCTTTATGGAGGCACTCAGAGCTATGAGTTTTCTCTTAGCACTGCTTTCATGTTGTACTATACTTTGGATCTGCCACGCCTTTATATTCATTGAATTAAAAAAAAAACTTTGATTTATTTCTGTATTTATTTTCTGACCAAGTTTTTATAGAGGAGATAGTTGTTAAGCTTCCAAGTATATGTGGGCTATCTGTTGTTATTTTCATTATTGAATACCAGCCTAAATCCATGGTAGTCCCATAGGAATTAATGCAAAGTCCTTGTATCTACTGAAGTTTGTTTTGTGTCCAATAATATGGTCAATTTTTGAGAATGTAACTATATAATCCTTAGGGGTTCAGGTATTAACATTTTATGCTTGTTTTCTATGCCTAATTCACAAATAATATATTGTTGCTGGGCAATGGTAGCACAGACCTTTAATACCAGCAATTGGGAGGCAGAGGCAGGTGAGTTTCTGAGCTCATGGCCAACCTGGTCTACAGGTTGAGTTCCAGGACAGCCAGTGCTATACAGAGAAATGCTGTCTTGAAAAAAAAAACAAAAAAAATCATACATGTTTTGAAATAATTTAATTCTCAACATTAGATAAAGAATCCTCAGCTACAGACATGGTTAAGTATTCATTAATGATAATTTCAAGGTATGAAAAGATATAAGTATAAAAGTTAAACAAAATTTTTGATGTATTATTTTCTTCTCAAAGTACACGATATTATTAAGATGATTGATGTATAAACTGGTTTTAAATAATAAAAATAAGGAGAATATGTTGTATATTTTATATGTAGTTTTAGAAAAAATGTATCTGCTGGATTACATCTCCAATATTATTTTATAGTGTCTTATTCAATATGACTACAATATAGTTCAAGGATGGCATTAAGAGGTAGATCAAGCTCCTTATTGATTTACTAAAATACAAAATATATCATATCACATCATATCCCATCATATCTTATCATATCCTAGCATATCATAGTGCCCTATGTCTAGAAATTCTTAAATTTTATTCAGCTCTACAGATCCCTCATTTATGAGGCTTATATCAAGACATTTATTTAGAAGTTTAGCATGTCCCATAGTACAAACTTTACTGCAATTGATATTTTATGTTTCCAGAATCTCCCTTATTCATCACTGTGCCTTGTTTTAGAATACCATCAAGAAGATATGAGTTTTTTCTGGTATTGCTTTTTGTTATTGATGAGATCAACATGAATCCTTATCTTTTACCAAACATGACTTTGATATTCTTCATCACTGGTCTGTGTAAAGATACATTGCAAGTTCTGTATATATATATATATATATATATATATATATATATATATATATATATATATATACTGAGTTCAGGATCAGCCTGGCACAGAGCAAGGGTAGATCCAGGTCCTGTAGAACTTGTAATTTCTAGAAAGGGTACCCAGAGCACGCTTATCATTTGTGCTTAACAGAGGCAAGCAGATCTCTAAATTATTTCGCTGAGTTTAAGGGAAATAAGTAATTGTTGTCTCCTAAGTAGCAAGGGGCTAGGTTCACAGGATTCTGATTTATATGATAATCAAAAGAGAGCAGAAATTATTTACTGCATTTATATATAATATAAGTGACTGGGCCTATGAGCTGCAAGAAAAAAAATCTATCAAGGTAAAGTTTTCAGAATAGCAAGAGAGAATTGCTTGGAAAACTGTCACAGGCAGCACATAGAGAGAAAGAGAGCTGCCTGGAGATCTTCAGTGAAAACTGATCAAAAATAAAGATGATTGAACAAAGAGAAATATGGTTGTAAAGTTTTCTTGAGGAAAAAATAGGACAACAGCTTGCCCCACAATTCTAGTCATTTGTTTTTCTACTATCAGACACCTCTTCCTTAAAATCTATCTCCAAGCTATATCCTGAGTGAGGTAACCCAATAACAAAAGAACACACATGGTATGTACTCGCTGATAATTGGATATTAGTGCAAAAGCTTGGAATATCCAAGGTACAATTCACAGATCACATGAAGCTCAAGAGGAAGGAAGAACAAAGTGTGGACATTTTGATCCTTATTGGAAAGTGAATCAAAATACCCATGGCTCACAGAACACTCCTCCATTGTTGGTGGGATTGCAAGCTGGTACACCCACTCTAGAAAGCAGTCTGGTGGTTCCTCAGAAAACTGGAAATAATACAACCTGAGGACCCAAGTAAATCACTTTGGGGCATATGCCCAGAAGATGCTCCAACATGTAAGGAGAACACATGTTCATAGCAGCCATATTTATAATATCCAGGAGCTAGAAACAATGCAGGTGTCCCTCAACAGAGGAATGCATACAGAAAATGTAGTATATTTACACATTGCAGTACTACTCAGCTATTTAAAACAATGACTTTACAAAATTTGCAGACAAATATATGGATCTAAAAAAATATCTGCTTGAATAAGGTAACTCAGTCACAAAAGAATGCACATGGTATGTACTCATTGTTAAGTGGATATTAGGCAAAATGTGCCCATGATACAACACACTGATCACATGAAGCTCAAGAGGAAACAAACCAAAGAGTGGCTGTTTTAGTCCTATTTGTAAGTGGGAATGATATAAATAAGGAAAAATAGGTTGGGAGGGAGTTGAGAAGAAGAGAGGAGGGTAAGGGGAAAAAGTGGTCCAGAATCAGGTATGGGAAGAGGTAGAGGACATATACAGAATGTCAGGTAATTGAACAGAGGTGTGTAGCAATGGCAGATGGGGAACCAAGGGTAGCAGCCAGAAAGTTCCATATGCCAGGAAAGCAAGAGCTTCCCAAGACGCAGTGGGGATGAAATTAACTGAAATACCACACTAAGGGGAGAGTATGTTATGGAGACCATATCCAGGGATTAGGCATGGCCCTCCAAAGAGAGATGGCACCACCCACTGATCTCAAAAATTTTAAATTGGTCCCATTAGCTAAGCAATGGTGGCACATGCCTTTAATCCCATCACTTGGGAGGCATAGGCAGGCAGATTTCTGAGTTCGAGGCCAGCCTGTTCTACAATACAGAGTGAGTTCCTGGACAGCCAGGGCTCACACAGAAAAACCTTGTCTCAAAAAACCAAACCAACCAACCAAACAAAAACCAGAATTTCTCTTTGTCTTAAACAAATACAGGGACAAAGAGTGGAACAGAGACTAAAGTAAAGGCCATCCAGAAACTGCCCTGCCTAGGAATTTATCCAACATGCAGCCACCAAACCTGGACACTTGTGATGATGCCAAGAAGTGCTTGGTGACAGGAGCCTGATACAGCTGTTTCCTTAGAGTCTCTGCCAGATCCCAACCAATAAAAATACAGATGGTCACACCCAACCATCAGGCTGAGCACAGGGACCCCAATGGAGGAGTTAGGGGAAGGACTGACGGAGCTGAAGGAGTCTCATCTGACATGAATGGGAGGGGAGGCCCCTGGTCCTGTGAAGGATTGATGCACCAGTGTAGAGAAATGCTAGTTCAGTGAGGAGGGAGTGTCTGGGTGTGTGGGGTAGTACCCTCATAGAATCAGGGTAAGGAGCCATGGAATAGGGGGTTTGCAAAGGGGAAACTGGGACAGAAGATAACATTTGGCATGTAAAAAAATAAAATATCAATTAAAGAAAAGAATAAAGAAATTATCAATTTGTCTATATAGCAACATTTTAAGACAATACATTTTCACTGTTCGGTACAAATATGCTCAAAAATATGAGTAAATACCTAGTTATTATTATATATATTTAATAATAACAGGAAAAGTATATTAGTATCAGGAATCCTTCCTCAAATATAATCCCTTTGGCCTTGCCTAGAAGTGCAAATACATCTTGTCGTTACAGTCCATAGTGAAACCATCTCAGAAAGATTACCTGGTGGTTTTTGGCTTTTCCTATATGGTTGCTGGCACACATTCTTAAAATGGAGAGGGAAACTAACTGATTGGTTTCCATCTCCAATTAATATAACTAGATCCCAACTCCTACACCTAAGGATCAGGGAACATTTAAAAAGAGGGGGCAGAAACATTGTAAGAGTGCTTGCATGGAAAGAAAGATTTATGAACCAGATTGTTCAAGGTTCCCACAAGAAAAGTGGGAGAACTGGATTCTGATCATGCCTTGGTTTCTGGTGCTTATGTTCTTGCCCTTACCTCTTGCCATCTGGTTATCTCTGCTGTTAGCTGATCTTGCTGTCTCTGACTATGGCTTGTCACCCCTACAAGCCTGTGTGTCAGTACTCCTGTGAGACCAGTTCTCTCTGAGAGGAATTTGGATATGGTGAGCTTGGCACAGGGTCATCTCCAAGGTACAGCTGGAAGGATCCTGATCCCAGCCTTTCCTTAGTTCCTGTGTCCTGATGGCCCCAAGCAGGTCCCTCTCGGGCCAGGACTTTAAGCAGAAGTGGTGGTCTTACCTGTACTCAAAGGTGTGTCAGCAGTACTGGGAAAACAGCTCTCTCCGATATTTGGGTATAGGGAGCTGTAGCACATGGTCAGTCCAGGGCCCAAATGGAAACCGGAAGGATCCTGTCCCAGGCTGTTCTTTGATTCCTGTGACTAGAATTCTCTAGGTGGGTCCATTAGAACAGAAGTGGTGGTCTTGCCTGTGCGCACAGTCCTGTCAGCACTCCTAGGTGACCAGCTTTCTGAAGGCAGTGTTTGGGTATGGAACATTGTGGCACAAGATCACCTCTGAGCACAGACAGAAAAAACAGGTGGATATTGTCCCAGGCTGCTCCTCAGTCCCTGTGTCCCGTGGGTTCCATCGGGGGGGTCCCCTCAAACAGCTTTGCTGTATGTTTTAAGAGATATTTAAGTGCCTGGAGCTGATCCTGTGCCACAGCCCAAATACCACCAGAAGAGAGTGTATCTCCCAGGACTGCTGACAAGCCTGTGAGCATTAGTAGGATCACCACTTCTGCTCTGAGGACCTGCCCAGAGACCACAGGCTATGTGAACAAAGGAGTAACCTGGAACAGAATTTTTCAGGTTTCCATCTGATCCCTAGCTGATCCTGTGCCATAGCACTCCACACTCAAATACCATACGGGGAGAACTGGTCTCCCACTAATGCCTACACCCCTGTGAGAACAGGTAAAACCACCACTTCTGCTCTATTTCGTGACCCAAGATGGACCTACCCAGAGCCACCAGGACTCAGGAACCAAGGAACAGACAGGAACAGGATCCTTCCAGTTTCTGTCTGCACCCGGGAGCTGACCCTGTGCCACAGCTCTCCAAACCCATTCTTCTTGGAGAGAACAGATCTCCCAGGAGTACTGACACAAAGGCTTGCAGGAGTGACAAGCCACAGTCAGAGACAGCAAGACCAGCTAACACCAGAGATAATCATATGGTGAGAGGCAAGGGCAAGAACATAAGCAACAGAAACCAAAGCTACTAGGCAACATCAGAACCCAGCACTCCCACTGCAGCCAGCCCTGGATACTCCAACACACCAGAAAAAGAAGACTCTCGTTTAAAATCACATCTCATGATGATGATAGGGGGCATAAAGAAGGACATAAATAACCCCCTTAAAGAAATACAGGAGAGCACAGGTAAACAGTGTCTGCTTTCAAAGACACCACCTGAAAAAGTTGCTCAGGTGAGGAAGGATGGAGAACTGTTCTGCACATCAGGATGAGTTTTCCTTTTACTTTAGAGATTGTTAGGTGCTTGATGTGGGAATGCTAGGGTGGTAGTAGCTGGGCTGGGAATGGTATCTGAGCTGCATCCCACAGGTCTGTATCTCTATGTGTAATGTGTATGTTTTGCCTGCATGCACTGATATTCATTACACACACAGGAGTTCAGATGTGGGAATAGGATTGAATGGATGTTGAGTTCTACAGAGCTGGAAGGATACGAACCTACAGGTTGGTAGCAGGAAAGAATCCTAGTGGTCTAAAAGCATAGCAAGGGCTCTAATCTGTTGGACCATCTCTATTGCCTCTAAGGTGTCCAATTTTGAGGTAGGATACACAACAGAAAGCACAGTACTCAATAGTATATGAACAGTAAATGAGTTTGCTCTATAGGCTGACACCATCTGGACAACACAACCTAAAACACATTATGTGTGTGCTTGTGTAACAAAACAGTGCTGAGGTGCTGAGGCAGAGCTACAATGCTGAGGAAACAGTCTTGACATGGAGCTGTATCCAGAGTCAATGAACCAGAAGATGCAGAGTGAATTTCCTCCATAGAGGACTTCATTGCAAAAATCATGCCATTGTCTTTTTCTTTTTTGGTTGGGGATTTTGGTTTTTTGAGACATGGTTTCTCTCTCTTGCCCTGGATGTCCTGGAACTCACTATGTAGACCAGGCTGGCCTTGAACTCAGAAATCCTCCTGCCTATGCCTCCCATGTGCTGGGATTAAAGGCGTGCGCCACCACTGCCTGGCCACGCCATTATCTTAAAGAACACTAGTAGCCCCTTCTCCATTTTTGTCCCTGCAGTTCTTTTCTGTAACTGGGGGGCTGGGGTGCAGGCCAAGGCTAGATTTTACATCAAGAAATAAAATAATAATATAATAATGATAATAACAACAACAATACTAGGACACTGTTAGCACATGGAGAACATCAATGCCCAGTGGATTTGAGGCATAAGACACCTGCTTATCCTGTCTCTACCTTTCTGTGGGTCAAGTGACCTGGAAGGCAGACAGGCCAGGAGATGGATAGAGTGTGCATTCTACTTGTGAGAAATAAGTTGTATTGTGACACCACACTTTCACAGATAAAACTATTTAACATTGTGTAAGAACAAGAAGATAGACTATGGTCATAGTAAGTCCTATGATCGCCCATGTCTGGGAGAATGATACTTCTAACAACTCCCCCACACCCCATTTCTAGAATGTGCTTGCCTTCAGGGTCTAGTGTAGGAATGACACTGAGTCCACAATCACATCACATCACATCACAAGGAAGGTTCCGGACAGATGTTGGTTTTCAAGAGCCACTCACAATTAGTTTGACAATTCTGCGTACATACTCACCAAGGAGCCAAAGAGTGGGAAGTAAGAGTAAAATACAATGTCATAATTGACGTTAATGCCAACAATATGTCTTACATGATAATTTCTTTGATCATGCATCATGACGTCATAGGATCCTATGAACACAAACCTAAAACTGAGGTCAGTGAGTCAGTCGCACATGAGAGGAGAACATTCAGTATTCATATATTTACAACATGGGGAAGACACTGGCGACTCTGTCCCGATGGGGACACATTTAGAACCGCAGTACCATCTCTCTGATTCTACAAGACACCCAATATTATTATCTTATTCTTCATTTCAAGTGACCCCTGTGCTCGCCATACACAGAACACCATTTTGATCCCAACGGATCGGAAACCACAAAGTTCCGGAACCCCGTGACGAACGTACTTCCTCAGATATCACGTCCTAGCATCCAGAATCAACCTCTTCTTTACCGCCAGCAACGGCAAAGTCTGGTATTCATATCGTAGATGCAGCGACTCCAACAATAATGACAGGTTTCAGAAACATTCTCTAGGAGAATTCGGAGACTCGTGGAACACAACTTGGGAAACACTACGCCATCAAAGCGCAGGTGTTTCAGTTGACACAGCCTCTGACACTCTGACGTGTGTGTGTTTCAAGTCTGACTTTGAGAGCTGGCAGATAATCATACGCAAGGACTCCAAGGCACTCTTCAGGCATCGAGAGAAAGAACGAGAAAATTGCTGTGAGTCACGGTGCGGGAGGACATGAGTAAGATTGATACTAACACGGAGAATCCACATGTGTGGAGTCAATCGATGCTCATGGTAAAGGTCCACCCTGGGGAAACAATATCATGACCTATGGTGAAGGTCCACCCTGGGGAAACAATATCATGACCTATGGTGAAGGTTCACCCTGGGGAAACAATATCATGACCTATGGTGAAGGTCCACCCTGGGGGAACAGCATGATGTCGTCTCCTCACAGCATTGTTTCCTGAAGCATATCACACTCAGGTAGGGTGGGATCACACCGCACGTCTGCAACAACCCTTCCGCACTCTGTCCGAGAACTAGAGTTTGCCCCATCATGCTAGGAGAGCACACCTAGAAAGAACGAGCACAGAAAGGTTCCAACAATATCATGGCCTTCGTCCTGCAGAGTTCATCCACGTCCCGGCAATCTCCACAATCTTCATCCCCAATCACAGTGTTTCACCCTTGACACTGACGACCCTCACCGCAGTGTCACAGCTTTCCTGTCTACTTAGTCATACGCTCTGTTCAAATCTTTATGGGGAAGTAGAGGCTGACTGACTCCAATACAGGAACAAGCTGGTTCCTGTTTGCACAAATCTTTGTAGACGGTAGTTGTGGAGCCTCCCCATATCAGGTCCCTCTGCTCTGTCCTGTTACCTTGAATCAGTTTAAAACTGCAATCGACACAACTCACATTAAATACCACAGGACAAACTACAGTCATTTAACGTGACCAGTTATGCAGATATTCCGATTTTAAGGAAACAGAGAAGTTGGTCCACACTATTGTTTACAAAGCAAACAGAAGTCCTGCCACCAGATGCATGGGAAGTCACCGTCGAATGCTGTCCATTGGATCCATCACACCGTGTGTGTTCTTTTATACTATTATTTCTTTGTTCAGTAGATTTAGTATTCCACACGAGTGGGGACCGAATCATGTGTGCTCCATGACGAAGGAAACAACCCACACATGGATAGTGTAATAAGTGCATCACTGTCACATCCTCTGTGACCGCCACACCTGAGATGCCCACTAATGATTGGAGTAAAGGGAAAGGTTGTTGCTATAACAGAAACACATCACTGCCCTTCCGTACCTGAACAACAGTTTCTTGTTGTCACTGGAAAAGTAGCCACCATTCATGGAGAGGTGTTGGAGATAATTGAGTTTGGAGAACCGAGAAAGGAATTTGGCAGCACAGTCCTTTACATATGCAAAAACGAAGCGCACCACTAAGTGCGATCCTCCATCTTCTTTCCCTTAGATGGAATTTGCGAAGATTTCTCATCTGGCCAAAGCGAGGTGCAAAGCCACCTAGAAAGGACAGGGCCTGCTTTGTGTGTATTTCCAATTCCTCACTATAGTTTGCCTGAAAAATGTTCGAGATCTCCCTGATAATCTCCACTGGGAAGTGACAAATCTTCATCTTCAGACAGCACAGCCTCAGAGAGTGTTTTCTCTGCTGGGCCCATTGTAGTAAGCATGTTTGATGTTGTTGCAGGCAGAAGCCAAGGCTCAGGTTGGTGTCCACCTTCAAACGCTGCCTCAGTGCATATCTAGGAACGTGCTTTCCAACTTGCTTCTCATTCCCAGGCTTTGCTGAGCAGACTTCATCCTCTCTTCCAGCCCATACATCCCCAAAATCCTGGTGCACATCTCTCAAGTCCAGGACTTGAAGAAGCTTCCTGCTTCTGGGAAAGATAAAGGCAAAGTTTCATAAAGATCCCACATGTCTACGATCAGCTCAGTCACGGGACACGGCACCAGGCAGGCACGGAGCTGCATCTGGAGACATAACCCACATCCCTTCATTCATTTGCTCTTGACTTGTGTCTCTTCCATATCTAGTGCCTGTAGGAAAGGCACAGAAAGGCTCATCCTAACATGGCTCCTTGTACCCTGAGCTGTCCTGACCTATGACAATCATTTAGGTCAGTTTTCATATTGAATAGTATTTCCACAAATTCCCATGTCAATGACATCATTAGCCCCTGTGCCGTTTGACCCCATTCTTCCTGCCCTAATGTGTATCTTTTTTTTTAAGATTTATTTATTTGTTATATGTAAGTACACTGTAGCTATCTTCAGACACACCAGAAGAGGGCATCAGATCTCATTACAGATGGTTGTGAGCCACCATGTGGTTGCTGGGATTTAAACTCAGGACCTTCAGAAGAGCAGTCAGTGCTCTTAACCACTGAGTCATCTCTCCAGCGCCCTAATGTGTGTCTTACCACTATCCCTATGATTCCCCTTTAGCCTCCTTGGGCCTTGCTTACCTGGGACTAACATTCTGTGTGTGCAGTATATCTATGCCATCCAGCACAGCTCGCAAGTCCTCCACATCAGGGGTTTTCATCAGGGCCCCCAGAGGGAGGCAGGGAAAGGGCCAGGCTGCCACCATTGCCTTCAATATCTGTGTTTGTCTGCCATTGAAGGCCTCCAGGAAGAGTGGTGGGAAAGCACCGTGGGCAGGTGATCCAGATTGGAGGAGTTTATGGCATCTTTCCTCAGCAGCGCATCCAGTGCCACCTTCTGGAGTGTGGGAGGGTTGTAGGAGCTCATCCTGCTAGATATTCAGTCGGAGGCAACCTGGTGAAGCACTTAGGAGACATAATTTCAGGATCAGTTTTGAGAAGTCCTATTTCTCACATATTGCATGAACCAGAAGTATAGAGCCCATGCTCTGGCAATAATGGAGAACACGGTCTGCCCAGTTATACAACCCTGTGGTCTCCAAGCCACAAGTGCATCACTCTCAGCATGTGGATTCTCTTTTAAGCACCCACAGTGGAAAAAGTTATCCACTGTTGCACGGGATATCAACCCATGCTTCTCTTAATCTCACGCCTAGTATAAGGCAAAGATTCAGACTGGACAGAGTGTTGTTTCAGGAAAAAGGACACTGAACATCTTTGCAGGCCCTGAAAAAAATATACTGCTTATGTCACAGACACAACCAGGCTTATTGTCCTTGCAACAGATTGATCCCTCTGGGGAAGGGCTAAGGATATCCTATGAGATGCCTGTATGTATGCATCACTTAACACGTTGAAGGCCAGGGTGAGAAATCTGGGCTATATGATATTGTTGTGGGAAACGAGGTAAAATTCATAGCCACCTGGATATACAATCAGACCACATCTAAAAGGCAAAACCTATGCCAGGCGGTGCTGTCACACGCCTTTAATTCCAGTACTTGGGACGCAGAGGCAGGCAGATATCAGATTAGAGGCCAGCCAGGGCTACACAGAGAAACCCTGTCTCAATTAAACCAAACAAATAAATATAAATAAATAAATAAAATAAAGAAGTAAATAAAAATAAATAAATACATAAATACATAATGCAAAACCTAAGTAAAACCTGCAACTTTTCCCAGAGATTTGAGAAGCCACACTACTGAATGAGAGCGCCTGCTCATGTGAGTCTTAGAGGAGAAGCCATGTTTACACAGGCTACAGGGAGGAGAGTTTCCCATGACAAGTTAGAGTCCAGACAAAGAAAGAGATGAGACAATATACCTATCAGTAATTCCAGATGTTTGTTTATACTTTAAAATATGTTATTGCCTAGAAAAGAGGCTTCCATGGAGTTGGCTCTCCTTCCAGTCTTGAATGGAACTCATTGTGTAGCCCAGGTTTACTGTCACACACTATGCTCCTGTGTGTGGTTAGCAGCCTTGGATTTTCTTTTTTCCTCCACTATGCATGCCGAGAACCCTTTGCTTTTAGAACTCTGCATAGATGCCAAACAAGCCTCTAAGAAAACATAATTGAAGCCCTTTGGAGGAAGAGTTGGGAGGATTTCACACCAGTCTGTTCTATGAAGTATATTTCATGCAATTTCAGGTTCAGAAAAATCAAGTAAAGTAGAATTTTAGGGGCTGGAGAGATGGCTCAGTGGTTAAGAGCACTGCTCTTCTGGAGGTCATGAGTTCAATTCTCAGCAACCTTATGGTGGATCACAACCATCTGAGATCTGATGCCCTTCTTTGATGAGTCTGAAAACAGCTACAGAGTACTCACTTATAATAAAAAAATCTTTAAAAAATAGTATTTTAAATGTCTTCATTGAAGTTATTCTGAAGTTATTGTGTAGTGTTTCCACTACACAAATGCTCTACCATTCAGCAAAAATTCCAGATCATCTATTTCTTTTTTTTTTTATTTCATGTAATGATGAGGTGTCTTCTTGTAACCAAGTCTTGCCTGGATTGTGATAATTTGCACCCAGTACATTAATTTAGTTTCCAGGTGTGGCTGCTATATACATTTTTTCATACAATCCTGCATATTTACGTACATACACACATACATATGTTACACGATGTCTAATCACCTGGACAACAATGAAGCAACCACATGCCTACAGCCATGGATGCTGGGTGAGCTGTGGCTTCAGGGACACAAGCCACAAGTCAGAATTTCCGGCTTGTGTGCCTGAAGCCTTCTCAAGTGTAATTTGTAAGGTCTACTTAAGAAGAAATTCTAGTTCATATACTTGCAAAACCATAATCTGTGAAACATAGCTTACAAGACTACAGACAGATTAAATTATAAAGAAGATCCTGACTGAAATTCCAGATTAAGTCTAGAAAACTGGATGAAACCAGAAGGACCAAGAGTTCCCGCCCTGCTATGGAGCTCCGAGGGACTAAACCACCAATCACAGAGCACACATGGAGGGACCCATGGCTCCAGCTGCATATATAGCAGAGGATGGCCTGGTCGGACATCAATGAGAGGAGAGGTGTTGGATCCTGTGTAGGCTCAGTGTCCCAGTGTGTGTGTGTGTGTGTGTGTGTGTGTGTGTGTGTGTGTGTATGTGTGTATGTGTGTGGGTGGGGGATGCCAGACCAGGGAAGCAGAAG
Source organism: Apodemus sylvaticus (assembly GCF_947179515.1). NCBI lineage: Eukaryota > Metazoa > Chordata > Mammalia > Rodentia > Muridae > Apodemus > Apodemus sylvaticus. The sequence continues at coordinate 62,810,074 of NC_067490.1, forward strand.
TGAGTGGGTTGGCCAGCAGGGGGAGGGGGATGGATAGGGGACTTTCAGAGGAGAAAAGAGGAAAGGGAAAAGCCTTTGAAATGTAAATAAACACCAGGCAGGGGTGGCACATGACTTTAATCTCAGCACTTGGGAGGCAGAGGCAGTGGCAGAGGCAGCCAGATTTCTGAGTTCAAGGCCAGCCTGGTCTACTGAGTGAGTTCCAGGACAGCCAGGACTACACAGAGAAACCCTGTCTCGAAAAACCAAAATAAATTTTAAAAAAAGTAAATAAACAAAATATCTAAAATATCTTATAATAAAAACGAGTTCAAGCCCAGCTTGTTCCATGACATTCTATCTTTAAAACCTCAGCAATTCCCATGTAATCCCATTACTCATTAAAACTATGTAAACATTATACAGTGGAAATGAAGTTATAGCTGGATGGTGATAAGGCTAGGCCAGCTTGCAGGAAACCTCCTTATGGAGGTAAATTTCTGACCTGATGTGGACACTGGCTCCAGGGTTCCTCCTCCCAGCAGGACCAGGCAGTGATCCAAGCTTCAGGACACTGACATCTCTTTGCCTTCCTCTGAGCCTTTTATACACTTTTCCTCTCTCACCTCCCCATATCCCCACCTTCCTCATACAAGCTTCTTCTTTCTCATTGGTCCATTGAATCCCCACCCACTCAATCCTGTTAAAGAATCTCCCCCACACACCCCAAGACAGGGTTTCTCCGTGTAGCCCTGGCTGTGCTGGAACTCACTTTGTAGACCAGGCTGGCCTCAAACTCAGAAATTTGCCTGCCTCTTCCTCCCAAGTGCCACCACTGCCTGGCTTTTTTGTTTGTTTGTTTGTTTGTTTTTTATAAAGATTCATTTTTCCTGCTGTTGTTTGATTGAATCAGAGTCTCTGATTCAATCCTCCAAGGAGGATCTTCTTGTGTGAAATCAAAAACACAGAATTAAAAAGTCCAGATTCCACTGTCTGCTTGACTGACTCATGTTGTCTTAGTTCACATAAACACTTGTTTATATATGGATATAATTAATGTGTGTGGTTTTAATGTCTGTGTTTGTGTATTTCTTTCAGTGTGTTCATCACTCTGAGCATCTACTTGAGTGTGTTAGGAGTTCTATTTTAGCCAAATGTTAAATACTGAGGTTTTCTCTCAAAACAACAAGACCACAACAATTAAAAGCCAAATACAAAAAAAAGAAAGAAAGAAACAAAACCCATATGCTCATGTTGATGATGTGAAAGTGTTGCTATTGGTTGCATGAACCCGCAAGCCTTGCTACAGAGAAGTTTAGTTGGAATGATGTTTGGTCAAGGAGTTTAGAACCGTCATGATCAAGATGGGAACTTAGTTATAAATGTGGAAACCAAGATCAAAGCATTATGAGATGGAAATCAAAGAAACAATAAGGCTATAACAACACAGATGTGCAATCTCTGCATGTGGTACACACCACTGAACTCCAGCAGTAAAGGCAGGAGCATGTCTATGAGTTTCAGGGCAGCCTGATCCACACAGTGAGAACAAATTTCTTTAGCCATGCATAGAGGTTCACCCCTTTAATCATAGCACTCAGAAGGCAAGGGGAGGTAGATCTCTTTGAGTTCATAGCCAGGCTGCTCTAGAGAGAGAATTCAAGGACCCCCCAGAGCTGTACAATGTGATACTATTTTAGGGATGACAGGAGCCTGGGGGCTGGCAGGCAAAGCTTTAATAAGCATCCATGCATTCTCAGTATTTGGTGCCTAACTTTGATTGTAGTAGTCCAGTTTCAGGCCACCTGGATCCACACAGTGAGAACTTGTCCAACAACATCAAATTCCAAACACAAAACAGTCGTACCTTTCTTGAAGAAAACAGTAGAAACCTCAGTTCATCAAATGGACCTTTAGAACCTATTTAACCAGTGACCCTAGACAGGCTCAGAGTTAAAAGTACTGGTTCCAAACTCGAGGACCACAGTTGTATTTCTGGATCCCAGGAAGATAAAACATCTGAAAGGTTTTCTCCCACCTCCACACGGGCACCATGACAAATGGCCCAATCACCAGTAATTAGAAATCAAAACTTGCTGGGAATTTTGTACCTGCCTTTAATACTAGAACTTGAGAGGCAGAGGCAGGCAAATCTCTATGAAATATGGATCCCCTGTGCATTTTCTTGGGTTCTCTAGAGTCAGAGAATGTATGGGCAGACTCTATGGAGTTAGAAAATTTGTCGATGACTTACAGTCTGTAATCCAACTCCCCAAAAATGGGCAGCAGCAGCTGTGGATGGAAGTCCAAGGGTATAGCAGTTGCTCAGTCCCACGAGGCAAGGAGGCAAGGAAGAGTGAGAGAGAATCTTCCTTCTTCCAATGTCCTTATATATCTCAAGTAGAGGGTGTAGCCTGGATTAAAAGCTTTAGGTCTCCAAAAGTGGGTGTGGATCAGATTAAAGGCATGTGGGTCTCCTGCAAAGGGTGTGGCTCAGATTAAATACGTGTGCCTCTACACCTCTAATCCCAGATGATCTTGAACTGGGAGATCTCCTTGTCTTAATATCCTGGAATTCATAGCCCGGACACCCCTTCATTCATGGGGTTCTGCATCTGTAAACTGGCTCAAGTCTGTACATGGATTCACTGGCTGAGGTTGCCTTTTGCCATGATCCAATGCAGCTTTTCTATTATTTGTTTGAGGATTTTTCTCCTTATACAGATCAAACAGATATGCAGTAGGTTTCCTATGTATTTCATCCCTGGAAACACCATTATTGATTAGCCAGCACCAAAGGTTCAAACGACTTATATCATTATAAATTCCACCTCTCTGCCCATTACGGGGTATGTCATTATAAACATTGTTTTGTTTATACTGTTCATTATAATAACTACGATCACCTTGTCTCTGGCAATTCAATGCTGCCACCTGGCCCTTGTTAAGTCGGGGCCCAATTAAACCCATTGAATTTAATTCATCTAATTGAGCAGCAGCATCTCCAACCCTAAGTTCTGGCACAAGGAAAAGGGCAAGAACAAAACTCTTTAAATGTGCTGGTTCCCCACTCACCAGTTTGCGTCTTATAGGACTGGTGAAGGGCATATCTTCAGGACCTTCCCACTGTGGAGGATTGGGCTTTACACAATGTATCCACTCTAACATTTCAATTTCCCTAAGCCTTAAAATCCCTTCATCAACACTAAGCCAAGGGATATCAGGCATTTTCAACTCCTTTTCTGTAGGCCATCTTTTGATAAATACTTCAACCAACCAATCAAACAAACTGTTGATACCTTTTTTTAACTGTGCGAACTTCATGTTAAAACTAGAATCTCCACTCAGAGGGCTCATGCCAATAAACTCAGCCTGCTCTAGTTTTAAGTTCCTTCCACCATTATCCCACGCCCTTAAAATCCATTCCCACGCATATTCCCCAGACTTTTTCTTGAATGTATTAGCAAACTCATTAAGCTCCTTATTAGTATAGTGCATTTCCTCATGGACTACAGTTTCTACCTCCACTTTAGGGGACTGCTTTGCCTTGAGTCTGGTTATAGGTCTAGAAGAAACTCTTGGTGGGCCCTGAGAAACATCAGTATTGTCAGCAAAAGTCACTGCTGGATTATCAGGCTTTGAGGGTTTAATTTCCTCAGGTGGAGAAGGCATTATTTCAAGGGGTGGGGCTGAGGGTGCTACTTCTTCAGGTGGAGAAAATCCTTGAAAATCTGAAGATTCTCAATTTCAACAGGGTCTTCCCACACATCCCCATCCCAAGTTATAGGATCCCATTCTTTGCCAGTTAATGTCCTTACTTTAATTGCTGACACATTCTGAGGTTGATACTTAAATTTTTGCTGTAATTCAGCCAACCTTATGATGAGGGTTTCAGTTTGATTTTCTGCTACTTGAGCTCTATGGCTGCTAGAGAGTAGATTCTCTTCAAGGGCACACTTAGCAACTTTTAGATTGTTTACTTGAGTCTGGAGTTCTTCAATTTTATCACACAACTCCTTCCTTTCCTTCATTGTTTTTTCCTTGAGATGCTAAGAGCAACCAGCCAGAAAAATAATTTTCTGATTATTTCCCCAACTTGGAGAAAGTATTGTATACCACCGAATCACCTAATTCATCAAGATAATAAAAGACATTAGCTTCTTTAAGCTTGAGATATAGTTTCATCCACGGGTCTTCAATATTCTCCATGCTCCCAGGAGGGAGAGAATCTGGAAAAGTTTCAGTAGTTGAAGGTGCTATTGGACCAACCAACCAAATCCAAAATTTTGAAACATTCACCCTTATACTTCTGCTCCTCTAGAACCACTCCCGGTACCAACTTCTGTATTAATTTGGGTTCTCTAGAGTCACAGAACATATGAATAGTCTTATATAGTTAGGGAATTTGTCGATGACTTACAGTCTATAGTCCAACTCCCCAACGATGGTCAGCAGCAGCTGTGGATGGAAGTCCAAGGATCTAGCAGATGCTCAGTCCCACGAGACAAGCAGGCAAGGAAGAGTGAGAGAGAATCTTCCTTCTTCCAATGTCCTTATGTATCTCCAGCACAGGGTCTAGACTACATTAAAGGCTGTAGGTCTCCAACAGAGGGTGTAGCACAGATTAAAAGTGTGTGGGTCTCCAGTAGAAAGTGTGGTCCAGATTAAAGGTGTGTGCCTCCATGCCTTTAATCCTAGATGATCTTGAACTCATAAATCTCCTTGTCTTAATCTTCTGGAATTCATAGCCACTATGCTTCAAGATCTCCATACCAAGATCCAGGTCAGAAACTTATATCTCTGAGCCTCCAAATTAGGATCATAGGTGAGCCTTCCAATTCTAGATTGTAGTTCATCCCAGATACAGTCAAGTTGACAACCAGGAATAGCCACTACAGGAACCTTATAAATGTAGTCAGTGTGGCAAAGCCTTTTCAAAAGTGAGTAATCTCCAAAGTCATAAAAGAACACAGGCTGGAGAGAAATCTAATGAATATTATCATGAATTAAATGGGAGTTAAGAAGCCATTGGGTTAGGAATATGATAGACATAGGAGCTTAGGATTATGTCAACTCTTGAGATGATTCTTAGGATGGTTTGTCAAAGAATGTTGCTGCCTATTCCACTTGTCTGAAGTCTCCTTGTGATGAAGGTAAAGAGGTTTAGATTAATTGCATTGACAAAGGAAGTCTCAAAAGTCCCCGCATAGAATTTGGCCTGACACATTCGATCAAGCATAACAAACTCCAAAAGGAAAATTACAAAATTTAAGATTCAAAGAGCAAAGCATCACCAGGAAGTTGAATGAAGCTAAATCTTGTGATCAAGGATATTCAAAAATACTAAAGGAATGGTTACATGAAGTTATTCCTGTCAACAATGATATTAATGGAATATTTATATTAGGGTCAGATTCCATCCATCTAAACTTATAGATTTGCAGTTGTATGAAAGAGAAATGTATCATTTTAGGAATTATTATTACCTGGTTATTGTTTTCATATCGACATATGTTGATACACATTTGTGTCAAGCTGAAAAGGGATGGGTTTTGATTGGTATTCTGTGTTTTCAACTTAAGATCTAAAATGAAAAGCTTAGTCAGGCATGGTGTTACATGATTTTTATCCCAGCTTTCATGAGACAGAGCCATACAGATCTCTGGGATCAAGGTAGATCTTTGCGCAAGTTCCAGGAAAGCCAAGCTTAGGTAGTGAAGTTTTTGTAAAAAAAATGCTGATGATAATGAAATAGAAGGGGCCCACCAGGTTCCAGCCCCAGCAAGGAACCGAACTCAGCAGCTTTGTCCATGTGACTGTCTTAAGAGGTAAGAATAGAAGGAACCACTGAGATAATTGATGCTGGCTAGCTAATTAATTAGAAGTGATGAAGAAGAAATCAGCATCACTGAGGTGAAATCATCTGGGTAGTGTTTTCTGAGAGACAAAGAATGTGTGTTCCAGAAATTGCCAATATTGGACCTAGGTAATGTGTAAAGATTGTTCTTATTATTTGTTTTGTTTTATTAAGTATTTTTGCTTTTATAGGTTTAAGGAACATTGGTGTGTAATTCTCTTTTGTTGCTTATACTTTTTTGATTGGATATTTGAGCAACCATGGACTCACAACATAAATCGGTTGTTTCTTCTGCCTATATTGTTGAATACTTTGAGGAGTATTCTCATTAACTCCTCTCTGGATGTCTACCCTAAAACACATGGTCCTGGGCTCTCTTTGGTGGCAGATTAATATTGGCTTCTCTTTTTCTGTATGTTTAGGTCTAAGTTGTTTATCTTAGGGATGGAGAGAGTTCAGTGGATAAGAGTACTGACTTCTCATGCAAAGGTCATGAGTTCAATGCCCAAACATCACATGGTCACTAACAACCAAGCATAATTTTATTTAATGTCGTCTTCTGGTGTGTCTGAAGACAGTGATAGTGTACTAATTTGTTTAACATGAATAAATAAGTAAATAAATATTTTTAAGAGGTTGTTTATCTTGGTTTGATTTAATTCTGAAATGTGGATCCTATCCAGGAAATTACCTATTCCTTTTAGAATATCCAATTCGGTGGAGGACAATTCTTTTTAATTTCAGTTTTTATCAATCTTGGAATTTCTTCACTTTCTGATATTTTTTCTCCATTTTCATTTTAGATTTCAGTAATTTTGGTATTCTCTATCTTTCAATAAGGGACATTCTGTCTTGTCTAATAAATTGCTCAAAATACTAACTTCATTTTTCATTGATTCCTTGCTTTCATCTTTTTCTATTTTATTTATTTCAGCACTCTAGTTTGATAATTTCTCAATGTGTACTCCATTTTATAATTGCTCATTTGCTTCTTTCTGTTCTGGACTTTAAATTGTGCTGTTAAATTGCCAATAGATGAGCTCTCCAAGACGCAGATTGGGGATAGAAGTAGAAGCAGTTGGATCTCTGATCTCAAGGCCAATCTGGTAGTCAGATCTAGTTTCAAGACAGCTAGAGCTACAGACTAAAACATAGGCTAAAAAATCCAAACAAGCAAAAGAAAGGAATGAAGTTCTCAAATGAAGATCGTATCACTCTGGGTGAAATTGTATAGAGATAACACTATAGTGGACTGATGAGACAGGCAATGGGGGAAGGGCTCATGGGTCAGTAAATCTACTTGGGGTGCCTGTTGTAAAGAGTAAAGGATCACATAGAATAATCTCTCACTCACTCTCTCTGTCCTGATAGAGGATTATATTAGAATGACTTACATGATGCTGTCTGCCTTATTCCACAACAGCTGGATGGGAAGCAAAGTCCAAGAATCCAGAAATTCTCAGTCCCTGAGGCTGGATGTCACAGCAGGTCTTCAGTAGAAGATGGAATCACAGACAAGTAATCAATAATGCCAGGGAAGTCCTACATCTTGCTATCTAGGAGAGAGCAAGCAGGTAATGTGAAAACTTACTTCCTCTGTGTTCTTATGTAGGCCTCAAGATGAAGGTGTGGCCCAAACTAAAGGTGTGTGTTCCAGATTGAATCTCTGGATTAAAGGTGAGTCTCTTCTGCTGGGTGTGGCGACTCAGACCTTTAATCCAAGCACTGTGGGAGTGAATCATGCAGGTGGATCTCTGTTAGTAGCCTGGTCTACAAAGTGAGTACCAACAAGGTGAGAAGAGAAGTGTAGTGCTAGGGAAATGTTAGTGAGCTACAAAATAACAGATAGGAGCCGATCTGATAAAACTCATAGTAGGGTTGTTATTTTATTATTTTATATTATTTGAATTAGCTTGAACCCTCCAAGAAACCACTATCATGAAGGATGGGTGTGGTTGTTGAGGGCAATGCAAGAGCCAGAGCCAAGGAATGAGGCCTGGCTAGAAGCCTAAAGTCTCCTTTTGCAGATCATCAGTTCTCCTACAGAGCTGCAGACCAGCGAATTCTTCACCACAGAGGGCGCTGCAGCACTGGCGCTCCAGGTGGTGGTGATCTCCGTGCTCACACCTTGGATCCCCTTCTTTAGTAGCTATGACTTCTCCCCCAAGCCAAGTTCTGCTAGGCTGTCAGCAGGCCTGAGTTGTTTTCCGAAGGTGATTTGCAACCTCATGTGTGTTTTTGTTCCTCTGAACATTCGCTGTGCTGACAGGATTGGACTCTGCCAGGTGAACAGAGGTGGAATTCTGCAGGAGCTCAGGGTCTGGAAGGTGTGCTGCTAGAGGCTGACGATGCCCATTGGATCTATCACACCATGTGTGCTGTTTTATGCTATTATTTCTTTGTTCTGTAGATTTCGTATTTTTAATATTATATTTCCTAAGAGATGCCATCTCACTCACAAAGGAGCGGACAACTTCAGAACTGCGTCAGGTATCGCAATGCCTGGAACAGTCAGAGATGTGTGGACTACTTTTGCTGGCATCAGGAGCAGTTGCTAATCCTGTATTCCCAGCAGAGAGATGGTAAGGGGGTACAGCTAAGTGCAGAGATGAAGCTTCAGGACACAGACTCTCCTCTCCACACCCCACTACCCAGCCTCTCTGTCTGTCTCACATTTTATGTCCTGCCTTTGAGATGAATAAACATAACTTTTACATCCTGTAGTCTCTGTCTGCACAGAAGACAGTCAGGGATCTCCTGGGATAGCTGAGCTCCAGGCTTCCCTGAACTACAGTGGGTATGTGGATGTCTGCTTTCTGTGTTCAGGGGGAACTCTCCCTGCGAGGGTGAGTGACCCCAAGTACATGGAAAAATAAACCTCATGCTCTTGCATCAATCTTTCATCAAGCTGTGTGCTGAGGGGTTGTGCACCTGAGCTCAATCCCTGGGGGGTCTGTTGAGTTACAACAATCTTTGCACCCTGTTGTTCCTAAATGCTGAAAATTCGTCCACTTTCTTTCCATTGTTGAATACATGGTAAAGCTGTCTTTGACAAAGGCACCCTTTAGACCCTGCACTTGTACTGAGTCAGCTGCCTAATGGCCTCGCTGCCCACCTCTGGAGGTCTACAAAACTGCTCTATGCCAGAATCTCAACTGGAACTGCATTTCTTTCCTTGTGAAGAGGCTTTTCCAGGACAGCACTGTACAGGACATCAAAGCTCTGCTCTCTGAGCTGACTCTCTCGAGCTTGGCTTCGTTTCTGCAGTCACTCCATGGCTATCTTCCTGGTGAACACTTGTCCAGTGTGTAACATGCCAGAAGATGCTAACTGATGGATTCTCACTCACACATGCAGGGTTCGGGGCCAGCTTTGTGATCCTAGTTAAGTCCATAATTAATCTGCCTACTCCTTTGTCTGTAGTGTCAGGGAGATGTTAGTGATCTCCAAAACACAGCCAGGAGCCGATTGATGCACCTCACATCAGGGTATTTATTCCAGCTAGCTTGCAGTCATCCCTGCCTCGCACCACCTTCCCTCAGGACAGTTTGTGTGTGTGTGTTTGTGTGTGTGTGTGTGTGTGTGTGTGTGTGTGTGTGTGTGTGTGTGTATGTGTGTGTGTTGGAAGGGAAACCATGTATGTTTCTCAGGGCAAAATTTTATAGAAAGCTGTAAGCAGGGAGTCCATGTGTAAACATCTAATTGGAAAGCTTTTGTGGCCTTTAATAAGTTGCCTGGTGCTGGGAGTTATAAACTTAATTTCTGTTCTCCTCTGAATTGTTGAAGGTTAGGCAAGGTGTTGTCTTGTAACCTGGGGGTGTAGGTTTGTTGGGGGAATGACCTGGAGATGGAGGTCTTTTCGAAGGTGTAACCCAGAAATGCTGGTCTTGTTGGGGATTAGCCTCAAGACAGAGTTTTTCTGTGGGGCAATGTGGAAACTAATGTTAGGTACCAACCGGTTACTTTACCTGTGTTCAATCATAGGTCAGGTTCTCTAAAATGGAGCTGAACTTAAAAGATTTGGCATCTCAAGGCCACACCTGCAGTAGCTAGAAAAGGTGCCTGGGCAATGAATAAGTCTGGCCAGAAGTATGAATATTTCTTGGCTCCCAGCTGCAAGCCTGTGATTGCTTCTAGTGGAGGGTGCTCAGGAGCTAACAATGCACTGTGAGAGTTCCCCCTGGTCAGCCCTATCCCTGAGTGCTTGAGAATTTCTGCTTATGCAATTTCCATTAGGCTGTCAACAACCTCTGAGCTGAAATCTGATAGTGATTTCAGACGTCATACATTATTTTGTGCTTTTATTTTACCGACGGGATCAGACACTGCCATGCAGGCTACAGTGGGATTGTGTGTGAACCCAAGATCTAGACCCCATGTGCCTAGACACCAACTAAAATACTTGGCATTAGAGTGTGAGTGTGCAGGAAGTATGATGCTGTGCTGTCAGCAGTCTGATCCTAAATCACACCTTGATTGTAAACAGCATAGTTGATTTTGTTTCTAGGTGCTTTAGTTTTCCGAAGGAGCAAGACTTTTCCAGGCTGTACTAGGATCCTTTGCAAAAACCTAGAGTCCAGAAAGAGTGGAGGAAACACTGGACAAAATCCCTGGCGCCTATGTACGATTATATGAGAAATGTGATACCGACCCAGTTTCATTTTGTTTTTAGGTCCTCTCAGCTGCCATTGTTTCTAAGTATCTCTGGGTTGTGTTGGATCTCTATACTCTCAAAACAGTTGTCATCCATGTTGATTCAGCACAGGGGTTTCTCAAAGTTCTTAAGTTTATTCCCGGTGTGCTGGTTATCTTATGGCCCAGGACACATGAGAACCAGGTTTCCTAAGATTGCCTGAAGACTTCTTAAAAAAACAAAAACAAAACAAAACACCATTTATTCCTGTGACCTAGGCTCAAAATAAAAAACAAGCAGGAAAAAATGGGATGTGACACTTCTTAAAATAAAATCCCCTCACTCTGGATGCAATTGTCTAGAGCTAAGCATTATAGGTGACTCAATAGACAGGCAAAGGGAATGGGATAATGGGCCAACAAATCTTTTTGGGGTGACTGGTTTAGAGAACAGTGTATCCTGATCTGTATCCACTCTACACTTCACCTTTTCCCTGAGTCCATTTCAAGAAGGACACAAATTTCCAGCATTTCAACACTTTTATTAAGAAAGCTGTAAAAAAAAAAAATAAAAAAAAAATAAAAAAATAAAAAAAAATAAAAAAAAACAAGCATGAAGTAGATGGCTGCAGAAACCTGGCTGCCTTTGAATGGTCTTTTTTTCTGATACAGGAGCTGACAGAAGATTTCCTAATTGCAAATCTTAGCAGGCATCAGGGTTCCTGGGCCTCAAACAGAATCCTGGGAGAATTTTTTTTTCACTTCTTCTTCTTCTTCTGGCTGAAAGTCCTTTGAAGCCACATGCAGCATCCTAGGTTCCTGGGAATGCCAAAAGCATGATCCTGGTCAGGGCAGTCTCCACTATCACAGGTCTCAAGTTCCAGGCCTTTCTCCCTGAGCAAACTTGGCGAGGGTTGGTCGGGCTCCTCTATACCTTTGTTTTTGTCATTGTCCACATCTCTTGAGGACACTTGTGGCTACCTCTGATTCTCAGTCTGAAAGACCTCTGTGCCCTTCTTGGCACAATTCGATCTGCTGCTGTATCTCAGGTTGTCCAAGCTCTCAAATACATAGTAAAAGGGGTATAGATCCCAATCAACAATCCAGCCATCATCAAAGCTGTGGTTTGTCTCTCCACAGAAAGAAAGTGGCTGAGATTTTGAAGATCTTGTACTCATAGCTGGCAAATCTCGTGCACTCGGCAGTCCATGCTCTTCGGAATCTGCTGTATTTTTGAGAAAACTGAAACAGTACTCCCTCAGAACCTTCAGGTTATCCATGGAATGCTGAGGGAAAGTACTTGACCTTCTGATATAGAGAAATCTCCAGTTAGTTAACTACACCCTCCCAAGTATTACAGTGTCAAAAATTGGGTGTTAAACCCACAATACTAGCATCTATTTGCATTGCCTAAGGAGGCAAGATTCTGCCCAGTATGGTGGTGCAAGAATTTAGTCTCAGCACCTATAGGAAAGAAGCAGATTGGGGATAGAAGTAGAAGCAGGTGCATCTCTGATCTCACGGCCAACCTGGTAGTCAGACCTAGTTTCAAGACAGCTAGGGCTACACAGAAAAACCTAGGCTCAAAAATCAAAACAAGCAAAGAAGAAAGGAGTGAAGATTCTCAAATTAAGATCCTGTCACTCTGGATGTGATTGTCTAGAGTTAAAATTGTAGTGGACTGATGAAACAGGCAATGGGGTAAGTGCTCTTGGGTCAGTAAATCTACTTGGGGTGCCTGTTTTAAAGAGTAAAAAGATCACATAGAATGATCTCTCACTCACTCACTCTGTCCTGATAAGGGATTATATTAGAATGACTTACATGATGCCATCTGCCTTATTCCACAACAGCTGGATGGGAAGCGAAGTCTACGAATCCAGAAGTTCTCAGTCCCTGAGGCTGGATGTCTCAGCTGTTCTTCAGTAGAAGATGGAATCAGAGACACACAAGCTCTAATGCCAGGGAAGTCCTAAGCCTTGCGATCTAGGAGAGAGCAAGCAGGCAATGTGAAAACTTTCTTCCTCTGTGGCCTTATATAGGCCTCAAGATGACGGTGTGGCCCAAATTAAAGGTGTGTGTTCCAGATTCCATCTCTGGACTAAAGGCGAGTGTCTTTTGCTAGGTGTGGCGACTCAGACCTTTAATCCAAACACTATGGGAGTGAATCAAGCAGGTGGATCTCTCTGAGTAGCCTGGTTAACAAAGTGAGTTCCAATGAGGTGAGAAGAGATTTGTAGTGCTAGGGAAATGTTAATGATCTACAAAATAAGAGACTGAAGCCAAACTGATGTAACTAAAATTATGCTCCTTATTTTATTTTATTTTATTTTATTTTATTTTATTTTATTTTATTTCATTTCATTTTATTTTATTCGAGTTATCTTGGTCCCCTCCAAGTAACCGCTGTCATGCAGGATGGTTGTGGTGATTGAGGGCAATGCAGGAGGCAGAGCCAAGGAATGAGGCCTGGCAAGAATGCTAAAATCTCCATGTGAAGATCCTCATTTCTTCTACAGAGCTGCAGTGCAGTGACTTCTTCACAAGGGGTGCTACCTCACTGGTGCTCCAGGTGATGGGGACCTCAGTGCTCATTATGTGGACCCCCTTCTCTAGTAGCTATGACTTGTCACCCAAGCCATATTCCCTTAGGCTGTCAGGAGGCCCTAGTTGTTTTCCAAAGGTGATTTGAAACCTCATGTGATTTTGTTCCTCTAAACATTCACTGACAGGATTGAACTCTGCCAGCCAGGGAGAGGTAGAATTCTGCAGGAGCTCAGGTTCTGGAATGTGTGCTCCTAAAGGCTGACCCAAACGCCTAGCCCCTGGGTTCAAGGATGGAGTTGCATTGCAGGTGCTGTGGGTTCGGCTTGTTTTCTAACCAGCTCAGCCTCCTGACATTTCAAAAAGCAGACTTCAAACTGCCTGCCTTAGGTAAATGACCCATTCAGCCCTACAACGTTTGCAAAGACTTGCCACACTGCCACCCTCTCACACAGTGCATCAAATTCAGTGCAAACAAAATCTCCATGCAGATGCTTTCCTTTCTGTTCTTCTAAGATTTTCCAGATGGCACAGACAAGTGCTCAACTGGTATTCTGTCTCAGCTGGTCTTTTCATCTAGCTGTAGTTTCACTGTTGCCTTGGGGCCATGGTCAAAGACTACACTTGACACACGGAAAACACAGGATGACGACGGTTTACTCTCACACACACACCGACTTTTTGGAGAGTCTTGCAATCCTGGCATGGCAGGTTCATAATTAGTCCCCTTGTTGGCTTGTCTACACTTGTAGAGGCCACAGCTGGAGTAGGGACCAAGAAGCCAGTAGCACAATGATCCATAGATCCACAGCTCTAACTCTGAGCTCCAGGTGCTGCCACTTCTTCACAGCAGGGGTCGCTGTGGGGCAGCTCTTCCTCCAGAGAGGAATGCTAATGGTCAGTGCACATCTTTGGAAGCTCATGGCTCTGCTAACTGCGAATTTTCCACACAGCCAATTTCTTCTTGGCTCTTGGCTTGTGAAAGCTGAAATCATTTCCAACTGTGAGGGTGATTTTGTTTCTTGGTGCTTTTGTTTTGACAACCAAATCAGATTATGCCCAGCAGGCTGCAATGGGACTTGATTCGAACCCAGGGTTCGCTCCTAAATGCTGACATAACAGCCTGATGCCCAGGGATGAGTCACTCTCTCAGTGAATGCAAGATGTATTACCTGAGACTTCCCACCTCTGCTGAGAATTCCATGTGGTGTGAATTAAAGAAAATGTTGAATATTCAAGGAAAAACATGCTGGTTAGTATTTCTGTGCAGTACTTATTTCCTACACACACTTCCTGAAAAATGAGGTTCAGAGAGCAAACTGTAATAAATGATACTTATTTGTCGTCTTCACACTGAGAGCTTTGTGACCACTCTCTAGTCTGGTGCATGATTTAGCCTACTGAGGGGTTAAACTTTAAGAAAGACCAACAGTAGTAAGGCTTATAAAACATGAAGCCCCACCCACCTTCCTTGTCAGTGACACGCACAGTAACAGTCAGTCTCACTGAGCTCCGCCCACCTTCTTTGTCAGTGACGCCCACAGTAACAGTCAGTCTCACTGAGCTCCGCCCACCTCCCATGTCAGTGACGCCCACAATCTCGCCAAGACACGCTGACCCCGCCCTCCACCCCTGTCAGTGATGTCCACAATCATGGTGGTTCTATCATTTTGTGAGAAAGCCTTGAGCTGTGCACACCCATAAATGGTTGTGTGTCGTGATGGCATTGTGTGAACGTGGGTGATGTGTCCCCATGCATCCGATGCACACACTGAATACTTCTGGTGCGGTTTTACCTAAAGTGTCACCACGTGAGGCAGCCTTCATGATATATAGTGGATATCTGCGGAGACTCGCAACGTCTCCTGTCAGATTTTATTCTGTATGCTAATAAAATATGTCAATGAAATAGGCACAATTTAAATGGGGAAAGGAGATGGTCCGTATTTATGGTACATACATATATATATATATATATGTGTGTGTGTGTGTGTGTGTGTGTGTGTGTATGTATATATATATATAAAATATCTTTAAAAAGAAAAGAATCAAAGTTGTGGGGTGAAAGTCTTACAGAAGCCACCCCTTATGCTAAATAAAGCTTTCAAGAATAGCATATATATTTACGTATTTATTCATATATTTGTTTATATATTTCTGTATTATATATATATATTTATATTTATACTATATTT
The DNA here is from genome assembly GCF_947179515.1 of Apodemus sylvaticus. NCBI lineage: Eukaryota > Metazoa > Chordata > Mammalia > Rodentia > Muridae > Apodemus > Apodemus sylvaticus. The sequence goes on from NC_067490.1 coordinate 62,825,281, forward strand.
TAAATAAAAATAAAATAAAATATAGTTATAAAATATAAATTTGTGTTTATATAAATATAAAATACATTTTTGATAAAAATATGAATATAAAAATATATAAGTCTTTTAAAATAAATCTTTAAAATGATAAAAGTATGTATAAATGTTGTGATGAGGAGATCTTGCAGAAGCCATATCTTATGCTAAGTGAAGTTCTTAAGAAAACCATCTTGTTGCCGGGTAGGTGGTGGTTCATGCCTTTAATCCCAGCACTTGGGAGGCAGAGGCAGGGGGATTTCTGAGTTTGAGGCCAGCCTGGAACTACAGAGAGGGTTCCAGGACAGCCAGGGCTACACAGAGAAACCCTGTCTCAGAAAAAAAAGAAAGAAAGAAAACCATCTTGTGCACTACTTACATAGGGAAAATGGAAATAAACAGGAAGCCAGCAGAAGCTATCATAAAATTCTGCACTTGGAGAAAAGACCTTATCTCAGGAACATTACTGCCCAAGCCTACTGTGGCCTTAGGACTGACAACCGCAGCCCCATATGGTGGACAGAGTTGGGTTCTGAGGACATAAAATGTCCTGAAGGCCCTGGCCCCAGACCATTACCAGCTCTCCCAAACATATCCCTGGCTTTAGAAAAGGAGCTCTATTTTATTCTCCATCCACTGTAGCCTCAGGAAAAGGTCCCATGGAGTAGGCCCATGCGGTTACGATCTCTGCCAAGTATGTTCCTGCGATTGGGAAGGAGCTATGTCATTCTCCATGCATGAGGGCCTCATGGAAAGACTTGCTGGATAAGGCTAGCCCTGCATAAAACAGTCTCTCTCTCTCTCTCTCTCTCTCTCTCTCTCTCTCTCTCTCTCTCTCTCTCTCAATTACTTTTTAATTAGTTTACTTATTAACATTCCAATTGTTGCCCCACTCTCTGGTCTCCACTCCCAGGGCTCTTTAACCCATTCCTCCTCCCATTTGCTTTGAGAGGGTGCTTCCCCACACTCAGCTCTAATCCTCTCATCCACCCACACACCACCAACTCACTCCCCCATTATCCTTCCCTGGGGCATCAAGTCTCCTGGAGTAGTAGGTATATATTCTCCCACTGGGTACAGACAATGCAGTCCTCTGCTACATATATTCCTGGGGCCATGGAACAGTCCTTACTCATTTGTTGATGGCTTCATCTCTCTGAGCTCCCAGGGGTCTGGGTTACTTGACACTGTTTGTCTTCTTAAGGGATTGGCATCCCCTACAGCTCCATCCATCCTCCCCTAACTCTCCATAGGGATCCATGACCTGGGTCCCATGGTTGGCTGTGAGTATCTGCCTCTGCCTCAGTCAGTCGCTGGTGTTGCCTCTCAGAGGACAGCTGTGCTCAGCTCCTGTCTGCAAGTACAAAGGTGTTTTTCCATCTCACATGGCTGTCACCCAGTGTAGTCTGTCCCATGTGGCAGAACTATGCTTTCCTCAAGTAGAAAATGGGGGCATCAGGTTTTAATGTTGGTTGTGATTCTGTAATGACTGTGTGAGCAGCTTGTCATAGACGTTTATTTTATTTATTAATTATTATTATTATTATTACAATATTATTATTATTATCATTATTATTATTATTATTATTAACATGCTGTCAGCATGTTCACTTTCTCTGGTTGTACACTACAGTTGTCTCCTTTTTTATAGTTTGGAGATTGATTTCTAGACAAACCTGGTGACCAAACACGTAACCCCCCAGCATCCTAGTCTCTCACCAGCCTGCTTAATATACTATCAGTGGGGTGATTTTAAGGTTGTCCTCAATCAGCTAAGTGCTACTTACTGTCCCTATTTCCTAAGCTTGGTGAATCCTTTATATCTTCCGTTCTACTCTTCTGTATCGCAATTTAATATTGGAGTTCCACCCAACACATGAGATGCTTTTCAAAGGCTCCAAAAAATAAACTGCAAATGGATCTTATACATAAGTAGTAAATGCTAAGAGCAGAGCTTGTGGATTTAAGAGGAAATAGAGCTCTCCACGTTAAGCATCCTACCTGTATTATTACTTGAAGCAAGTCCTTGGCTCACATGTTTTGAGCAGATTCAGCCTTGCTGGTGAAGTTAGTTTTTCAGAGTTCACAGCCTGATATAGGTAGTGAGGAGCACCACAAAGGAACTCAGAGGTGTCCACATCTGGCTACATCTGGCAACATATGACTGATGCTTCCCATCCAGCCCCAGGGAGGACCCACCACCACCAGCTCCACTGCACATCCACGTTCTCCTCATTATAGGCAGAAACCCTGTGTTCAACATGTCTCAAAAACAGAACTTAATGAGGTCACCACACAGCACCCAAAAGCAGCACTCAATGCATGACACAGAGAACCATTCAAGCCTGCACAGCCAAAACAAACTTCAACAAGGCACCAGGAAGAACCCTCCTCTTATTCTGACTGGCAGGTCTGCCTGGTGTCCTTGATTGGCCAGTGAGTCTTCCCCATCCTCAAGGTTAGAGTGTGATTTCAGTCCTGGTCCAGACCTTTCATATATCTCAGGTAAGATTTGCACTCCCATAGCATTTGTGCCTGTCCTCCAAGAACCTCATCCATCTGCACTCCCACCCAGCACTGGAGGAGGACACACCATTGCAACTGAGGCTGTTCAGCTGCTTTCTCCTCCCCTTTGTGGGCAGTGATCCTGCTCTCATCGTGACCTGACTTCATAGCTTGCATTAGAATTCATCACAGCACTTCCCCTTCTTCTTCTTCCTAAAATCAAGTAGGGTAACCTGTTATTGACTTGTATGGGTGATATAAAGCTGGCCCATTAGTGGAAGGATTTCCAGGCTTTTAACATTAAAGAGGGGTTTCAGGAAACAAGTGTTTTGCTTTGTGGCCTCTTAAAATTCCATTCCGCCATATGATAGATAAGAAAAAACCCCGGGAGAAAACAAGGAAACAGATGACAAACACTGTGGAGCACTATTGTGGAGCACACTTGTTAGTCAACACATCTTCAGCAGTGGTAAGGTGGAGAAAAGCCCACAGTTGTGTTAGCACAGGTTTTCTATATCAACATGTGCCATAGCGACAGTGAATTTTTGTGTGTATATAGAAAGAAGATTTATTATAATGTCTCAGAGACAGTTGTCCTCTTCCAATAATGGCTGTCTGCCAAGGGAAATGTCAAATCAAGGACTTATCTTCTGTTGAAAAGGAGCTGCAATTTTCCTGAGCCCAGCATGAAGCCAGAAAACGAAACTCTTGTTTCCTAAAGTCACTCTTTAAAGTTAATAACCTGGGCACCCTTGCCCTTGTGGGTCAGATTGACACCTCCACTGCACCTGAGGAACTGGCTATGCAAGCTATTCACCTTGATTACAGGAAGAGGAAGGCAAGTGCTGTGAGGAAAGCTCAAGCAAGGTCTGAATTTAGGTCCTGGGAAGTGCAGTTTCCTTGCTTACAAGGGGAGGAGCAGTCAGCTGAGCAGCCTGAGCTGGAGTTGTGGGTTGTCCCCTAGGGCTGGTTGGTTTAAAAGCCCTCTTGTAAGGCAGGCACAGATGCTAAAGGAGTGCAAACCACTCCTAAGGTTTGGAAAAAAGTTTGGCCCTCGACTATAAGCACACTTTAACCTTGGGGAGTGGTAAGGCTTACTGGCCAATCCAGACCTCCAGGCAGACCTGCCATTCACAGAAAAAGGCGTGATCTTCCGGGTACCTTTCTGAAAGTTCACTGTGGCTGTGCAGGCAAGGATAGTTCACTGTTTCCTGCTCTGAGCTCTGCTGTTCCGTGCTGTGCTGTGAGGGGACCTCAAGGAAGCTTTGAAATCGAGACATGGTAAGCACAGGATATCTGCCCTCAATGGAGAGGAAGACGTGGCTAAGCAGTGTGTGCTGTGATGGAGGGTCCTATCAGGGGTTGGATGGGAAACTTCAGCTAGATGTGACTATATGTGAGGTTTCTAGTGGTGCTTCTTACTTTCTCAATGAGGCAGTGTCCTGTGAATATATTCACTATCATGGCTAAATCTTCCCAAATCAGTTGGACCATTGGTTTGCTTGCAGAAACATCAAGGCTGCTTTTTTTTTTTTTTTTTTTTTTTTTTTTTTTTTTGATTCTGCAACACATGTCCAAAACATTTTGTGCTTTACACGGCACATTGATAGGGCAGATATGAATCTAATAGTCCCATTTTAACGTAACTTTTTTTTTTTTGCAGTTTTTACAATTCTTTACATGTATAGTGTTTTGAATATTGTGTGGCAAGGGGATTTTTTTTTGTTTCAATCTATTTGATATTTTGGATGCTTTGTGTACCTTAATAGGAATCTTTGTCTTTAGTTTAGAAATTGTTCATTTATGATTTCATTAAAACTATTTTCTTGACCTTTGAGCTGATATTTTTCTTCTATTACAATCAATTGTAGTATTTGCTTTTGGTTTTTTGCAGTATTCCTGGTTATTTATTGCCTGGAATCTTTTAGATTCCAAATATTTTTTGACCAATAAGTACAGTTACACTATTTATCTTCCTTTCCCTGTTGGGTGTGTGAAACTTGCCTCTGTAGTATTCCATGTGCTAGCAATTTCAATGGTCTGCACTCAGGAACTTAGCACCTGCTTAAATCATTACCTGCCTCCATTAACTGCTGCAGTTTTCAAGTGTGCTTTATATACACGGAACACTAACTTCAGCTGCTCTCTATATTTATTCCCTGTTTCTGTTCTCTACACAAGCCCCATCTATAGTCTTTCTCTACTCTCATCATAATCTCTCTGCTCGCTATCTGTGTTCCTGTCTGCAAGCCCTCTTGTGTACCTCTATCCCTTCCCCAGGTTCTCACTCCTGTCCTTTCCATAAAAGAACCTCTTTTGTATCAGATCTCTTGAATGTTTTTATTTTTGAGGATCTGCCGAGACAGGACAAATTGGATTACTTGGTGGCATATTTCCCTGTCTTATCTTTATTATGTTCCAATGATGATGTATAAGTACCTGGTTTGGTGGCAATAATAGGTCTAGAAACTGGTCTCTGGGTTTGTCTGGTTTGGCTGGTAATTTTATTCCTGAGTTACTTTTTGTTGTCTGTATTTTCACTGGATGTTGGCTGAGTGTAGCCCCATTTACTGACCTTTTTTGTGGGTATGTTCAAGAGGGAATGCTTGATAATGTTGAAAGTTGGGAAAGTGGCAGGCAGGAAGATACGACCTTAGCAATCCACCAGGAGACATAGTCAGGAGAGAGGGTAAGATATCACTGGCATTTGTTAGGGACAACTGTAAATTGCATGTGGGATAAAAATAGTGTTGTAAATTTTAAAGAAACTTACTTTGTTTCCTGGCAGGCATGTCACATATTTGAACAAGAAGTGTATATTCCTGGCTAATGTAGGACGAAGGTGTATTCTGATCCATTGTACATCAGAAAGACATGACTTGCTTTTTGAATTTATAAGATTTGACTTTCGAGATATTGCCTTGAGTGTCAGTCGACACTTTAGACATTTGAACTGTGTAGGAGCTCCTGCAAACTATTAGGATCACTGTAGACTCAATGCATTTTCTTCAAAGGATGAACATAAGCGTATAGCATCCCGCGTCAGAATGGAATTGATTGGGTCCCCTGGGTATCCCCACACCGTGGGGCTTCAAGTTTCTTCCTGGTTAAGTGCATCCTCTCCCACTGAGGCCAGATTTTGGAGTACAGTTAAAGGATACACATTGGAGTCCAGTTACCAGATACCAAAGATATGTAGCAGCTTTAGGGGCAGCCCATGTTCCAGTTGTTGGAGGACCCTCATGGAGACTAACCTGAACTTCTGCTACTTATGTGCCAGGAGCTCTTCATCCAGCTTTTGGGTGCTATTTAGTTGATGTCTCTGTCTCTCTGTGTCCCCAATAAGCCAGGTTAGTTGAGATTTTTGGTCTTCTTGTGGAGTTCCTATCTTCTTCAGCGCCTTCATTCCTTCCTCCGACTCCTTCATACGAGTCCCTCCAGTACATTCAATATTTGACTCTGTATATCGGCATCTATTTCAGTCCATTGCTGAGTGGATCCTCTCAATGGATAATTATCAAGGCTCATTTGTGTAGGCATAGCAGACTATCCATAATAATGTCATGGACTGGAGCTTGCCCATAAGGTGGTTTTCCTGTTAGGCAAGTTTCCCTTGGGCATTCCCTCAGTCTCTGCTCCATGTGCCCCCCTGCATTTCTTTTGGACAAGATAATTATTTTCTTTGTATCTACTGTGTTGTGATTGAAACTGATCCTTCTGCTTTCTTATGCACCCATGCAGTCACCATTTGGACTCTGTCCCTAAGATACAGTATAAACTATTTAAGTCTAAGCTATTTTGCAAGCCTCGTGGCTTAATATTTTTAATTTTATTCCTTTTGTTTTTGTTTTTCAAATTTTTTTCTCTGTGAAGCCCTTCCTGTCCTGATAGTTGATATAGAAAGAACAAAAGCCAATTGAAATGCTTTAGCACAATAAGTATATGCTTTTGTGCAACTCTTCATCTACATGTTTAATTTTGAAATCTTGCCAATTACATTGTTTATATTCTATTTCTCAAGATAGCATATCTTCATGACATCAGTACTACCTGAGGCTTCAGAATCATTGTTTCCGGGTGTGTAATATTCTGCCTCACTCTTGTTTATTTTTTCTGGAATTTTTGAATAAATTATAGTATTTACTGTGTGTGCATGGATATGAATATCATGTATGCCTCATCTTTTCTTTTGTCAGAAGATAGTCTCTGAACCCTTGATATTAAAGTAATGTGTAGTTAATTGTTCATTCCTATGCGTATGGTTGAAATTGACAACCATTATGTGGAAGTCCAGAAAGAATATTCCACTGCTAAACTCTCTCTCCTGCCCTGTGTTGCTTATTTATGATCAACATTTTCATTACTAGTATTTTCATCTGTCCATTTGGGACTGTTTAAACATGCATTCCATTTTGGTAAAATTGTATTAATGGTGCAGTTTAAACAAGTGCAATTAACAGTTCTGCAAAATGAATACTGAACTCCAGTGAATGTATAATTTTTTGTAGGAAGGTAAGGAACAGTGAGTTCTCTATCATTTTTGTTTCATTGATTGATTTTTTGCAGGGGATTGAAGGTCTGAACATATAACTTTCTCTGTCCTGTAACACATTACATAGACCATGCTTGTATCCAACTCAATGATATAAACCTGTCTGCACCTCTGTGATTAAAGACATGAAAAAATCCACCCAGCTTGCCCATCATTTTTATATTTAGTAATTGTTCATACAAGTTTTCAGATGTGTGCTCAATACTGTTGATATGTTTCCCTTGCATCTCCCTCTCAATTGCATTTCTCTTGAAAGGCTATATGCTATTCCGAGTATTCAGAAGCAACACAGGTGAATCTTATAATGCAAGTTGCTTCAAAAATGACATGGTGACTAGATGATAAATTCTGAATTATAAAATAAGTGGAGGAAGCACTAGAACTAAATTAATATATTTTCAAAGAAGCATACATTTACGTTACAGTAATGTCCATATACTTCTTTCTGTTGTACACACATATGGGATATTTTAGGATGCAGTGACTTTGGATGATGTGCTTGTGACCTTCACTGTGGAAGAGTGGGATATGCTGGATTCTTCCCAGAAGAGTCACTACAAAGATGTGATGTTGGAGACATACCTGAATCTCACTGCTATAGGTAAGACTGTGAATTCTTTTTCCAAATAAGGAAACAAATGTTTCTTGGTTATTGATGATCTTCTGTTATTTCAATTGGTAACAATAAAGATTGAGCTGAATAAATTGGGTTTGCTGAGTTTTCATGATAGCTTTTACAGCACTGTGAAAATTCACAGAACTTGAATTTTACCTTATTTCTAATATCATTCATTTTCTGGTACGGTCTTTAAGGCTACAATTGGGAAGCATCATATTGAAGAACACTGTGAAAATTCTAGAAGACATGAAAGGTAATTTTCATGTCCAAGCGGATGCACTTATGATTCTGAGGAAAAGTTAATATATTCTGGAAGCTCTAAAAAAGCAAAAATGTCAAAAAAACCAATCATTTAGGTGTAGCTATGAATGTAATATTCTTACCAAACTATACCTCAAATTCAGTTGTCTGTTTTGTGTATTCATTTGTTGTGCTGCTCCATTAGAACTATGCTGTGAGCTTGCTAATCTGTTTAGTCTCATAGTACTTAGATACTGCACATTGAATAGTGATAAAATTTATAGCTGAAACTTTCTAATAAGCAAATAGTCCATGGTAAAGTTGATGATACTCATATTCTTGTAGTGACATTGTAAAATTTGTTGAGAGGGCAGTTTATGAGAATCAAGAATAGTGTAGTGGTGAGACATTAAACTATATACTGCATTTTATGAGAAACAAAAATTCAAATTGTGTGAATGCAATGGGGAAACCTTTCAGTTGTTATTCTTCTTTTATTAAATATATCATGTGTCACAATAAATTCCATGAAGCCACAGGGATATTGAAAGAAACAAACTACATTTTTATTCAAAAAGATTAAGAAGATGTGTAGCCATCTGCCTTCAGTATATTTTGTGAATTTGTTAGACATTTCCAATTAATTGGCTTTCTAATTTTACTGGGAAAATCCCAAAAATCATACCATAGAAAACCTTTATGAGTACTAGGAACTTGTAAATTCTTCTACTTGTCCTGGTTCAGTGTCAAATGTGGTGTAATTCATACCACAGGAAAAATTATGAATGAAATCAGTTTTTTAAAATTCTGGGTTTTTCCAGTTTTCTTCAGATAGGAGAAATACATCATAGAAAAATTCCATATAAAAAAAGTATGTTATAAATAGGAGCCATGTAATAACCACCACATATATCTTGTACAACCCAAAAAGAGAGAGATATCACCATGAACATATGAAGTTATAAAACCTTAAGATCTAATGCATCTTTACCATTAGACAAATCTATAATCTTAATTCATATTGATAAAACTATTGATCAGGTTAATGAATGTTGTAAAGATTCAACATGTGTCAATTATCATTGCAGGCATGTAAGAAGTCATACTGGAGAGAAGCCATATGAATGTAATCAATGTGGTAAAGTCTTAGCAAATCTCAGTAATCTACAAAGACATAAAATGACACATACTGGAGAGAAACCTTATGAATGTAATCAGTGTTGTAAAGCCTTTGCAAGACTGAGTTATCTCCAATGTCATAAAAGAGCACATACTAGAGAAAAACCTTATGAATGTAATCAGTGTGGTAAAGCATTTGCACATCACAGTACTCTCCAAACACATAAAAGAACACATACTGGAGAGAAACCTTATAAATGTAGTCAATGTGGTAAAGCCTTTGCACAGCACAGTACTTTGCTATATCATAAAAGGAAACATACTGGAGAGAAACCTTATGAATGTAATCAATGTGATAGAACCTTTGCAACAACCAGTCATCTCCTATATCATAAAAGAACACATACTGGAGAGAAACCTTATGCATGTAATCAATGTGGTAAAGCCTTTACAGGTCACAGTACTCTACAAACACATAAAAGAACACATACTGGAGAGAAACCTTATGCATGTAATCAATGTGGTAAAGCCTTTACAGGTCACAGTAGTCTACAAACACATAAAAGAACACATATTGGAGAGAAACCTTATGAATGTAGTCAATGTGGTAAAGCCTTTGCAACACGCAGTCACCTCCAAAGACATGAAAGAATACAGGCTGGAGATGAGTCTAATGAATGTAATCATGAATATAGTGGGAGTTAAGAGGCCATTGGATTAGGATTAAGGTAGAGATCGGTGGTTTGGATTATTTCATCTCTACAGATGGTTCTTATGATGATTTGGCAAAGAATGTTGCCTATTTCCTTTGTTTTTCTAGTCTCCTAGAGATTAAGGTAAAGGGGTTTACATTAATTGCATTGACAAAGGAAGTATCAAAAACAAACAACATAGAATTTGGCCTAACAATTTTGATCAAACCTAGCAAACTTATAAAAGAAAAATACAAAATGTAAGGTTCAAAGAGCAAAGCATCACCAGGAAGTTGAATTAATCTAAATCCTGTTATTAAGGATATTCTACGGTATTATATATATGGTAACATTAGGGCAAGTTTCCATGTAGCTAAATGTATGGATTTGTAGTTGTATGAAACAAAACTGTATCATGTTAGGAATTATTATTACCTGGTAATTGTTTATCTGTGGACATACAAAGATATAAGTATGTGTCAAAGTCACAAGGGATAGATTATGATTGCTATACTAGGTTTTCACTTTCAGATATCAAAAGGTCCAGGCATGGTGTTTCATGATTTTTACCACAGCATTCAGAAAATGGAGTCACGGACATCTCTCAGTTCAATGTTAGTCTACTGAGCAAGTTCTAGGACAGCCAAGCTTAGGCAGTGAAGTGTTTGAAAAATAGAAACTGGTGATAATGTAATAGAAGGGGCCATGTTTCAGCACCAGCAAGCAGCAAAACTCAGCAGCTTTGTCTATGTTGCTCTGGATTTAGAGGCAAGATATAAGGGACTAGTGAGACAATTATTGCTGAATAGCTGTAGATAAAGAATTAGAGGTTATGGAGAATAAATCAATATCACTGGGGTAAAATCTTCTTTGTAGTATTTTCTGAGTGACAAAGAAGATGTGTTAAAGATCAACAAGTTTGGACCTAGTGGAGCACTTAGACTCGGTCATGTGTAAGAATCACACAGGTGGTACTGGTTTCAAATGCATGATGTTTTCATGTAGAGCAGGTGAGGCTTGGCATCATTGAGTGAGCATAAGGGAGGCTATTGGTCAAGCTTAGTTGCAGTAGAAGAACCCAGCATAGTGAAGATGCATGTACAATGGGATGAGCAGCAAGAACAAAAGGTATAGGAGAGTGGAGTCAAACAGAGCTTAGAGTGATACAGAGGGCAGAGCTGGAGAAGTGACCCAATCTCTTCGAAGGAGTGGAGATGAGCATGTGTGGATCCTGGACATTGAATCAAGAAGACCCCAAAATTATGTGATGTTAGAATTGTGTGTTATCTTCTCAGGAAATCTGCTCTCCGGGAATAAAAACTACAGACAAAAATTCTTCTGCATTGAACAAAGCAGAAAGGAGTTGGAGATCTGAAGAACACTTTGACAACAGATATGGAAATGCAGAGTTTGGAGATTGTTGATCTGGCTTGGGTCTTATTTAATTCCACTATTTCCTCATGCTGCCTTTAGGAATGGTGAAGTGTATACTGTGAATGTGGAGGCATATGATGTGCTTTTATGTTTTTGAACATGATTACATGATAAGATTCATATCAGAAGACTCTTTGTCCTTTGGACTCTTAACATTTTTGAGACTGCTCTAGATAATGGGGACTTTTGAAGCTGTCACTCATGTATTCTACATGTTTAAGTATGATCCCCAAAGACTCATTCGTTTGAAAATAATATGAGGCCAGGCAGTGGAATGGGGTAATTTAAATATGACACCTATGTGAGTGGCATTATGCTGTCATGTGACCTTGTTGGAAGTAGTGCATTGCTATGTGGTTGGGCTTTAGAATTCCTACAGGTGCCAAAGAGCTGGAGGTCCCTGAAAGACAGTATCTTCCTAGTTGCCATTGGATCAACATGCAGAACTCCCAGCTTCCTCTCCAGCATCAATGTCTGCCTTCAATCCTAGCATTCTTATTGCTGTGATGAAATGGACTAAACCTCTGAAACTGTAAGCCAGCCCCAATTAGATGATTTATTTTATAGGAGTTGTCTTGTTCATTATGACTTTTCATACCAATGGAAATGAGGAACACTGTGACTGCATTTAATGCACTCAAGATTTTGCACAGTTCTGTGTTTAGTAAAATGAAGCCTTTGTACACCTCTATAGTCTTCATCATTATGAAATTATTCATTCTGTAGAGAAATACTTTGAATGTTAGCAATGTGGTAAAACCTTTATGTTATGGGATCCCATTAGTTCCAACATAATTCAAACACAAGGGCATGGCAAATAATAAAAATCTTTTGTAGTCAAGTAGTTACTGATTAATCTGGACTAGAAAATATATTTAGAAGCTAATCTGAATCACTCGATCCTGTCCCTGCCCTGAGCCAGAAACTGATATAGATTTCAAAACTAAAAACTACGAACATACATGCTGTTACAGGTATATTTCCCACCAATCGGGATTTTCTACTGTTGTTATTCGATGTCAAATCATACAGAATGTAGGTTTATGGTTTATCCTATCACACTGAGTTGTTCTTTTGTAGTTAGTAACAGGCATTTTATTTTTAGGAATAAAACATTAATAACAGAAATTATGGTTAGGAACAGTCATTATGTTTTGAGGAACAAAAGTAAATGATGAAAGCTTGCTGAATATTGTTAAATTATGCAGGTCCCCTATGACCTGGGACTTGAAATTTGTTTCAATTCATGATTAAATGGAGGTTGGCAACAAAATTTCAGTACTTAGAGCAAGTTTCTTTTGCTTGTTCCCAACATTTGTATATCATAGTAATCTTTAAATATATTATAGAACACATATTGAAGAGAAATTTTATAAATATAATCAGTGCGATACAACATTTTCATAACAGTAATCTATGAATGCATAAAAGAACATATACTGGAGAGAAATGCTATGAATGTTCAATTTGGTAAAAAATGCCTTTGTATGTAGCAGTAATCTTAGAAACCATAAGAAAATGTCATAATACAGAGAAACATCATAAACGTTGTTAATGGGTTAAAGTTTTGTATTTTCTACTATCTGTATACAAGAGTAAACTCTTTAGCATGTAACTAATCTATTGAAGCCTTTGCTTATCACAGTAGTTTTTGAGAACCTTCACAAATCTGTGACAAAAAATATTTTGGTATTTACTTAGCCAACATACCTATATTGAGTTACTCAATGTTATTTATTATGTAAAAAATGTTTTTGAGAAGTGTCAACAATAAATTAAAATGTTATGATATCTCTCCATTTTATTTGCACTTGAAAGCTCACTTTTACATAAAAAGGCCATTAATTTGTATTTTCTTTTTTAGTTATTCATGTATCCAACAACTTTGCTGACAGTGTTCATCAGCTCTAGCAATTGCCTTTGTGAAATTTTGGTTCACTTATGGAAACTAACATATCAGCTGCAAAGAAAGATAATTTTATTTCCTCCTTTCTAATTTATATTATCTTCCTCTCCTTCAGTTTTATTGCTCTACCTAACTTTTACATAATATATTGAATAGATAGTTATAGAGAGAATGGAACATCTTGTCTAGTTTAGGAATTAGTGGAATTAATTTGAATTTCTCTCCAGTTAATTTAAGGTTAGCTCTAGACTTGCTGTAAAGTGACATTTTTATGTTCAGACATGCCCCTTGTATCCTTAATCTCTGCATGAATTTTATCATAAATTGGTGTTGAATATTGTCAGAGAATTTTACATCATGTCATGAGATGATCAGTTCTTCTTTTTTCTTACATTTTAATTCCATTATGTTGATTCATCACTGTGTTTCTTGAATGAAGCTTTCCTCATTGATCACAGTGGATGATCTTCTTATGTGACTTGTATTTTACTTTATTTGTTTTTTCTCTTAAATATTTTTGCTTATATGGTTTTATGGAAAAATTGGTCTGTAATTCTGTTTTATTGTTTAGTCTTTACTGACAGGATATTTGAGTCATCATGAGTTCAGAAAATAAATTGCCTAATATTACTTTTGCTTTTATATTGTTAAATACACTGACATGTATTCTTGTTAAAGCCTCTTTGAAAGTCTTGTAGATTTCCACCCTAAAACTCATGTCCTTTGATTGTATTGGTGGCATATTTGTGATGAATTCTGTTTTCCTAGTTTATGTCTGTTGAAGTTGGTTCTCTTAGTTTCATTTATTTTTGGTATGTGGAATCTATTGAGGAAATTATCCATTTCTTTTAGAATTTCCAATTTGGTGGAGTACACCCTTTTTAAACCCATGTCATTACCATTCTCTGGATTTCTTAATTGTCTGTTATTTTATTTACAATTTCATTTTAGATTTCATAAAATTCTTTATCTTTTAATAAAGGTTTGTTTATCTTGTCAAATAAAAGACTCAAAAGACTAACTCCATGTTTCATTAATTCTTTGAATTGCCCCTTTTCTATTTTATTGATTTCAGCCCCCAAATTTATAATTTCTTGATGTCTCCTCCTTGTTTTCATTTTCTTCTGTTGTAGTCTTTAAAGTGTGCAGTTAAATTACTAATTTTTTTTCATGTAGGCATTTTGTTCTGTGAACTTTCTTCTTAGCTCCACTTTCATGTTCTTTATGTTCCATGAGACTTTGCATGTTGCATATTCATTCCCATTGAACTCTAGAAAGTCTCTAATTTCTTCCTCTATTACTGTGTAGACCCATTTTCTCTCACACAGCTATTTAGTAGTCAGTTAGCTGTCTTCCCTCACCTCCTACAGGACTGAGACATCAACGGGTTTTTGGCCCAGATCACGTCTTTTGTCTGATCATACAATGTGGGGTCTCCTGGGTCTGGTGCAGTCAAGGACATGAGGAGCCCAATTTCTAGGAGCCACTCTCGGGGCTGTCTTGTTACTCTCTGGGATGGAGTTTGTCCTTGCTCACCAGAAGGCTCCTTTCTTCCCCGTGGATATGAGAGGTAACAATGCCACACCAGCCATCTGTGTCTTGACTGTGGCTAAAGATAACCTGACCACAATGTGGAGGGCATGCCTAAGTCTTTGAACCCACAGGAAGCAGACACATCAGAACTGGAAGTGACCATTTGAAGTAAGTGACTGTACTACCCCTGGAAGTGGCAGTGATGTGACAGGCAGTGACTGGCCATAATCGGACGTGAGTATACATTACAGGAAGTGGCTCGCTTTAAGAGGAAGTGCCTATTCAATGGCCGTAAGTGACCACCACTGTCATAGGAAGTAGCTGTGTCTTGACAGAATGTGACTGTGATATAATAGGAAGTCATCGTACAAAACAGGAAGTGGCTTTAATGTCGTTAATATCCTTTTTTTACCTCTAATGTCTTTTTCAGAGCTGCCAGTTCAGCTTTCTGGGCTGACATTCCTGCTGGGTGTGGTTTTGCCCATGTAATCTCGGTATTTGACACCACCGTTGTCCCAGCATACCTCTGTCCATCCTGAATGAGGCTGCTGCCTTTGGTGAATCTCGTTACGCCTGCATCTATCTGAGCAGCCATACAGAGGCCCATCCAGTGAGGTCTGGGTGTGGTAGCAAGTCAGTTGGGAAGTTATCCTGGGGGCATTCAAGGACGGAGGCTGGCAATGAGACATTTTGCCATCATCTTTAGCCAGGAGGTCAATTGGTCATCCATAAGAGATCAGTAATTGGAAATGAACACAAATCAATCAGTAACCGATCATCCACTGATCAGTATTCAATCAGGGGCCACTCAAATGTCCTGCTGCCAATCAGTCACTTGATTGGTGACCAATAATAGACAGGCAGTCGATGACAAGCCAGTAATGAGCTGTCAATCAGTCAAAGAATCAATGATCAATAAATAGTAACCAATTGATTGAATATTAATCAATGATCAATATTTAACACATGATGAATCAATTGAAAATTTATCAACAATCAATATAATTTAACAACTGACAATTACTCAATTACTTTAGTCTTCACTGGACCAAAAACTGACTCTATTGATTGCTGATTGATTGTGAACTGCAGGTTCATGACTGACTATAGGTTGATTGATTGATTAATTGGTGTCACATTGGCCATTGGCTTATGACAGGAGCCCTTGTCTGAGTATGCATTCCCCAGGTCTACAAAGGTCAGCTAGAGTAAGGCCCTTTTTAGCAGTGTCCTAAATAATCTGAATTTTTCAAGTCAAATAAGAAGTCCTGCATTTTTATTTTGATTCTGTTGCCACTGATAATTCTGTAAGTTTTGGTAAGACATAATGTTGAACTTTATCTACAAAAGTGGGTGGGTTTCCATTTCACTTTTAGGGTAACCCAGGTCTTGTGGTGCGGGCACTTTTGATTCTCAGGGCCCCCTTATCTCCTTTTTAGGCATCACTCATGGTCTTCTGATTTGGCCTTGGCTGACAACAGGATCTTTCCCAGCTCTCCAGTCTGTTGTTTCCGTCCTCCCATCTGTGTCTCCTCTGCAGTCTGTCCTCCATTAAATACTCTCTTTGCCACTGTCCTTAAATCTCTTAGACAACTCTTTCCTAACTACTCCACCCTCTGGGGCTTTGTCTTCATAGCTGGTGTTCCGTGATTGACAAAAGCTCAAGCCACTGCTGCCTTTGCTTCTGGTGATTCAGGGTCCATCGGTGTGTACTGTCAAACATGTCTCCATGACACAATCTAAAAAAGCTGTAAGGCTTTTATTTTCTCTCTTTTATTTTTTTCATACACTCTGGCTAAATTTGTGAGCCATCTTGTGGCTATCTCGAGACCTGCCAGCATAGCCGGACTGTGGACAAAAGGGCCTCCTCTTACCTTCAGTGTTGTTGCAATAACAGTTTGGGTGAGTTAAGGTAATGTAAGCATATTGGAGCCAGTAACCAGCTCATATACCAAACTCAGACACTATTGTGGATGCCAACAAGTGTTTGCTGACAGGAGCCTGATATAGTTGTCTCCTGAGAGTCTTTGCCAGTGCCTGACACACACAGAGGGGGACACTCTCAGTCAACCATTGAACTGAGCACAGGGTCAACAATGGAGGAGCTAAAGAAAGGACCCAAAGAAGCGAAGGTGTTTGTAGCCCCATAGGAGAATCAATAATATGAATCAACCAGTATCCCTAGAGCTCCCAGGGACCTAACCACCAACCAAAGTGTGCAAATGTTGGGACCCATGGCTCCAGCCACATGGGTAGCAGAGGATGGCCTGGTCGGACATCCATGAGAGGAGAGGCCCTTGAACCCATGAAGGCTCATTGCCCCAGGGTAGGGGAATACCAGGTCAGGGAAGCAGGAGTGGGTGGGTTAGTGAGCATGGGGAGGGGGGAGGGGATAGAGGGTTTTCAGAGGGGAAATGGGGAAAGGGGACAACATTTGAAATGTAAATAAAATATAAATATAAACATATGAATATATAATGTAAAATATATAAAAATATAAATAAATTTAAAAATAAAAAACAATTTAAAAGAAGCACTTGGAAAGCAGAGGCAGGTGGATTTCTGAGTTTGAGGCCAGCCTGATCTACAGAGTGAGTTCCAGGACAGCCAGGACTACACAGAGAAACCCTGTCGCAAAAAAACAAAAGCAAAAAAATAAATGTAAATAAGAAAATATCTAATAAAAAATTCTTTAAACAAAACACAACATTACCTCTCATTGTGACCACCTTGACTGGATAAAGGTCAATTCACAAGAATCTTAATCACTGCTGCTGCTTTGATAAAATACTCTGTCAGGAGAACAGGTTTATTCCAGCTCACGGTTCACAGTAAAGTCCCTCATGGTGAGCAATGCCACTCTGAAGTGTGAAGCAGCTGCTCACTCACATCAGGTGTGTAAATAATCAGGACGCCAAGAGCAATGAACGCCTGCTGCTGCTCAGCCCCTTTCCACACACTGCCCAGGATCCTAGCCAGGCAATGGTGCCGCCCACAGTGGGTGGGGCTTCCCACACCAGTTAAGATAACCAAGGCCGTCCCTTACAGCCACACCCCGAGGAACCTCCCCCTTGTTAGGATTCTGTCTAAGCTCCACCCCACAGTTACCTGGCAACAGCCAGGTATGACCCTCCCCACTGTTACCTGGCAACAGTCAGGTAGGTCTGGTGCACAATAAACAGAGCTGCTTGCCCCTCCCCCTCTCTTATTCTCTCACTCTCAGCTTCTCTCTTGTCCCTTCTTGGGGTTCCCTCCCTTCCTCTCCCCTCCCCCCTCTCTCCACATGGTCATGGCCACCTCTGCTTCTCTACTCTCTCCCTCCCTCTGCATTTCTCTGCCTCTACTACCCTCTTAACTCCCCTCTCCATGCCCTGAATAAACTCTATTCTGTACTATACTGTCTTGTGTCTGGTAACCTCAGGAGGAAGGGATGCCTTGGCATGGGCCCACTGAGGCACGCCCTTCCCCCCACACCGCCATTAGAACATAGTCTCTCACCTCTTTCTCTTTTTATGACCACAACACCCCTGGCCACTCTAGATCTTATCAAGTAGACAATTGAGGTTAACCATCATGGTGGCTGTGACGCTCGGTCTATTTAGACACTGGGGTCCTCTGTCTTGCCTTGCAAGAGTATATGAAATCATTTTCTCAGATTAATTATAATATATAATAATATATAATTATATATAATATATTATAATATAAAATATATAATTAATAATATAAAATAATAGATTATATATTAAAATATTTTATATTTCTAAAATCTATTTATTGGAATCTGTGCATGCACTAGCTTTCCCACCAGACCTTAAATGTATTGGGGGACTGTGCCTGACCAAATAGACATTCAAAAGTTAAGGGTCTGGGTGGGTACAAACCAGGACTAGAGACTCCTACATATTCTGCTCCTTGCTCCCCTCTCATTTCCCTCCACCCCAGGGGTACTATTTTCCGTCATTACTGTAATTAATATGGCTGCCCAGTGGCTTCGTTCCACAGAGATCAAAGCTGTTCATAAGCTTTACCTCAGTTTCTCCCCTTGTTCTGGGAGGGGCAAATTGCTAGTTAGCCTAGGATGACCCCTCCCACCCCACAGAGGACAACAAGGGCAAGGACTCAAGAACTGACTCGTGGGTGGAGGGAGCACCTGGTGGCATCCCTGCCAGGGAAACATGGCTCCCTAAGGACTGTGTGGGTGACTTGGATTTCCCAGATGGCTTTGCCACCATGAGCAAAAATGGTCTCAGCCTCCACTCCTTCCCCCAAAGTGACTCCCACTGTTGACTTCTTCACATCTCTGTGTAGCGTTGTCACTCTTTTTGGTTCATCATGTTTGGAGAAATTTAATTTACAATTATGATGGGAATTAAGTCTCTGGGTGGCTAAGATATTGTTCATCTTCCTGTAAAAAGGAATGTGAGTTGACATCACTTAATCATGGCTTTCCCTGTTGTGCTACCACAGATGGCAGACACAGTAGCTCCCCCCACATTGCTGATGGAGACCGTGTTGGGAGCAACATGGGCTGAGTTGGATCACACGTGTGTTAGTCATTAGGGGTTCCGCACAACACCATTATCCGGTACAGAAATCACTTTGATAACTGTCATGGCTGCTGCTTATGCCTGGCATGGCCGACATGATGAGAGTTTATTTGTTAAATAAATGAGATAGTGGAGTTGATGTGTTAAGCAGGGAGCTTGGCATCTAATCAGTTATGGAGTGCTCAGGGCATGGTTGTATGGAAAGCGTAGGCTGAGCCTTATTCAATATGCATGCATATATTTTAAAAATAACAGCAGTGCGTTTAAAATGTAGACAGACCCCAAAATTAAATTTCTTACAGGAATTAGGCTAGCCTTTCCTCTCAACATTGAGAACTAACTTAAAATAATAATAATAAAGAGTGAATGTCTCTGATGTCTAGAAAAGACAAAGATGTATAAGTTTTGACTTTTTCCCCTTAAAGTCCTCTGCAAGAGACAAGCAATAAATAGGTTTTGGTTTGCAAACTAAAACTTTAATTTTTATTAAAAAAAAAAACACATTTGGAAGTGGGATTTACCTTGCTATCAAATGCAGAAGTGTGACTCCTGAGGCTCAGTCTTAAGGCATCAGGCAGTAAGTTTGCAGGGAATTAAAGAGCTGTTGCCTTGTCAGGGTGAGATGAGGCTGTGGGGGAAGATGATATGGATGGGTCCTCCATGGATGGGTAAGGGGATGAACTTGGAGCATGTTTGAGACAGGTGGGACATTTTGCATGCTTGTCAAGGGTTTTGGATTGTTTGCTTGGTTTTTTTTTTTTTTGTTGTTGTTTTTTGTTGTTTTTTTTTGTTTTGTTTTGTTTTGTTTTGAGACAGGGTTTCATCATAAGCCCTAGATGTCACTAGATATAGTTTTGTAGACCAGTCTGGCCTCGAACTCACAAGATATCTGCCTGTTTCTTCCCCTGCCCCCAGTGTTCGGATTAAAGGTGTATTCCACCACTGCTTGGTTGTCCATGTTCTTTTTAAATATGGTAGGATGTAGACCAACAGTGAGAGCCACCTGATACCTGAGAACACATGGCAACTGCTAAGTGCAAAACCTGTTATTGCTGCCCTACTGTTTTGTTGAAAAGGAAGGGAGTCGAGAGGGGTTTAGAAGGGTGGGAACTTCAGCAGCCAAGCCATTAGCTCAGTGGCTAAACTTTTTGCCCATATTTTTTATTGACTGTGTTTGCAGTTATCACTGTAAAGCAGTAATGCCACCCAGTGTTATTTAATATTCCCTCTCATAAAGGTGTCCAAGCCCCGGATCCAGAGGTTGCTGCGTTGAAGTGACTTGCTGTAATTTCTAAATGTCGCCTGCAATCTTTGTTCTCAAACTAGAGTCGTTTGAGTAGCACACATGTAGTGTGTGATGTTTATTAACTTGCATGTTTTGAGACAGGATCTTGCTCTGTAGTCTAGGGCTGCCCTAGAACTCACTATGTCTTCTAGGTTGGCTGGAGCTCACTGCAGTCTCCTGGTTGACAAGTGCCCAGTGATGTGTGTGTGGTGGTGGCAGTGTATGTGTGCCTCACCTGGCTAGTCTGATGCTTTTAAAGAAGCTCTTCAGAGACTGGGGAGGGATGAAGTGTGTCCTGACCTCAGAGTAGGTAATGAATTGATCAGCAACGACTAACTAATATCAAGGACATTTACTGCCATTCTTTAAAAAACATAATAATTAGCCGGGCATGGTGGTGCATGCCTGTTATCCCAGAACTTGGGAGGCAGAGGCAGGCAGATTTCTGAGTTTGAGGCCAGCCTGGTCTACATAGTGAGTTCCAGGCCAGCCAGGACTACACAGAGAAACCCTGTCTCAAAAAACAAAAAAACAAAAACAAATAATAATAATAATAATAATAATAATAATAATAATAAATAAATTAAAAAAAACAAAAAACAACAACAACAACAAAAACATAATTTTTTTAGGTGCAGTGTGTCTGTGAGCTTGGGAAAGCTGATGTTGGGAGTCATATGTGCTCTTCTGTTGTATGTGAACTGGGCCCCATGATGATGTAATGATGTTTCCCATCTGGGAATTCTGCCTATGCGGATAACTCACTTTCTACTTTCATTGGGGGCTGGAAAGAAGATTTTGATATTATGAAAAAGAGGACTAGGAAGGCAGATGAGTGAAAAGATAGATCCTGGTTTCGCATAACACAACAAACAATTCCTTTGACCCGATCCTGAGAGTAACCCTAACTCTGACATTTCTTCCTGGTAAAATAGAGAAACTTTTGATTCAGTGAAACCATAAAGAATAATGGTGGCCATCTTGAACCTAACCCTGAGCCTATCCCTGTGACTTATTCTAAATCTCTAATCTTATCTTATCTCCTTAATTTCCTAAGCATCTTTACCATAACAACCCTTGTTCTGATCGTAACCATAACCCTCTAATCCCCTAGGGGTGTTTCTAAATTACACATTTTAAATTGAGAAACCGTTTCTTACTCTTGATCTTTAGAGATGTTCTGACCTACCTTTGATCTAGACTAGAGATGCTTTTTCAACCTATATATGGAAAGGTCATTTTTGTTTTTTGTATTTGTACTACTATATTTTACAAAACAAAAGAGGTTTGTTTAACTTTGCTTTTTCAAAACTCGCATCAGAAGTAATTATTTCTTAAGTATTCCCTGTAAGATCCTGCAACGTGAAATAAACCAGTTCTTGATATATTTAACTTCCCTTGGCTGACAGCCTTTATCAGGACATTCTATTAATTACCCTTTCTATATACAGAGAAAGATTCATTTTCTCTATGATTTGAGATAGGCTTATCTAGAAATTCTATACTAATCTAACTGTGTGTTTTTTCTCTAATTTCCCACTGATGAAAATAGTCTGGATAATAATAGTGTTCAACAATGATTGCCTTACCTATCTGGCTTTTCATCTGAGGTTGTCTATTACCTATCATCTGTTTAAGGGAGCTTCAGTTTCCCTGATCCAAGCATTAAGCCATAAACAAACCTCTTGGTTTGTTTGTTTGTTTGTTTTGAGACAGATTTTCTCTATAGCCCTGGCTGTCCTGGAACTCACTTTGTAGACCAGGCTGTTATTCCTGTGTTACAGTTTTCTGTCTAGATTTATAGAGTGTTGGGTGAGTGTGGCCTCTTTCACTGACCTCTTTGATATGTTCAGGAGAGATTGCTGGTTATTGTTGACTTCTAGGAGAGCAGGTGGGCAGCGAGAGATCATCTTTTCAATCCACAAGGGGACATAGTCAGGAGAGAGGTAAACCTGCTAGCATTTCTCCATGTCAGAGTGACGTTCATCTGAAGGAGCCTCAGTTGAGGGTCTGCTGTCATCAGAATGGCCGTTGTCATGTACGTGTGAGGTAGTGTTCATGATTCTGAATGTGACAATATTCATAATCAAGTGGGCCTAAGCTGGATAAGAGAGCTCCCTGAGCATGGGACAACGCCCAAGCAGGAGAGTAAGCCAGGAGACAAAGCTTGTCCATGTTTTTACCTTCAGTTTGTAACTCCAGTTTCATAAAACAGGCCTAAACAGACACAAAAAGGTTGAAGATAATCCCATGCATTCTATCACATCACCAAAGACTTCGGCTGGGTTTGAAATAATAAGAGAAGTCCCACATCAACATGGATACCGAACAACACCGTACTCCATGATAACTTGGACAAGGAAGAATTAAAGAAAAACGATTAGAATTTAGTGAACATGAAGGCAAAACAAATCCAAACCTTTGACACACAACAGATGCAGTGCTAATAAGAAAACTCGTAACTCTGATTATTTGTAATCCACACAAAAAGGCAAGGATTAGGTGAATAGTCTCCCTCTGAATGCAGACAATGCCGTCCTTTGATGCATATGTGACTTGGGTCCTGCACAAGCCCAAGTGTGCTCTTTGCTGGATGGCTTAGACGCTGTGAGGTCCCAGGGGTCTGGGTTACTGATACTGTTGGTCTTCTTAAGTTATTGGAATCCCCTACAGCTCCTTCCATTCTTCTTCTAACTCTTCTATAGGGATCCATGACCTGAGTTCAATGATTGGCTGTGAGTATCTGCATCTGTCTCAGTTGCTGTCAGAGCCTCTCAGAGGACAGCCATGCTAGGCTCCTGTCTGCAAGAACATAGGGTTTCTTCCCTTCTCAAATGGCTGTCTCCCAATATAGATTTTTGTATTGAAAAAAAGAATTAAAAACAGTTTGTAATAAAATTGAAGATTTTCATTGAAAATATTTCTGATAATATAGAAGAAATATATAGAAAAAAGTTTAAAATTTAAAATTTTCATGGAAAGTTAAAGAGTAAAATGATATACATAAAACATTGCTATATTAATTCAAAAATAAAATAGAACCTTTTATGGTTGAATTAAAGTTTTACATGGAAAATATTTCTGATAAAATTATAGAAAATTTTAGAAAAAAATATGTTAAAATTGAAGATTGTTATGGAAAATTTTATATAGATAAAATAATGGTAGGCATCCACCTTCAATTATCTTAGAAAGTTTTTCTATATCTACCATTTTATCTATAAAATTGCTATGGAAATATTAAATTTTAATGTGTTTGTCTACATATTCTTGAATTTTATTAGAAATATTTTTACGTAAATCTTCAATTTTACATGAAAAGGTTTGTAATTCCACTTTCAGTCAACTTAGAATTATTTTATACCTATCATTTTATCTGTATAGTCTACATTATAGTGTTTAATTTTAACATGTTTTTCTATATATTTTTTCAAATGTATCAGCAACATTTTCCCTGTAAATCATCGAGTTTATCAGAAAATGTTTACAATTCCAATGTAGTATTCACAATGAGACAGAGCTATGCTTTTCACAATCAGAAAATGGGGGCTCCAGTCCCACCAGACCTTGATGTTGGTGGTGACTCAATACTGACACTTTGAGCAGCTTGTACAAACCTGTTTTTTATTATGAGTGTGTACCAAGTAGCTGGTTGTACATCACAGTTTTCTCCTTTGTTATAGTTTGGAGACAGGTTTCTAAACAAACCTGAAGAAGGAACACGTGAATCCCAGCCTCCTAGTCTCTAACCACCCTGCTTAGCACACTTCATCCGCGGGGTGTGTTTAAGGCCGTCCTCCATCCGCTAAATTATACTTACTGTCACTATTCCTAAGCTTGGTAAGTCCTTCACATCACAAATTCTACTCTTATACATCTCAGTTTAATATGGCACTGCTCCCCAGTATATGAGAGGCCTTTTAACTGCTCTACAAAATTAATTGCAAGTGGATCTTACTTCTAAGTGGTCAATGCTGAGGGCAGAGCTTGTAGAAGATTCCAGAGAAAACAGCGCTGTCAAAGTTTGGCATCCTGCCCATGACATTTCTTCAAGGAAGCCCCTGGCCCAAGTATTTTGAGCAGATTCAGCCCTGATAGTGAAGTTATTCAGAGGTCACAGCCTGATCTAGCAAGGGAGGAGCACCACAAGGGACCTCACAGGTGCAAACATCTGGCTACATCTGGCTGACACTTCCCATGCAGCTCTAGGGAGGACCAACCACCATTGCTCCCACTGTTCATATGTCTGCTCCTTCTGACTATGGGCACTATGACACTGTGGTCAACATACCTCAAAAATGGAGCTTACTTGAGGTTCCCTTACAGTACCTCAATGTTATTAGGATTATTTTCAATGTAAATCTCCAATTTTATCCAAATTTTCTAATTCTCTATTTAATTTAGAGATATTTTTATTTCTATCATTTTAGAAGCATCCCTTTCCTTGTAAATCTTCAACTTTCACACTTTTTCTATGTATTTCTTCAATTTTATCCGGAATATATTCCATGAAAATCTTCCCTTTCATCGCAAATTTTTCTATGCCTTTGGTCATTCAGTAAAAATAAAATTATCTCCATTTTTTAACATTATTTTCCAACAAATTCTTCAATTTTAACACATTTTTCAATATATTACTTTAATTTTCTTGGAAATGTTTTACATGTAAACCCTCAATTTTATCAGAAAATGTTTCTAGTTTAGTTTTCAATCGTTTTAGGAATTTTTTTATGTCTACTGTTTATCTGTATTATTTTTCAATTAAAACCTTCACTATTTCAAGTTCTACTTCATTTTTTTCACAAATATTTTCAGTGAATGTTTCTACTACCTTTTTCAATTAGTTTAGAAATAGTTTATATGTCTAATATTTTCTCTGTATTATCTTTTCTGATATCTTCAATTATTATACATTTCCTGCATATTACTTCAATTGTATTAAAAATATTTTCCATCAAAATCTTCAATTTTATCAAAAATTTTTCTAGGTTATTGGACAATGTTCTAGGTATATTTTCTATGTTTACTATTTTACTATTATTATTTTCCAATTAATTCTTCAATTGAACACACATATCTTCAATATCACTACAGATATTAGTTAAGATAAACTTTAATTTTATAAGAAAATATTTCTATTTAATTTCTCAATTATTTAGAGATGTTTTTATGTACACAAAATTATCTGAATAATTTTCAGTGAAAATCTTCAATTTAACACTACTTTTCTATATATTGTTTCAATTATATCAGAAAAAAATTCTTTGAATATCATGAATTTTATGAGAAAATGTTTCTAGGTGCTTGATTTAGTAAAGATGATTTATCTTTTACCATTATTATTTTCCAACAGATTCTTCAATTTTAACACTTTATTTTTCAATTTTTTCCTAAAAATGAGTTTGCCTACACAGTTAGTTTTCTTTGTTAACATTTTATGTGTATTTATTTTCAATGCCAAATCTTAATTTTAAATAAATTTTCTGTATATTTCTTCAAATTTATAAGAAGTATTTTCCATGAAAGCCATCAATTTGACTAGAATTTTTTTACCTGGTTTGTCAGTCAGTTTTGATGTATTATCTATGTTTACACTTTCATGTGTATTATTGTACATCAAATTCTTCAATTTTAACACACATATTAATATATTTCTTCAAATTCAGTGAAAATGTCACATTGGCATCACTGTCAGTCACTCAGAGACTGCTGGCCCTGCCCCTGACATCACGCCAATCCCTCACTCATCCACCCCTCGCTCATCTATCTCAGCCCTGGGCGGGAGCCATGTTGGATTCCCTGATTGTCACCCAGCAACCGCTGGCCGCGCCCCCTGACATCCCCCGAGCCTCGCCCCCGCCCCATGACCCTGCACCTCAGCCCCTGACAGGCGCCATGTTGGCGTCCCTGTCCGTCACCCGGCAACCGCTGGCACCACCCCTAACGTCACTGCCGCGCCCGCCCTGCATCCAGCCTCCTGGAATGTTGTCATTTCCAGTCTTTAATTTTTATGAATGAAAGTGGGCTGGGAGTTTGAATGTGTGTGTTGGTCAGAGGTCTGGCAGAGGCGGGAAAGAGGTGAGCTCATGCATTCAGCGACTGCTGCGATTGCTGAGCTTCCCGGGCAGTGAGCAGCCGGGCCTGTAATTGTGGAATGGGACCGCATTTGCGTGCGCATTCAGATGAAGATAGTGCTCCATGCTGCGGTTGTCTGTGAGCTCTGGAGTAACTCTGGGCTATCCTCCTGTTGTCTCCGCAGATGCGGTCTGTGAGTTTGGAGAGGCCTGGCAAGATGCGGGCTTCCCGCCGTGGAAAGTTTGCAGGTGGACGGAGTGCAAACCCTCTCTGTGCTCCAGGCAGGGACAGTGGACGGGCAAGGTGCTGGCTTCCCGCTCTGCTCTGGAAAGTTTGCAGCGGGCCAGAGTGCAAACCTTCTCTGTGCTCCAGGTTGGGACAGTGGCTGGGCAAGGCACGGGCTTTCCACTCTGCTCTGGAAAGTTTGCAGGGGGACGGAGTGCAAACCCTCTCTGTGCTCCTCCAGGCGGGCACAGTGGCCTCCTAGCATGACCCTCCTGTGGGAATGGAAGCCGAGCCTGGCAGCCATGGATCTCTGGGCTGTGCCCGTCCCTGGCTTCTGGCTGTGAGCTGCTGAGACAGGTAGGGAATTCACAGGCCAATAAACTGAATCCTGTTCCTTAATGAGACAGGCCGGGCTGTGAAATGACCAAGACCTGGTAGAGTTTACAGAGGTCTGGGCTTGCGCTATCCCAAGGAACATAAATAATCAGGTTGGAGCTGGCTGGGGTGAAGGGCTGTAGGTTGGGCGGGGCTAGGTCCCAGGGTAACTTGTTTTGTTTTTTTTTTTTTTTCTTTAGTTTTATTAATTATTTCTGTAGTAGTTATTTTTTTATTTCTTTATATTGCTTTACTTTCGATGTTTAGTGTTTTCCCCAATCTGTTTTGTATTTTGGATGCTTTTACATTAACTCTGGCTATATATTTATAATAACTCTCGCTATTCTTACACAGGCACCTTCTTTAGTTTAGGAAATTTTCATTTAGGATTTTATTGGAAATGTTTTCTAGATATTTATGCTGATTGATCTTCTTCACTCTCGCCCTCATCTTCTCCTTCTGAGGTGTTCCCTGAGGTGTGCAGCTTGAATGATTCTCCATGTCCTGCTCTGAGCTCTGCTGTTGTGTGCTGTGAGGGGACCTCAGGGAAACTCTGAAATCAAGACATGGTAATTACACAATATCTGCCCACAATGGGGAGGAAAATGAGGCTGAGCAGTGGGACCTGGGGTGGTGGATCCTCTATGGGGTTGGATCAGAAGCATCAGCCAGATGTGACTTCCTGTGAGGTTTGGAGCACTGTTGTTAGTCATTACATCTTTCTCAATGGCAAGATGGGAAAAACACACAGTTGTGTTAGGACATGTTCTCTAGATCAACAGATCCCATAGATTGAGTGAATTTTGCTGTGTATGTAGAAAGAAGATTTAGTATAATGTCCCTGTGACAGTTGTCCTCTTCTTCTAATAATGGCTGTCTGGCAAGAAAAACTTCAAATCAAGGGCTTATCTTCTGGGAGAAAAAAGCTGCAATTTTTCTGAGCCCAGCATGAAGCCAGAAAACAAAACAAAACTCTTGCTTCCTAAAGTCACTCTTTAAAGTTAATAACTTGGACACCCTTCCCCTTATGGGTCAGATTGATTCCTCTACTGCACCTGAGGAATGGGCTGTGCAAGATATTCACCTTGATTACAGGAAGAGGAAGGAAAGTGCTGTGAGGAAAGCTCAGGCAAGGTCTGAATTTAGGTCCTGAAAAGTGCAGGGTCATTGCTTACAAGGGGAGGAGAAGGCAGCTGAATATCCTGAGGTGGAATAGTGGGTCCTCTCATAGGACTGGTTGGTGTGAAGTTCCTCTTGCAAGGCAGGGCACAGATGCTAAGGGAGTTTGAACCACTCCTAAGGTTTGGAAAAAAGTTTGGCCCTGGACTACAAGCACACTTTAACCTTGGGAAGAGGTCAGGCTTACTGGCCAATCCAGACATCCAGACAGACCTGCCATTCACAGAAAAAGGCGTGATCTTCCAGGTACCTTTCAGAAAGTTCACTGTGGCTGTGCAGGCCAGGATAGTTCACTGTTTCCTGCTCTGAGCTCTGCTGTTCCATGCTGTGCTGTGAGGGGACCTCAAGGAAGCTCTGAAATTGAGACATGGTAAGCACAGGATATCTGCCCACAATGGGGAGGAACAGGTGGCTGAGCAGTGGGTGCTGGGGTGGAGGGTCCTATCTGGGGTTGGATGGGAAACAACAGCTAGATGTGACTATGTGTGAGGTTTCTAGTGGTGCTTCTTACTTGTTAAATAAGGCAGTGTCCTCTGAATATATTCACTATCATGGCTAAATCTTCCCAAATCAGTTGGAGCATTGGTTTGCTTGTAGAAACATCAAGGCTGCTTTTTTTGATTCTGCAACTCATCTCCAAAACATTTTGTGTTTTACATGGCACATTGAGAGGGCAGGTATGAATCTAATAGTCCCATTTTAACGTGACTTTTTTTTATTTTTTGCAGTTTTTACAATTCTTTACATGTATAGTGTTTTGAATATTGTGTGGCAAGGGGATTTTTTTTTTTGTTTCAATCTATTTGATATTTTGGATGCTTCATGTACCTTAATAGGAATCTTTGTCTTTAGTTTAGAAATTGTTCATTTATGATTTCATTACAGCTATTTTCTTGACCTTTGAGCTGATATTCTTCTTCTATTACAGTCAATTGTAGTATTTGCTTTTGGTTTTTTGCAGTGTTCCTGGGTATTTATTGCCTGGAATCTTTTAGATTCCAAATATTTTTTGACCAATAAGTACAGTTCCACTATTTATCTTCCTTTCCCTGTTGGGTGTGTGAAACTTGCCTCTGTAGTACTCCATGTGCTAGCAATTTCAATGGCCTGCGCTCAGGGACTTAGCACCTGCTTAAATCATTACCTGCCTCCATTAACTGTTGCAGTTTTCCAGTGTGCTCTATATACATGGAGCACTATCTTCAGCTGCTCTCTATATTTGTTCCCTGTTTCTGTTCTCTACACACACACCCTATATAGTCTTTCTCTATTCTCATTGTGTTCTCTCTGCTCCCTATCTGTGTTCCAGTCTGCAGGCCCTCTTGTGTACCTCTATCCCTTCCCCAGGTTCTCACTCCTGTCCTTTCCATAAAACAACCTCTTTTGTATCAGATCTCTTGCATGTTTTAGTTTTTGAGGATCTGCCGAGACAGGACAAATTGGATTACTTGGTGGCATATTTCCCTGGCTTATCTTTATTATGTTCCAATGCTGATGTATAAGTACCTGGTTTTGGGGCGATTATAGGTCTAGATACTGGTCTCTGGGTTTGTCTGGTTTGAGTGGTAATTTTATTCCTGAGTTACTTTTTGTTGTCTGTATTTTTACTGGATGTTGGCTGAGTGTAGCCCCTTTTACGGAACTGTTTTGTGGGTATGTTCAAGAGGGAATGCTTGCTAATGTTGAAAGTTGGGAGAAGTGTCAGGCAGGAAGATATGATCTTAGCAATCCACCAGGAGGCATAGTCAGGAGAGAGGGTAAGCTATCACTGGCATTTGTTAGGGACAGCTGTGTAAATTGCATGTGGGATAAAAATAGTGTTGTAAATTTTATAGAAACTTACTTTGTTTCCTGGCAGGCCTGGAATGTGTTTGAAAAAGAAGTGTATATTCCTGTCTACTGTAAGACGAAAGTGTATTCTGAACCATTGTACTTAAGAAAGATATGACTTGCTTTTTGATTTTATAAGATTTGACCTTCGAGATATTGCCTTGACAGTGTCAGTCGACACTTTAGACATTTAAACCATGTAGGAGATCCTGCAGACTACTAGGATCAATGTAGACTCAATGCATTTTCATCACAGGATAAACATGAGCCTATAGCATCCAGGGTCAGAATGGAGTTGATTGAGTCCCCTGGATATCCCCACACAGTGGGCCTTCAAGTTTCTCCTGGGTTAAGTGCATCCTCTCCAACTGAGGCCAGACATTGGAGTACAGTTACCCGATACCAAAGATATGCAGCAGCTTTAGGGGCAGCACATGCTCCAGTTGTTGGAGGACCCTCATGGAGACTAACCTGAACTTCTGCTACTTATGTGCCAGGAGCTCTTTGTCCAGCTTTTGGGTGCTATTTAGTTGATGTCTCTGTCTCTCTCTGTGTCCCCAATAATCCAGGTTATTTGAGATTTTTTTGGTCTTCTTGTGGAGTTCCTATCTTCTTCAGCGCCTTCATTCCTTCCTCCGACTCCTTCATACGAGTTCTATCAGTACATTCAATATTTGACTCTGGATCTCTGCATCTGTTTCAGTCCGCTGCTGAGTGGATCCTCTCAATGGATAATTATCAAGGCTCATTTGTGTGAGCATAGCAGAGTATCCATAATAATGTCATGGATTGTTAAGATTTTCCAATTTTGTAGAGTACAGGTTTTTGCAGTAAGACGTAATAATTCTTTGACCTTCCTCACTATAAGCTCTCAGGCCTCCCTTTTAATTTTGGATTTTGTTTTGGATTCTTTCTCTCTATCTCTTTGGTAATTTAACTAAGGTTTGTCTATTTTGTTGATTTTCCCAAAGAACCAGCACTTGGTTTGGTTGATTCTTTCCATTGTTTTCTTTGTTTCTAACTGATTCCTTTCAGCCAGAATTTTGATTAACTCCTGCCTTCTACTTCTCTTTGGGGAGCTTGATTCTTCCTTTTATTCCTAGAAATTTCAGGTGTTTTATTGTGATGGCTATTCCTGGTTGTCAACTTGACTATGTATGGAATGAAGGATAATCCAGAAGTGGAGGGCACACCTGTGATACAGATCTTGAGGCTGGAAGGCACAGGCTTCTGATCTAGATCTTAGCAGGGAGATCTTGAAGCAAAGTGGCCATGCAAAGATTAGCCCCAGGCAAAGTAGGCTATGCCTTTAATCCTGGGAGACTTAGACAATGAGATCTCTGAGTTCAAAGTCAACCTGGGACAAAGCAAGATCCAGGCTTGGTTGCACACACCTTTAATCTGAGCCACACCTCCTGCTGGAGGCCTATATAAGGACAGTGTGGGAAGGAGGACTCACTCTCTGCCGGTTTGTACTGACTTGCCAACACATGTGTTGCAACCTCCCTCTTCAGGATTCCAGCTTGCACAGACTATCAGCTGGGACTACTAT
Organism: Apodemus sylvaticus; assembly: GCF_947179515.1. Taxonomy (NCBI): domain Eukaryota; kingdom Metazoa; phylum Chordata; class Mammalia; order Rodentia; family Muridae; genus Apodemus; species Apodemus sylvaticus. The sequence goes on from NC_067490.1 coordinate 62,856,967, forward strand.
ACTATTGGACTTCTCATTCACTGTTGCCAATTGTTGGTTTGATTCGACTGCAGACTCTAAGTAATTAAATTAATTACCTTAATGTATAGAGACCTTCTGTAAATTTTGTGACTCTAGAGAACCCTAGCTAATATAACTTATATAGTTTGGATAGGAGAACTTTCTAATTTTTTATGTAGGCTTTGTACTATGAGCTTAGGATTGCTTTCATTGTGTCTCATAAGTGTGCCTACATTTTTGTTGTATTCTAGGAAGAACTTAATTTCTTCCTTTATTTCTTCCCTGATCCAGATATCAGTGAGCCAAGAGTTGTGTAGACTTTCTGTTGTTTCTGCTGTTGTTGGAGGGTAGCCTTAACCCATGGTGCTCTGACAAGATACAAGGTGTCATTTCAATTTTCTTGTATCAGTAGATTTGGGAACCATTATATGGTCAATATTGGAGAAGGATCCCTGAGGTGATGAGAAGAAGGTCTCTTCCTCTGTGTTTGCCGTTGAGCTACATCCACAGTCACTGAAATGCCATTATGTCTTTGAATACAGGGAAAATACAAGGCAGCTATCATAAAACAGATATCAGTTCAATGTATTTGATAAATGTACCTTTATAGATTTAGCAGCCTCACCTGTTGATACTAGTAATTTATAGGCTAAATCTGCTTCTACTCCTGAGGTAATATATTAAATATATATTACAAGGAGAAACATGCAGGAGATAATATAACAGATAAATATTATTAATTATCTTTTCAAATTTTCTCAGATTGTAATCTGGAGAAAGTCACCTGCTAAAGTCTGCTACTTGGTTGAGAAGCTGAAGCTATGGCTTCTGCACCACCCTTGGAAGAGCTGCTTGGAAAGAAGGACCACCCAGAATCCCACATGCCTCCAGACATGACCCGAGAACAGGCATGGGCCTGGGCAATGGATAATTTTGAGGTCTTGAGTCATCCCTCTTGTCAGCACCCATGGTGTTGTGGGCCTGGGAACCCCAGCATAGCCACACTGCTGGATGAAGCTGCATTTGGAGAAGAGAGGGGACAGAAACGCTGTAGAGAGACAAATGGAGAGGAGCTAATGGCTGAGAGTTCAGAGACATTTTGGGGTCCTCAAGAAGTAGGATCCACTTCCAGGAGAAGGTTCAATGGGCTCTGAACAAGGCAGAAGATGAAAGCTCTGACAGCGGTGGAGACATGCTTGACCCAGTTGAATTCTGGAGTCAATGGGGCTCCCAGAAATGACTAAAAACAGAGCCTTAGTGAGAGAGGAACCTGGAAAGGAAAGACACCCAAGCACTGTACAGAACATACACCTTGAATCCTACAATATATTCACTGGGAGGAGCCAGAGCAAAACTGAGCAAGAGACTCATGCTGTCTCTGTGGATTTATGAGCTGGGACTGTGCTCCACATGCCCAGGAGCCTTGAAGTCTGTTTATTTTGTCCTTCTGACAGTTCAATTTCTATGTTGAGGAATTTTTCCTTAAATCTATGTAGAATCATTGCATTCTGATGGAAAATGTACATAATTAAAATCTTTTCTCTCAACCACCAGTGTAATTGTATTCCAGAGTCAAAATCAGGGTTCAAATCTGTGGTAGGAAGTGTTCACTAATTAAGTCAGAGAAATTTCTCTGTGTGGAGTTTCATTGGGTTTGGGACGTGGAAACAAATAGTCTTGGTAGGGACAAAAGAGTGCCCCACCCACTAGGATTTCTTATATTGTTCTCTAGAAGAGGGCAGAGTGGAAGTGTGGGTAAAAGCGGGTTGGCGGGGTTGGGGGGAGGGTGAGTGTGGTAATTGACCTGCAGTTTATAATGACAAGAAAGGAACAATCTGATGATAGATCTTCCAAACTGGCAACCAAGAGGTGACAGATGATCAGGTCTAGGCAAGCACAAAACACTTCCCTTTAATCCATGTCTTTAATATATAAGGTTGACTGCCACATCCACCAAATCAGGCTCATGGGGTCCGAGGAACAGCAAAGGACTTTAAGGTTTGTAATCAAATAACAAGGATTTGCAGAGGAATACAGGGCTGTGCACACTTTTAATCCTAACACACTAGAGGTAGACAGGTCACTAGTTGTTTTTTTCTATTTTGTTTTTGTTTTTTGAAATAGCCTAAGCACTTGCTTGGCAATGTGGGGAAGTCTGTATGCAGAGAAATGGTGAAAATTGGTAGCAACTGTCAGGACAAGGAAGTAAGTCCTTATGCTAATAGACTTACAGGAAAGGTCTCTGAGCTTGTCAGATCAGGGAAGGAATCAGACACAATGCAAAGCAGTAACTGAGACAGCTAATCATCCTGTCCCACTCTAGGATGCCCCTGAGTTCCACATGCATAGGAGTGAAACAGCTTAGGGTAGTTGTCAGAAAGGATGTAGACATGGCTAATCTGTCAACAACAGCAGTATCTGGGATTTGATAGTTCTGAGATGCCTGACTTAGAATGTGTACTGGCTGTTTTTTTTTTTTTTTTTTTTTTTTTTTTTTTTTTTTTTTTGTCAACTTGACACAGGCTGGAGTCATCACAGAGAAAGGAGCTTCAGCTTGGAAAGTGCCTCCATGACATCCAGCTGTGGAGCATTTTCTCAATTAGTGATCAAGGGGGCAGGGGCTTGTGGATGGTACCAACTCTGGAGTGGTATTCTTAGGTTCAATAAGAGATTAAGCTGAACAAGCCAGGGGAAGAAAGCCAGTAAGAAATATCCCTCCATGGCCTCTGTATCAGCTCCTGTTTCCTTACCTGCTTGAGTTCCAGTCCTGACTTCCTTTGGTGATAAACAGCAGCATGGAAGTGTAAGCTGAATAAACCCTTTCTTCCCCAACTTGCTTCTTGGTCAAGATGTTTATGCAGGAATAGACACCTTGACTAAGACAGAAATGGTCTCGAAATCCAAGGACTGTGGTAACTCAGCTGAGATCTGCATTCCTGAGATGTACAGTAAGGTAAATTTTCTTTTCTTTTTTTTTTTTTGTTTGTGTTTTTTCTGTGTCTCCTTGATTGTCCTGGCTGATTTCCTCTAGAATAGTTTTTCAGAATAAAATATATTGGCAGGGACCAGAACTATCTTTTAAATGGACAATATCTTGCTTCCCTGAATGTCCATCCAAATGCATTCCAAATGCCCATAACAGTCCTGCCTACTTTTCTCTGTTTTCTTGATGGATATATTTCTACAAGATCTGAATGCTGAATTCGTTTTCTAAGTGGTAAAGCCCTTCCTGTTCTCCTGAGTTGGAAAGGAAGGGGATGCTACATAAATGTCCTCCTCACGCTGATAGCTGTGTGATCACTCTCTAGCCTGGGACATGACTTACTTCACAGGTTAGGTCTTTCTGGGGGTAGGGGGGAAGAAGATGACTTAAAATTCCTGGCAATAATGAAAAGAAAGAACTGAAACCCACATTCCAAGAAAGTACAAAACCACGATTTTGGAATCACAGCAGACGTTGGCCCATGCCTGAGTACTAGCACCCACATCCTCGGCATGGTGTAGAGAACTCAGTTGTCACTGGAGGGAAAGGGTGGGCTGCAGAGTGAGAGCTACTAACTTCCCAGGCATTGTCTTGTGCAGGTGAAATGCCAGGAGAAAGAGCATAGCTGACTATCCCAGTTCCTGAGCATTGTTTTACACAGCTGCTTCGTTTTATACCCCACAAATGCAGCAAGGACTGTCATTCAGACCCATCCATCATTCATTTATTCCTCTCACTATATAGTCCTGTGTGTCCTAGAATTGTCTGTGCAAATCACACTGACCTGAAACTCACAGGGATCCACCTGCCTGCGTGAACATACTTACCTTAGATACATTTCCTGCTGAGAGGCTAGAATTTCTGAATGATCAAGAGGTAAAGTAAAGCTTATAAATTGAGAAGCACTTCCAAGACTGGAAGCAGGTAAAAGACACCCTCTCAAGGCTAGGTGGCTCAGTTTTCTGTGTTAGGTCCAGCACTACAAATTTGATGCTGAAATGTGCTCTGGAAATTGGTAAAAATTGAAAGATTCACCTGTGTAGAAGTGGTGTCACAGACCTCTTATCCCTTTCGTGGAGAGGCAAGACAATGTGATTCTGAGTTCAGGGCTAGCCTATGCTATACAGAAGGAAGAAGATCTGAAATGGAAGTTGCAGATGTCCCCTAAATTAATTTGGAGTGGAAGCACATTGGTAGATCTGTCCTCATACATGCTGATTCAGCAGAAGGTTGTCTGCTGTGTGCTGGATATATTATGGCCCAGCGCACATGGGAATATGGATCCCTAAGTTCCTTTAAAACAATCCACCAGTGACTCATGTAACCAATATTAGGAAACAATAGAGTATCCTTGTGTGTGTCCAATTGATCCTTCATCTTTTCCCTTGGGCCATTTTAAGAAGAATGTACACTTTCAGGTTTTAAACACATTGATTAAGGAAGCTGTAAACAAACAAAGAAACAAAAATCAGATGGCTTCAAAGACACAACTCTCCTGTGCGTGCCTTCTCTGACACAGCTGTCAGAACAGCTGAGAGAGGATCCCCTCATTGCATGTCTTTGATACCCTGGGCTCCAAACAGAGATTTGGGTAGCGTTTTCTCTTCTTCTTCTTCTTCTTCTTCTTCTTCTTCTTCTTCTTCTTCTTCTTCTTCTTCTTCTTCTTCTTCTTCTTCTTCTTCTTCTTCTTCTTCTTCTTCTTCTTCTTCTTTTTCTCCTTCTCCTCCTCCTCCTCCTCCTCCTCCTCCTCCTCCTCCTCCTCTTCCTCCTCCTCCTCCTCCTCCTCCTCCTCCTCCTCCTCCTCCTCCTCCTCCTTCTTCTTCTTCTTCTTCTTCTTCTTCTTCTTCTTCTTCTTCTTCTTCTTCTTCCTCTTCCTCTTCCTCTTCCTCTTCCTCTTCCTCTTCCTCCGTCTCTTTTTCTTTCTCTGCTCCTTCCTCTTCTTCTTCTTCTACTTCCTCTTCTTCCTCTTCTTCCTCTTCTTCCACTTCCTCCTCCTCCTCTTCCCCCTCCCCTGGAAGCCACACCCAGCAATATAGGCATCTGGAGCTGTCAGAAGCAAGATGCTGGTCAGTGCTGTCCCCACAATCATAAGTCTCAAGTTCCAGGCCTTTCTCCCTGAGCAGGCTAGGTGAGGGTCGGTCTGACTCCTCCCTATCTTCGTCTTTGGCCACATCTCCTGGGGACACTTGTGGCTCCCTCTGACTCTCACTCTGGAAGACCTCTGTGGATTTTCTCATGTCACGATTCATAATGTGGCGGTATCTCAGGTAGTCCAAGATCTGAAATACACAGGGAGAGGAGTAAGTATCCCATTCAACAGTCCAGCTGCCCTCAGAGCAGAGGTTTGGCTCTCCACAGACAGAAAGTGGCACAGATGTGCAAGATCTTGTACTCAGGGCTGGCAAGACACATGTACTTGATAGTTGATGCTCTTCAGAATCTGATGTATTTTTGAGAAAACTGAGACAGAACCGCTTCATTGCCTTGGTTTTATCCCTTTACCACTGAGTGCAAGTACCTGACCTCCAGAGAAGATTCCAGTAAATTAATTATACCCTCCCAACACTTATACTGCATGAATCTGGGTTTTAAACCCTCTATCCTAGCAGCTATTGGCATTGCGTAAGGAGGCATGGGTCTTCCCAGGTTGGTGCTATAAAACATTAGTCCCAGCACCTATGGGAAAAGAGCAGATCTGGAACAGAGCCAGAGAAAGTTGGATCTCTGTTCTCAAGGTCACACTGGTTGTCAGACCATGATTAAGGACATCTAGGGCTACATAGGAAAACCTAGGCCTCCACCCAAACCTCAAGAAACAAAACAAACAAACAAAAAAGGAGTGAACATACTTTCACTATGGATGCAATTGTCTAGAGTTATTATAAGCATTGTAGTCAACTGAATAGACAGGCAATGTAGAAAGTGCCCTTTCCTGAAATGGGATATATTAGAATGACTTACAGAATGCAGTCAGCCTTTTCACTCAACAGCTGGATAGGAAGCTAAGTCCAAGAATTCAGAAGTTCTCAGTTCCTGAGGCTGGATGTCTCAGTTCCTCTTCAGTAACACCTGGAACCACAGACAAGCAAGCTCTAATGCCAGCTGAGTAATAAGACTTGCTAGCTAGGAGAGAGCAAGTGTGCAATGTGAAAAATTGCTTTCTTGGTGTTCTTATGTAGGCCTCAGGATGAAGGTGTGGCCCAGATTAAAGGTGTGTGTTCCAGATTCAATCTCTGGATTAAAGGTGAGTGTCTTCTGCTGGGTGTGGTGACACATGCCATTAATCCAAGCCCTGTGGGAGTGAATCATTTAGGTGGATCTCTGTGAGTAGCCTGGTCTACAAACAGTGTTCCAGGATTTTGGTTAATTGGAGATTTAATCAAGTTGACAACAAAGAATAGCGACCATGGAGAGAGTTTCTCTGTGTAACCATGGCTGTTCTGAAAACAATTTTGTAGACCAAGGTAACCACCAAGTCAAAGATGTCCCTGCCTCTGACTCCCTCATTCTGAGATTAAAGGCACGTGTCACAGTGTCCTGCTTGAAAATCCTGTCAAGAGTCCTTTCCTTAGCTGGAGTCCTGAGCAGATGCTAATCCCATGTTCCCAGTAGAGAGATGGTTACAGGGAACATCTAAGTGTAGAGATGAACATTCAGGACACAGAATCTCCTCTCCACCTGCCCACTCCCCAGTCTCTGTCACTCTCTCATATTTTATGTTCTGCCTTTGAGATGAACACACATAATTTTCCATCCTGTAGTCTGTTTTTCTGCACAGAAGGCAGGCAGGGATCTACTGGGATAGCTGGGCTCCAGGCTGCCCTGGAAAGGAGTCATATTATAGGGAAGCAGACAGAAGGTCTTTTAAGCAGTTTCCTGAGGGATGATCAAACCAGATGTCTTCTAAGTCAGGGATATGAAGGGAAGAAAGACAGGGCTCTAGGTCTGCTCATGGCAGAACTGGAGGTGGTCAGAAGCAACTGATGCTGAATCCCAAAACAGCTCCTTTACACACAAGAAGGAAAAACCAGCTCTGCTGCTCTAGGTCCAGGAATACAAGGACATCAGCAGTGTTTTTCCTGGGATGGATGACACTGAGCCTTCTGCACTCCATCTGTGGTGGTATTCATAATCCTGAAAGGTGGGGATGCGGCAAGCAAAGGATCCTGAAATCTGGTGCTTAGAAATTCACAAAACAAACAAAGAAGTGAAAAAGGCAAAAGTTATTTTTAGAGTATATAAAACAGAAACAACACACCAAGGAGGTAAGTGGCTAAAAGAGAAGTGTAGTACCAGGGAAATGTTAGTGATCTCAAAAATAGAGAGGAACCAATCTGATGTAACTCATAGTAGGGTCTTTATTTTAAGTTTGGTCGGGACCCTCCAAAATACCACAATCACCTAGTACTGTTTTGATGGATGGAGAGGCCCCAGTATCTCTCTGTGGCAAGGCAGGAAGCAGGTCTTAAGTGTGCACAGATCTAACTGGAAAGCTATTGTGACCTTTATCATAGTTGGCTGATGCTGGAAGGCACTTCATAACCTTAAATATTGCTCCCCTCTGCATAGTTGGTCATTCAGAAGAGTGTGGGCTTATAACTTGGATTTGGAGGTTTGTTGGGAGAATATCTTTAAAATGCTGTTTTGTTGAGTCTAGAGACTGGAGCTAGGTTTGAATTTTGTTGGGGGTCAACTTGTAAACTAATGCTAGGTATCAGCATGTTTGTTTACTTGAGTTTAAACTTAAGTCATGTTTTCTAAAATGGAGACCAAACTAAAGTGATTTGGTCTGCCATTCATCCCTTTCTCTTGTGACTAGAAGTCTAAATCATGGAACTTCCTAAAGCTCCATGAAAACAATTAGTAACAGGGCTATGTCTTTATGGAGCCCCAGGGGCATGGGTAGGGCCCCATCAATGGGAAACAGGAGGGAATTTTGAGGTTGAATTTTCCTCCTGTTGACCAGATTCTTTTTCAACTGTAAAGAGATATGCTGTAGATCTAGGCTGGGAGTCTGTAGCACAGGTACCAATTCAGTGAAGCTCTAGTGATCCCTGAAATATCTCTTGAATAGGGCCAAATCTCTGAGCTAAAGCTGGCACCAAAATCATCTGGTCCTGGGCCTTTTTTGGTTGGGTGACTTTAGGGATTTTTTTTTTTTTTTTTTTTTTTGCTATTTAAAATGTTTGCCTGATCATGATTTAAATTTGGTTAGTAGTATCTGTCTAGAACATCGTCCATTTTGTTAAGATTTTCCAATTTTGTAGAGTACAGGTTTTTGCAGTAAGACCTAATGATTCTTTGAGCTTCCTCACTATCAGTTCTCAGGTCTCCCTTTTAATTTTGGATTTTGTTTTGGATTCTGTCTATCTCTTTGGTAATGTGACTAAGATTTGTCTATTTTGTTGATTTTCTCAAAGAACCAGCACTTGGTTTGATTGATTCTATTCATTGTTTTCTTTGTTTCTAACTGATCCCTTTCAGCCCCAATTTTGATTATTTCCTGCCTTCTACTCCTCTTTGGGGAGCTTGATTCTTGCCTTTTTCCTAGAGC